>NC_135268.1:66692863-67333488 GCF_051311805.1 Agelaius phoeniceus | reverse complement strand
AAATCTCTACTTTAATTTAACCAGGAAAAGATACTGTTCCCAGAAAAAGTCCACCCTACTACTAGTAGGATTGAGCAGCTGTCTGTACCTTGAGCAATACATGGAGGATTTGTGAGTGCAAGGGGAGAAATGTGATGACAGAAGTCTCAGCTGTATTACCTGTGACTCATTCCCTGCTGGATTCACCACATCCTCACCACTCCTACCATACTTCATTTAAAGCTGTTTAGCACAGCAGAGCTGATTCACTCTTTGGGTTTTCTTTTTTTCTGATCTCTTTGTTGCCTGGTTTTGTGTGCAGTGTTTGATTTTGGCTGGATTTTGTTTTGCTTCCTGCTATTTGTGCTCCCTGTCATGGGAAGATTGTGTTCCAATCCTTGGTGCTTCTGTCTCAGAGCCCTAATTAACATGAAGTGCTGCAGCAGACAGAATCAGCCTGAGACTTGTTGAAGGGATCTGGCCAGCACAAGCAGAGCCAGAAATTAGGAATAGGTAACTCCCCAGCCAGCACTCTGTCCTCTGATCTCACTGACCTTTTTCTGTGCTATAGGTAGCATTTCCTACAGGTGTTTTCAGCAAATTGCTTTACATTTTCCACTGTGTTCATTGCACAGTGCCAGTTCATTAAGCTGCAGCACAGGAGTGCTTTGCTCAGCCAGCACCTGATCTCACTGGTTACCTGATCTCACTTTACCAACAGCACTTAATTTGGTGTTTGGAAGGATGCTAAAAGGCTAACTTTGTCAGCCACATTTTAATGAATTTTGTGGAAAAGGCTAGACTACAGGGGATTACCACCTCAGTGGGGTTTGTCTTTATTTGTAAAATGTTATTTTTGGTTTGCCACAGTCTTGACACTACTGCTACTTTCACACAGTGTGACTTCATTGAGTGCAGTAGGGGATAACACCAAGTACAGATGTGGAAGAAATACAACACTGTTAAACCTCTAAAGCAATGGTAAAAAACAGCTTTAGCCCAGTAAATCAATAATTTGATAATTACTGTGAGCTAGCTGACCTCTGTTTAAAATACAGGAATAGCACCTGGTGTGTGATGTGAACACTGGATGGCAAGCCAAAATGTGGAACAATACACAAAACTGAGGGGACAAGTTTAAAAAAAAACCACTTCCTTTTTCTTTGGCTCAATGGCTTGTTTGTCCAATAAAAATGTAAATCTTCTCCAAGCTTTCAGAATTGTAGAACATTGTGGTCTTTGCTGTAATGGCAAAGGTAGCCCTGCCTGGACATCACTTTAAAACAGATGATTCTTGTAAAACCTCTGGTGCAAATACAATTCAGATCGAATTTAGTACACAAGCCTGGAAGCCACTACTATATCTCATAAACCTTTACCCAATAATAGTGACATTTCTGTACTTTTTATCTTTGTATCTCAGTTAAAAACTTAAATAATAACAAAATACTTCTGCTATTTCTAAAGTTTGGTTGTCATCACTGGAAATCTTAAATGCATAAACATATCCTTGGAAGTGATTGCAGGAGACCTTACAGGTTGGTTCCTGGGCAGTGCTGCACTTGTAAAAGGCAGGAAAGAGAGAAGAGAAACATTGAAAAAATAGCGAGGGATGGAGTTTTTCTGGGGCAACAAACCATTAGCAGAATAGTGGGGCCTTATTTCTGAGTTGCTCAAAGATCTTGATTTTATCTCACAGGTAAAGAAATCACTTTAGTTATTGGGGGTCTGAGTAGCATTTGCAAAAGTTACAGCAGAAATCTTATCACTTGTTTTCTTTATGCCATTGATTTAATCTGTGCCTGCAGATTATATATAATGCAACCCTATATAATTTGCTAAAACACCACTGATGATCTGCAGAGAACTGTGGACATCATTGTCCTTCACCAGACATCACCCTGACTCTGCATTCCCAAAATATCACTCTGGCCCTGAACACCCAACAGATCACCCAGCTCAATGTTCCCAGCAGTGTAGGTGGCTGTTGGCAGGGACAATGTATGATAAACATAAATATTTGTTGTTAACATGCAAGAATAAAAGTTAGGAGGCACAATTCCTTCTTTCATTTCCTTATACCTACCTTTCCTCTATACCCACTTCTTCCTGGAACCAGGGCTGGAGGGAAAATGGGATTCCCTGAGATGTAAAAAACAGCACTGAACACCAGTTTTACTTCCTTGCAGCACAGAGCAGCTACAGCGTGGTCATAAAATATTTCTACTCTCAAATGCCTTCATTTTTCTTTGAACTAATTTTGCACTGCTCAATAGCAATATGTAAGGCAATACAGAATCATATAGATTCCTGTTTGCCAGTATCTTTGCAATCTTTTGCAATCCTATTGATGCTATATTTTAAGGGCATTCTGGTAAAGGAAAACATAGGTAAATATGTTAAGGTAAATATTAAGGTAAATATAGAATTTTAAGCTAAAGCCTCTGTAAGAAATTATTCAAACTATGTCATCTCTTATTTTTCATACTCTCAGCACCTTCTCAAATGTCCTTTGATTTCACAGAATGTTTGTTAGCAGGAACAAAAGTCATAATAAAAGGTACATAAAATGTGTCAGACTGTAGAGAAATTAGGTTTGAAAACATTCATTTTGCTTTTGCAACCTTGTCTATAAATCCTCCATGATTTTCTCTTTTGTAGATACCTAATCAATCACAGCATCAAGCACTGAATAGGGAAAAATATACCCCCAAAACAAATTATGAAAGAAACTTGGCTCTTTCGCCCTTACAGGCTATTTTTAAGTATGAAAAATTGCAGCAGCTAGACTTTTCTAGAATCTACTATGTCTCCTGTATTTGATGCCTTTTCTCTGCATAGTAATGTGTCTTTAAAAAAACCCCACTGATATATGTTACAAGGAGTGTATCTCTTTCACTGAGACAGAACATTTTAATTTCCCGACACCTTTTAGTGATTGCTTCAATTTCCGAAGATTTTGATAAAAATCATGTGGTTTTAGAGTATCAGGATTGAATACCCTGCTCCAGCAGCAATTTAATGAAATGTTGTAGTTTCACAGCGTTTCATTTGACATAACCTAGCTCAGAGGTCTAATAAATGCAGTGTGATAAATGTTGGAGCCACGATTGTAAAAATATACTAGTAATTGGGTTAATATGCCTTAAAATACTGCCCATCAGTTATCTTTCTTCTTGCAGTTATGTGGCTTGCACTGTAAAGACTGAGCATTGCAGTTTACCCTTTTCTCCCCTGCTATCTCCTTTTCTTTCCTGCTTTTGTAAGCATTCCCCTTTTTTAAGCATTTGATTATAGCAAATGCTGTAGGTATTCTCTTTCAAGTGGCAAATTCTTCTTACCCTGGAACCTTTTTCTGAGCTACTCACATGGTTTTCAGTGTTACCTGGAAGGAATTTAATATAAGGCTGATGCTTCACAATAAAGAACAAGTGTAAATAAACATGCAGAATACATCAGGAGATGCAAAGGTAGGTTTTGACAAGTGTTATTTTCCTGTAGTATATCAGATGTGTTTTAGAAATAAATAACAGAGGTATCAGTGTTATGGGATTAGAACCAGGAAAATATTTTGACTTTCTAATTTTCAGTTGTGTGTGTATGTGTGTGTGTGTGTTTTATCACCACACTGCCATAGGACAGAAACCCTTCTGCTGTAATCTGGTACTTTTCATGCTGTGCTTTAGGAGAGAGATTCAGAACTTCTATTCAGCTAAATTCTGATGTTTGTTGTGTTTCCCCAGACTGGAAATAGTCCTGTTAATTTTCAACACACAGATTAGGATTTCAATGACAGCTAATTAATTTACAATGATTATTTCAAGCAACATGCAAATACCCATACCTCCTGCAGGACTCTGAAATCCTTTGTTAGTCTTTGAAAATAGCTGTCTGAAGATATACAGCTGTAGCTGAAATATCACCACATGGAACTGCTGCCTCTGGGGAGGTGTGTGTGTGTGTCATTACTCACTGGCCCCACAGAACTGATATGAATAATACCATACATATAATTTTGCTGTACATTCATTGCATGTGACTGTGGATGCATGACTGTGGGTGCAGTGTGTGATGCAAACAGTGCACAAGACAGGGCTGATATGGAGGAGCATTCTGTTCCTTCCATAACATCCAGCCTGGAGGGTGAAGATGAGGGAGCAGAGCCAGGAGTGAGGCAGTGTCTGCCCCACTCTATGATAGCAGAGGTGAGGGGAAGGAGAGGCTCCTGGGGCCATGAGAAGACAGTGGGGAGCCATGTCACAAGCTCTGACAAGAGCAGAAGAAATTCTGAGTGCACTCTGCACACCCTGGGGGCTCCCATCTAATGGCCAAAGATCAAGGAGCCATGAAATAGCTGTAGGGATGGGACTCAGACCCTGTGTTCAAGCAGTACAAGTTCACACATTTCTTCCCACTGCTGCCTTAGGTGAGTCCCAGTGGCCAGTGACCTCCCAAGGTCTAACACCAAGTAATAACTTAGTCTAGGGCCTGTAGTTGAAATACTTTGTGGCCACGTGAGAATAGCCACATAAATCTATCTTTCCCATGATTTACACAGGGGGAAGTAAATGACTTTTAAAGTTCCCTCTTCTTACATACACAAAATCTACCACGGCTGTAATATGAAAATAGACAAGATCCAATACTGAATGGTAGCTCAGCATGTGCATAATGCAAGATTACAGCTTCAAATGCAGGGTACAGGAGAGATTTGTCATTGACAATTTCTCCCCCAGCTGTCCCTCTACATTAATGAGAAAATATCTTTTCTTCCTTTAAAGCAGACTTTAAAAGCTTGATACAGTAATATTGCTGTTGCCTCTATTAAGAGTTTGCAACTGGGCATTTGGACCAATGTAGTTAATATGGTGATAGTCCAGAAAGTCCAAACCCCCCAAAAAAAAATTGGTTCTCAACTCAAATCCCAGAGTTAGTCAGAAACTCAAGGCAGTCAACATGAGAGAGAGCTCATCCATGGCTGTGGAGTTATGCCTGATGCTTTTCTAATAAGAATGATAGAAATGACACACTTGAATGCTTAAAATTAGTCTTTTCATTTACACTGTGTCACATCTATCTTCAGGGATGGCTTTTTCCTCACTTAACTCAGCTATTTGACTGAGACTCTTCTCTTTGCTAGGCAGCCAAACCCTCAGTATGGTCACAGGAAAGGTCTGCATGCCCAGATTCAATGTACTCTGTCCCAACATTGCTCTGCAACAGGCAGGAGGAATCACAGAATCACTTAGATTGGAAAAGACCATCAAATATCATCGGGTCCTACTGTTGACCCAGCACTGTCAAGTCCATCACTAAGCCATGTCCCCAAGTGCCACATTTACATGTCTTTTAAACACCTTCAGGGATGGTGACTCCACCACTTCCCTGGGCAGCCTGTTCCAATGCCTTACAACACCTTCAGTGGAGAATTTTTTCCCTCATAACCAATCTAAACCTCTCCTGGTGCAACTTGAGGCCATTTCCTCTTGTCCTAACATTTGCTATTTGGGACATTAACATCCATGGTCCACAGATACAACCTTTACAAAGTAAAAATTGGCAGAGATGAACCTACCTGTGCTTTGTCAGAGTAGTCACACTGATATCCTGCACCAGCACAGTGCTTCTTGCACACACATGATTCATCATTAATGGAAGTGATTTCAGAACCTTATGAAGGTTCCTTGGGCAAAGGAGTCTCTGAGGACATCCCTGCATTAGGCAGCTGTGACAGGGACTTTTTCTGGGATGACTATGGAGGTCATTCCAAGCCCCTGCCTGTCCCATCATTTCAGCAAGAATGTGCAGCTTGCTCATGTGAAAACTCTGGGTTGTGATAAGGTGAGGCAGTCCTGGCTGGAAGTTCCAGCCCATCATGGCTGCACACAAGGAGTAAAGCAGAAAATGGGTAGGGTAGGGCTGGAAATGACATGACATGGTGTGAGAAACAACTGCTCACTTTAAAAATTTTAAAAGGCTTATTAAACCTCAAAGGACTACATAAGGAAAAAGCTGCAGCACTGGGAACTGCCCCTCGTGCATACTGACTGCCTATGCAGCCAGTTCATCTTCAAGCTGGATGCTCAGTCTTTTATACCCCTGGGGGTTGCCTCAGCCAGCCCTGGCCCTTCCTAAAGTCTGTCAGTCAGCTCCTCTTTGCCATTTATTGGTGGAAACTGCTTTCTTGTAACTGGATTGGAGATCAGGTGTTGCCATGCCTCACCCTCTAAGCAACACCCTCTAAGCTTTTCCATTCCAAACTGCCCCAGGCAAGGGACGCCTGTGCCGCCTTCTTTGCACCTGTCCTAGACAATCCAGGCTGTCTGATGGCAACAATACAGGGAGGGGAAAGGGAACAGAGGACACCTAAACTACAATAACATAACTATACATCACTAAAGCTTTTCTTCATATTCAGAAAATAGTTATCCCTTAATTGTGAGAGCCAATTATCTCATTATCCATCCATAACAATGGCATGGCATGGCATGGCATGGCATGGCATGGCATGGCATGGCATGGCATGAAAGGACAGACTGTTGGACCCCTGGGGAAAGGCCACACTTCCATCTCTTGGTGCTTCTGCACCAGATACCCAACAGGTAGCTAGCCTGGAGAAGACCTAGGAAGCCTCTTCCAGCTCTCATTCCATGCCTTCCTTGAGCTTTGGAGCCTGCTTCCCTGTGCTGTCTCGCAGCCTGGAGGCACATTTACATTTCCTGAATAGGGCAGTTAGTGCACTGTCCCCATGTCACTCGCACCAGGTCTCTGACATTGTGCCTCATCAGCACTAATGGCCCAGCCATGAGTGGTTATTAAAGCATTTGGTCTGCTTTACCAGTGGTTATTATTGGTCATTGTTTCTACCCCGCTGACCCCCCTGGCTGGCAGAAGAGCCCTTCTGCCTTTCCCCCAGCAGTGAGACCCACGTTAATAGCCCAGTTTAATACCAGAACCTCTGAGCACATAAATAAAACCAGACAGGCCCTACCTGTATTTTATATGGCTAGTAAGAGAGAATACATGCTTTTGTGATTATGATTAATGCTGCTGTTTATTATTTTTATTGCTGTAGTGGTTTGAATATCACTATCCTGTCCTATCTAAGTGCAGTAAAAATCCATTGGAAAAAGATGGTTTCTCTTTCAGGCAGATGATACCCCAGACCATCAGAGCACTGAGGATCTGGAACAGCTTTTTTCCTGGGCAAACAAGCATCAAGAGAACCTAAGGAGTTTTAAGGGTGAGTTCAAGAAGTTTGTCAGGTTATATAGCAGGCCTACATGGGCTTGGTTATGGTGACTCCAGACAGCACTTTTAGCTCCATGTGCTTACCTTCTTCTGGGCAGAAACCACTGTATTTTCTGCTCATCCTGTGATAGAACTCTTGTGTCTGCTGTATTACATAAGAATGCGCTGTGTTAAACTTAAATAGTTTTGGTGTTATACCTCATTCACTCTGCTCTGCTCTGCCAGACAGTGTGATCCCTGAAGGGATAAGATCCAGGCATCTATGAGTAAGAACAGCAGGAATTCACCTTTGTTTTGCACTGCCATTCATTTTAGTACATGTAAGACATAAAGAAAATGCAAATTTTCTTTCAGCCTCAACCCAATCGTGAAGCAAATTTTTAGACAAGTTCAGCTGAAAACAGCTTTGTTCTTCCCAACTGCATTTGGTCTGTTTTACCAGTGCATCTGGAAAATCTGCTCCTGGCAAGCCTGCTCCTCCTGTGCTGTCCACTACTGTGAATGTGGGGCCACAGGAGGAGTCCAGCCCTCTAAGGCTGTTGAAATGCCATGACTGAAGTTGGTTAAGCAGCTCATCTTCTCAAGGCCTTTCTGGAAGGGACCTACCTTTCCTGAAAGTTATGCTGCTGTTAATGTAAATTATCCAAATTCATTGTCCATTTTCCAAGGTCCAGCTCACTGCCCCACCCACTGCTCCAGAGACAATTAAGCCCTATGTTAAGGGCTTCTTAAAGTCTTTCCTCTAAACTGTGTTCCAGGATTTGTGGATGGCCCTTATGTTGATTTGGATTTTACCTTGAATGAGTAATGTTATCTGTGTTATAGCTGTCACAGATGAAAAAACAACTTCTACAGATGAGTGAATCCATTTGTTGGTTTATGGATCCCAAATCCTCCAGGGCAACAAATCCATCTGTCATCTCGGAATGCTTGTGTTTTATTTGGTGCTGTGAGTCAGCTGACAGGTATTAAAATGCACATGGAAGTGGACAGATTTTTGCTGACTTCCCTGCAGAGGAGACCCATGGGTGTTTTTATTCCAGCACATGCAATGAAATAACATAAAGTCAGGAAATCCATTCCTAGGGGATAGTACAAATTGTCTGAGCAAGAAAGACATCGATATTTGGTCCGTGGGCCTTTGACCTAACCATCTGCCTAGGTCACCTTAGCCCACTGCTTGCTTCCTTTTCCTTGCTGCTCTATTCTTTCCAGATGGGTGCAGCTCAGGAAAACTGCATTTTGTGTTTCCTTTGTTCCCCTTCTTCTCTCCTTTCTTGTTCTTTGTATTTACTGCTCCATTCTCAGCTCCTTGATTATGCTCATGTACCTCAGGAGGAGCTAAACAAAAAGTTGCTGGTTAAAAACTAACTAGGGAAAAAGTTTTAGTTATGTGGGAATTTCTTTCTTGGTGGTGTATTCAACCAAGAGGAGTCCAATTTCTAGCATCCATTTAACCAAAATGTTCTTATTGGGAATTAAACTCTGCCCTTTACATGAGTAGAAGTGAAGTTGCTTCCATGAGGCTTTAGGCATCTACCTGAATTGGTTGCCATTCCAGAGCCCTTCCTGTGATATCTCCAGATGCTGAAACAAAGCAGTTTAACTTGCTTCTTGCTCTGCATCATTGGAGGGAGTCAGAGGAGGAGTCTGCTTCTCTCCACTTACTAAAAAGAAAGCCCAGTAAACTAAGTGAAGTATGTAAATTTGGGGTGAATTATCCCTGTTTGATTAGCCCCCACACAAACCAGCTTACCTCAGTTGCACTGCCTACAGTGAAAGCAAACTAAAGCACTATTGGTAAAAGGTTAAGAGCCCAGAGTGGCCAAGGTTTGAGGAAAAATCTGCAAGATTTTTTATAAATCTCTGCTGAATCATGTCTGCTTGGGTATTACCCAGGTCAATACCTGGTATCCTGCAGAAACAGATGGACAGAGGATTGCCTTCCTACAGAGCTAAGTTAACCCACAGTCAGGCAGGGATTGTGCATGCCCTTAATAAATCCAGTTGCCACAAAGACTGGCCTTTTTACACCTTCTGTTTGTATTACTTTACCAGTTACTGTCCTTTGATGACTGAATTTTGAGAAGGAGAAAGGCCCAAATGACCAATTCAGAGATTTGCCCTTCTTTGCTGACCTTTAAACCCAAACCTGATACCCCCACCTTAAGAACAAAGGTTCTCCCTCCTGTTGTAGAATCCATCTCATCCCAACAATCCCAGCATTTTCAGCCTCCTTATTACTGCTGGTCATTGTTTAAATAAAGCATGCATTCTGGTAAATAGCAATTGCTCAAACATAAGCAGCTTTAAAGGCAAGAAGTAACCCTTCCAGTCTCTGGATGAAGGATGATTTGAAATGAATTGATGTGTTCTGACTGGTGAGTCAAAATAATTCAGTTCCCCCCCCTACCCCTGCAGTGTTAAACCAAGTCAATTTTTTCAAACCATATTTGATATCTTATTGTTTATTTTCGGTCAGCAGACAGCAATTTTCAAGAACTGCTCTTGATATACAGCTCAGATATCTTACAGGTCACATGTCATTCAAGAAAGGTCAATGATTCATTTAAAGTTTCATCATTCTTCACATAAACAGGCAAACAGCATTTCATTCACAGTGCGGAATTTGTGGGGGTGATAGGCCCCTGTAGTAACAAAGTCTATGGAGTCTTTTTCCCTGCCTAAGAAAGAGTGAATTCACATTATTATCATTACCTTATAATATATCTTGGATGCACTCCCAATGAAAGCATGTGCACCTAAACAGATTTTCATTTAGGGTCAATTCAAAGGAGCTTTTTAGATCTGCTCCTTGCCCTGATTTTTTCACATCATTTGTGGGGGAAAAAAAATAATATTAACTGATTATACCTTCCTGGCTTATTCAGTCAGAATACCTAGAGAGAAATTTTACAATTGAGCAAGACTGATGTATACATCATCAGCAATATTAGAATTTAATTAAGATTTTTGCTGTTGTTGATTCCTTTAGAAACTGTACTTTCAGTAGAAAATGCAGATTTAAAAAAACAACTTTCTTATATCCAAGCAATAATACCTGATTTAATTAAACCTGAAAGACTTTTAAGAAATAAGATGTAGTTTTCATAGGGTGGGTGATCTATTTTCTGTTTCTTGTCTGTGCTGTCCTCAGTATAGCATTTCAAGCTAGTTAATTCACTGAGTGCCCTTCATGAAATAAGTAATAATGCCAGCTTCTCAGTCTGGATCCAAATGAACCTGCCTAACCATCACCTTAAACCATTTTAATTGGTATTTTAGAAGCAAGTTTCTTATCAGGAGTGAAAAAACAGATCTAAAAAAAAAAAGTAATAAAATTAAAGATAGTTTTAAAAAACATTGCTGACTACTGATGTCATTCCAGTACCATTAAAGATCTCCAGATGCAGAATTGGAGCACGACATTCATCTGCTTTATCTGGGGCTTTTGGCATCAATGAGACTTTACAGTGAGTGTAATTCTTGTACATCAGTGCATTGGTAGGCACCCAATGCATCTTCTGGAGTCTAAGTATTTCTCAACTTCTTGCTCCCCACCACCTGTGATCCTTCACACCAATGCAATCTCTTGGAGGCAAGATAGGAGTCGAGAAAGTTTTGAAAACTACATCCTCTCTCTCATTACCTGTTACATGTCTCCACAAATCTGGTGGTTAGTGCCTACAAATTAGTGAGGCTGCTCTCAGCTGCAGAAGTTTTCACTGTGTTCTGCACCAAGTGATTGCAAAGCAGAAGTGTGAACAACAGGAGTTACACAAGTGTTCAAAGAGCTTGGCCCTGAACGATTCATGCTGACAGTACAGAAAAGGAGTTAGCAGTAGCACTCAGATTTTCCAAATTCTTTAGTAAGCAAAGCTTTCCAGTGAGAATAAGGAGCCTTTCTCATTGATACACGTTGAATCTTCCAGCCTGTGGTGCAAAAACTTGAATTAATGTTTTTATTCTTGCCAGTGTTTACATTATGGAACCAGATTATTGCTTGAAACTCTCCACATCTCAGTTTTTCAAGTGATGTGTGCAAGGGAATAGTATCAGATCACAAAGTTCCTGTTTTAGTGTTGGATTCCTTAATCTACTTAGAAGCCAGACACTTCTGAGGTATCATTTGATTTTTGCCATCACATGCATGTGCTCATGGAAAGGCAATTGCAGACACAAATACTAAGGTCTTTTCCCTGGAGGTTTTCTGAGCTAGCTGCAAGCATCTAAAGGGGAATAACTGGAGAATCTTTCCACTGACTCATTGTGATGGGTTTCACCCTAGGGAGTGGGGCTGACCTGTCTCTCATGACAGCCCTGGGACAAGCCTGATGGGGGCTCATTTCTTGGTCATTGTGGTTCCTCAACTTGTCATTTTACCCCTGTGCTCCTTTTTGTGTGCGTGGAAATGAGCCTTTCACATAACACACAGGTGCAGTGCAATTCTTGCAGCAGAGGTAACATTTATCTCCCTGCATATGCTCACAAATTGTTTAATTCAAAAGGAGATAAAGCTTACTTTCACTTTGGCAATTATCTGGCTCAACCCATGTGTGAACTTCATTTGTGGAGGAAGGAGCTTCTCCATTCATACTGGAAAGGCTTGGCAGGATAGGCCCTGTTTGCATTTTGCTACCTGACAGTGAAAATTACTTTGCTAACTAGGAGCAGAATGAATTTGATAGATTGAACATAACACAGCAAAACATTTACACTTCATGAAAATGAAATGAATGAAAACGCCTTGAAATAAGGCTTCTGTTTTTCAAATAGTTCTTTTTAATTTTCAAAGCCAAAGCAAATTCTTCTTTGACATTCCTATTACCTGGGAAGGAAGATAGCTTGTTGGGTAACTTGTCTTCAGGTAGAAAACCTCCTTCTTGGCCTGTCACGGCTCTTTGCAAGATCTCAGTGCACCACAGAGTGTATTGTGGGCAGAATCTTCTAACTGAAGGATAACAGCTATATGTGCATGAATGATTTACAACAAATTTTGCAAAATTTGATTGTTGACATTTTCCCGCTGTTCAGTTTTACAGCAGTATTAAGGATGCACCACAGACTGCATTAAGGAGGTTGTTATCTAGTAGAGCATGGAAATACATGAAACTTTTGGCAGGTGAAAAGCAAATAATACAGCATTCATTCATCAGGAGAAAACCCACCCAAACAAAACCACAACAAAATAAACCAGACAAAAAAGTCAAAATTGTGTTGGGGACTGTGATGTAGGAAGAAGTTTTCTGAGCACTAAATTACTTTAAACCATCTGAGATTGTAGTTGTGTTCTTGAACTTCTTTTTTCTTTTACCTCTTGCTTTTTTCTGACTTGTGAGCGATGCTGAGCAGGTGAGAAGGGAAGCCACATGTTAATCATTCCCACAAACATCAGCAAAGACAAGGGCATTCACCCATCCCAGTGTGGAGTATGGAGCCTCACCAGAGTCCTCCCTGCCTGTCCAAAGAAAATGAAACATAACATTGGCTTAGCACCTTTCTGAAGGATTTGCCCTCAATATCATAAAGGTGTTCCCTCTGAATGTGAATTTACCTGTTTTTTAGCAATTTACAGTTAATGATAGAAAACCAGAACACATATCTGAGAGTATTAAGGTGTTTTTCTTTGGCCATTCTAGGTGGTCTCAGTAGGACTCTGTCCTCATTCTTCTGCCTCAGCAAAAGAAGCAGATCCTGAGTGAAGTTAAAATATTCACTGCTAGAAGTATTTCCTGGTAACTCTTTTTAGAATTCAAACTAAACAGAAACCAGTAGCTGGGATCCTTAAATTTGATGCCAGATAATAGCATTCCCTCTCTATTCTTTCACTCTCCTTTTACTTTTCTGTATCCTGTAATCCAGAGGGCCTAGGGACAAAACCAGGAAACCCAAAAAGCATTTGCTGCCAACTACAGCTCTTGTCTGGGATGAAAAATTGAAACTGGCTTGCTCTTGAGGGAGGATCTTTTAGTACTTTCTCTTTTAAAAATATTGCTCTGGAAGTAGTAGTGCTCACTGTCTGTTGGGATGGAGAATATGGAGGTGAGGGAATGTGTTCATGTCCAGCTGCAACATCAGAGTAACCAAAGGTCTGACCTAATGCAGGAAAAACATCCTGGTGAATGTAAGAGAAAAGTCAAACAGGGCATCACCACCTGACCTCTGTGTTCAGAGGGTGGATTTATCACTCCCACAAAATTTTAATAAAGCAGTAAATTACAGCCCTCTTAGATAAGCACTTAGAGCCTGGATTTGAAATGACAATACAGGATTGAAGGGCTTTCTGGGCCTTATTATTGATCCATGTGCTGGCCAGTCAGTTAGGAGTCATTTTCAGGACCCGGTTCGTTAAGCTTTGAATTTGCATCTGCACCCTGAATGTGTGTGTGTATTTCTGTTTGTACAAATTGAGCAACAATGCAAATGAGCACATACTGCACTTAGAGATCAGGTTTAATAGGCTTTTAAAATAATTCAAGTGTTCACTTGAATTTTGCACTGAGGACCGTGCACAGAACATGTGACTGTTGTGCACCATCATTAGAAGGATGCACTTGATTAGTGAGAAATTTCAATTAAACTCATGTTTCACATCAGATGGCAATTAATGAAGCCTACAAACAACACACAAAAGGATGTTTGTGTGTTAACAAACTCCTCCTGGTTTTTGATGGAGCTATTTTGAGTGTACCACTAATAGAGTTTAAATTGGTTTTTATTGCCAACTTTGCTTTTTTTTTTTTTTTTTTGCTGTTCAGATCCAATTGAAAAGCAAAGGAAAAAGTGAAGTTGAGTTTCTTCATTTGCCATCAAGCTGAAGTGAGGTGAGAGAAAACAGAGGGGCCAATGTGCAAGCTAAAGTCTAATGAAAGATTTTCTTAACTTTGCTCTCTCTTCTTTTCAGCTTAGGGCCTAATAATAAAAGAAGTATGAGCAAATATTTCCTCTGCTCTCTGGTGTTATTCCTCCAATGATGGATTTTTTTTGGCAACCATCCACTGGGTAGCAGCATGGATAATTTGAAATTGTTGCTAAAACATATTATACTCACACAAAGCAAACACCTATAATTAGCTGAGTTCTTAAGATTGGTGCTGGTGTAAAGGACAGCAGAATTTGACCCATAATAGGCCAAATGTGTTCCCTGTCAGCACAGATGAATAAGGATGAAGCTAGAATTTCTTGTCAGGTTTTTGTTTTAGATCAGGTGGACTACAGAGCTCTGGGCCTTTACTAACATATTTATGGTGTGTGTAACTACAAGCAAGACACAAACAGCCAACAGCACCTATATTTAATTTTCTTGGCTCTGAGAGTCTCTGAAAGTTCTTATTACAAGACTTTGCTTTATATTGCTCATAATTTTTTTGAATGTGACTTGGTCTAGGGGAAAATTTCCATGCTAGATGTTTCTGCTGGCTGTACATTTTGGGAACATTTCAGCTAAAATAGTTGAAGTGCTTCTGAGTGTGAAATTATGGGAAAATATACTGTGTTGCATGTAGAAAAATGTTCCTTTTTAGTAGTTTAGCAGGGAAATGTACCTCCACTATGGTTTAAAGCACAAGATGGAAAATTAGGTGAGGTCTGCTCTGCCTTCAACAGGAAAATCTTAAATATGGCTACATTATAAGAATTTTTGTGGGCCAATAGAAACTCCATAGATGAGGATACCCAATAATTTTTACTATAAAAGGCAAGGTCCTTTCTGGAACTGTGGGATAGGAACAGGACATTCCTGGCAATTTCTTTCAGCTCTGCTGGAACAAGGTCTGATGGATTTTCCCTCCAGTATAATACATGGACTCAAGTCAGTTGACTTGAGGATGTTGAGGGAAGTCTAGGAACCATTCTGATGATTTATTCCCACAGCAGCTGGAAGGCACACACTGAGTGGTGTCAGGGCTTCAAGAAGGGAAACAGTGATGTGCCAAGCTGGAGGATTCTCTTGCTGCCTTGGGATTGCATGTTGTGATGCTGCTCAGTAGCATCTGTGCCAGGCACCAAAATGCCTACACAAAGGATGGCAGCCACCACCTCTGCTCCACAGCACCTGGAGGGCCTCTGCTAATGCCAAGACCTGTGATGAGGTCCTGAGCAGCTGAGAACAGGTTTTGACACCAGTAGGTGGGAGGGTAACAGAAGTCTTCAAACTGGGTCTTGGTTTAGGTGAGTGGAGATGGGAAATTGGCAAGAAAAATGTTGTAGGAGGACACCCTTTTATTTTCTGTTCCAGATCAAATTCCCCTCAAAATTCCTCTGCAGCAGGTAGAAGAATCACAGGTCTTGCATATATTCAAACAACCCAAATTAGAGGCAAGCAGGGTGATAATTCTTTCCTAAGGATGGGATGAGGATAATGTGCAGTAAACTAATCACAGGGTCGCCCACAGAATGATGACAATAAACTCAATATTGACCAGCTGCTCCCTTTGTGCTGAAAGAGGCAGGGCTGCTGGGGAAGAAATTAGATCATTACCCCAGACAGTGTCGTGATGTGCTGGTGACCAGGACGAGTTGGCTTTGGCATTTCCTAAACTTCAAGTGCAATTTTTCAGACTCTTTCATGTCATGGTATAGACATGCAGACACAAGTATGTAGTCATTTGTGTTCACCTGCAGAACCTGACATCTTAGAGAATTAATTCTATTTGTAGCCATACAGATAAAATGAGACTCAGTTCATGCTACCAACACTGCCCAGTCAAAGACAGTTCTATAAAGAATTTCAAGGTTTGCCTTTAGCTTCAAAGATGTTTTTCTGTATGCAAAACAATAAGATATTGTTTTGCATTCAGTAAAACCCTTACACTGCTAATAACCACAAGCAGAAATGTGTGTGGCTGCAGCACATTTCCCTCAGTGCTTTCAAATATGAAACCAATGACCACACATTCATGGTGAACCAATGCCCCCCTCTCATAGCTGAGCTTCTGACCTCTGTGTTACATTTGGATGCCCACACAGTTCCATTTGCCTAAATTTTTGGGCTGGTGGCTTAAAGATAATTAGTCTGTCATCACTGTTGGTCTCTTCAAGAAAAGGTGCTTGAACATGATTTGCTCCTGAGACATGTATTTTCTCCCAGTGATTACAGAAAACTGACTGGGCTTCATGAAAAACAGAGAGGGGAAACTAATCCAAAAGAATGAAGACATTAAATATAGTTAAAAGTCACTCTGTTCCCAATTTATAAGGATGGTATTCTGAAGCAAAACTTTTAATTTAAAAAGAAAAAATTAATTCAATTAAAGCAGCTGCCTTCTTGTTTAGTTCTGAGCTGCTTGAGCTCTTCACCAAACACATCGAAGCCTACATATAAAACTAGATATGCACTCACAGGGAAAGTTTTCAACAGTGTATTACACACAAGAGCAAGCAGCAGATTGCTTAAGATTACCCCGACATCCTGGACCAGTCTTGGAGCAGTAATATCTTCATGTTTGCTGTCAAGGCCCGTCACCCCAGCTGACCAGCAGGGACGCCGAGGCAACCCACATTACTCAATCAACTTTAAGTGTTATAAATACTGAGGTCCATAAAAAAGTACAATGTAATGATGACTTAAACAAACCCAAATCATCATCCCAGCTGCACACATATCATTTCCCTCAGGGTGACCAACCAAGCAGCAGTGAATTCAACCCAGGCCAGATTCCGATTCCATTTCTCTTCATCAATTTGACTTTTGGGTTTACCTCCCTCGGAAGGAAAAGAAAAAATATCCCCTTAAAAATGAATAAAAATCCCTCAAATCAAATACAGCTCAGCTGCTTGAGTCCCCTTTTTGTTGTTGTTGTACTCGTGTCCATGCATTTTGCCTCTAGTGATATAAAAGGAAACCCTTCAATTTAAAGGTCAAATGGGGGCCGTTTGTTTTAACCCAGTGAACCATGGCAGTGGTATTCACATATATTATCTTTTGTCCTTCAACAGTTGTTAGACTTGTAGCCAGAGGGGAGGCTTGGCAGATTTGCTTGCACTGTTTTTTTATGATATAAAAAATACAAAATTTCTGCAGTTAAGTGTGCTTGATTGAGTAATATTCTGAAAATCAAATCAATACCAAATCTGATTTTCAGTCAATGGTAAGGCACATTCACCAGCACTATTAAAGTTTATTGGTTTCATTTATTTAGAGAGGAAAAGTAGAGATTCACTATTCAATATGGGCTGTTCCCTTTCCTGCCTCCATCCTCTCCAATGCCTCCCCTTGATTTTATGTTTCCCCCTTTGCTAATCACCAAAATGTCATGTAAAAACACAGCTAATTATTGTTCCACTTTTCAATTCCCATGACATCACCTCAAATTCCCTCTGCTTTTTATTACAGGTTTGCAATTACAGGATGGATGGGCAACTCAGAAAAACTATATTAAAGAGAACTAGCATGATGTGCTGGTTAAAGCGAGGTTTCAGCTGCTTTCATTTCCACACAACTGTGGGAGAAAACCAGTTTGCACAGTCTGGGATTAGTAATTTTTTGTCTTGAATTAATGTGCATGCCTTTTCTGCTGTTGAATCTGATGGTATTTTCTCCAAAGGTGGCTGCATTTTAAATCAGACTTTTTTTTTTTTTTTTTTTTTTTTTGCAATAGGTACAGAAGAACAGGTTGCAAAGTTTAGATCTTTTTCTATCCTGTTGAAATTGGATGAAAAGAATATGGTAATCAGTGGGGCTGGAAATCTGTAACTGGCATCAAAATTTGGCTATTGCCTCTGCTTGTGTCTGCAATAAAATCAAAATGATTGGGATGCTTCAGTAAAAAGCTCCTTGTCCTGAAATTTGCTGCAGTATTTTTCTTTAGGCAAAAAGCTGACCTGAGCAGAAGCTGAACTGTTCCTGTGAAAATTTGGAATGAACTGATACTTTCTAGGAAAAAAAGTTTGTTAAAATATTTATTTGTCAATGAACCTGAAAAAAAAATGCTGTTGACACATTTTTCCCCAAGGATCATAAAAACAAAATGATACAAAGAGACAAAAATAAACATAAATCTGTGGAGGAAACTTAGCTATTCAAGTTTGTCATTAGAAATGCAGGGGGGAAATGCTATTTTTTCTACTTTTTATAGAGGTACAACAGTCTATTTCCTTTAGATGAAATGCTTCATAGCTAGGCTGTTCTTTACTCTGCATCTACACAGTCTTTAAGAGAAGACCAGATCTTGACTGTTATCATTCTTTCACTAAAAATAGTGTATATTTAGAGTGATACTGCAAATTGTTGCACTGTTTAGTTTTGTCAATGAGCTCTGTGTGAAAGATGGGTGAGATAAAGTTTGGGGATAAGTTTTCAAGGTACAGGAATTTAAATAGAATTTAAATGGGATGTTCTCTCAGAGCCTGCACACTCCACTGACTTGTTTAGTCATATTTTTAATTTCTCTCTTTTGATACAAATGGATGCAAATCAAAGCACTTGCTAGGAGATTTTTGGATACCATATGAACTTCAAAAACTATTACTCTGGTTACTTTTAACTGCTTAGACAATAAAAACACAGACAGAAATTACATCAGTGTAGTAGAGTTGTGATAGAGGTCTGAATTGTCCCCAGGCCTGAGGAAACTACAGAAATGATAATTTCTGAACTGGGGGGATAAAAACCATAAACTTCTCAGGCAGGACAGAGTTGCAAGTCCTGATGGACACACAGAACTGCCCAAGAGTTCAGACATGGACTGCCATCCTTTTCTTACCAGGAGGGCTGAGCAGTTTGTAAATATGTCCATCTCTTTATAATCCTGTCCCACCAGCTCTCTCACCCTTGGCTTTGTACAATGGTAGTTTTATTAAGAAAGCAGGAGCTAAAATTACACAACTGGTCTTTAATGGAGAGCCAACATGGGCCTATCCAAATGAATGAGGAATGTGACACTGCAAAAAACATGATGCCAGTGTGATACTTACCTGCCTTATGGGGTGTATGCAGCACTTCACAATCTAGATCTTGTAGCAAATACTCTTAAATGACTGTTTTCACCTTATGTAAACATTGGCACTTACTCCATTTCAGGTTAAAGCTCAATGTCTTTGTTCTGGCTAATAATTATCATAATGCCCAAATTCTGATGGGCGTTGTTCCCATATGTCCTATTAAGATCTAGCACCAATTTTTGGATCCAACTGTCAGGCTGAAAAAAATTTTCAAGAGAAAAGTCAGATTTTATCTCATAGAGGCCAAAATTTCTAACTGTTGAATAAGTTTGTGGGGCTTTTAAAATTGACCTTAGAATAAAAAATAAACTAAGAGGGGTGAAATGTGCTTAGACAGTGTTTGTATCATTTATGTGTTTTTCTTTCATGCCATTTATTTTTCACTTTATCTAGATTTTCTTATTCCCTGTGTATCAGGTAACTCTCAGTGATTCTGTATGATCTAGGCAGCTGCAGCTGATATATTCTCCCTTGAGGTGTGCACACTGCAGTTTGTTCCAATATAACATTTTTAAGTATTGCAAAAAATGGGTGAGCTAATCTGGCAGCCTGCTCACTATCTGACATCTCTAGTTGTGCTGTATGACCCAGCCTCTGTATCGTTTGCACAATTCCCTAACTGATCTCCTCCTCAGGATTCTGCCCATCCATTCCTTTTGGTTATCAACCTCTGCTCCTGCAAGGAGACAGATACACTGGAAAAATACTTTAAAAAGTCAAATTTCCTGAGGCACTATCTCAAATGGGGCCATTATTTGTTGCATTGCTGTATCCTTCACTCTGTTTCACCCTCTTGGAAGAGCGAGTTTGCATGGGAAATTATTGTCTTGAAACCAGATCATCCTTTACATTCTCTAATCCTCTATTTTTCACTTGCTTGGATACTACAAAACTCTTCTTGCTGCACAGCTGATATGTTTATTCTTTAAGAATGCTGATCTTCCCCACATGTATACAGTACATGCATTACCATTTCGTCCTTCATCAGTTCTTGGACTCATAGCCAGAGGCAAAGATGTTAGGATTTGCTTGAGCTGAGCAATACAATATTTTTATTCAGCTGTGAAGTTGATTAATAATTTGGAAATCAAATCAATATTTTCTGTGACTTTCATTACAGTGGGGTTTGCATATAAACCTTTTGTACTGGCATTCCCAGCCTGGGTAGGGAAACACAGTAGAACTAGTGTAACAGATTTGGTGTCATTTTCTTCATGACATGGCAAAAATTAAGTGAAACTCCAAGGAGAAGCAGAAGGATGATAATTTTTGTTGTTTAACTTCCTCGATAATTCTTGATTGTTAAAGCAGAAAAGGTCTGGAATGCTTGCAGTTTGCAGTGGCAAGTATGAGGTGATTTACACAGTACAAAATTACTGACCCCCTTTTTATCAGACAGTTTGGATGTTTTAGATAGTCCTATGAAAAATAAAGCTGCAAAATTCTGTGTCTTTTGATGGATAAAGAAAGCTGATTTTCAGAGTCAATGAGTGCTCCAATTTTTCAGCAACACTGAAAAAACCCACCATGTAACTTTATCCTGGGAAGAAAATGTTTAAGAAGTGAGAACTAAACTTCATTGAAATTGGTGGGAAGATTAAAAATTTCAAGGCCTTGTAGTAAAGTCCTGTGTACCTAATTTTAGTTAAATATGATTGGAAGCTTTGCCTTGAAATTCTTGCTGTTGTAATTTACACTGTGAACTTTCTCCAATGGGAATGTCTTTCTTGCTTGGAATCTGACAATAGCTCCCCAACACCAACCCAAGCTGGGACAGTCAACATGGAAAATTCCTACTGTTGAAAGTGTTGGATTTTTGTTCCTGTTGGTATTGGGTGTCTTCAGAAATGTGCTCTTTCTGGGTACATCACAATAAGCATCAGAGAAGCATTGCAATGTACCTTATGTAGTTGACAAGAGAGCTCATGGCACTCATTAAATCTCTTTGAAGGAGGCATGATTAGGATGCAAGATGCACAATCAGCCTCTGACACAATTGACAATATTTACATCCAACTCTGATCTTATTTGACTTCTGTTTATATGGCATTCAGTGTAATTTAAGTCTATATTCAGGCACCAAATGTATCTGATTACCAGAAATCTATTAAAAACAGTATCCAGTCTTTTGATTTTTTAGTCTGAACCTTAATGAATGTCCTATTTCCTCACTTATCAGTTTTCTGAGGTAGGATATGGAGTATAGGAATGAAACCTTCAGATTAAAAAAATGGAGGTGGCATTGGAGAAATAAGCCTAGAGCTGCCTCTACACCATGATGTTACAACCTTCCACTTCCCACTCACTTCTGCAAAACTATGTTTAAACATAGGATCTAAAAGTTTTACAACTAAAAACATGTTTCAGCTGTACTCCAGATACATAAATTGGAACTTAATCTAAGGGATTAATTGAAGCTATACTTCCTCCAGAAGACTTTGATTTGGAAGACTAGGCCTCTGTACCTGTTGTTTATACAACGTATGTGATTTTATGTAAATGTATGTAAATTGCCCCTGTAGCTCAAAGGATGCTTTAAAAAACTGAGAGAGTCCAGAGCAATCAATAGAATCCTTTTCCAGAGTGGTCCTGAACCCAGCCAGGAACAACAACATCATCATGCAGGTCACTTAGTCACTGATAAAACATTTCAAGAAACAGAATTTAGACTAAGTTTATCAGGATTGAGCTGAGGTAATTCAGCAGCCCAAGATGCTCAATTGTACTTCTTTTAGTGAAATCACAGTCTGCTGAAATGAATACTCACCTGCCTCCAGACACTTCAGGAGCCCGAGCTAAGGACAGAATGGGCAGCATTTCAGATATTTCACATATTGTTTCTTTATACACACTGAGATGGAGCTCAGGCAAGACCTTGTTTAATAACTTTGTTCCATAATATTCTACTGGATCCCTAAAATTTGTTCCAAATATCTGCCCATGGTCAACCATCTCTATCTTGGCCAGGAGGCCCATCCATTGTCAGCTGGCCTTTTCTTTTATCCCATTGCCTCTTTTGCTGGACCAGTGACATCAGTTTCACCCATCTGACACTACTTACCTTAACAGCTGCAGTCTTATGTCCATAGTGCCCTTTTCTCATCTCTCCAGGAATCTGGTGCACTCTTGAAGGCTCTGGCCATGCAGTAACTTACTCAGTTGATGATTAAATTACATTTGTTACTACCAGCTGCAAGTAGACTTCACCAGAAGCCCACCCAAGGGCTCCAGGTACAGTCTTAAAAGTTAGGGAGAATAACAAATGAAGGTAGAAGTGTTCTACTTATTTTTGTCAGACTCTGATCCTGGAAAATGACTGCTGAGACCATCCAAAAGGGTAACTGCACAAGGCACAAAGATTACCCTTGCTAAGGTCCCTGCTATGTTCAGTCCTTTTTGGTTTTTTGCCTTGTCCAGAGGAGATTTGATGGTCAGAACTATTGAACCTTCTCTGGTTCAAGTAGCTCAGACAGCTCCTTGTTGAATCCCCATATTCATGTGAGATGATGGCTCACACCAAGAGCAGCCAGAGGATTGAGGATATTAATTTTTAAGGGCAGAGGTGGCACCTTCACACGTGTTTACACAGAATCGAGCACTTCAGGGCTCTAGTCCAGAATGAGATTTCCAAGTTATGTTGTAGTACAAACAAACAATAACAACAGATAATGGGGAAGGGGAAGGGGAAGAGGGGGAAGTTATGATTAATTTTTATCAGATTTCCTTCTCCTTTCCACAGAGCAGTTCAATGTGAAGTCAAAGTTCATTGACACATTCTCTGTAGTGGGTGGGATGATTGTTTTATATTAGCCATTGACTTGGCCTGCATTGATCCTTGAGAATGTATCGCACAAATCATTTTGCACTAAACTGCTGAATCGATGAAGAAATCTCCTGGAAAATTTATATTAAAAGTCACTGTTTGCCTAAATGAGTTCCCTGTGCCCCATATTGAATATTTTGCTGATGAATTGAATGAGTTTAAATTTGAACATTGCAGACCCATTAAAGAATGAATTCTTAAATCAACTTCTGCCATTTATGATTGAAATGAGATTTCCTCTGCAATAGACTAGCTGTTATATAAATCAGTTGTGCATTTTATACTGTTCCATAAACAAGATATAATTCTTTTAAATACACAACAGGTGCCTTAAATCTTTTGATGCATCTTGTATTTATCTGATGTTGATATTAGTATATTTACACCAGGTAACGAACATGGGTTTATAATAGCATAGAGTTTCTGAAGGTTAAAGAAGCCATAATCTTTGTTCTTAAATGCAACTGAATTTTCAGGGGTTATACTCTACATCACTGCTCACAGCTGAGATCTAAATTTAATCTAAAATAAATAATTGTCCCTTGCACTATAAAAAAGCAAACCATCTTGAGTAAGATTATGATTAGAGCAAATTTGATTTTTAGTATGACATAGAGGAACATTTTTCCTGCTATCTGGTTTTTAATATTGCAACGAATAGTTGAATTTCTTTCCACTCAGACTCTCTGCACCTTAGGTGACCTCTACTTAGTGGTAAAGGTAAAGGATTTAGGTAAAGGATTTAAGCTGATACCAAAATTATTTCATGCACTGGTCCAGTTTTGGATACCCCAGATACAAGATTTCCATTGAAACTCTGCAGGAACAGCTGGTGTCAGAGAACGCTTCTTCCCTTTTCCCACAAATAACAGCTTTCTCACATAAATCATGTCCATTTGGAAAGATGGTTGTTTCTTCTCAAGCCATGTCAGGAGGTAACTGCTGGAGTCAGACTTGATCTTTGATGTCATAGGACGTTGTTCCCTGTGTTTCAGAGTTTGGGTCAGGTGGATCCCACAGGGGCACTAAGCAACAAATTGCTGTCCTCTTCCTCAGAGAACACATTGAAGTGGACATAAACCAAGACTATGAGGGTCAAACCAGGAGCAAATAAATGCATTTTATATGATATCTGGGAATGGTGCCAGTGTGGTCTCTATGTACTCAGCACCTTCTGAATAGACAAAAATTCCTGAGACATCCCCAGTAAAACAGAAAGCTTCAATGAGCTACAAGAGAGGAGCAGCAGTTGCATTGTGGATTAGCAGATAGGCAGGTCTGGAGGTTAATTCAACATTGCTCTGTTCCTATCTTAGATAATGTGGCATTCAGAAATGCCATAACATATGAAAAAGAATTCAGTCCCAGAGAAGGGACCATAATGAACACTGGAAATTCAATAAAATCTGGAAGCCTAACGAGAAAGATATGTTTTTGCCATTTCTTCACTGCTGTTGCCTTGAACACACCCTGCAATGTGATTCAGAGCTCTGATGCACAGAGTGGGGGCCTCCAGTTAGCCCTCATTCAATGCTCCCTTCAATGCCCATCTTCCTCCTCCTCTGCTCACAGCTGAGCACACACATGGATTTGCCCTGTGGGCTCACCCACACATCACATCACATCCCTGATAAGAAGCCAAAGTCCAACTTTAGGATGTGCTGCAGCCACTTCTCCTCAGCTTGGATTTGACTCTTTTCCTGCAAGCAAGATGCTTTCCTTAGCCAAGCATGAAGGGGTGGTACAAGGTACTGTGACTATCCTTTGAGAAAGAAAATCTTTCTTTTTTTCATCCCATCCTTGCCAGGATTCAGAAGCAGCTTCCAAAGTAAAGAGATCTTTAAATCACAGGTGTTGCAGGAGGGCTGGAATAGCTCACTTTAACCAGGCTGTAAAATCTCACTATTGAGGCTGTAGTATCAGCTTCATCCCATGGCTTCTAATGTTTTCATGGCTCTGTGGGACTCTCTGATCCAAGGACAAGCACCAAGGGTTTTATAACTATCAGTTGATCATTTCTGCTAAAGTAGGGGAGGTGGATTCTCAGCGAGATAACAAAGGTGTTATCTCTATCCAGGGAGGATATAAAGGATATTGGGAAGATAACATCTAATTGAAGATTCAATTTTCCAAGTGTCAAATTGTTTTGATGACTAATTGATTTACATAGACTGAATTCATTCACAGAGCAAGTATTTTTTTAGATCTTGGTGCCTTTTTTCTTCTGTGGCAGCACATAGGAATTGCTGTTAACTTTCTTAAAAATAAAAGATATAGACTGGGATTGGCATGGGAGATGTTACTGAGTTTCAGCTCTTTATCTTCTAGACATAAACACAGTAGGTCAGTGTGTCAGTAAAGGTGTGATTCAGGGATCCAAGCCCAAAAGTAGGTGACAGAAAAGGTCAGGATCTAATTGCTCTGCCTTGGTGCTGAGAGACCAAGGAAAGGAAGAAAACATGATGGCCTCAGGAAAAGCTGTTGCACAAGCCCTCCTTGGCTCAGTTTAAAAGAGGGATAATGGTGTTTACTTGCTGTCCTCAGAGGGATATTGTGAGAATTAATTAGCTAATGTTGGCAAAGTGCTGTGAATGTCAAAAATAATATGCAGTGAGAATGCAGGATGAAGTGGTATGGAAGATTAATTTGGATACATTTAGAATAGATTTAAAAGTGAGATGTGACAAAAACATCAGTGAATTCTGTTGTATAGAAGCTTTTTTGCACCCACCTCAACAAGCTGGTCTGCTTTAGTGACAGCATTTTCTAAGCAGTTCCAGCAAAATCATTTTAGGAAGGAAGGAATTCACTTTCAAATCCCTCTACTGGTAACACCAGGCCAATTTCCAAAGGGCACAGAGGTGTTTCTTCTCTCTCCATATCCCTCATCTTTATCTTTTAATTCCTGAGGACTGATGGATGACACACTTTTCCAGAAGGACTTGGTGCTGAGCACTGGCACTACCAGGATTTGGGTCCAGTGCCCTGCTCATCTCCTCCCTCCTAGGAGAGCTCCTAATCTCAAAATGTTTCTCTGGGATGACTGAAACAGAGAAAAATTCTCTATAATTAAAGAATTTCTAAAATTATGATACCAAGGCAATTTCACCCTACAGGTGCAAAAGTGATTTTAAAATGTTGATTTACTTTTTCACTGAATATGCTGGAACCATATTAATAGTCAGACAGGAAATTTTCATATATGTGTTTTAGCAGGCAGAAGTGGTGTGTTTTAGTTTTTCACATTTTAATCTTCACCATATTCTTACTAAAAGATTCATGTCTGGGTAACACCTCAGTCAAAAGGATATTTCTATTGTCATCACTCTAAAAGATTTAATTAAAACATTTGTGATTCTTCACAAATTTTTAAATGTAATTTCATCTATTGATAACAATAGACAGCAATTTTTTCTTAAATTTAATTTCATAGGGCTGAGTTTATCTTCAAAAGAACACATTTCTTCAAAATAATGAAACAAATATTTTCAAATTTCTGATTAAAAATTCATAAAAGCTTTTTCCTTGATTTTTTCCAGACACACTAAATGCAACTGAACACTTGAAAAAATAACATTTCCAAGAGAATTGTTATATTTGGAAAAATAAAAGTGATGCCTTTATAGGAGCCATACTTGATGCAATTGGACATTATAATGACTTCTTTATGTCTCCATACCTTTTACCCTAAATATAACTTATTACATACCTAATAATGTCTTGGTCAACAAATAGTGCCAGGTGTACAAACAGATGGTTTTGTGGAGACCAGCTGAGACTGGTTTGAGGCCACCACACTCATTTCACCAAAAAGCTGCTTCAGCTGCAGAGAGCAAATCGAGGAGCCAGCCCCACTGATGTTTGTAAATGGTGGTTGATGGTTGTTTATTCTTCATATTGTGTACTGTAGTACAGATTATGCATTTTCTTTATTATGGTTGCATTTCTGAATGCTCTTTTATAGTGGATAAAATGCCAGAGCAGGGTAAGCACAATATTGTTGGAATGTGGCACTGTCCCCGTCCCACAAAACACAAGTTTGTGAGTATGAAGCATATTTTCTCTTGCATTTTCACTTTCTGAGTGCTAATAAAGCAAAAAGCAAGTCTTTTGAGAGGCGTGGCTGGCAGATAATTGCTTTCACAGAATAAACTCAGTATCTTCCTTTTTGCCATCTAACATTTAAAATCATTTTACATATACAGAACATTTGATTCTAATTGGATGAAGTATCTTAATTCCTGTTACAAAAAAAATACTGTTAAATTGATATTACTTCATTGATTTTAATAAAGCCTTTGAAGATCTGAGAACAAAGGGTCCTATTGGTTCTTTAATTAGTAAAGGATTTATTCAATAAGTTATCGGACAAGTTAATTTACAGGACTTAATTTTGCTATTGAAAGGTTTAGCCTCCTTCCCTCCAAAATTGGGACGATGGACCATTCCAATACTGTGAAGGTGATGACCTTGTGATAACCTGTGTGTTCATCAGTCAAATTACTGTCCCCAGTAATGATAATGCCAAAGCTCTGGAACACTGGGGCAGCTAATCTGTATTCAAATTACACTCAATGAAACAGCAAGCACAATTCGAGTAATAACTCACTAGCACTGAGAGGTGAAGGGAGATGCTCAGACCCCTTCATGCAGATTGGACATTATCATACATTTCTTAGGTGTTGGACAGGTCTGCATGAGAGGGTTGTTAATGAAAATATCAATCAAAAACTCTGCTGACTTAATGGTCAATTTAAATTAATTAATTGGAAAGGAAAAAGTTGAGAAGGACAGCATTGATTGTTTAGCTCGGAGCAGTTGGCAGGCTCAGAGAACAAGGTTGTCCAAATAAGACCACATTTCCTCTGTCAGCTGATGCTTTGTGTAAAATCTTGTGTTTGAAAAGGTAGGGAAAACAGTGGGATGCTGTGATTTGAGCACTTTGAACTGTGGGTCAGTGGGTTTGGGATGGGGTGATGAATGTGATTTTATATCAGCCTTGGGAAGGAAATCTGCAGGAGAGGTAGAAGTGAGCTCTATTCACCAGCTGAGGATTTGACCCTCCTTCTACAGACACATGCAGGAATGCTTCCATTCCTTCCTCCTTCCATTCATAGCCTGTTTTTTATCCTCACAGCTTGTACTTTCTAGCTCAGGACATGTTTGTCAGTTGTCCCTAAAAGGCTGACTCTCTGGAGGTCAAGGGGAGGATTCCTTTTGATTTAGGGGAGAGAGAATTTCAGCCTCCATCTGCAAGGGGGCTCCTCACAAATAAAATTGTCAATCAGGAAAATATTTAATGCATGGAAGCATCTGTAAGAATTTTCTTATTAATATGAAAGGCAGTATGTGTTTTGTGAAACTCATGTAGTCTTTGGGATTCATAAAATATTAAATCTATATTTTAAATTGTGTATTTTGAAAATAAAAGCTTTAAATGAAAATACTTTCTATACCTAACTCTATATTTATACCTATCTGTATCATTAAATATCAGCAAAATTTCTGAAGACAAAAATGTCCATAGTATTTTAAAATGCATTTTTGCTTCTTACATAAGCAAAGGTGACAGTAATTTGGTGTAGGAACAGGCTAAAGCTTGAAATGAAATCAATTTTTTATACCAGATTGCTGTGTTTTGAACTCAAAACTCAACATTGTTTTTCAATTCAGTGCTAAGGAAATAGAGCAACATTTACTAAATTCATGATATTTTATCTGTCTGAAGCACAATCCAAACTTCCTGCCAGCTGTATTGGGTTGTGGTGTAGGTGCAGTCTAAGATCTGAGCATCCAAAATATTTTTAGAGACCCTGTAAAATTCAAAACTGTTACTCCAGAACATTTTCATCTCAACACTTTTTTTCTCCCTCCTTTTTCTTCAGCCAACTATTTTATTTTGGTTTAAATTTGTTTCCTAATTCTGCTCTTTCTAAATCACACATTGTTGTTTGCATCAGAGCAGAATACAAACATCAACCCTGTGCATAATGCAGGGGGACATAAATATGAGATGTAAAATGAAATGCAGATGCAGCAGCTTTACTGTGGAAAGCATCTGACAGGCAGCACTAGGGTTGGTTCTAATGTTGTTTTGATAATTCTTTTTATTATCACAAAAAGGATGGGAACAGAAAATTGGCCTAATGAGACAGAAAGGAACCCAAAGAAAGCAATTAGCCCCATAAAAACAATATGGTGATTATACATTTCAGTAAGTGACAACAAGTGGAGAAGTACCTGGCACATTAGGGAGATGAAGATACTGCACTGACTTTCAATTCCTTCTTTTCCTTCTCCACATATCCTTCCCTCAAGACAGTATTAAAATGATAAAAAGGAACTCAAATGAACATATTTGCAAATTAAAGGTAACGTGGTCCTAAGCAGAATTCAGGGGCAGCTCTCCAATCAGATTTCATACCTAACTTCTAGAAAATGCTTAGCATGATGGACACACAGTAGATCAGGGCTGCGCTTTACTGAATATGCTGCAAAGAAAATTTATAAAGGCTCAAAATGACCAAACAACCCATGGCTGTATTAGGACGATGTCCCAGAGTAAATCTTGTTTAACTTCGGGAGCTGAGTCATGCTTTCAGTTCTCTCCAGCCCTCACCTTTTCAGAGCTATCTCAGAGAATGTTTCACCCAGGCCCCAAGGGGAAGTAGGTGAAAACAGCAGTGACACAGGAAGGGCAAACAGCACACCAGGCAAAGCCCACGGTGCCACAGCCTTTCAGCAAAGCAGCTCAGCACAGCCCAGACCTGATGATTCTGCAGTTCAAAGATGTGCCTGGCTGAGCTGACTTCTTTCTTGCTGGACTGTGTTAATGTAATGGTTGTACAGCTCAAATGCAATCTCAATAAATGGTGTTGCTGTTTGCAACCTCTCTGGCTTTGCTTTCAGATCTAATCTCCCACCAAAGTCACCCAGGGTGTCTTTGACTCTTCACCACCCTCACAGCAGCTGAGCCACCCCATGGCTCTATCACCCCAAAATTCAGCCAGTACAACCCTTCCACACAACTGTGGCTATATTCCCATGGGATTATCCAGAAGCCATAGAAGATCTAAAGGTACATTGAAGTCCTTTCTTGCAGTTTTATCTAAGTCTGCCCTCTATTCTGTTATATTGGTCTACTTGGAGGAGAAAATTTTGTAGGGATGATCCCTATGTTAAGGTACATCAATGAAGAGTAGGGCAGAAAATGTGTGAAAATGCAGCTCCTGGTGACCTTATCTGAGCCCTGCCTCAGTTTTCTTATTTAGGAGGTAAAGATATTAACCAGGCACCAGAAAGTTTTATTTCTAATCCTGACACCGATTCTTTCTGTGGTTTTGGAAAAGCTACTTAGACTGACCAAATCATTCCATTGTGTCCAGAAGGGAATAGCAGTATCCAATGTGTTCACTCTTTGTGGATGTCCAGACCCCTTGCCAGCACTAACTTTCCTGTGTGCAGCATGAGGACTGGACAAATCTGCCCCAGCACTGCCTGGGGAGTGTCTTGCTCGGGGGGAATGGATTCTCAAGCATATCCCAGGAGCCTTAAGGCTGAATAAATTCTGATTGTCTGTGGGATCTAGTGTTAAATGCTGGATTTCCCTCTTGGCCTGAGGGTAATGCAAAAATGTGTATGAACTATTTTTAGCTGTGCTATAAAGAGACAATTAAGTTATCAGAGAATATAATTAGAACAGAACCACCATGCTAAATTTGGGGATTAGATATTATACCTTGTAATTAATCAGCTTGAATAAAGTCATCCTGGAGCAGAATTGCATGAACCATTTTATTCTCCTACTGGCTCAGGGTAACAGGTTCTGAGAGGAGTACTTGTGAAGGGCAAAGGGGTGTTGTGGTTGCAGTAAGTCAAGAAATGGCCTTGGGCACTGCTGGAGGTGCTGAGGGTCCCAGCCCGGCAGGGAATTAGCCTCATAGCTCTGAGGTCAAACCTGGCTGTGCCAGTCCCAGCCTGTGCCTCAATGTACTATGAACAGAGCCTTTCACAGCCTTAGAATTTCCCAGCATGGAAAGCAAAGCAGGCACAGAAGTTGTTAAAAAAAGATGGCCTTTGCTCTGTGAGCGTGTCAGGACCAGGCCATGAGCAGAAAGTATTAGTATTATTTTATTTTCTTATGAATAACAATAAAATATTACACTGAGTGCAAGCTTGATGTGAGAGCTAGTAATATTATTGCCCTTGTAGTATTTAGTTTGCTTGTATATTCTCTTGACTCCAGATGGATTTTAATTTTGTGTATGGTAGCTACACAGAGTGCACGTAAAAGCTTTAATAAATCTGCTTGTTCAAACTGAAATAGGCATTTTGTATTATGAGATTGTCTTGCTCCAAAACAAATCCACATGATTAGAGTAGTGGATTCAACTAATTGTCCTCCAAGCAGCTCCTATGGGAAAACAAAATGTTGTCTGTGTTAACAGTGCCTCAGAGAGGGATCAGTCAGGATCAGCAAAAACATGGTACCACATGCTGTAGCATTGTGTTGTTTACCAGATGGCAGGAGGATAATTACCATAAAATCATTATTGCTTGCTTTAGGGTAAGTACCATCATAAAAACTGATATCTGAACTGAGTCCCAAATCCCAATATGTAACTACTGTTGAATTTCTAGAGAAATGCAGAATCCCAGTATCAAGATCTGGATTTCACTCTGGATCAGATTCTGAAGTGTGAGGGGTTTTTTCCAGAAAACTCCTTCTTCTGCTGTTCATGTGAGATACTAAAGTGAAAAATGCTTTTCAGAGACTATTCTATTCTATTCTATTCTATTCTATTCTATTCTATTCTATTCTATTCCATCCCATTCCATTCCATTCCATTCCATTCCATTCCATTCCATTCCATTCCATTCTTCTCTAGATCCTGACAACACCTAGCGTTATTAGCAGTAATATTAATTGGGTTATTACAATTCATAATTGGGTTACTACAATTCATAATAATAGCAACATGTTGCTGAAGATGTGAGAACAAATACTAAAGCAGCTCAGACTCCAGAAATGCCTCTCAGGCTGTGAGGTGAGCCTGGGAATTGCTGAGGTGCAGGTGTCCATGTGATTTCTATTTAAAGGCAGGTTATTTAAAGGCATGATTCCAGCCCTCAGTGCTTCAGTTTTTCACAGTAAAACTCTGTGAATCTTGACATGGAGAGAGCTTGATAGGAGAGCAGCTGGGTCATTCCTTCTACCAGCTCAGTGCTTGTTTTTAGAAGGGAGAATGTAGAAGCACAGCTGGAATGATTGCTCCAGGACTGCTGGCTCTGGCAAATGTTGTTTTATCTAGTTTAGAAAGAGTCCACTCCTTACATTTACTTTATTTGGCCCTTTTCATTGAGTGATGCAAGGAAGTGTCAGGGCACTGGAAGGCTGGCTTTCATTAATGACATCATTATAGGCAAGGAAAACAGAGGGAGGCATTGCTAGCAAGAAATTCTGTGGCACCACAGTGAGAATTGCCTGACCAATGTTACAGCTCTGTGATGAGGACATGCGGGGTTACTGCAAAATCAACATAACTGCAAAATCCTGCAAAGAACCACCCAGAAATGTTCAGGGTGGCTGCAGAGATGATTAACAGAGACTTCTGTAGCTTTGACCCTACTGCAGGCCAGCACGGTTCTGTTGTTAAAACCTGAGGCTTCTACCCATGGGACCTACACTCACAACTGTGTGATCCTGCTCCTGAGATGAAAAGGTTAAAAAAAGGTAGGGATAACATTGTCTGCTATGTTTAGTTTGTACATAACTTCAGAACAGTCGCCAGGTCTATTAAACTGTCTCTTCTGATCACTCTGGTCCTTCAAGGGTGGTTTTATAAAGGATCTGAGTACTTAAATTTCAGTGAGATTTGTGAATGTCATGTTGTGGTACTCCTTTGAAACTGCCTGCCTTCATTCAACTAAAACTGCAGAGAAAAGCCAAAGTATGAGCTTTTCATTTTGCAGATTGGTACTGTAGACAATTGGCCATTTGTGGGTCACTTTGCATATTCTCGAACAGAGCAGGCAAAGCCAGTGCAACACACTCTGGCATTACATGCTTGAAGACCACTGAAGCAGATAGCAATTCTCTAGTAAATTTTTTGCAAATTAGCTTTTTTTTTTTTTTTTTTTGTATGTCATCACTGTCGGAAGAAGAAGAGCTGGCCTTTCTGGTTTTTTCCCCTGAGTTTTACTTTCTTACTTTCATTTCTTACCATTAAGGCTTGCTCCACCTTGTCTGCCTCCAATGTTATGTTCCTGTGTCATCATTTCTGATTTTCCACTGCTCTGCAGTATCTGCTGGGGGAGTGGTCAGGGTGCTGCTGTGCCTGACCTGCTGTCAAACCACTGGCTTCCCTCAGTTCATATCTGGGGCCTGAAGGGAGTGAAGAGCTATGAATGCAAGCTCCAGGCAGCATGAGTCTAGCCAAAACACTCATGCAAAATACTGGAGAGCATCTGAACACTGCAGGCAAAACCATGGCAAACCTGCCCTGGCATCGGGGGTGATTTGGCAGTTCATGGTCTGGAGAGCTGGAACCATCAGTAGCCAGTGGAGAAAGACACAATGAGAGCTGATGTTTGCACAGCTGAAGATGGACTTTCCATCTGACTAAACCCCTGGCAATTCTGGAGTAGCCTGAAGACTCAGTCCCAGCTACAAACAGCTCAGATGGTGTTGATGATTCTCTCACAGAGAGACCCTCTGTCCTATTTGGGAATGCTCTGTGCAGAGAAATAATTTGTCCTGCCAATTTTCATCATTGGTAGCTACTGAGTGGGTCATTAATATGCTGTGTAATTCCAGCCTAACTATTCTAATGTGCATTGATTTCATCTTATGTGGGGAAAAGAGCTCATTGCTTATTATTGGCTGTAATATATCTCCATGGCAAAGGCAAAAGCTCACCACTGGCCTCTCAAGTGGCTGAGAGGAGTTTGCTGGAAATGGGGCACTGTCTCTGAACACTTTGCAGCAGAGCACTGGGATACCAAAGGCTCCTCTGCTGTGGGGAGAGATGCTCCAGCCCCTTAATCATCTTCAGACATGTTCACAGGACTCTCTCCAGTCTGTCCATGTCTCTCTTGCAGGAGGACCCAGAACTGGACATGGTGCTCCAGATGTGGCTCCACCAATGATGAATAAGGGGAAGGATCAATTCCCTCCACCTGCTGTCAACACTTTTTGTTTTTCACTATTCTGTCATGGGTGCAGGTGCTGGGAAGCATTTCTTGGTGTGTCACCTATGGCTTAAACTCTCCAACTACTTTGCCACAGCTCTGAAAAAAAATCATACTGCAGCTGGAAAACACTGTGGGATACAGATCAAGAGAGTCATGCATGCAAAAACAACAAGAGAACACAACTTTGTGGCTCATGAATATTTCTTTTCCACAGTTACTGTCCCACCTCTGGCTTTCCTGTGAAAAAATCTTATTTTTATTTCCTTCATATCACCTGTTGATGTTGAGAAATTTTTTTCTAAGCCCTTCTCTGTGGAGGTCATTCCTGTCTAAACAGACCCCCAGGTTTTTAAAGAGCTATTTCATGTTCCTATCTAATACCTTACATGGACTTTGGGAGCTCACTGAATTTTGTTGAGGGTGGAAACAGTCAGGACTGTGGGTCCTGTGAACTTTTCAGCCACATTCAAAAACTGCAGGCGTGACTGTGTTCAGGTCACCCCTGTTTATCTGTCACCCTCTGCTCTGCCAGGCTGGGTGAAGCCAGGCAGCTTTCCCAGGGACAGCTGTTGGCTGGAGAGCTCAGTCCACATGGGCATGTGCATAGCCTTGGTGGCTTGCCAACATATCTTACTGCTCTTCAGACATGCTAAAAGACTCTCCATGTCAAAAATGTCTTTAAACATCCACAGAAACACACAGAGAAATACAAAATAGAAGTAATGTTGCCAGACTATGTACTGGAAAAGAGCCAGCATGGCCTTTGCAGGGCTTTTGACCTTGCAGGTCCTTCCATGAGCATGGCCCACTCTGTTTCCCACCCCAGGTACAGTAGCCAGCATGCCTGCAAGGCTGTTTTTAGACTAATTCCTGCTAATGTCATGCATGGCTAGTTAACCTCCATTTGATCTGTCTTTTAGAGATTTATTCATCAATAAAGGTGTTATTACTCCTTTGATGATAGTTAGTATCATTTATATGAATTGTCTATTGACGGACACATTTAACAAAGGGTGTTTATGTGCTGAACAATCACAGAGTTTATTTATCCAATAATCGTAGAATCGATTAGGAAAAAAAAAAATCAAGTTGAAAGACTTCTTTGAGATTTAGAGATTTCACAGTTTCCATCTGTGTCCAAGATGTTTAATTTGTGTTAGTTATGTATTACATTTCACTAGGATTGTTCCTATAAGAGGGTCTTATAGATCAACCTCTGGCAGCTCTCAGGTGAAGGCTGAACCTGGCCAGCTTGTTTAAGATGATGTTTAGGTATTTTTGATCACAAATGGCAGTATTAAAAAAATCAGAAATATTGGACAGTGAGTGTCTTGAGGCACTCTCAGGGAAGGGTACTACTGATCACACTTGCCTTCCAGACAAAGTACGTTTTCAGCACTAAGACCATCATCTCTACAGTGGTTACAAATATCTACTAATGACTGAAGGAGATGAAGCCTGTTGTCCTGATGCCTTTCACTGGCTGATGCCATTAGATTTTCACCAGGCATATCACTGTTCTCTTGTACTCAGATAAAAATTCAAACTGAATCCAAAACAGATAAAATTCCAAACCCTTCATATCTAGCAAGCCCTGTAGAGCTGCTGTTGCTCCTGGATTGCAGCACAGCCATCTCTGGTGCAGGGGGACAATGGAGACCTCCAGTAGGACACATCCAGGGCTCACATCCCCCTGAAACCACCACAGCTGGCACCACATTCCCTCTGGGAAACCTAGGATATTGAATGCCAGATTTCTGTGTTTAGTGACCAACATTAATCCCCCAGCTTCCCCAAGCCCCAGATGCCAAGCCATCACCATATCATGTTTGGCTCTTAATACAGACATTGCAAACATGCAGAGAGTCCTTGTCAAGGCAGCACTCCTTGGTGTGGGTGGGAGAGCCCATTGTTTGCCTAGGATTAAATAGAGGGTGGTTTATATCCTAAGATCCTGACCCTGGCAGTTTCACCATGTCAATCATAAATCCTGCTCTCTGCATTGACTTACAGTGACTTCCAGTTTCCTACAGGTAGGAAGTGAGGCTGGGCTTTCATCCTGCTAACACTCACCCAGCTGTGTTCATTTGGAAACGTGATTCCTTCTGTAGGGCTACAGAGAACATCAGAGGAGAACCTGGGCTGCACAGTGCAAGGCCCTGCAGGGACCTCAACACCCAAGGACAAAACCATTGTTTGGCACTCACTACAGTAAACAACTTATTCCTTAAGGCAGGGAGTAAAGACTGCAGGAATGCAAGAGAAAATTCCCAAGGATAAGGCCTGAGGAGTTGTTTAAGAAACAGTGTTTTTTCACCCCTTGGTATCACAGAAAGCAGGAACTGAGGGGTCTGAGTTTGTGTTGGGATCTTATAAACAGGCAGGCTCAGCCTCTGTGATTAGAATCCAGGTCCCCAGAGTCAGTCACAGTTATCAGCTCTGGGATGTCCAGCTGTGGCACAGATTCCCTGTTAAAATACCCTCATGAGCAGGGAGGGCTGAAGGGGATTGGTTTGCTATTATTAGTCACTGGCCAAAAGCTTTTGCACTCTAGTTTGAAGGAATTTTTGATCTTTTGATTTTACAGGAGACTGGAATTGATAAGCCAGGGGATTTCAAGGGCTGCAGTTTCAATCACACCCTGCTGCCCACCCAGGAGACTCTGACCACAGGGAAGGACAAGCCCTGGGATTTGAAGGTTTAGTCTGAGGCCACCAAGTCCCATAGCTCGAGCATTACCAGTTTTGTAACAGCCTGAGCTAAGCTCTGGGAGCAGCAGCTTAGCTGGCCAATGTCTTTGTTAGATGCACTTGGAAGTGGTAGAGACTAAAGCCCTGATCCTGTGAAATTTGCTGGGTGGAGGCAGAAGGCTTTCAGTGCTGAAGAAGTGCCAATAGGGTGCTGAACTTGCTACATCCCGAATGAGTGGGGGCTTGTCCTTCTTTCCTGAAAATAAAACACTACAGAAAACTTTCCTCAGGACAAGTGTGAGAAGGGGACTGACAAACACAAATTCAGATGTTACACCCTGTAAGTCCTTCCCTGCCCTCTTTGCATGGCTGCTCCTCTGAGATCCCTTTCTTGAGGTGATACTGTAGGTGTTGATCTCAGACGTCTCAATCTGAAGTGCTCTTACTTTGAAGTCACTGTGGTACAACTGAAATCTGCTTTATTCTGTGCTCTTGTTACGTGTACTTACAATTATTAGTGTGTTTGTTAAAATACTCTCCCTTCATAGTGAAAACCAAGACAAGCTGATACTTCCTTTGAACTGTGTACTTTAGAAATAAAACTCTCATGTCTTTGCTCAGGGACTCTGGTAAAATTTTCACTTAATTAAAATGACAATAACAGCAGCAGAGATGCAGTTGCTGAGACCCAAACCTGTGACAGTCACAATTGCATGGGAGCTGAGACTTGGCAGATGCAGCTGCTGCTCCTGTTCCCTTCCCAGGAAATGTGGAAACCTTCTCAGCATGCACCAGAGGCAAACCCACCACTGCATTTATATATATATATATATACCCATATAAGAATTCATGTACATGTATATATATATTGGAATATACATTTCTGTATGTGTGTGTATAAGCATGTGTCCATGACTAGCACTGCATGATGTTTCTGCAATATTTGGCAATGCCTTCACAAGAAAGGGCTTTATAAGCAGAACAGTGGAGAAAAAGCATTATTAAATGCATGTGCCTTGGTTACAGCAAACAAAAATATGAATTTTCCCATTGGGTTGATGAAGATATAAAAGAGGAAGACACAGAGGTCCCAGAAATAGCATCAACTCTAACATGTATCTCTCTTTTCTTCAGCACTGGTACCAGCACTGGTCTGGGAGTTTCCCAGGTACAATGGGATAACTGAGAGCCTGCTCTGGTCACTTAAGCCACAGGGGAAGAACAGATTTCTTAGGTTTGTTATTCTTTAAAATGTTTATCAAAGCTAAGATCTGAGGCTCCTGCCACAAGCCCCATGTATGGGACAGCAGGTATGTGCCCAGGGAGTGGGCAGGAAGGAAACACCTCCACACACCTCAGACCTTGTTGTCCCTTCTTGCTTATGGGAAGAGCTGTAGGTGTGTCCCAGTGCCACTGCAGCCAAACAGGACAGCAGCACTTCAGGAGACTCCTGGAACCACACATTGCTCCTTATGCTGATTTTTCTGGCTTTTTAAAAGTCTTGCACCATCTCTGAGGCAAACACCATGACCCAGGCCCACTTGCAGCTCATCTTTGTACCTGTGCTTCTTACTTAATTAAACTGTGATTTAGAGCTCAGTGGTGAGATCTGATGATGCTCACATGCACATATCACATGATGCTCAAAAGTGGAATTGTTCCTTTTTTTCCTCCCCAAAAAGATGTCCTAGGCACAAACCACCTGACAGCATCTCCAGCTACCTGGGCCACTCCATGTTAGAGAGGTGATCCCACAGGTCCAATCTGTACCCCAATTTCTGGACTAAACTGCCCTTGTGTTTCATGTCTGCATAGGTGACAGCTGAGAAATGAAACCCAGTCCTTCACAGAGAAAACTATGAGGAAAACAGCAAGTTTTTTTGACAGGGCAGAAATCCCATTGCCTAATTTGAAGAGAAACTTTGTGAATTAATTCAACAATGACTTAGCACGAGTTGAGTCCTGGAGAAAAGCTGACAGAGGCCATTGGGGTTGCTGTCAAGAGGAACATAAAATGTCACACATTTCTATTTTAGTAAGGATTTCGATACTGTTTCCCTGAAATTATGGACCTGAAGCTGAGATATTCAGATTGCTCCCCAGTGTCCTGCGGTGCTGGAAGGATCCTGTAGGCGGCTGGCCATGGGGGCAGGATTCCATCATCCTAAAGTGATGCTCTCCTCTCCCAACCCCACCTTACAGCCCAAGACTTTTCCTTGGGCTTTGGTGCCATCCTGTGGCAGCAAAGCTGAAAGGACACGAGCAAAATCCTCGAGTTTTGGGCGGTTCCTGGGCACACACGAGACGCTTGCAAACAAGATTTAAATCTTTCCCCAAATTTCAGAGTGTGAGACAGTGCAAGTGCAGTGGCCAGAGAGAAACTTTTGGTGATGTTTGAACCAGGCAGAAAAGTCAGCTTTTAAAAAAAAAAACCCTCCAAATCAAAGAAAATTGAGAAGTTTGGCTTTTAGAAAATATTAATGAAGGTGCCTTAAAGATTGTGTGTGAAAATCACACCAATATTCTCCAGATTTTCAAGTGTTCTGTTTCTTAAAATAAAGATCTGGGTATTCAGCTTGGGTAAACTACTGAGACACAAAGTGGACACAAAGTGAGTGGAGCCAGATGTATTCCACCCGAAATTAGGCTTAAATATTTCTGTCTAATATGAAATATGGTTTAGAGTTTAAATAACTTTGTTTTATCTTGGAGTTTTTTTTATGTTTTTCATGTCATATCACTGAATTTACAACATGTTGTGTTGTCCACATTGAGTGCATCAAATTCTCTGTATGGTCAACAGAGTGTGCTTTGACTCAAGATTAGCATGGCCTTGGCTAAAACATGTCTCACAGCATGTGGACAGCTGAAATTTTAAGGAAATTAGGCTTGGGTTATTCCCATGGGCAGATATTTGAACTTTTAGAGATGGGAGTCTTCTTCAAATTTTCCTGTCTAATCCCCCAGACAGTGAATCCTGTTTCCCCACAAACCTCTGGTCTACTTGATCCCTGATGCTGTCCTCTCTCTCATGCACTGTTTGTAGATGAGGAAGACTAAAAATAAGAATTTACATCAGTCTCAGGAATTCTCTTTTTTAATGTATAGAGGGGTGAAGATGCAATGAACTTTTTTCTTCCTCTCTGCCAATAAAAGTAGCTAGCTCAGAAAAAACCAGCTTGGCATAACATTAATGGTTGGTATTGGTGGGGGGGGGTGTTTGAATTTTTTTGTTTGTTTGTTTTTGGTTTTTTTTGTTTTTAAAATAAATACTTAGCCTGCACAACTCCTATTTAAATAAAAATGTAAAGTCCTGGATTTTTTTGGCAAAGAATGTAGTAGGACTGTTAAAATCATGCATAATTTGAATCCTCAATGCTTGTCATTGAGGTAGGAAATGAAATAGCTGCTTTTGAATCCTCTTGATTTTAACCTAGCTAAACACAAAACGAAAAGGCAAAACACAAAATAACACTTAGGCTAAGTTCTTCTAAAAATCCCCAGTATGTCAGCATAACCCTACACCTGTCTGATTTTAAACCTAAAGGCCGAAACTTCAGCTTCTGTAATTCACCACTGCATAAAATAAAGGGAATGAAACAAAGTTATTACCCTTGTCTTGTGGACACAAAAGTTTCCAGGTAGGGGAGTCCACAACACCTATCATATGGATTGTTTTGGCTTGGATTTATTTGGTATTAAGCAGTGCAAATTGCAGGAGTAACAGCTGATCCGTCCTGCCCTCACAGAGCACACGTTTCAGTGTACCTGTAAGATCCTGAGATCATGTAGATACAGGAGACAACTCTTTTTTTTTTTTTTTTTTTTTTTTGCATTCCAGCTTCTGTCCCTGCTCCCATTCTAGCTGTAGCATCCTCCCAGAGTAACAGGCAATAATGTTGGTATGACTTTGCCCTGCCATTATGGGTGCCTGCTCTTTCCCAGCTGTCTTAGTTTATGTTCATCCTTAATATTCTACTGCTGAAGTTGTTAAAAGTTAGCAGGGGGCTTTTGTCATGAAGAAGACAGCTTTTGTAAAACTGAGCTGGCAAGCTGACCACCTCAACTATCAACAACCTAGATACTAAAAGCCCTTTAGACCTTCCCGATTTTCATGTGTCTGACATCCCTCAGCTTTTTCCTCCCATCCCTATGAGCTGAATATTTGCATGGCAGTAATGTGGAGAAGCACCAGAAACAGCAAAGGCTGGGGCTGTTCCAGGGCTGGCTTTGGGAGCAGCAGCCACACAACAACCGGGTGGTTCACTCTCTGAATTAATTCTTCCATCTCGCACTGCACATGAACTGTAGAAAGAAGGGAAAACGCTGGAGGGCCCTTCCCGAGCAGGATTTTCAGTGCCTGCAGCGAGACCTTTCCAGGAGCTCCGCTGACACTCGGTGGTGCCATGGGGAACTGCACAGCCCCGCTCCAGCGCTGCCCTGGGCAAGCCAGGCTCCTGTGCCTTCTTGTTTGTGCAGGTGACAAACCAGAGCCCTAGAGCACGCACTGGTCACCCCGGGACTCCTCCCCTGCCTGCCTCTGTCCTGGTTTAAGGCAAATTTGGGAGAAAACCTCCAAAAGGGGGCCCCTCCAGAAAGCAAACCCACACGGCCCCTCTCTCCAACCGGTTCAGGAAAGATTCCTTGGAGAGAAGTGGAAAGAACCTGTTTATTTAACAGGCACAGCACCCCCAGCACACAAAATGAACAATACTGGATGACAAAGCTCTTTCACTGCTCTGAAAAAGATGACAAATTCAGAAAGTCTCTCTGGGGGTGGTTGCTCTGTTGTCGGTCCCTCCGGCGCTGGGGCAGCTGCTGCCCAGAGTAGGCCCCGTAGGCCACGAGGTGCAAACTCCCGGTGTGTCCCAGGCCCCAGTCCGGAGCAGGTTCAAGTGGTTCCAAAAAAGGGAAAGTAAAAACAGTCCAGGAAAAAATTCAGACTGCTTAGCTAAACTAACTAATGAGCAGAAGCAAAAAGCAAGAGCAAAGCAGGAGCAAGAGCAAAGCAAAAAGCCAAGCAAAAAGCAAAAGCAGGACTATGTACTGCCCCATCTGTGTGTCCTGCCATCTGTGGGGGAGCAGGCTGATAACAAAGCAAAACAAAACTTTCACTCTTCAGAGCCAGTCTTGAAGGCACAGAACATAATATCCAGCATAAACAGAACATACCAATGGGGATACAAGCATCATAACGTCACCCTAGGACACTCTATTTCTCCCCAGTGTCCTTAATGCTAAATAATTACATGGGAGTAATTTATTGAAAAGTAAAGAACCTGGAGGTAACTTTCTAGACGTTGGCCAGGACCTTCTGGTTTGCTGGTCTTTGAAAGATGAAGATCCCTAATTCAGGGAAGACATGCCAACTGCCCTTTAAATGCCACTGAAGACATTTAAAGGGCAGTTTGAAGGACACTATATCCCACTGGGGACCCACAGTGCATTTATATATTCATAGAATGGTTTGGGTTAGAAGGGATCTTAAAAATCATCTGGTTCCAACCCCCTTGTCATGAGGGGTTCTGTATAACATGCACCAACAGCAAGTAGACTTTAATCTGAATTTGGTTCCTTAGTTAGATGCCTCAGGTTAGGTAGGGTGACTGAATACACAGTTGGTAAGGCTTACATCTTTATAGAGAGAAATTTGCATAAAAGGAAGGGAAAAAAATAGTTTGAATCCTCTGTGTGTGCAGAGTATTAGGAGCTTTACAAGAGCACTCAGAGTTGCAAACAGTAGGCTATGGCAATGACAGTGATAAAAACAAAGCCAGACTGGAGTCCCAAAGGTACCAACAATTAGGCAAACACTCCTGTGAAAGCAATAGCACCTCAGAGAAGAAGGGAGGAAGAAAATTGCCCAGCTGTTACCACAATGCAGGGGACATCCTATAGGTTGCATGGAAAGATCGACTGAGATGAAGCTGAGTTTCCTTAGCAGGTGTCTGTGTCACAGATCCTGCCATTCTTATTTTCTGCTCTTTTCACACTGCCACAGGGTTTCAGCAATTATCACTGGCCAAAGTCTGCAGGGGAAGTAAAGGATTGCCTGTCCCTGCCTGTCTCCAGGCCTGGGCAGCCTCTGGGGAGATATGTCAGTGTCAAAGTCATTGTTGGGCAAGGACCAGTGGTGTGAAAGTGCACAGGAGGTCACAGCAGATGCTTGGTTCTCTCTCAAAATCATTAAATCTCTGTGAGTTACTTGAGAGGGATCATGTAAATCTTGACTAATGATGAGGAATATAAAAATTTCTGAGAATTATGGCTTTTCGTAGTTTGTCCACTCCACAACTGGGGACTTCCCCAGACAGGTCTGAAACAACAGTAAGTTTTTTAATAATTAGAAATTAAATTGTGAGTCCCCAAGATGAAATGCAGCTAAAATTCCCCCTATATTTATCTGGTGCAGGGCTCACAAGAGGGGAACAGAGTCATCACAAGGACAAAAGTGGGCAACAGTCTTTGGTTATGGTTCTGAACTGCAAGTAAGCACTGGTCCAAATTTTCCTTATTTTGCAGGTTGTATCCTCAACAATACATTAGACCTGTGTTTCCACTACTCAGATACAAAATGCAATGCAGGTTTTCTTTTCAGGTTTTTTTTCTTGCCTATTTTCTCATTTTCAGCACATCCTCTGCATAAGGAGGCCTTTCTTTCATGAGGTACAAAAGGCCCTTCAGCTGGAGTCTTTCAACATGACAAAAGATAGTGTCTTTTCACTGCCCATGCAACATCTGTCCAGTTTGCTGGAGACCTGACTCTCTGCAGGAACAGTTTAACATCGTTCAGAAGAGCTGGCAGCACTCATTTCCCTTCTAAAACAAACACAAAATGCCACCTTAAGTCTCTTGTATTTCTACCCACGTGACAGTTTTGTGTAGAGTTCAGCGAGATCTCAAAAAGATCAGTGTTGCCCCCGTGAAAGTCTTTTGTTTTCTGCATCTTTATGCTTTATGAGCAGTAACTTTGCTCTGTAACTTGGATTTGCTGCAGAAAAGAGACATTTTTAGCTGGAATTATTTGTATCAAAATATTGGGAAGCATCCATGGCTTCTTGCTACAGTCAGAGAGGGCAAAAGGCAGATCCTGGCTAGTGAGTGAGAAGCCACAGCTGACCTGTTATCCTTGTGGGGGAACTTCAGGGCAAATCCTGAGTATTGCCAGTGTGTGGGATTCTGGGTGCAAATTCCCAAAAGAAGGAGCTGCAGCCAGTGGAACCCTGGGCAGTGTCTAGAGGGAGAGGGAAAGAGAAGAGCTCTCTACCACTAAAGCAGAGGGATTTTCAGCTCCTCACACTGCAATCAGATACAAAGAGCTCTTCTGGCAGCTGCCAGCAAAGTGTGGAGTGAGTTTAATGGCCACATGTCTGTTAAACATAAATTTGAACTTCATGTTTACTCAGGAGTGATAAATGATTCAACCACTTCAGTACCATGAATCCTCTAGAGCAGCACCTTTAACCTTGCTCAGGAGAACACTGGTGCTCAACAGTACTGCAAAACCAGGCCGTTTGCAGAAGTGTTTCAGTCTGTGTAGAGAAGGGGAAAAAATTATTTTCCTTTAACCTGAAGCTGTCTGGACAATATTTCTTGCCTTTGAAAATACCTTCAGAAAATAGCATATGATATAGCTTTATAGTAGTATAGTGTCTCCTAACTTGTTGGTTTGCACCTATCTAGCTACCTAAAATGGAAAAAAACCCAGAAAATAAAAAGGAAAAAAACCCACCCCAGATGCATATCAGATGTCTCAGTTGAGAAATTACTTTCCCTATCAAACTGATAAGGATTTTAAAGGTGTGTTTAACCCTACAATTAAGACCCTGGTTTCAAACTTGGTTGATCTGGGTCCAAATCCTGTCCCTTGCAATAGGTTTCTTGTTATGCTTGATCAAATATTTGTAACAGTATTTCTGAGGTGCTCAGCAGTGACCTGACATTATCCCTTTTGAAGCCCGAATGATTTTCTTCCATCTACATCAGTGAGAGCAGAATTTAGGGGGAAAAAATGTTCTTTTAAACCAGTGTGAAATTATCCATAATTTAATAATATTTGGAGTGTCTGCCTTTTATCCACTGTTTATTCATTTAATGTTTTATGGTCAGTGCTTGCTATACTTTCTGTTCTTTTGTGAAAGAACAGAAAGGATTGAGCATGGTGAGCTTTGACACTGATGCTCAGGAGATCCAAAACCAAAACAAAAAACTCCAACAATAACAATAAATGTCTCTGGTCAGGGATATTCCCCATTATTTGAGAGTCTTCCTATTATCTTCTATACACATTGAGAGCTGCTTTTATGACAAAAATGTCTTTTTACATGAAGGAAAACAAAGCTAGAAGTTATCCAGGCCCTGCCTGGGAAGAAGCTGCCTGCAGAGTGCCCTGTGGCAGCAGCTCATGGAGTGAATGGGATGTCCTGGATTGATGTGGAGCAGATAGACCTGGCCTGGGGAGGACTGGGAAAACAGCAGGAAATTCTCCAGTTGTGCAAGGCAAAGAGCAGCTCCACCTCTTTGTGCTGCAGGCTGATGGCTATGCCTGACTGCACATGGAAGGAATTTGCATTGCCAACAGGAGCTGATCAATAGGAGCTGTCTGGGAAAGAGGCTTGTTACTTTTAGACAAGCAAGGGGTGGCAGTGAGAAGCGGGTGGCACGTGGTCTGGGCTCGGAGGGAACTGGAATGGGCTGCTTTGTTTTGACATAACTGTAATGGTCTTTCATGTGCAGCTGTATGTAGATAAGACAATGCCAGGATAATGCTGGACATTCAGATGCAAATGAATTGTATATGTAACTGTACACTGCATTATTTTTTCTTATGAGGTGTTTTGGAAGATTTCTGTCCCTGACAACTGCACTACTCCCTGGACATGTAACCTAGTCTGCCACTAAACTTTCCCCAAAAGAATATTCTTATTTTCAGATTTCCTCACTCTGTAACAACACATCTTTATTAAAGAAGACATTTCCACCTCTCCTTCCCCTTTGTGAAGAGCAAAGACTATGGCTTGTGGGAAAGGAGGATGTTCTGCATGGTGAAGGTGAGTTTCCATATTCACACAATCCCAAAAAGCCATTTGCTTCCCTGAGAGTTTTGGGAGAGGGTATAGGGAGCATGGGGAGCATGGGGAGTGGTAGACTGATGACTTTAGTTGCAGAGTAATATTTCAGATCTGGGCAATGGAGCCATAGGCACTGTAAGAGGATGAATAGATGAGAACAGGGTTAAGAGTGTGAGAGATGAGATCGAAGTTATGCCACAACAGCAAGAGAAACCCAGAAACTCCTCAGCATTTTACCTCTGGCTTTGTATGTGTCTAACAACAACTCCTTTCCAGCAGCTCATCTTGCTTGCTGCAATACTAAAAGATAACAAGGCTAAGGAACCTTAAATTTACAGTTTTGCAGGGGTGGAAATTGGTGAGAGTCCCTCCCTTCTGTTTTCCCATATATTCATAAGTGCATGTCTTGACAATCTCAGGAATGATTCATAATTAAGATTTAGTTCTTAGAAAATGACTGGGAAGTACTGAGCAGATTCAGTCCTCACCTGTGACTAGATAAATGCCACAACACTGTGAAGGAGTAACTCAGAGATTGCCTGGTGTTGCTGTGAACTATCAGTAGAGTGGGTAATACCTTAAAATCAGGGCTATAAAATAGATAACTTTTGAGGACCCTGGAAAATATTGCACCAAAGTGCCATCAAAGATATGAAATCATACACCCAGAAGTCATTAAAGCTTCTTTTCCTCTTATTTCCTTGTGTCCTTGATGCTTTATACTACCCATAACTTTGCCCAGGCTTCCTTGCCAGAGCTGAGACAAGATGCAAAGCCAAAGTATCTCCAGCAATTACAGTGTGGGTTTCCTCTCTGGTCCCTCTCATGCAATACAAAACAAGCCTGTTGTAGCTGGTCAGAAAAAAAAAGCAACAACCCAAGAGTATATGGGGTTTCTGGCACGTAGCTTTTTTTCCTTAGAGGATTTCCTACCCCAGAAGCTGTCCCTGTTTTTTGTGGCTGACAGTGCAAGTTGTTTCATCTTCAACAACCCTCCAAGGCTTTGAAGATTTCTTCTTTCCAGCGTGGTTGCTCCTCTACAGGCAGAAGAAGGCACTGACTAAAAGTTCAGTTTTTGTTTCAAACAGAAAGACATGAAATAAAATAAATCTTTCTCATTCTTTCAGTGCCATGAGAGCATTACAAGGCTCCACCTGGAAACACATACTTCCAGAGGAAGCATTGTCAAAGAATTATTTTTAAACATGGGAATAAAACAGTATTTTTGTCAGAATAAGTCTATTCATCCATGACTTCCTAGGCTGCATTTTACATTTGCTTACTGGTGCTGTGGTGCTCAAGTTGATGGAGGTACCCAAACCTTCATTCAAACCCAATGACAACCATTCCTTTTGTTTCAAGGTCACCACTGATCTGGTCAACATCTCAAATTTGTGCAAACCTGGATGGCATCTAAACCTGACCTTCTGTTTCTGTTTTGTAGGGCTTTAGGTCTTCTGCATCTCAGCAGGGCCTGAAGAAGATGGAGTGAAGCTCCACACAATTCTTTTGAATTCCTTTACTGTTTCCAGTTTTTACTCCTTTTGTTTTGTTTTTGTTCTGATCATTTCACTTCAGGTTTTGTTCTCCTCTCACCAGGAGTGATTCAAAGCAGGAACAATTACTCTGACCTCATCTACCAGATTTTTTCTTTCATTTACCCTACTTTTACTCTAATTGTTTTTGAGAGGCTTGGAGTCTGTCCTTTTAATGTTTAATTCCTAAATACCATGGTGATGTCCTTTATAGAAATATTACTAATGAACAATCCAGAGCACAATTTTACATGGAAAATGTTATTTAAAACAAACTTTTTCTTGAAGCTCCACATTTTATGTTTCAGACAAGCCTGAGTGCTGTTGACAGCAGTGTGCAGTCCTTCCATTTGCTGGGAATAAAGGTCTTCAGAAATGGACTCATGATTACAGCTCTGCTGAGGAACCCTCAAGGCCTGTTGTTCAGCACTTAATTGACCCATTTGATTAGACAGGTCAGAGAAGCCATTTCTGTGTCTTCTCTTGCCATGTGACAAAGCTCAGAAATTTTTGATAGTACAGCCCAGATCTCAACCTCCCCTGACAAGTGAGATTTTGAATGTCCTACAAACACACTGCATGGCTTCCAGTGTGCCATGCAGTCCTGCTGTGGAGGGAATGACTCTCAGCTTGCTGTTTGCTCTGGTTTTGGGGCCAGTCCCTTTCTGATAGTGCAGGGGCAGAGAGATGGATGGATCTTGCTTTGACACACATGAGGCCACAGCGTGCTCTGAGTCTCCTACAGGATGCAGAGACCTGTCAGGTCTCTGGACAGAGAATGTGTGCTCAGCCTCATCTGTCTTGTGCCCTGTCACTCTGCAAATCAAAGCACTCAGGTGCCCATGGAAATCCTTCATGGCAACTCCTCCATACCAGGAGCATTGCTTCTCACAGTCCTTGGTGGCCCAGGGACCAGGTCTGGGTAATACAACAAGGAACAGGTTTGGTGGTTGTCTTGGTTTGAAAAGACAGGTGTCTGTTAAGGAAGGCAGGAGATTCCTCTGAAATGGAAAATGTAAACCCCCTCCCTCTGAATTATTATAATTTTGAAATTAAGGGGCTCTCAGGCAAAGATATCGGAATAGGAATAACAGTTCTTTACTAGGAAAATTAAAAATACGAATGCAATAGTAAAAAAAAAAAAAAAGAAAAAGAAAAAGAAACCAAACCACTGACAGAGTGACAGAGTCAGAATACAACCTGACACCCTATTCAGGGTGGTGGCAGCAGTCCCATTCCATGGTGGCTCAAAGCTCCTGCAGTGCCAGCTGTGGCTCTGCTGGAGCAGGGATCCTGTAGAGGGGTGGAGTTTTCCTCTGAATGTCCAGTGCTGGTGTAGATGGGCCTGGTCTTCCTCTGGGAATCCAGCAGAAAAGAAAGCTGCTCCTCTAGGAATCCAGTGGAAAAGGCTGCTGTGGTGTTCCAAAGGTCAGATTGTATCCAGTTAGGAATGCTTGGCTCCTCCTCCTGGGCAGAGCATCTCCCAATGGGATGATGGAATTTTATCAGCCATGCAGGGACACTCAATGGCCCATTAGCAGAAGATATTTCCCAGAGGGAGGATTGGTTTGTGGAAGAGATAAAGTGCCCAATGAACAGAAGATAACTGCCCCACCTCTAACAGATGGAAATTGAATACACACCCCCAGCTAAATCTTTCAATATACAACAGTGGTTGAAGGGGCTTTCTTAAGGCAGAGGAGGGTGCCAAGGGTCCTCCTCACTTACACCCCCAGTGCCAGGGTAAGCACAGCAAGAGCCTTACAAGTGTGAGCTTTTGCCAGCTTCTGAGTCAGCTTTCCTGATGTAGTTGGGCAAAATATAAAATAGAGATACAAAGCCCTGCTTTGCATCATGGTTCATACCCTGAGATGGTGCCCAGATGGTGAAAAGCAGTAAGGAGATTGCCTAACATTAAAACAGACCTTAATTCAAGCAGTGACAGCACCTGAGCTGAAGTGAACAGGCATTGCCTGAGTAGGGTTCAGGGTCGTGAGAGTTTCATCAACATATACAAGCTGGCAAAAGGAATCTCATGCAAGCTGTAAGAAACAGGATGTTATTCCTAAGTGTGACCATCCTAGCACAGAGATCTGGACTTACTTGAAGGCATCTGTTACAGCAAAAGGTAATTTTAGCCACAGAGAATATTGAAGCAAAGAACAGCTTCTTCCTCTCAAGAAAAACACCCAGAGTTAGCCACGTTTTTCACAGCACCCAGGGACACTCAGATGAAGCTGTCTGTCTCCAGGAATAAATGAAATAGGCTAGAGCCTGCTGAGAACAGCACACAGCTCATGTCTGCAGGCCTAGCCTCCAAAATACTCATCTGTACAACTCATTGGGAGCAGGGTGCTTGGGAGCAGTTTCACTCACATCCCCTAAACTGAGGTGTGTCTAGGAATGCATCATTTGGGTTAAACAGCACTGAAACAGCCCTAGTGATTTCAAGGCACTCCTCAGACTCGTGGCTTCATCCTGTATATTTCAGTGCTACACACAGCTGCTCTGGCCCAGCTAGTCTGAAAGGTATATAAAGCTGGTCTCAGAGCTTGACACAGTACCTGTGTAATAAAAAACATGCCAATCTCTATTATTTCTCCTGAACGAGATTCAGCACTGACACAGATCCTTCACTGTTCCTCTTTGAAGTAACCTGCCAAGTGTCAAAAGCAACCCACAGACAGGCTCTAATTGTGAATAGAGTCCACATCCCCAGCAATGCCATGGTGCATGGCTGGCTGCCAAAACCAGGCTAATGTAATTAAAAGAAAATTGCATCTCTGTGGGTTTTCACTTCCTTGGTCATAGCAGGTGCCTGTACTGGGTGGTAAAATGCATCTGCAGCTGCTACAGCTGTTACTCTGGCACCAAAACAAGAGTCCAGCTAAAACCCAGGAAGAGTATACTATGTTCAACTTTTAAACCCTAGACAGCAGCTTGCCATCATTTCATTCCAGGGTATTTATTGATATTAGCATGTGGTGGCTGGGAGGATTTGCTGGGGTTTGTGCAAGCTCTTTTTTTTTTTTTTTTTAAGGGTAGAAGGGAATTGTTTTGAGGTTTCTCTTTTAAACCTCTCTCTGAGAAAATTATCCAGGCTAGAGATGCTGCCAACCATTCTCCCCATAGAGATGGCTCCTGGTGCAGGGTGAGGTAATGAATGACACATGTGAGGAGCACCCGCTTAGCAGATACTGGGCCCACTGACAAGAGTCAGGCATTTGGTGTAATTAGAAACCAGCTTGCTGAGCTAAACGGATCGTCTGAGTCACCTTTAGACAACAGAGTGCCAAAGCACTGTCTGCTGTGTAATTTGCTGGTCAATATTCTCCACAAAAGGTTCCCCCCCAGAGCTGCCTCCAGCGCCTTTGTTCGCTGATTGTGAGTGCCTGTGAGGTGCAGTAGCCTGGCAGCTTCTTTGGCATCCAGTGATTTGCTTTGAGACATTTCTAAATCCATAGCAAAGCTCCTGGTTTTCTTTCAAGTTGTCATTCACTGGGGTGATGAGGGGCAAAAAGAGGGCTCTAAGGAAAGAAGCTTCTAAAGACCTTTAATGTTGTAAGTAACTGAGACTATATAGAAAGAGAGTGAAGGAGAGAGACCTGGTCTATTGACAGTGCTGGAATAAAGCCAGTTTTAAAGCATAATTTCCCTTAGAATAAAGAAGCTTTTGCCCTCTACACCCTGCACTTCTACAGCCATTGAATCAACATTTGCCATTATAAGGCAGCAGGATTTTTCCTCCATAATCAGTGCAGAGATAGATTTTTATACTTAACATCAGAATACAGGCTCACCTGTGTTGTTCTGATGTATTGGTTCAGCTTGCCTGGGAGATGGAGTGGAATAAAAATACAGCAATGACAGCTCAGATTCTGTGCAAAAACCAACCTGAAATGGAGGAAGACTGGTCAGGAGAACAGCAACAATAAATGAGGGCTCTGCTGGCCTCCATTCTGCTCTTGCAGAGAGAGAGCTGAAATCTCCTTCCAATCCAAATAACAAGAGAGCAATGCTGTGCACAAGCAAAGCCAGGGGATAGAGGAGCTTCACAGCTGTGTCCATCAGGACCTGACTTCACTGACAGGTCCTTGTTGGTAATTACATGGGAAAGATGGCTGGCTTTGAGTTGGGAAGAAGAAAATGAAGCTGCTCCAATGGGAGCAAGCAGCTCAGGTGTTGTCACTGTGGGCATAACACCAATTGCATTGTGGGGGTGGCCTTCACTGGAGGGAGCAGATTTTATCCTCTGAAGAGTGTTACAGGGATTTCTGCCCCACCTGTGTTCATCAGAACAGCTCTGTAGGGGCTGCCACTGAAACCTCACACATGTTCCATGGCTCTGCTCTTCTCTGTGCTTCTTGCAGGGGTAAAGGCTCAGATCTTGCTTTGTTCCCTCCAGAGGGTTTCTGGAGAACCATCTTTCCCCCTCCAGTGAGTGATTTAGAGTTGAGTCTTTGCCTCCTTCATTTTTTCTCTACAGACTGGAAAATGAACATAACTCCTCTCCTAATTTTCAAGTCCTTATCAAAACATCATCATGGGGAATACTCAAGCAAGAAACTGTCCCACAGTGTGCAAGGGTTTAATGTAAACCTGGTCAAAAATATACATGCAAAACTGGACTGCAGTGTTATTATTCAACAGTATTTCAGGGCAGGGAAACCATGTGAAAATGTACTCTGGTTTAATCCATGCCACAGACACTGTAGGCTCAACCCAGTTGCCTAAACTAGGTTTATGTCTGTCTTGTGCCAGCTGAAATCTCCAAGTGCACCCAACACCACAATTTAAAGTTGACCCAGGACTTTAGGTAAAATCATGTAGAGGGGCACCTGGAGGTCAGACAAGACCGTTAGGACATCTTAAATGGTTGTGAGTTCCTTATGCTCATACAACCTTTTACTAACCCTAATATTTGGGCTTAAAACACAGAAGTTAGGAGATAGACAAAAAAAGAAACATCGTATTATCAATACCTAAGCTCTCAATTAGCATTACATGTTTGAATACTTACTTTTTGGGCTGCTATTCCTCTGGACAGTTTGGGAAATATACTGTAGCAGCTGAATTTGGAAAATAGTTTCTAAATAATTTAGCAGCTGAGTGGCTGGTTTTACTGCCATATTCTCAAACCTAAATCTCTAGGTTTGATGTTGTCTGGAGTCTCCATCTCTATAAGCTTTCATCCCTTCTTGAAAGCCATTGGGGCACTGCAGGTGGAATTTACAGAGTGCAGAAACAGAATGTTTGCTTAATTTTGGTTTCCAGCTGTCTCAGAAACACTGGCTTTCTGAAGTGGAAAATCCTGAAACTTTTGCTCACTTACTGACAAAGACTGGAATTTACTCATTTACTCACTGCTTGCACCATGTGCTGAGAAAAACCTGCAAAAGGAGAAATCCAACAGCAGAGACCAGGTAAAAATCTACAGGCAAAACAGTTGAGGAACTGAAACAATCCAGAAATTTATGCTGAACTTTCTCTATTTACAACACTATTAGGAAAACCTAAAAGCAGTCCAAAATTTCTCAAACATTTGCTTTTGACATGTTGCAAGTGAAAATTCAAACTACTTAAAACAACCTTTCACATTGGAATCTACCTGTATTTATATTTTAAAGGTTAAAAATGCTTTCCAGAAAGGACTGAATGCTTAATTTCAGATTGTCTTTTTCCTTGTCTGTCATTTTCCCAATGTTTAAGTTCAAGAAGTAAACAAAGAAATTGCTTGTTCAGTCACCCATGTAATTGTTCTCTAGCCTTTAAAAGTCTGAATGTTTTCAGGCTTTTCATGGCAAAATCACAGATGTTTTCTGGACCCTTATGTGTACTTTGGTTTTCACAGCTTGAAACAAATGAGAGCTGAATATAAAAGTGATCTGATTCTTCCCACTTTTGAAAAAAAAAAAGCCAAATTAAAGTTTCTATTTGCACATGAAGAAGAGATTCAAAGATTGCACAGAGAATTTACCTGAAGAATTAGAAGATCTTTTCCTGTAAACTTTTCTGACACTTAGTCTGTATAATAAAACACTGGATACAGTGATCCAAAACTTCAGCTGACACAGATCACTGTAGCACAGAGGATATTCATTGAGTTAATTCACTTTGTCCCCTTTGGAAATTTTATGGCTCATTTTTAGTTCTTGGTCCAAGTAAGTTTGTGAATATGTCCCTTAAATATTTCTGAAGTGGGCTATAAAATGTTGGTTTGTATATTCAAAACCAGCATGGCATACCTAATTTGTAACTTCTGCAAATTAAACAAAGTTCCTCTTTCAGGCTTTCCCAAATCTACTCAAAGGAAGCATTTTCCTTTTACTATATGTTAGTATCAAGGGGACTTAACTGGTATCAGCTGGATTTTTGTCCTTCAGGAGGTAGATTTTGGCTTTGGGGTGTAATTAGAAGTAATGTTAAGTGATGTTATATATCTTCTTTGTGCTGTGATGTTATTTTTCCAGTAAAACTCCCTGTATTGTTGATTTTTATCATCTTCACAAGTGACACACGAATATTTGATATGGATTTATCCCATATTATACTGGGAAGTATAAAAATATTTTTCTTCATCAACCACACACAAGGATTTTACTTGGTGACTGAAGGAAAGCTCTCCAAAAATAGGCAATTGACATTTCCTTTCTTGTAATTTTTTATTTTGGATTAACCATAGCAGTTATTTTTCTGATATGTCCAGCCAATTGTTGTAATCACCATGGTCTTGTTATTTCCTTGAGAAAACGACTGCTCCCTTTTTTTTTTCCCTGTAGAATTCTTAGAATGAAAACATCATTTTACTGTCAGCAATGTGATGTGTTTCAGGGGAAGAAACTAATGACAGGTCATGACATTTTTCAAGAAGGAAAAACAAGCCTTCTCCAAAGTATAAAAAGGCAGGTTGATTGCCTGTTCAGTGTCTGGGGATATTTTCTGAAGTCAAAGGATACACAGTGTGCTTGTCATATTCCTGCAGTCATGGAAACATAGAGTGTCTCAAAAACAGTGACCTTTGGCTCTCCAGCTCCCTCTGAAACCTCCTATAAAAGGGAGCCAAACTGAAGTAAATCAGCGTGGAATGCTCCCTGCCTGATCACTCTCTGTAGCACTTTAAAGCTGGCTGTTCTACATTTCAGTGATCAAATCTTTCAGACACCACCTTGCATTCTCTTGGCCTACTGCTAACCTTGCTTTCCAAGCAAAACTTTTGCAGCAGCTCCTCTCCTCCATACACTCACAAACCAGGGTCAGCTGGGTTTTAGGTTGCATGTCCAACACCTGTTGCATGATTTGCTGTCAGAATCCATGTATTGTTTCAAAAATGCTACAGGACCTGCAAGGGAAAATAAGGGTATGAGGAAATGACAGGGATTTTTTTCTTATAAAAGGCATCCTACAGACCCATTCTTGATAAACAGATTTTGATCCAGGAGGTGATTATGGCTCTTTCGAAAGAGCTGCTACATTTCATGAGTCTTTCTGTTGTTCTTGGTCCATTCTCAGAGGATTTGAATCACATTTATGTTTAATTGTTTAATGCTATAATTTGATGAGAACATTAACTGGTTCCTACTCACTGAAGGAAATAATGGACGTCCTGGACTGTTACCACAAAAAGAGGGAGGGAACACATAGCCCAGATGCCTCTATTCCACAGCCTCACTGGCAGGGTAAAGGGTAAAATCTGATCAAAACCAAGATGGGTGGAGGCAGCTCTCTGCCAGCATGAGGTGGTGTTGCCTTACATCATGTCCAGCCTGGTGCCATCTACATGGCTGCTGGCCAGGATCCCAGGAAGGCTGGAGAAAACCCTTGCATGTTCCAGTTCTCACCTGCCTTCCCCAGGGCAGTCACAGCCACCCACGCTCATCACCACAGGGCTCTGCAGGGCTCTCGTGGTGAGCAGCCTGCAGGAAACTGTGGGAAATGTCCTAAAGGATCTGCAGAGCTGAATCCAGAGCAGCCTGCAGGAAACTGCAGGAAACTTCCTAAAGGATCTGCAGAGCTGAATCCAGAGCAGCCTGCAGGAAACTGCAGGAAACTTCCTAAAGGATCTGCAGAGCTGAATCCAGAGCAGCCTGCAGGAAACTGCATCCCTTCCTAAAGGATCTGCAGAGCTGAATCCAGAGCAGCCTGCAGGAAACTGCATCCCTTCCTAAAGGATCTGCAGAGCTGAATCCAGAGCTCAGAGCCCCACCCCTGCTGGCATTGTGCTGAGCAGAGCAATTCCTTTCTCACACAACAGCACAGTGGGATGGGAACACCACTGACAGCTGTTCTCAAACGTGTTCATGCTGCTCAGTTTTCCCAGTTTTTCCACTGTGTGATACAAAGACGTGGTGTTCCCTTCTGCCCAAGTTAACTTTTCTCTTTCTTTTTTTTTTCTTCTTATTTCTAGAAATCCTGATCCCTAAAACCTAATGTCACGTAGCAGGAAATTCTTCATGCCACTTATTCATTAACTGCCCTTGTTTAATATGTATTTGGGCTTGGCTATTCCATTTTCAGCTGTTGCTATTTTTTTTTTTTTTACTGGAGAAGTGATCTACATTTTTTGTGTGGCAAAAATGCAGTTTGTCAGTGTGGTAAAAATAATTTTAAAACCCCTACATGAATAAAGCTTTGTAAGACCAAAGAAGAATTGCCATGTGTCACCATAAATTGGTAAACTCTAGCTCCTGATCTAATGTCTGATTGCTCCATTATCTTAAAACCCAGCAGCAAATAAAATTCAAAGGAGCAGAAGATTCAGCTCAGATGTTTTTCTGAACCTCCCAGACTATGCAATTTTCTTACACTCTCTATCTTTCCACCTATATGAGGTTCAGACCTCAGTTGATCCTAATCTGTTAATTATGCCAGATTATCTGGTGGTTGAGTAATATGTAATAGAAAAGCAAAACATTTCAGCTTGCTACCTTTGATCTGAACTCAAGTTTCTAGAGGGCATGAATTAGACTGGAGCTGGTCACCTGTTTCCTGAGTTATTCTTTTCCTAATTTCACTACATATAAGGCATAATTCCATATCCATGGCTTTTTGGCAAGAGTAGCCTTGAGAGAAAGAAAACACCCTCCTCTCAAAAAAGCTTTTTTGTTTTTTTTGCAGACTTAATTTCTTCTGAACAATTCCTTTGAAGTCCCTTCTGGTGAGGAAAATCCTGTGCATATTCTTATGACTTTTGCAAGAATAATTTCTTCAGACTTGCAAGGCTGATTGACAAGAAGCCTTGTCCAAAGCTGGCATTCCCTGTCCCACAGTTAGAGCAGGGAAATGCACTCAACTGCCAAACTTGCTTTGTTTCAGGTAATGTTGTGAACATGAAACTTCAATTATTCTTTCTGAATCAAAGAATGATAGAATTGGTTGGGTTGGAAGGCACCTTAAAATTCCTCCAGTCCAACTCCCTGCCATGGGCAAGGACACCTTCCATTAGACCAGGTTGCTCCAGCCTGCCCTTGAACACTTCCAGGGATGGGGCAACCACAGCTTCTCCAGGAAATCTGTGCCAGGGCCTCACCACCTTCTCACAGAACAGAGATATTCCATCCAAAGCTACCCTCTTTCAGTTTAATGCCATTCCCCCTTATCCTATCACTATGACCCTGAATTACTGGCAAAGTAAACAACAGTTTGTTGGGGGTTTTCTTGAGCCTAATATCAGTGAAATGGGAAATTTGAGGTTTTGTGTCATCCTGGACAACATGGAGCAGTTATTTCTGAGGTGGAACTCGAGGCTCAAAACCATCTTTAATTTAACTGAAAACTCTTACCCCACATTCAAACAATTCATTATTTAACTCCACCAAACACAAAGCACTCAGAGGCATATAGGGCAAAATGCCATGACATGAATGTCCCAGATGCCCTTTGGATGTGCCCCATGCTTTAGCTGTCCATCAAGCTGAAGGTTGGCCTGGCTGATTTGCTCAGAGCAGAGATAACAAAAGGATTTCAGCTCAGTTTATTGCAATGTCGCTCAGCCCTAGTGCATATCCATAGCCTTGGTGCACCTTGTTTGAACAAGTGTTGCTGCCCAAAGAATTTTTAATAAGGTGCATAATAAAGTTTAATAGGCTGTAGCAAGCAGACGTGTTTGAACACATGTTTGCAGTATGTCTAAATGAAGTGTTTATATTTCTGCATGTCCAGTATTGCTATTCCAAGTTAAATCCTATAAAGAAAAAACAGGGTAAAAAGATTACCAAAATACATGCCTAGTATTATGCTTCTTTCTAGAAAAGAGGAACTTTCTAGAGGAATTACTTTGGAACTATATTTCCTGTTATGACATCAGGTTTATATTGTATGTTACAATTTTCTGTGCCTGTCCAAGAAATGTGTAATTCTCAGGAATTTCTACAGAAGTTATGTGTAATTCTCAGGATTTCTTCCTTGTTTTTAGCAGGATTTCTGGTGATTTGTCCTTCATACTTCATTCAACATGAGGAAAAACATCAGTTTCAAAAGTATAGAAATGGTTCCAAATCCAGAAAGAATAATTTTTTTTTTCTAAAATTTAAGTATTTTCTAACTCAAAGCTAATTGTGAAATTTATATATAAGAGTAAAGATGTTCCAGACTTCCAGTGGTTTTGTTTCTGCTTTTATTTCCATTCCTTTCATTTTGTATGACTGTCTCTTTGGAGCATTCTTGGGGTTTTTTCCAGTATCTTTTTATACAAATTCTTGGTAGTACGCAGAATAACAATAATCATTGTAAGTGATCCTTTTTTACAAAGCATAACAAGTCTCCATAGAAAAAAACATGGTTTATATTTAGAAGTGAATAGTTTATCTTGGAAAACAGCATGGGTCTTCATCTTCCAACATTTATTCCAAACAGAGAATTTCTCTCTGCCATTTCTATAAGAGGGACCTTATCAATGTATACAAATATCTTGAGGGCAGATGTCAAGAGGTCAGGGTCACCCTTCTGAGTGTATCCCAGTGACAGGACAAGGAAGGGGCACAAATGAAACACAGGAAGTTCTATCTGAATTATCTGAGGAAAAGCTTCATACTGTGAGGGTGACTGAGCACTGAGCACTTGCTGCTCAGGCAGATTGAGGAGTCTCCACCTCTGGAAATATTCAAAACCCACTTGGACACAACTCTGTGCAATCTGCTCTGAGTGAATCTGTTTTAGCAGGGACTTGGACCAGATGATCTCCAGAGGTTCCTTCCAACCCAAATAGTTCTGTGATTCTGTGAATAATACTGGCATAAGCCAAAGCTTTAGTTCTGTTGTCTGATATGTATTTCTGCCTCCATCTCCTCCCAGCTACTGCTGTGTCTGGCCCAGCTCATCTGGCAGGGAGCTGCAGCAGCAGCATTCTAAAGGACTGTCACCTTGATTTTTATAGATTTTTTAAAATTTTTGATGTTACATTCCTATAATGAACTTTTTTACACATTTTTTGTAAATAACTTATTGTTTTGTATTCTTTTATGGAGGAGGAGAAATTTGATGGACTGTTGGTTTGTCCAGTGTCATTGGAGAGGTAGCACTTTCACCCTCCAATCCACTGTCACTTTTGGAAATCTATAAATGTTAGAGTCAAAAAATAAACTTCCCTTTTTTACCTTGAAAATAACAGTGTGCACGTGTTGTGTTATTTTGTGTCCTACAGTGACAAAGGACTCGTGGACTTGGTTCACTGGTGGCCTTGCATGGCCATCAAAGGAGACATCTCTGACACCCTGACCTTGTGATGGATGTTGTATGAATGATGTTCAGAAAATCCTAGAAAAAATCAGTCCATGGCTATCCTCATCCAGCTGAAAAATAGAGGGATTGTCCAGCTTTGAGTACAGACTGGTAAATAACCCCAAAATCTTTTGCCAATCTAAGGGAAATCAAAGCTTATCTCATCTGTAGCATAAGCTTGTCCAGCTCAGTGAAAGCTTATCCTTAATGCCAAATAGTAGGTAACAATCTATTCTGCTGAGGTTTTGGTAGTATATTTGAAGACCTATTATCTAGAAGATTCTGATTTAAAGCCACTTCAAACTGTTGGCAAAAAACTTTGCATTATTGATAGTAAACATATTTTTGTTTTCTGATTTACTGCATGTTTTATTCTTCATGAAGCTTAAAAGCCCAACTAAAACAGACACACTGAAAAACAAATGTTGCTGAAATGATTAAGCAGCCCACAGATGGCTTATATATTCCTGTGTCAATGAGACAGCTTTATAAATGAAGCATGTGTGATAACCATTTATGTTTAATTAAAAAAGATGCTGAGTATTTTTTAAAGCCAACATATTTTCAAAGAAAAACATGGACCAACTTGATGAAGAGATTTAACAGTCAAAAAAGCTGTCTAGCCCAGATGCTTGGTAGCAGCTGTAACCTTGTGAAAATTGACCTATAACATAGCCACAGGGTTCTTGATTCTGAGAAGAATCTTCTCTTTAAGAAAATTGATTTGCTTTACAAACCTTGACCCCTCACTATTTTTCATCCTCCACCAACCCCTGGGGCCCACTGACCTCACTGCAAGAAGTCATAGGCATGAGACACCCTCCTTCAAATGAGTGGAAAGATTTCCATGTAGGGTTTGTTGGGCCAAGGTTCATAGCAACAAATCTTTCCTTGTTCTGCTGCAAGATTAAGTCAAGATGACTGACATAATCGGCCAAACAGTTTTCTAACTGGCTTTTTACTTTTGAGATGACCTCTGTTTCTCCCATTCGTCTGCTGATTACAGGTCAATAATACTGTCAAGGAGAGATAAAATAATTTTGTCACTTAGAAATATTGTAATGGGATAAAACCCCTGGCTTGTCATATCACTAAATTTGAAAAGATAATTGAGCTGTCAATTTAAATATCAAGTGAATGCCTCCATGCAAGCAGTGTTAATAAAAGCCAGGAGGAAGGTGGAGATGAGCTCAGCTGGCAGGTGAGGGGGGGTGAGTTTTGTTGTCTGAGAGACAAGTAACTCTAAACTTACTCTGAATTAATCTGAGCTTCTTGTGTCTACAAGAGTACACAGGGTGCATTTATTTCATGAATATTCTTTCATGCAATCCTTGAACCAGCCACAGGTGGGAGATGATCTTTATTGGGAATGTAATTTCAAGCTGTCATCTTCTCCACCTGTCATGGAGACATGAAAAATCAGTTTATTGCCAACCCCTTTTTACCTCTTTCTAGCAAATATTCCTTTCAAAGGTCACTTGCTTGTCTGGATGTCAGCAAGACAGTTACCAACTTTTATTCCTTGCTGCCTACCAAAACATTCATGTAAGCCAAAGTTTGCTCCCATGCCTACAGGAGTAATTACAATTAATGGGCTAAAGTTATTGAATCATTGAAGGCCTGAGGGAAAATGTTTGCACAGTGTTTCAGTTACTATTTGCTTTATGGGCTCTGTTGATGGTATTTGCCAGACTATTGCATTTATTAACAGAGTTGTGTGATGTTCTGGCCCCTTCTTTCTGCTTTTGAATCACCCTCAGTTCTCCCTGGCAGATCCTGAATGTCTTGAGTGCTGCACAAGAAGAAACAGACCTGAACTGAGGACGTCAAACTGCACTGAGATCACACAGGGAGTGCTCAGCTCTCTTTGGATTCAAATATCCAATCTCAACTGGGAAGATGCACTGTCAGCATCAACCACAATCAACACTATCCAAAAATAGGATCTGTGGAGTGAGAACCAGGCCAGCATATTTAGAGGTTTTTGTGGCTGGCTCCAAAAGTTTTGTAGAGAATCAGAGTTCAGGGTTGGCCACAGAAGTGGTTACATCGACTGGAAAAGAGAAGCCAATGGTTTTGCCTGTGCAGCACTGGAAGAAGAAAAAATTCACACATCATGGGACAGCCAAAATTCACAAAACCAGCAACCAAGCCATGGATGAGTTAGAGCCCATCTGAAGAACAACATCATTGTGCAGAGTCATGAATGAAAAGGGTTTTTCTTTGTGGAAGGAGAAAAAGTGTATGTAGGGTTTACAATCCTGAAGGAGAAGATGAACTCTGCAGCATTTGTTTGGGGCTGGTGCTAGAGGTATGAGTAAACCCTGTTAATTTCCATGCTACAAGTGAACTGCAGCCAAGAAGTATATCTGATCAGTCCTTAATCAAAGGCAAGTTCCCAGGAGACTTGACATTTGTGAAAATAATCCAACTGGATGTTTTAGCTATAAATGTATCTTCTTCACTTTCTTGTTCAGCTTTTTATTTGGGGGCAGATTGTGATCAGTGCTTTTACAGCTCTTTGGGACATAGAGGCTTTTGTATCAGCTCGTGGATTTTGTTACACAAAGTTTTCTTTGTACATTGGAAGGCTGGAGAATTGGCTCCATGCGAGCCTGTAGAGTTTATAAAACCTGGAAGCACTAACCTCTCTTGGCTTCTCCTGCAAAAATAAATGTGAACTTGGAAACCTCTAGCTTGAAACAGAACCCACAGATATATAAAATTGGTCTGAAACAGGACTGCTTCATCAGTGTTCATACAATTTAGTGGTAAATACCAAGCATTCAGAAGTCTTAAATCAGCCTCCAAAACCTTGAAATTATTGGTAGTCATGTTCTGCTAAATAAGAAAATAAATCAGTTTTGGGTTCCCATTATTACTTTCTATTTCTGGGTCATTTATGACAACACTTTCAAATTCTTCTCTTCTATGAAGACATGTAAAAATATTTTCTTTTTTAAATAATAGCCAAGTATCTTACAATCAGGTGACTCAGAGAGCTGAAGTTTTGAAAACCATGGCATGCCGAGCCTTGTCACTCATTCAGCTTCACTTACAAAAGATACTCAGTGTGCAGGACAGAGAAAAAGCAGATCCTGACCTGCTCACTGATGTAAACAAGTGCCTCTTCCTCTCCAGAAGAGTTAGTTTAAGTAGGAGAACAAGGAACCCTGGTGTACTGAGCAGCTTTGGACCCTGAAATGGTTTTTGTTGTAACATGTGAAACGTGTTACACAACACAAGTGGAAGTTTGGCTCCAGCAAAGGTGGTTTCAAACTCTTGGGCTTCATCTCATTGTTTCTCTGATATCACAGTTGCCTTACCTTAGAAAATAAGCATTTTACCAAGCAAGCCTCAAAGAAAATTAATCAAATCTAAATGAGGTCACCTCCTTTTTTTTCCTTCAATCCCACTCACATCTTAAAGCTGCACAGTGAAGGAATTAAAACTATAGGAGTTGTAGCTTCTTACATAAAGATTTATTCATTAAATACAGCAGGAATAACCATTAATATGGTATTACCTTTCTCTGAAAGAGCAATGGGTACCAGCAATCCCTAAAAAATTAGCTTGGTTCTAATACTGATGTATTTTGCAGCTGTAGGCAAATTTTTTACCTTCTACACCTTAATTTTCTACTTTGTTTTACAAACATTGCCCATTCAGTGCTGCAATGATGGAGTTGCATTTTCTTGCCTGCTTGAAGACAGCATCACAGTGTCTAGGGAAAAGGGAAATAATGGTCTAGGAAATAATGAAAAAAATTATTCTTCTAGTGTCAGTTGACTTTCTTGGGTGGGAAGCTCTTTTGTCACCCTTTCTTCCCAATGCTGCTTGTTTTCCATGTAGGACCATAAGCTGGTCACACTGAGGCTGGATTCTCTTCACTTATTTTTAGCCAGCTAAAAATGAACCCTGTGTACAGTCTCTCTTTAATCACAAGAGAGAGACCACTGCAGACTACTGCCTGTTTTAAACACCTCTGGGTGAACTGCATCTACACGTCTACATTGGAACAGAGATTCGTATTCTAGATGGCCAAACATGAGTTCCCATTCTGAGATCCTGTTCTGGAGTTTTCTTAAAGTCTCCAAGCACTGTGCAGAATATGATGCTTTCTTGAGAATGCTAGTCTGGATTCTTTATTTGGATGAAATAGCATTAACTCTTCCTCACAAAAAGTCATTCAGAGCTCCCATTGATTTGCATCAGAGCAGAGAGTGTGCTTAGTTATCAAGTCAAGAATTTTTCACATTCCCCCCCACACCATACTAAAAATGGACACTGAATATAAAAATAGCCACATTTGCCTTTCTAGTGGTCAAAACGAAGGAGGACCCAGGATACAGGGAGAGGCTGGGGAAGCTGGTAGGGACTCATGACTGTATCTCAAGTCAGCACACACAGCAAGGCTGGGAGACAGTGAAAACTCCCACCATCTGACAGCTGCTTGGCAGCTTTTGAGAACTGAGTCATCACACCCTGACCCAATTTCTAGCAGACAGGTGTCCCAACCACAGAAACCACCATCACAGGTGTCCCTGTTTTGTGTAAGTTCAGCAGAAAGACCACTAAGTTATTTGTTAGCAATCAAAAAGGTCATGGGGCTTAATTTTTCTACCAAGAGCTCCTCTTGGCTAGTTTTACTTACCATTTGCTGTGGTCTGAAGATTTATGTGTTTTTCTTGGCATTAAACCTGTCTAGCTACATCTTCATTTGATAAATGATTTTCACTGCATCTTTGGTGTGAATGTACTAGAATGAAAACTCAGAACTAGAGACAGGGCCCTCAAGTTTCAAAATATAATCCTCTCTATGGACTGCTAGAAAGAAAAGGTTATTAACTACTCTAGGACTTGATGTTAGCCAGTAGAATGATACAGTCTGAGATTAACAGTTCCCCATGGTAACTACTGTGTATTTGCTTGGGTTTTGGGAGTTAAATGACATTTACCCATAACTCAACTGAAAATTTTGGTTAATGATAAAGCATTTATCATCACATATTTATCTTCTTTGAGATGATCCAGCTTCAGTTGGTGTGCAGGTCAGCACAGTCCTGTTGAAGTCAGCATCCCTAGTGTGGCCACAGGTGTGACCCCACAGTTTTTATGTACCTGGTAGGAATCCAGCATGGGTGCCTGAAGTGCCCAGGACTTCACACGCAATCTGCACATAAACCACCTTTTCAAAGACAGGCTTTCTAATAAAACAGCCACTGTTGACACAAATAGTTCCACATTTCTGATTTGCATAACCTCTGGAAAGCTGGATAGCAGAGGAAATAAGCAATAATAGCAGTGTAAATGGCTGTAAGTGAAAGCATATCAGTTACAATGCACCAGTTCACTCCATGCAGCCCAGTTTATGCTGGAGGCAAAATTAAGAGGAGACATTATGTCTTCATAAAAGCTTGACCTCAAGTGCTTCAGAAGACAGAAGAGACTACATTCAAAGCAAAGCAGGCTTTCTGTGCACAGTTATTCTTTAAAGGGCTTTGCTAGGGTTCACATACACACACCCTTTGCACATGAAATAGGAGAGGAAAGGAGCACCTAACAAATGAAGGTTGTGTAGCTCAGCAGCCCCAGCTGGCCCAGTTCCCAATATATTTTGCTTGATAAACAGCTAATCCCTGAGTATAGTGTGGCTTGCATTCCTCCAAACTTATCATTAATCACGGAAAAACCCAAGTTGTCCTTGCACAGTGTGAGTGCCTATGAACAGCCCCTTTGATAAGAGTGTTTTTACATGCCTGGAGGGATTTAGCTTTTTGGACCTCTGTCCTGTAAGTAGTAGGCAGACCTTCCTCTGCATGTGAGTCTGCTTTCATTGCTGTTTTCAAGCCACAGAGAATTAGCAGGGATGTTTGAAATGAGAAGTTGTACCACACTTAGGCTTCCCCATTGTATTTGTGCTGTTCCACACATATCTATTATATTCACGCACATTATAATGCATGGCCTTATAATTATGCACTGTCAGCAGACAGAGAGAAGACAGAGGGACAGAAAAAGAAAGGAACTTCTAAGAGGAAAAAGGCAAGCTTTGAAAGGACAAAATATTTAGACACACAGTTTTGTTTATTTTTAATATGGAAGATGAATAGAGCAAAGAAATAAAATATTTGCCTCCTTATCTTATAGCAGACCCAGAAATAGGAAGAACAGACAACTGTAGGTCTTTTCCACTAGTAAGGAAAAGACCTACTAGATTATTGCCTTTACAATAGGTAGATATTGGACATAGACACAAATTAGATTGTGAGGTTTTTTCATAATGACTGTAGTTAAGAGCACATATTTCCACTGTGTATCAGACACTTTCCATAGCCTGAGCTGTGAGCCAGGCTTATTTCAGCTACCTGCTCTGGCCTTGCACATGGGAAAGAAAAAATGCTGACAATATGATGGAAGCCCCATAGCTTTCAGCTGACATAATATCTCATGTATTTTACAAAAGAGAGTCACTCCTCGTTGGAAATGGGCAAATTCTCAACTATGCTTTTTATTTAAAAAATTACCCCAAAACCATGAAACTCATTCCTGTTTTGGATTGTTCTAATCTCAGCTTTAACCTATGATACCTATCCACTACTGAGATAAAACAGTTCTACACCACAAAAAAAAAGTTTTTACTTTCTGTATCTACATCCTTTAACTTATTTAACATTAAGCCTTGTCATTCAGGAGACAATTTAAACTATAAACAACTTCAGCAGGCATGAAGAAAGGATGCTGAGATGATACTCAGAACTAAAATGGTCTTCAGTATGGGCAGACTTTACTTTAAAGGTACATTATCAGTGTGAGAATTTAGGCTTGCTTATTGCCAAACCTGCACTTGCGTTGATGAAATTTTATTCAGGAAATTTTGGCAAGGTGGCCTCTCAGAAAAAGAGACTCCTGGCACCTCTCTTTGTGCCCTTGCACAGACACAAACCTGTTCCCCTGCATGGGCCACTCGCTTTCTGAGCCACAGAGATGAGAGAAAACAGCTGCAGCTCTCCAGCTCCATTCCCACAGCCCCAGTGCTGTGACTTTCTCTCTCCTTGGACACCGTGTGAAGCAAATGTGACACCAGAATTCCCTGAGCTCCAGGAGCTGGAGCAGCTCCTGAGCAGTGTGAATACAAGGTGGCCTCTTCACGTAGTCATTCTTCAAAGGCACCAGAGACTGGGCTGCAAATAGTCAGTTTAAAGAAGAAATCAGGTCTGCTGATTTTCATCTTTTAGAACAAAAGCTGAGGTTAAAAAAAAAGTAAGGGAGTAAACAGTAAGGAGGGAAATGTTATAGAGTAAAGGCAATGTTCTGTATTTCTCCATTTTTCATTTCCACACACAAATATTTCAAGATTTGTTTCTTGGTGAATTTTTGCAAGGAAATGAACAGTGGCTCGATGTTTGTTACATTTGTAGATACCACCTGGTTAGCTTTATTTCCTTTTAAACATTTTTAATATATTTTGATTTAATTTAATTTGAGGGTAGGACACGTAGGGTGTTTGGTCAGGTGGCATGTGGACAGGCCTGAATAAAACTATCTTTATAAAAATGAACACTAAAAGCAAAGCAGATTTTCTGTTGCTTAATTCTGTGTACTGACTGTAATGTTTTTAGTCATTATGAGGGCAAAAATTCCATTTATATAGAGATTAAAGTCTCCTGGGGCTCTGGTGGCAGATCAGGGTGACAGATCTGAGAGCAAGAGTGGGGTGCTGAGGCCCTGGACCAGGTTTCCCAGAAACTATGAGTGCCCCTCCTTGGAAGTGTTCAATGCCCTGCCCATGGCAAGGAGTTGGAATGAGACAATCTTTAAGGGTCCCTTTCAACCCAAAGCATTCTGAGATTTTGTGATCAGGGAATGCAGAACTGATTCTGTTGTGTAAGGAATGATATAGGTAATTGGCTTCTTTTTTTTTTAAGCAAAACATAATTTAGATTTGGTTCATAAATTTTGCTAAATGTGAAGAGAAACTCAAGGAAGATGAAATTTCTGTGCACACTCCTTTGCTGCACCACACAGTAACTTAATTACTCCCTGTAATATCAATTTAACTCACAGAGCTGTGCCTTTTGCCACAAGAGCCACGTGACTGGTGTAAGAGAAATAATTTGGAAAAGGATTCTCAACCAGGATGAAAGGACACTTTGTGCAGAACAACAAGTATATGTGGGCTAATCCCTGCTCTCAGTTTCTTCATTTTTGGGCAGTATTTTCCAGCCTCTTGGAATGGAGCTGACCAGAATATATATTAGTTTCTGGGTATCTTGGAAGAAAATAAAGGCAATCTCAGAAGTATCCATTTCCTCTGGATTAATTCCTGGAGCCGGGTAGACTCATGTAAGCCAGTTCCAGGCTGGAATTGCCATTTAACTTTCTTTTTAAATTTAGGAAGTGTCAGAATTTGGGAGTTGGAGAAAACCAAGTCTTTGATTTGATGTCCAACAGGACAGCCAAGCAAGTAGGTGAACTGGTTTGGCACCAGGTATTTCACAGTCTGCTAAGGATGATTCTGGGTTTGTTTGTTCTACTGACATGTCTAGGAAATGAAAACAAATCCCCACTGTTCACAACCCCCAGACTCTTGTGGCAGACCAAGAATGACAAATCAGAGCATGGAAAAGGAACTGGCAAGTACACCCTCAGAGTCAGCCTCAAATTTGCTGCCAGTGAGCAACTGTCAAAAAGTCATTATAAAATCCCAAAACCCTTTACCTCGGGGTTCCTCAGGAGAGAAAAATTTCCAGCAGCAAAGAGAGGTCCTTGGGGAGGATAAAGCCCCCAAGTTATTAGAGTCTGTTGATATGCCCTAAGAGAGCAAAAAAAGTTTGGATTTAGATTAATTGGGGTGAGTAAGAACACTTTTATTAGTGATTTTTAAGTGCTTTTCCCCCATTTATGCCCACAGGTACATATTCAATTTTACATGTTTATTTCATATGTGTGTACACCCAGGTTTGCACATACATATGCATTAGTTTATAGACATTGTACCCATGTGCATGTGAACATTTTCAGTTTGGCTTTTTTACCAAATAAAATCAATTACAAAGATGGCAACAGAGATGGGGCATATATATAAACAAAATTAAATGAATGCAAGTGAACTAATTAGAAGGATAAAACCAAACAAGACAATTTTGACCAGAGTGTAAATCCAGACTGTAGTTATATCGGTGTGAGTGCTAAATAGTTCACATATTTCTAAAAAGAAGCAGAAGGAAAACTAATCAAAGAGAATAGCCAGGAAATTACTTCTTTAAAATTAATTCAATTTCATCATCAGGTAAAAAAAAAGCTTAATATAGCAGAATATATTGATGTCTGTAAGCATTTCACTTACAAAGAACATAGATAATAAATATATTAGAAGCAGTTCCATGGTGTATCATCTAATGGGTGCTCAGTGAGTGCTCTGGTAAATTCTGAAGCTTTCTTTCTGTGCTCAGTATTCAAACTACCCATTGTGCACACAGTACATATGGAACTGTGGCACTAATAGCCACAGGGTGTAGCAGGAACCAAAAAAATCTCAAAAAAAGGATTATACAGCCATGTAAACTCAATGGACTGGATAGTCCCCAGCTGAGGTGCCCTCAGCTGTAACTGGCAGAAAATTGCTGTCCTAGCAGGATGTTAGTGGACATTCAGAGTTCAGGTGCTTTTAGAAATATAGCCCTTTCTGAGTGTACTCCAGATAGCTTTTGCATTTGCATCTTTTTTCATTCATTGCTAAATCAAATGGTTCTTTGTAGCATGTTTTACCCCTGGCCCCTCATAGCTGTTGGATGCTGTAATGTCCCATATTTACATCTCGTGTCCTACATGTGTCTAAACTCATGATCTATTTTTCATAGATAAGTAGTTGTGATTGGAAGCAAAGGGAAAAAAAAGGTGTCTAAGTTCTAAATGTCGAAATGTAGGCTTCTAAACCTGAATGCTGGCACCCAAATAACTGGCCAGCTTTCCAAAAAGCCAAGCCCCTGGAAATTTCCAGTAATCACAGTTGCCATACCAACGACTGTCAGCACTCTTGCAAAAGCAGGTCATGTATTTAGGTGCCAAAATGTAGCAAGAGGGGTCTAATTTCAGGGCTTTTTATTTTTGTTCTTAGATCTGGCCAAGAGCACTGATGATAATTGAGAACAGTTTCACCTCAGCTGCCACTCTCCAGCTTCTCCAACTGGAGTCACAAGACTTGCTATGGTCTTGCAAAAGAGAAGATGTTTGGGGAGGTGAAGCGTGAGATATTAGCAGTTATTCCCAGTTCCACCCTGGGGCTCAGGCCTTTGAGCTAACACTGAGATATCCCACAAACTGATTTTGGGGCAAACAGCCAAAGTGTGGGGTTTGCTGTAGGCTCATTTGCCTGGGCTGGAAGCAGGCTGTGGCTCAAACCCATGGACACAGGGGAAGTTTGGTCTGTTTTGCTGCATGAAGTTTCATAGACCTGCCATGCAGGCAGGGATGTGGCCAGGTGCTCACTCCCACCCCAGCCAGTGCTGGCCATTCCCCCATGGGAGCCCTTTCCTTGGAATCCTGCACTGCCCTGCTGCCAGCCTGCAGTCCCCCTTGCTGGAAATGAGCCAAGGAGTTTTTGAAGGGAGGAGAAGTGTGTCCTGCTTGGTCCCCAGCTCCTGGGAGCTTTCAGCACAGCTCTGTGCTGCCTCTGCCTCCAAATACCTGCCTGACCTCAGGCAAGCCACTTAACCTCTCTGTCTTGAGGCAAAACAAAGATAACACCACTTCCTTCTCTCTGCATTCTGTGTGTCTTCTTCAGATCAGGTGTAAGCTCCTAAGGGCAAGGTTTGTCTTCTCAACGTGTTCAGTGCCTATCAAAACAGAGCCTTGATCTCAGCTGGGGCCTTGGGGCACAGCTGCAGTGCTGTTATTATCATTAATAATAATAATAATAATAATCATGAATGCAATCAGATCAAAGACACTGCCTGTATGAGTCATTTTTGGGGTAAAGTTAGTCATTGCAAAGAGCAATAGGTATATGTAAACTTTAGGCACTGCCAAGGTTTCTCTTTTTTCCCACCATTTAAAAATTCACCCTTGGGAGTCTGGGTGAGCAACATGATCTGGAAGGGCCTGGCCCTGCCAGTGTTTCCCTGTGGATGGGCACAAGGGCACTTGTGCTCACATGCCTGACTCTGGAAATGTTAATGGGGTAACTTTGCTCTGTATAGCTCAGCTACATAAATGCCCTCTGTGGGTTTTCTGGATCAGAGGTGAAACTCCCATATCGAGCCTTCTCTGAATGGAATTCAATCTCTGGCATTGCCCGCAGGTGCAGCTGCATGAAAACCAGCACCACATGCCAGAAACATACTTTTTCTTGTTAAATGTTGCAGATTTTAGTTGTTTGGGTTTTTTAATTTCATTTTGGTTTTTGATCACTTGAATGAATCCCAGCAAAGTTGTCTTGAAAGGGAAGAAAGAGATTACAAGAATTAATTGTTTAGTAAAAACTTCAAAATAAGATTTTTCACCTGAAAGAAAAGGCCTGCAGCCAACTGGATTACACAGGTGCAAAATAAGACACAAGAGGGAGCTCACATAATAAATAATAGTGATAAACAACATTTTGAAAACAGTTCAACCCTATGGAGGAAAGGCAATTAATAAACATTACAATTCCTATTTGCGGTTGGGGTTCTCATGGCTACGGTTATTGTTACAGGCTATGGGAACGTGCTTACAGACAAGGATCTCAGTACACCAGGCTTTGCCATGGAACACAAAGGCACAGCCCACTCCCAAGAGCTTCTGGTGGCATGGAAGAAGGGGACTGAGGCAGCAGATGACAGGGAGACACTGTTCTGGCAGTGTTCAGAAAATGACCTGAGTTTAGAGCTCCTCCAGGAGTTATTGTCAAATATTCAATGTGTGTTGCCATTTAAAAATGTATTTAACTATCTATGTGCATTTAGGTTTCTGGAGAATGATGGCTCATATTCAAGAGACAGCCACATATACAGAAAACCAGAGGAGTTAAAACTGAGTCTGCAGCCCAACTGTTGAATTTTGTGCTTGGACTCAGAAGGAGTTTAACTTCTGTGCCTACAAGTTTCTTTCACTCCAGCAACCACATTTCTCAGAACTTAGAGAAACTGAGCTCTTTTGACAAACACATTTGACAAAACTTTTTAAGTGTTAATGCAATCATTCAAAACTTTTCAAATCCTACAGTTCTTGTGAAAATAAGACAATATGTGTCAGTAACCACAATGGGCTTGATCTGTTAGCAGAGATCCACCCTCTCTGCAGCCAGACACAGGTTTCACAGGGCTGGATACTGGGACTTTCTGAGGCTGCAAGTGCAGGTATTAGCACAGGCATCTCTGCTCATCTACAAAAATGGAAAAACAGAACAGCTGGAGGACTGCCCTCTCAATCAAGGCCTCCACATTATGACAAATTTGGGCATGCATCAGAATTACCACCTGAAAGGAGGCTAAAGGGTCATCAGGGGGCCACTAGTTTGGGAAGGACACACAAACAGATCTAGTAATGAATATTACCCTCTAATAACCATCACCTCCGACAAGAAAACGTATCTTGGACACAGTTGTCACTGGGGTTGGAAGGGTACTGTCCATATGCTGGTTGGTGGCCACCACAGGTCTCTTCTCAGACATGTCCCTCCAGAAGTGTCCCTCCAGAGACAGAGATAAGATGTGTGGGTTTTTAGAATCTATTAGCAGAGATCCACAATTAATGTAACTGCAGGACTGTGCACCTTCTTTCATATGCCAGGAGCTCTCTGGCGTGCAGCAGCCTCAGAGAGCTTCAGGCAAGGGCAGAGCCCTTCCTGCACTGGGACATCTGAGTCTGTACTATGAACATATCCACCCACAGCAGCATGGCTCCATTTTGTTCCTCTGCTCCTGTAGTGCAAATGGGGCCTTACCAATCAATAGTGTCACTCATGGGGAGCTGAGAAATATGTTCAGTCCTGGCAGATGTTTGTCAAATGGCCCATTGAGCAGCTCAAGGCCAACTGGTGCCACTCGTGAGACTGCATCAGCCGTGTGGCCGTGGGCTGTTGTTGCCTTTGCAGTGTGGTGTCCCTCAAAACCACCCACATACCAGCATCAGGAACTCCATAGACTGAAGGGAACCTGAAGGAATGTGCAAGATCTGACAAAGGAGTGTCCCCTTAATGTTTATCTCGCTGGAGCCTGGAAGGGACAGTCACCATAAGCATCCTAATGTTACATAGACTTTTCAAGCACACAATGGAAGGCCATAAGAACTTCAGCAACTGAAATAATCAGAGACATTTCAACCCTGAGATCCTTCTTCATTATAAGATTTCATCTCAGAAAGTTTAGTCTGAATAAACCTACTTAATGCTGGAAACCCTGGGCCTCAACACTGTGATTTACTCTTCCCACTCCTTTGAGAAAAGTTGATGAATTCTTAAGCAGAGAGGGCATTTTGTAGCCAGATTCCACAGCTGTGGAATTGCAGAAAGCCAGGCAGTGGATCCTGGGCTGGCAGAAACCATCTCCACGCTGCTTGATGCATTTGATCTCTGGAGAGGAAGGAGTACATACCCGGCATGGCACCGGGGCCAGCTGGCTTGGAAGAAGCAATGCTGGCTTTGACTGTGCAAGCAGGTGTTTGCTTCCCCTCCCCATCAGATGGGGAGAGTGGAAGAACAGCTGTAAATAGAACAAGGTTAAAAAAAATGGAGAAATAGAGATTTAAAAAAACCCAAAACACAAACTTGCCTGTCTTGCATTGGAAACCTGTCATGTTTTTAATCTAAATTAAAGTTGTGCTTGCATTATGTAGTAAAACAATTGCCTACTACCAGGGCCACACATTTTTGAGAAGTGAGAATGAGCCATATGTCTTCTATAAAAACATACTAATACAGTTCAGCCTGTTCTTAATGCTTTCTGGTAAATCATATTCTTTTACAGGCCATAGTTAAAGGGAGCATTATTTTTGTTTGCCAGAAAGTATTTACAGTACTGTATTATCCTTCATCTCTACCAGTTTTCATTTGTTACTATTGACACATGGTAAAACAGTTTTAATTATCTCCAGGCTCAAGTACAAGGATTTTTTATAATTCAGTCAGGTCTATTTAATTTCCAGTATCTAAGCTACCATAATGAAAGTGTTACTCAAGGTTTCTTCTTCAACTCCCCCCTCTTTAGATCATAATGAAGACAGCTCACTTGAGCAAATAGTTCCTTTGAAATGTTAATCCTCCTCAGATGTGTTTTTTGTTAGATCAGCTGCACTGTTAAAATACTTTCTATTTTCCCATTAATTGGAATGCAGAATAACACTTATTAGCCATATGGACACAAAGTAGCTCGTTGATGAAGACAACTGAATTAAAACCTCATGTTAAACAATGAATTAACTGTGATAGAGGGTGAAAAAACCACACTTACATAAAACTGGGTTGTCTGTCCCTCTCTTATCCAGCACAATCTCTCCTTAAAAGACCAAATATATTTCAGGCATTGTCCCTAGTGCAACCTAAAATCCATACAAAAGCACAGAAAGGAGAGTGAATATAAAAACCTACAGCAAGGGGGCTTATTGAAACACTGGTTTTTAAAATTTTTATTGGTTTATATTAGTTTTTATTTGGCACTTAAAGACTGAAATCCCAAGGAGCTGAACCTTTCCTTCAGCAATGCATGTGGAGGTGCATGTTTGCTGCAGGGCTGGCTCTGTGGTGGCTCCCTGGCTGCAGACCTGGCTTGGCTCAGGTGTGGTCAGCACAGTGTGGGATCTCAGGCTGCTGCTGGTCCTCCCTCCTTCCCTGCCTCCTTCCAATAAAGAGAGCAGCTCCGGGATTGCTCCTTAATGAATTGTGGGGGAATGTGCTTGGTTTCCCTGGGGTGTGAAAGGAATTTGAGGTGGGTCGTCAGCATTGAAATATTAAATTACTTGGGCAGGTTGTGTGAGGTTAGAAGCCAAGGAAGTTACCTCCATGTAAATCAGTAGGCACAGAAGAAAAGCTCTGCTTGATCCAGGGGGGAAGAATGTGTCTGGGAGGACATTTAGGAAAACACCAGCTAAGAACCTCAGCTTGTGTGCAGTGAAAGCATGGTTAAGCTTCAGTAGACTTCAGTAAATATGGCTTTGTTTGGAAACTCTGCCTGTAATTTTGAAACAGGAGACATCTGAATCCATGAAGAATTTTGAGTCCTAGTCTATGCTTCAATGAAAGCTCAGTCTTTCTGGAAATATGTCCCTCTTTATTGTTCCTTGATTTACACATTTTGTGCAAGTCTGAACACGGACATACAATAATTAAGGAGTGGGAGCTGGGGTGAATGAAGCTTCTGTTTACAGGTATGGCTTCCAGAGGGACAGGAAACTGGTGTTATTTACTTAACCAGGAACAACAGATCATTTGCTATTCAGCTGGCATTTCCATTGCTGGCATGGATGGGTGCATCCTCTGCTCACACCCTCAGCTGCTGCACCCCTACCTGCTCCCTCCACTGCCTCTGGCACTGGAGATGCCTCCAACAGCAATCAGAGAGATTTCCAGATTCCAGCAATTGACAGAGAGTAAATTTGCAAATGTGCACTGTGCTAACATGATTAGGCCTGTGAACATGCAAATCCTTGGAAAGAATTTTGGTTTTATGCAACTGACGTAAATAAAAAGGATCCTGTTTATGCACTGCCTAGACAGCCTCTGCACAAACTGGACTGCCAGGGATGATTTCATTCACCTCTTTAGTGAGACACACAGAGAACCACAGTGCAGATAGCTCCAGGGCATAATTTTCATGATAATCAAAACACAGACACACTACACAATAGTTTACAACCAGAACTGGGAGCAGATATCTAATTCTGGGGAAGGAGGAAAATTTTTGTGTCCAGAACACAAACTCATCTCCTGATGCTCACAGGTCCCCACAGCTACTCTGTCTGATGTCACAGGATTTTGGGGAGCAATAAATGATCCTTTTCAGGTTGACCAAATGGGGGGTATTTCTAACAGCACCAGGCTGTGACTGACTCACACAAGCAGGAGTGCACTGCTCTTGATCTTGAGTTTCAGCTGAGGCCAAAGACTGGAAATTGTGTCTGTGTGTCCTTGCTGTTTGTTTGACTGATCAATTGTCCTTCCTTCAGCATGTCAGTGTGTCTCTAATTTGGGAGACACAGTCCTGAGCAGCGTGGTCCTTGCACTGACATTTCCCTCAGAGCACCCCACAAGTCACCTTGCTTTGCAGCTTGTTGCAGTGGAAAACAACCAGAGCTTCATTAAAAAACCTCACACAGAGATCAATCAGGTTACTCTGGTTAATCTTGACTCTCTCACTTGGCAGTGGATTATAACCTCCCTCATGAGGTAATTTCTAATTCCTCATGGAGAAAGTAAGGTGAATTCTTTTGGCATTTGCAACAGCAAGCAGGGAACAATTCACTTGAGTGTTCTGCTCAAAGGCCAAAGTGTTGTGCTGAGGGTATGCCAGGTTATCATCCATAATGTGGAGTTGTGAGCATTGTACCTGGGGAAAAAAGTGAGGAAGAGGTCTTTGAGTAGATGGAGATTATTAACACTTCCCTAGGGATGAAGTCCACATGGGCTCTGCTCGTGAAGCCCTTGACTAGAAGACCTTTTCCAAACTTAATGATTCTGAGTATTCAAAGAAATCCTTGAGTCAGGGAACGTGGAGTGTTCTCTCATTGCTGATAATATAGCAAAATATCAACTGCTTCCCAGAGAAGGGTCTGATAATTTAAACCATTTTTTCGTTGGAGGAAAACCTTAAAGTTTTATTTGAAACACATATTATTAAAATTGTGAAAGATCTGAATCACCAAAGTTTCCTAAGAAAACCTGAAAACCTTGATATTCTTATGGCTTCCTCTTTCTCTCCTCCTCTTTTTTTTTTCCCCAATTTTTTTTTTCAATAGTAAATTGTAAAAAGAAAAGAAAAGGCTGGTATAGGACTGAAAAAACTAATAGTTATAGCTTTCAGGTAAAAAGATGAAAATGGACTGGCTGACTTATTTTTTAAATATTTCTACTTCCCTGTGGTACTGCTGTGAAAATGAGGTTAGTGGTGGTTGGTTGCACTGATATATGCAGACCAGCACAGCTGAGATTGGAAGGGTCCTCTGGAGATTTTCTTGTCCAAGCTCCCTTTTCACAGTCCAATCAGTCCAAGCAACTTGTTCCAGACTCTATTAGAGTGGTTCTTCAGCTCCTCCTGCAAATCCAAGATCTCTGGATGTTTATTTTTCCTTTACTGAATCCTGCAGATCTCTTGTCCACAAATAATTGCTGATTCCTAGCAGTGAGGGATATATGCAGCAGTGTTTCTCATCCTCTTTTACAGTCCATGTTCTTTCTCTTTCAGCATTGCTCAGAGAATATTCTCTAATACTCTCCAGAAAGCAAGGTCACTTGTTGACAAGAAATCTTTAAACCAGTGACAGAGGAAAAATTAAAAATACTCACTGTCAGATGCATAGAAATTTATCTATCACCAGCACTTTTCTTACAACAAAACCAGGAAATTCACAGGCAAAACAGCCAGGATACACTCTCAGCTGTTTATAACAAGCTGTTGAGCAATGTTAAAAAGCAATTTGCTTTGGGACAGGCCTTTCAGTGGCCTAAACCCTGCATGGTTTAGAAAATGGTGCTCAGTGTTATTTGTTATTTGTGCTGCCCCAAAGCCACCACAGTGACACTGGGCACAGGAACCCAGTGAGGGAACCAAGGGTTTGCAGTTCCACTACTGCACTGTGCCACAGATTTTGGGTGAAATCTCAGCCACTTTGGATTTCTAAGTGCCTGAACTGGAAGATGACTGTCCATGTGGGTCTGTTCAGCACCCAGCCCAGCAAGTGCTACCTTTTCCCTGGAATTACAACAAAATACATGAAATCATGAGACCCAGACATACTGTGGAGGAAACTGAACCATCACAACTTCAGCTGCTCTGTTTATACTCAAATACTTTGGTTGTCATGGCCCACAAGGTACAATTGTTATGCAATTAATGCAGTCTACTTTTAAATGGAGGGGTTTTTTTCTTTCTTTTTGAGTCCACAGAAAAAAATCAATTTTTATATATATAGAAATCAACATTAAAATCTAAAACATTTTCTCTCAGAGGAGATTTCAGCCATTTCCAAAACCAAGTCTTCAGTTCTAAGCTGTTTTAACTGTACTGCTCTTTTGTTAGTTCCAATGGATTATTTTGAAATTTCTCTAATTTATATTTCAATGTACTTTCTAGGCATGCTGGCCATTCTTTCAAAGGAGCATAAAGTGTTTATTGTTAATACATACATACTGGGTAGCAGCAAATGTTTCTGGAGTACTGGGCTTTCTGTAATGACATTAAATGAAGGGAAAAAAAAGGAGATGAAGTAATACTGATCTCTATGACAGCCTCTGTTTGCAGGACAAGGATTTAATTCAGAATTAAGACACATTAGTGTTAAAGAAGCCATTACTCACTTGCAAATTTTTCTCCCCAAAACCCCATTTCATTGCTCAGTGCAATAAGCTGGTACATTTATCCACAAACATTTGATGACTGATGCTTTATTTTGCCTTTGAATGTTTCTTTAATGAAATCTGGGTTCTTAAAAATATTCAGTAACAGAGTTAACCATTTTGCTTTCACATTAACAGAGCAGTTATTCTCTTGCCATTTCTCATTTACCTACCTTTGATATGTGACTCCCTGTAACAGAAAAACAAAAATCAGGTATCAATACAGATATTTTTTTTTTATAGAATTTTACTGGATATAAAAAAATGTGCCCGCCTGCGTGGCTTTTTCATTCTTTGTTAGCAGGCATACATTTACTTATGTTTTGCATTAGCTGTGGAAAACTTCCTTTGAGTTTTGTCGAACTGTCTTGTTCTGAGAATGCATAAAACAACTGTCTTCCAAGTTTAGGATATGCTTTGTTGTCCTTTGAAAGTTATGGTGCAAATTTGCTGAGGGACATTTAGTCCAGCAATGCTCAGAGTCCAGCAAAACTATTTCTAGGCTAAATGGTACTTCTGGTCTCTAAGGAGCTTCTACAGCCGCCAAAAATCCCTGGGACATGTGCACAGCCCCTTTTCCCAGGCTGAGCTGTGTTTGAGACCAGAAATGTGGGCATGTGTTGATAAAAGAGAAGATTAATGTTATACTATCTGAAAATTGTCTGACACTAGCTGAATCTCTCCCATTCTTGGCTGTGCTGGGTGGTACTTTAAGGTGGAGCCACCAGAAAAAGAGCTTGGGTTTAGGCACCAAATTGACTCAGTGGGCTCTTTCTGAGTTAAAGAAGGGGAAATTTTGGGTGCTGAGCTCCTTCCTTTTGCCTGCCCCCAGAGTGGGGTCACACCTGTCTATCAGGGAAAAATCTGAAAAGAAGAAAGGTGCAGGAGAAGAAAGGTGCAAGAGAAGAAGGCTGCAGGGCTTTTCCCAGAGGAGCCAACCAGGCTGTTGGAGGATGGCTGCTGCCCTCAGCTCACCTCCCGTGGCTGGGAGCTGCTGCACGGGTGCATTTTGCTATCGTCATCCTTGTTATGCTATTTCATTCACTCATGGGCCCTGATTATTTAAACAACTGAAACCAGAAGACTTTGTTTCCTTGGCTCTGTATTCTCCCGAGTAAAAATAAGCCAACAAGATGTTTCTAAGAAAAAGGTTGATGCTATCTTTTAAAATGTACTTCCAACTGATTGTTATCTCTCTTCGAGCTGGGCCTTCTGCCACCCCTGCTACCCCTCCTCCTGGCATCAACCACTAGCTCAAATCTCACCAGAAAGATGGAAAGTTTCAGCCCTGCCCCAGCCTTGCAGGAGATATCTGGCCTCTAAAGAATGTCAGAAATTGAGGTCTTTTGAGATCTTCGCATGTTTTGCACTCGAAAATTGTCTCCAAGCACTTCTGAGAGTCTGGTTATCTATATGGGTGTGTGAGAAATGCCATAGGACGGGCAAGATGAGTCACACACAAGATCCTGTTTTTCACAGAACAAGCCCTGGTGGAACTGCCACTTTAACCCTTATTTTTTCATTTCTCAGAGATTTTTCCCTTCCTTAAAACCTGTTCCCCTCACTTGCCTTAAGAGGATCTTTTGTCACATCCTTTCCATAGGTACCGTTGACTTTTTTGATTCAGTGCTGCTCACTTCTGAGAGATCCTTTCTGCTTTTTGAGGGTAATTTGCCCTTTTGCAGCAAGGCACTGTGCTCTCTGTGTTGACGTGAGCCCTGCAGAGAATTATCACTTGGACATGCACGTTGGTGCCAAGGGGAGATAATGCCCTCTTTTCAGACCGAAGCCTGCCCGTAGGAGTGTTCCCAGTACGATTTTCACAGTCATAACTGCAGTTAATCTTAAACTTGGCATACCCTTCCTTTCTCTGTAATGTTTTTAATGACTCTTTCAGGGTGGGAGAATCCTCAGGGTTCTTGCAGTGCTGCATTCACCTACTGATTCATTCTTGCCAGGTTGGTGTTGCTAACCAAGGTCCAGCTTAATAAGCAACTCTACCATTTATATTTCAGTGCAGGAAGTTATCTGTCTTTTCCAGCTAACAACACTGAGAGGAGGAGGAGGAAGCATTTTTTTCTGAGCAAGCAGGAGGTGCAGTGCTGCACAATGGTCAGTAAATATGTAGCAGCAATTTACAGGGTTTATTTTTAATCCAGGGCCTACGTTAAGAGAATGGCATGAACTGGATAAATCAATCAGGCTGTTGCAAAGCAAGCTTGAAATGAAAGGGCAGTCAAGGAGGAAGTGGTAAATAACACACAGGACTGATTGCTTCTGGGCACAGCTAAGGCCTTGGGTTTAAGGAGTAATTACCTGGTCACACCTAAACCCTGCTGGTGTGCAATGTGCAAACTGCAGACTTCAGCTAAGAGGCTGTTCTTGCCTTTGACAGCAAGAATTTCCTTGGTAAGAGCCATTTATTCCTGGTTTCTTGAAGGAGCTGTAAAGTGTGCAAAACCCCATGCTTAGTCACTTGTGATCTTTGGTCTCAGCACTAGCACAGAGCTCGCATGCTGCACATGAGCTGGGGAGAGCAAGGGGAAAGAAGCAGGAGAGTTGACATTCCTCCTCTGTCACAAAGTCAGGATGCAGGGCTGTGCCCCACAAATAATTTGTGCCAACCTGGCAGCTGGTTAGACCAAGGGTACAAAAATGCTTCTTAAACTTAGGGGTGGTGGGCATGCTGTGCAAGCCAGCAGGGGTGAGCCAAATGCCACATTTGCGAACCTGCTGACTGCTAATCCCACTAAGGAAAAAAAAAAAAAAGGCCAGAATTCAAAGAGAGCCAAACAAACTGTGTCTGCCCATTGTACTCATGGTGAGAAACCTGCAGATCCTCTGCCTTGGCTGTATCTGGGTAAATGTAGGGTGAGCTTCTCTCACTTTGTCCTTCCTAGAATCCTGTTGCAGACAGATAGTACAGAGCCTTTGTCCTGCAGCACGCAGACACAGATGGCCCTGCCCTGTTGGGATGATAGCAAATGGAGGTCTGAAATTGGATGCAGTAATTGCATGGCTGCTTTCTTCCTTGGCTCCCTGTTAAACCTGAACAGAGTTGGGAGACACAACACACCTGAAGAACCATCAGAGACAGGAGACCAGCTGTGGCCATGATGTGTCTTTCATCCCACAAGATGGTCCAACCAATGATCCAGATAAGTGAGGAAAGGCAAAATCAGGCTGCCATTGTTCACCAGTCTGCTTCCAGGGGCAGCTTTCTGCCAGGAGACAAGCAGTGGGTGATTAAAGACTTCCTCAGTTGTGTCTCAAAGGAAAAAAAAATCAAATCCAATTTATAATTAGGAAGACAATGGCATTCAAGCATGAGGGAGAGCCATGAAACAACATGACTTGGTGGAAAAAGGAACAAGATGTACACCATGTGTACAGGGTGCTCTGGGTATCACACCCAGATCCTTGGGATTTGCCATTGGCCCCAGAGCTCCCAAAACTGAAATGCAGATTGCCCTACCCATCAGTTTGGGGCACGTATCAACTAACAAGCAGAATCAATCATGGAGACACAGAGAGTAAACGGCAATGTCATGTCATTCACATGCAGGAGTGTCATGTGTCCCCTTCACCTCGACTCCAACCAAAACAGACACTGGGACTTGCATTTGTACTAGGGTTCTCTGCTCTGGGATTTGAGTCAGTTTTCACCTGGTCGTAATGTCAGGTACCTGGCAAGTGCACTGCAGATGACCCTCACTCCAATTGCCCTGCATCAGCAGGATCCTTCCTGTGCAGAGCCCAACTTACACCCACTGAGCAAAAGATAATGTATACATATTTTCCTAATAAATTCTCCAGCCTTTCCTGAGCCTGAGCTAAACCTTCTTATCTAATATCAAGTAATTTAAGCATTTTTAACATTCTAAAGACAAGTTAATCCTTTTATAGGGAAAAGTCAGAAAATGGGCTTAGAATGACATTTTAACAGTGTCTATGGTATGTTAAGCTGATGAAAAATTCTAGCAGCAGTTTCAAGCACTTTTGGCTAAAATATTACTGTGATCTTAAGGCATTGTAAAATATAAGTATCATGCCAAATTGCTAGGTGTTTGTCAATAATGTAAAATATTATATTCTACCAACACAAACTGCTTTTTTCTCCCAGTAACTTCAATTCTCAGATATGGTTTTAGTGACATGACACATTTAATAGGAGTCTTAATTTTACCTGGTCCGAGACTTATATTTATTTGTCTCATTTGAGCTCCCTACTTTTCCCACGTAAGTTTTGTTGCCAAGTAACACTTGATTTTCATCTATTTTCCAGGCTTAATTTCCATAATTTTTCTGGTTTTATCAGAGTGTGGCCATTGCAATGCATGCTAAATATGATGAAGAGACAATCTGAAACTCCTCTTTGCTCACAAGAAGAAAAAATATTAGAAGTTGGGATATTGATTTGTCCAAGGCATTCTGCATTAGTTGGAAACCTGTCTTTGAGTTTTACTTTCATTGGAGTTGTATTGTCTCTTTTGGAAATGACAAAAGAACATCAGGAAAGTTTCCTCGTTTTCTCTTACTGTTCTTGCCCAATGTCCAAAGGATCTCAGAAGTTAATAAATAAAGCATGTACCTCTTCAAAGCCTGGAAACTGAGAGCCACCACACAAGCCACCATATATCATGTATTTTGAGACCAAGGCAGTCCTGAACATTAGTAAACCCATAGAATGATCCATCTGCCAATTTATACATCCACCAGAGTGCATCTCCTGCCTGAGCCTGGGAACCAGGGCAGTGTGTTCAGAGAGTTGATCCCATTCCTGAAAGCCCTCAAGCACCCACTTGCTCATTACCCACACCCTGAGTGACTCTCCCAAGAACACACACCCCAGAGCTCCCTGGTTCTGGGTTTGTTTGTTTTCTCCAAGCCCAGTTTGCTTTCCAGCCTTTCAATGAAGGGAGTGCCACCATGCAGGAATGCAGGTGTAGGCTCTGCTGCTTTCAGGGCAAAGACAATCCAAGATCCCTTGAGCTCCTCGTGCCTGGAACAGGGCTGGTAGGAGACTTGTGCCCTCTGGGGACACCTCAGGATGTCTCACATGGCTCCAGGGGCTGCCTAGAGCAGGTCAATGGAGCTCTGTGGAGCTCATCGTGGAACTGAAATCAGGGTGAGCTGCTGTTTATTACTGGATGGAAATGGAAAATGGGGCTAATTCAGGTTTGGAAACAAGCAGCCAGTAGTCAAGAGGCCTCAAACATAGCCCATGATTCTGTTTGGGGTCTGACCTCACTTCATGGCATGGCCAATGAAGTGGCCTCACCAAAGCTAAAGAATCTGCTTTGGCATATGATGGAAACCTAAGGAGCATGACAGAGGTCTTTGTACTCTATTAATAGTTTAGCACATCATCCTCATGCCCCAAGACAAGATGGTCAAAAGAAGAGTTTAATTTGGAGCTGCATGTTAGAGCTAATAAAGCAAAAGTCCCAACCTCTGTTCCCAGTTCAGCCCAACCCTTCCTGCAAGATCTGCACCAGAACTGCATCAATCCCACTTTCCCTCTGTCAAAACCGTGGTTCATACTTCTGAATCCTGCAAGAAAGCTGTGGAGAAAATATCCTTTCTGATGGGATCAGATACTGTGGGGAAGAGAGTAAATAAATTGGGGGAAAAAAGACAGGTGACTTGTTCTGGTTCACAGCTGCAGAAGATCTTTTAACACCTTCTACATCACCAACAGGGAAAAAGCAAGACAACAACATAGAGCAGCTCTTCTGCCCAGAGCTGAAATAGCCTGCAGCCATGAACAGAGCAGAGAAATATCTACAATTAGCTTTCTATAATAAACTACCTTTTGTTTATAAGTGATCCCATCTTTATCATGAAACACACTGGGAAATTTAAAAATTGAAAAAAAACTTTAAGAAAAATTAATCTCTCAATGGCTAAAAATTTCAAAGGAAGGACAGAAAACTGCAGAGTTATCTCCTGTGACTTTTGGTAATTGGTAATGAAAAGTGTTTGATCTTTACCTGACAGCAGCAGAACAGGAGTCATCCCTGGCCTGAGCCACTTAAAAAAGGAAGAACTGCAGAGCTTTCATTCCCCTATGGTTCTCTTCAAGATTAGCAGCAGCGAACAGCAATTTCTGTTTGTTTTTATAATAATATCCTGTTTTGTAATCCACAGGAAAAGGAGTATGAAAGTAGCAATCTTGGCAGGGACTGGGGGCCATGGGACAGTTTTCTGAAATCTCAAAGCTCAGGAACACAAAGACTTGGAGGAATTTCCAAGTGCAGTGAATGCCAAATGGTAAAGAAAATGACATGACAATGAGAGGGAGAAATTATTTATTCACCTCCTTAATAAATTCCTCTTCTAGAGTCACTTTTTCCTTTTTTAGTGAACAGTTGACAGGCAGTTACTCCCAAATGCTTTTAAATAGGACCTACTGCAAGTTTAAGTATTGTTAATATTTTTTCCGAAGAGGAAACAACTGGAAAAAAAACCTTAAAAAAAAAAAAAAAAAACAAACCTTAAAAAAAGAGTATAATTTAACACCAAACAAATGAACAGCTGAAAAATCCACAGAATACAGATAGCCATGCAAAAAATTGTATTATTAAAGGGTCTATAAAACATTTCTGCTCAGCACTTATATGGCAAACAGACTAGGTCATATTTTTCTCCAAGAAAGATAATACCTGGAGAATCCATCCTTGCAGTTCCCATTCAAAGACTGGAAAGAAAAGCATGTTAGGACTAGAGAAGGCATTAAAAGAAGCCTGTGTCTACTGGAGCATGGTTTTAAAGGGCCATAAGCTAGAATAAATATTGACACAGTAAGGAAAAAATATGCAACAATAGCAATTGTTCAAAATGGGCACAATTTGGAAGCTAACAGACCCACACTGAGCTAAACCAACCTGGACAGGAACCAAGGCCATGAATTTAAAAAATTTAACTTTCACTGATTTCACTAAGAATTAGACACAGAAATGCCATTCACTGACTGCCATTGTTTCCAACCATTCTCCAATCACAGCCCATTCCAGCAAGGAGAAGCAAAACATTATGAATGAGATGGACCTTGGGACAGAAAATGTCACAGAGTTTCTCCTTCTCTGCCATAAGGCTGTTCTGGATCCTCTTTCAAGTATTCATCCTGTGTTTGCTTTGCTTTAATTTCTCCTGAATATGGTTTTTCATGTTATTATGGATAGTGTCTAACAGTTCTTCCTCAGTCTGATAATCTCTTCTCTTCTCTTCTCTTCTCTTCTCTTCTCTTCTCTTCTCTTCTCTTCTCTTCTCTTCTCTTCTCTTCTCTTCTCTTCTCTTCTCTTCTCTTCTCTTCTCTTCTCTTCTCTTCTCTTCTCTTCTCTTCTCTTCTCTTCTCTTCTCTTCTCTTCTCTTCTCTTCTCTTCTCTCCTCTCCTCTCCTCTCCTCTCCTCTCCTCTCCTCTCCTCTCCTCTCCTCTTTTCTCTTTCTCCCTTGTTTATGGCCATAAAATCCCTGCCTTGGTTAGGTGGCAGGGACCACACTCTGTCAGAGCCCATCTCTGCTTCCAGTCTCTGATAATGCCCCATTTTTACCAGTTAAAAGAATGGTCTTACATGCAGGCACAAGTGTTTGGCAAAGATTAATTTTTGTTGCAAATATTCCTAGTATTTTCCCAAATTTCCTCTCTACCTATTCTCATTTTCATTTTAATCAGTTCAATAACCTGTTTAATTGTTCACTGGAAATTGTTTCAGCCACGCTTCTTGGAGTTAAGGTTTCTGAAAGAAAATCAAAGGCAAAAAATAAAATTTTCAGTTTCTTTATTCTTTCTTCATTCATACAAATTCCCGAGGAAATCAATAAGTTTGAATCTTTTTTCACACCAGTTGATGCATTTTTAATGGGCTTCATTGGAGATATTCCTGATTTACATAGCCATCTTCAGCAGAAAGATCTGGTGAATTTGCCTTGGAAGCAACCCAACAAAACCCACAGAATTTGACTAGTTGCTGTTAATACTAGGAGATAAGGATTTATTAAGTTTTAAAAAAATGCTTATTTTAATCCAATACAAGATTAACAATCTGGGACTAAAAATCAGATTTAACAGTGGACTTCCAAAACAACAGGTCTTTAAATTAAGGATACAATGGAAGAATAACACATTGTATTATTCTTCTAATATCTTCAAGCAGTTTACTAGGCTGAAACTACATAATCTTGTTAAAAAGTTCAAAACTAGGGCAGGTTTTGCATTCTGCAGCTCATATGTGTCATCATGGTTTCTGATTAAAATCTATTGGCCTCAGCAGTCCAGGTATTCATGAATGTCTTCCCTGAGAAGTGACTATAATTTTAATTGTGCTGGTTTAGTTACACACAGAAGGAGGAAAGTTTTTAAATACTTTGTTACTTTAATTGCAAAGTTAAAATGCAAATATGGACTTGCTAGTACTTACTAACTAGATACTAGCTGCTAATGGGGAAGGTTTAATGGTGATGACATCACAAAAATCCATTTTTTCTGACAGGTCAGATAGGCAGCCCCAGGGGTATTGACGTGTCTGTCTCTTTGTAAAAATCTACTTGTGGAAGCAAAGCTTCCAGAAGCAACAAATATTTTTCTTCTTTTCCCATTTTTGTGCGGATTAACTTTTTAAAGTGAATTTCTTGAAGTACTCCTGAAGTCTCACTTTCAGAGATGATAGGGACACTAAAGTGTCTGTTCAGGCCTTATCTACACATTAACATTGTGTAAATAGATAAACCCTTGTACACCCAATTTTGCATGCAGTTATAATGCTGCCAGCTCAGTTTTACTTTAGGAAGGGGGACTAGTTGCAGTATTTTTGGATTATTATAAATTTGCTTGTTCCGTAGCAGGGACTCTGCTGACTAGAAAACAAAATTAATGTTTCCCAGAATTGTTATCACTGCAACAAACCTTCGCATAGAGCAGACATCTACCCCGCTGGAAATGACAATATAAATAATTGAAATAAATAATTGAAAATGTTGCTCAGAGGCAGGTTTCAGGTGCTAATGATCCCATCTACAGACGGGATACTCAGAGGTGCTTTAGCACAAATCCACTGGTGACGCTCTAAATGAAAAGTACTCTTGAAGAAAAAGGAGATTTGAACATCTCCCTCTGTCACCATGGATAAAGATGATGATTTTCCCCCTGAAATGGGCCTGTCCTGCTCTCAGCTAGCCATGGTGGATGTGAGGGAGCTGGGGTGAGGAGAGCACCCAGCTGCCTGCAGCAGGACACTCGAACAAAGCTGCATTCTCATGGCTGGGGAAGGGTGGCTTCTCATCTCCCACATACTGACTCCTGCTTCAGACAAGGAGGTGCACACATTGACACTGAGGCTCCTGCTAGTCCTCATCTCTAACTGGTTCATCCCCTCACCTGTTCCATCTCCTTACAGAAAAGCTAAGGTCTGTGAAGAACAAACACTGGAAACAAAACTGCAAGAAACCCTTGAGAAAGTAAACTTAAACTTTCATAGCACACAGCAGCATGCAAAGGGGTGAAAAAAGAGTTCAAATGGCAAGTGAAGAGAAAGACTTGATGCATTTATGCCACATCACATGGAGAAGCAGGGGTGAAACCAGAAGTTATGGTGTACAACTCTGGCCTCTGTTACAGGCCTGAACACAAACATCTGGGGAAAATAGTTTCTTTTTCTTATTTCTCTGTGACTGTGTGGCACCTGGACAGCATTCTCCAGGGCAGAGATGGATGTTTTCCCCAGCACACACCCAGCCCTCGCACAGGCCAACACAGGCCCTACAACACAAATATTCACCTGGGAGTGTGGCAGACACCACCCTGCCATGGTGGTTTAGATGGCAGCTGGATGGTTCTGAGATCTGAGCAAATGTCCAGATCCCATAGCATTTTGCAAGTTGTCCTCTACTCTAGGAATAAATGCTTGAAGTGTGAGGAAACTACACTACCTCAGGTGAGCAGTTATAAGGAATTAAAAGAGCTGCAGAAGTTCAGCCAAGACTGGTGTCAGTGCTGGGCTTTGTACAAACTAACTAGTGGTGATCAGTTTACTAGGCATTTGGGGTTGTGACAATAATTTAATTGGAGACACACTTCAACATTTCTTGAAAACTCATATTTATTTGAGTATCAAAATACTAATTTATTAACTTCCTATTAGGTCCTCCCACTTAAGGATGTGGGGCCAGCTATTCACAGAATCCACAAGGAAAGATCTATGTGGACAAGAAATAGGCCCAGAGATCACATGTTTCATGGTGGGATAAAGCCTAAAAAAACCCCCAACCTTACAACTTTAAATATTATTGTTTTCCTAAATTAACTCTGGGAGATTTTAATCTAGATCTTGGGTCTCTGCCAGGGAACACACACCACTCCCCACATCCCTGAGAACATTGTGGAGTCCTGTACAGTCAGCTGGCATTATATTGGAATAGCAGCCAGTTAACTCTATCACCTCACAAAGCCATCTTCTCTAGTGCTGCTCTCCTTTTAACTCATTGGAGACTCCAAATTAGCACCCTCTGTGTGGGGACACAACTCCTTTCTTGTCTTTTGAGGGATTTTTAGTGAGGTCACAGGACTTTTTAGTGAAACAAAAAGGACTTAATACACCAGATTGCTTCCTGAAGTTGAAAGGGGTGACTCTTCAATAATACTGATTAACAGGTCAGGCTGGATCAGGGAAGGGTGGTTGGGATGCCTTGAGATGGTGCCTGAGAAGGAGCCTCACTGAGGAAGGAGGCAGGGATTTGTGGTGACTGGAAAGCTCTGAGAGCACATTGTCTGGGCCTGAAGTCAAGGGGCCACAGAGAAAGCAGGCTGGTCAAACACAAAGCAAGAGGAGTGCAAACAGGACACTCTTCAGGGTATTCCCTTGCACTGCATCCTCCAGCAAGCTTTTTGTCCTGCCTAATTCAAGCAAATGGTGATGTTGCTCATTGCTTATAGATCACTGTTTTCAATCCTTGTCAGGGAGAATTCTCCTGATGAACCCCATGGGACATAACCTGAATAGAGGAGGGAAGGTGGAGCATGGAGTTTTGCCAATGCACTGACAAGCTGTGTCTGGGTTAGTTTCCAATGACTCTGCTCAGCCATCTGGGGAAGGGGGAGGAATTCCCTCACTTCTTAATCAACCTATCTGCCTTTTAAAGGGGAAATATTTTTCAGAAAGATGCACCGTGCATATCTGGCACTTGGCCTCTTGTTACTGCCAGCTGTCATTCTGATAATCTGTTATGAATGATGGCACACCAAGCAGACAGGACTGCAAGCCCTTGTGATTGTACTGCATTATCAAAGTGACAACCAGAAAGAACAAGAGCTCTGGCTGCTGAATTGGGCCATAAGTAGATTTTATGTTGTTGATATTACTATTTATATACAAATGGGTATCAAACATTTTTAATATTTTCCCAGCAGGAGCCAGGACATTGTTAGGACTTCAGTGTGCAGATAGCTGGGGTAAGGCACAAGATAAAATTTGTTTAAAATTCTGTTTTCATAGCCTACAGCAGGCAAAACAATGATTGTTGATGAAATTGGTTCAAGTATACACTTCTAATTTCACATCCATAAGCACAGGAATCTTAAGTGATTTAAACTGGCATCATTCCCTCAATTAATCCATGCCTACATTACCAGATGCCATGGAGATACCTCCTGTGATCTACACATCTGCCAAAGCCATGATTGTCAGGCATTGCACAGAGATCCAGCAGAAGCAATGCAGATATTTCCATAGGTGTTCATGGGAGGAGCAAACCTACATCAGAGTCTGAGCTGGGGCTCTTGGGTCAGTACTGCTGAGGGAAAAACCTTTCTGTCAACATCCAGGAGATGCTGCCACCTTCCAGCACCACAGTCAGGCCTGGGACTGCTCTCCCACAGTGACCTTGGTGGCCCTGGAGAAAGTTCTTTGTATGTCTGTTCTCTGCATTTCTATAAAGTCACCCCAGGACATTCTGGATGGGGGGGAGGCTTCCTCAGGCATAAAGTGACACAGCACGAGTGTGTGTCACTCAACTCAATCTCATTACTCAGTTCCTCGGTTCTGGAAACCTCTTCTGGGACTTCTTTCTCCCAGAAAGTCAAAGCAAAACTTTTCAAAACTGCATGTTCTCCAGTTCTTGATTTCTTCTGTGTTTGGAAAAGACAGTAATAAAATGCCAAAGGAAAGGATGTTCTTAGGACTTGTATGTTTGGTCTGTGGTGATCTTCTATGGAATAAGAACTTTCCTGGCCTTCTGTAAAAGTCTAAATGTTTTTATCCTGAATCTTGGCAACTTTTTCTGTTTCTGAGTGTTTCACAAGATAAAGCAGTTACAGTTTCTTCTGGGAGATATCTACAAAGACCAAAAATATGTGGCTTATACAGAGGGCACAGGAACTTCTCCCACACCAAGCATTGCTGGGTAAAGTTCAGAATCCTCAGAGACAAAGGTCTTTGTTGTGTTGGTCCATAACTTCTATAATATCTACAGAGTTTGTCCTTTCTAGAGGTGGCAGAAGGGGACACGTAACAAACAAAAAATGTAGGAGGGAACAGTTCTCTAATCCCATTAAGACATGGACTAATGGAGTTAAAGTCCTATGGAAATGGCCAAATTTACTATAGAAACCTTCTAATGGTCTAGTGGGAAAAAAAGAGAAAAATTAGCTGTGTCCTGGCAACAGATTATTGCCATGAATGTATCCAACACAACTTTTCCACAGAATTTCTACTACCTGAAATGACAAATATTCATTAACACTGCTTATGTCATTCAAGGCAATCACTCTAAAGACAGCTGAAAACAATGTTGCAAAACAGATTAATGATAAGGGCATTAAAATTTGTAAATATGTCAAGCAATGTAGACATGTCATTTGATGTAATTATATCAAAAGGGACATTTCTACTGAGCAAAAGCTAAGTGGAATGGTTAGGTATCTAGGTAAATGGTTAGGTATCAATAAGAAAATATTACAGAGGTAAAGTTACTAAGTGAAGAAATACTCCCTGCTCTGTCTTTCTACATGGCAGTGTTGCTGCCAGCAGTACACTCATATTTTGCTACCAACTAGATTTAGACTGGGTAAATTATTTTTCTCTTACAGGCTGGCATAGAAATGCAGTACAGTCATTGAATTCGAATGAATTTAGAAATCTTTGGGGTCAGAAGGGAAGGTGATGATTATCTTGTGTTATGAAGGAACCTGAAAATGTATCTAGCTATTTTCCAAGTGAGAGGACTGATGTTTTCCTACATAATGTGTGTGAGCCCTGCTTAGGCCAGAGCCAAGGTGAGGAGGGAGGGTTGGTGCTGATTCACAGCAACAGACGTGAGAAAAAGTAATGATGGATTGTGGTTAGCCCTGATAGAAGTGCAGCCAGAAGATTACAGCAAACTTTATGTCTGTCACTTATGTTCTTTAGAAATACTGCATTTGTTTCAGAGCATCATGATGGGCCAACTCCACTGGGTGTGAAAAGATCCATTTGTTCCAGAGGAATTTCTGGTGGAGCAATGTGTAAATAACCTTGTAGGTTAGAAGAAATAAGGCAATACCTTTGGCATGGAGTCAACAGACATAATTTAATTTTTGGCTGGTATGGGTGGGTTAAACTAGGAGGTGCATGTCTGAGTCAGGGCTTGAAGGAGACCTCTCAGTTCTGCATTCTCAGACTTCAGGTCCAAAAGGTGTATTTGCTACAGGGTCTTGGTAGCTAGTCCAGGTACTCCAGAGAAGTCTTACTGCCTCAGTGTTTAAATATTTAAATCCTCTTCCTCTAAGCTGAACCTTCCCACCTGCTCACATAACAGCTATACCTGTATTGATAGAGGCAAAACATTAAAATAAGGACTATACATATATATACACCATATAAGAAAATTGCCAAACTTTCCCCTGATTCCTACACATCTACATTTCTGGTGAGCAAAACTCATTACAAAGCTGGTACTCTGAATTTGTAATGAGTTACCTGGCAGTTGATTTTAATAGAAACATTTAATGCAGATGCTTTTTGCCCTTTCTCCCTCCCCCTCATTAAGGCCAGAAGAGCCTGAATCTATTTTCTCTGTGTCTGGAGCTGTCTTTCCTGCACAGAACCTCATGGCAGTGTCCAGGCCCATGTGTGGCAGTGATCTCATCATTCCCATTTCTAGCAATTCATGCAAACCCCGTGTTGCAGAGGTTAATTGGCTGCTACAGCTCTCCTGCAGGTTAGCAGTGCTTGTCAGGAACTCCTCCTCCTCCTCTGCCCTTGCCTTCCCCACCCCAACCTCCTCTCTTTTGGAGGAGCCATTTGTTATCTGCTCAAAAGCATTATGGTTTGTTTCTAACCTTAAAGCTAGAAATACTCTTATGGAAAGAGGAAAAACAGAAGAAAAAATGCTCAGGGGGAGCTGGCAGAGAATCCTGTCTTGTAGCAGGTTTTTACATGATCTTGAGCAAGTCTTTGATCACGGCTGAGAGCTTTGGTTACTGCTGTAGAACAAGTGATAACAATGTGCATTAACTGGTTTGTGCTGGGCCTGTGTGTTCCTGCTGGAAACAGGGAAATCAGCTCTTTAGTGAGGATCCCTGCAAGCTTTTGTCAAGAATTTTTTCTCTAGCCAACCTATTCCTTAAAGCAAAGTGACAAATACAGACCTATTTATAAATATTATATAATTAAAACAAGCTTTATTTTTTTCATCCTTATAGTAGCAAAGATATGTATCTGGGCCCATGATTAAAATTACTGAGCTTTGTGCAGACTGATTCTGCATTCTAAAATCTGTGTGACAACTTGGTTTCAGTTCTGTAATATATTGATATTTCTGCTATTACCAGTTCTGGTTGAGAGGTGGTTTGGGGTTTTTTTAACTTAATTTTCAGAAAGTCCAGACTCAGCAGTTAACCTGAACTTAAAAATCCAAAGTTCAGTCAGCATGAACTTTGCATCCAGCAAAGGCTTCTAGTACAGTATCAGCTGTAACTGTTCTTAGCTCACCCAACAAAGCAGTCTTTCGTTCCATCAGGCATTTCCTTGCTGGATTATTTCACTATAAAACATGAGCATCCTTTCCTGTCTGGTCATCAGAGCTGACAAAGTGGCTCTGAGGTGACCAGAGGACATAGAAAGAGGTGCAAAGTGCTCCATTATGTTAGGATGACACATTTAGGTACAAAGTGTACATCATTTACAGGTCACCTTGTCCTGGCCATTGCTACACTGTTCCATTACTGAGCATCAGCATTACACAGTGAGGTAAGCACCTGTAAATCCCACATGTTTGTACAAAATGATAACTACTGCCTTTGGGAAAGGACGGATTAAAAAACCCCCCATATAAAATTGTTTAACATGGGGATCTGGATGAGGATACAAATTCCATTTGATATGAAATCATTGTCAACAACAAAGTCTGTGGGTTAGGAAATAAAGACACATCAGTAAAAATGAATGCACCTTGCTCCAGTTCTTCTCACAGTGCTGTGTCCTACAGATGCATGAAAGCACCATTCCTCACTCTTGCTCTAAAGCACAGCCTGAACAGTGCCTTCTGTGCCTTTCTGCCTTTGGATCAGCACATCCCCTCAAACACACAATTATTATGGAATTTGCTCTGCCTTAGCCTGACTAAGATTTTGGATTTAGCTGTAAATGGAGCAAGTTGAGGAATATCCCTGAGCAATCCAGCTCAAGCAGCAAGCAGAGAATCTGCCAGCATCTGGGACCTCCTCCCTGCCTAACCCCTGAGCCAGGAGCAGGCATGCCCACACCTTGGGTGGCTCAGCAGCACTGCCTGGTGCTGTGCAGACAAGCTCTGTGCAAGGAGCTCCAGGAGGGGCTGGGGAACAGCACAGGAGCTGGTGATCCTTTATGCATCTGCAATCTCCACCCCCTCTGGGCTCCTGGGGTACCTTTCTCATGGAGGAGCAGCTTTGGGTTCCCAGCTTTCTTCTTACAGCTGTATTTATAATTAAATAATTGTCACAGTAAATCCCCTCTCTGACTTCTGGGACAAGATATAAGTACCAAATAAAGTGGGAGGGCATGAAGCTGTTACTCAAGAGATGTCTGTAATGCAAGAGGCACCACTCCTAATGGCTGGCATGGAATTAAAAGTGCAGTTAAACCAAAAACACTCAAGAGAATTCCCATATTTCTTGGGAATTGATGACCAGTTGGGAGGAGCTTGCATGGCCAAAGGAAAAGTCAAAGTCATTAATCTCTGCCTGTCACTTAGGAAACATCCTCTCCTGAGGCTTTTATCACAATGTTATAATCTAAAACATGGAAATAAATATATAAGTTTAGAGTGACCTTTATTTTTCATGAGGTATTGCCAATTAGTATATCCACAGCACTTTTAGAGGATTAATGCCCAGGATATAGCCAACCCAGGGGCAAGATGCTTCAAATTTGATTGTTCCATAATAATTTCTCACTGAGAAAGCATAATGGTGCCACAGACAAATAATATATTGAGGAACAGTGTTCAGAAATACTAAAAATTTTTAGGTCCTTTGGACAGCAACATTTTAACATTTATGTGATGACATCAATGACATCTTTATCTCTCTGTAAGCATGACAGGCTCTCCCTCCTTCCCGTCATTTATCCATGTGATTGCTCTTAGATGGAAGGCAGAGTGCAAATTTTTTACTAGAGAATCCTGATTTGCTGCTGTTGAGAACTTCTCTGACACTTTGGCTTATGCCTTCTCATCCACAGACTTAATGCACAGGCTCCTTTAAATAAACAAATGCATATATTTCTGATAAATTGTTAGGCCCCTTGATTTAAGTTCCTTTTTATTTTTTCCTTCTAGAAGTCTAGTTTGGACAATCAGGGTTGAAAATATTATCCTTAGCCATAACCTATATCTCCAACTGGTGGATTTTTGACACACAGGTGGTTTTTTAACTTCAAAAAGTACACAGGTGTCATGAGGAAATAATGTGGACCTCACCAAAAAGTCTTTCTATCGCTGAAAATAATTTCACTCAAAAAAGTTTCTCACAAGATAGTAATTTCTAAGAGTTAACAAAGAATGGAAGACATACTTCACCACCACTGTATGGTCAGAGCCAAGCTATTTAAATTCCCTTAGTTTTCTATTTTATATCACAGTGCATAGTCTTTGATGCATAAAACACTTAATAACTCATTTGATAGACAAAGGAACGGTGCTTTCATTTTTTATTGGCTACATTGATTTTTTCAATGACCCCCAGATTACCAACCTCAAACCTAATCTGATGCTTTTTTTTCCTATTATCTGGTGAAAGTTAATTGTTGTAATTATTAATCAGGCAGTTTGCTGCCCATGGTGAGAAACTGCAAACAGTGAGTAAGGAGGGAAATGTTGACTCCTGTTGGGTCCAAGTGAACTTTGAATATCTACAGTAGCCAGGGCTGTGGCTGTGGATCCTGTGGGTCATGAGAGGCGTGGTGCTGCATGAAACACGAGCTAAGGACAGATGGAGGAAACAGCCTTTCCTGGCCCCAAAGGCTGAGCCCACAAATGCACAGAGCAGGGAATGGTTCCTGTGGCTGTGCTCTTGGCACAGCACTGGCAGGGGATGGAGGAGAAGCAAGGAGCTCGGGGCACCTCTCACTCCTCGCTCATGGGGTCTCCCAGGCACTGTGAATGATTTATCAGCTGCAGCACCGTGGCTTTGTGTCCCACTGCCATGGCCTCTGTGTCCCACCTTGGCTTTGTGTCCCACTGCCGTGGCCTCTGTGTCCCACCTTGGCTTTGTGTCCCACTGCCGTGGCCTCTGTGTCCCACCTTGGCTTTGTGTCCCACTGCCGTGGCCTCTGTGTCCCACCTTGGCTTTGTGTCCCACTGCCGTGGCCTCTGTGTCCCACCTTGGCTTTGTGTCCCACTGCCGTGGCCTCTGTGTCCCACCTTGGCTTTGTGTCCCACTGCCGTGGCCTCTGTGTCCCACCTTGGCTTTGTGTCCCACTGCCGTGGCCTCTCTGCCAAGGGTGACGTGGGCTGGAGCTGCTGCAGCTGCTCCCTGCCCTGACTGACCCGTGCTGGGCATCACACTCCAGCTCTCTCACAAAGGGGGCTCCAGCTGCAGCCAGGGTCTGCCTTGGGGCTTCCTGTGTTTCAGACATGTACTAGGGCAGGACACAGCCCTCAGTGTCTGGGATGGCTTTGGGGGAACCCACATTGTCCTGCAGCCAGTGGGGGATGGATGCCAGGGATCAGCCTCCACTGCAGCAGGAGCAAGTTGTTGTCCCTGTGAAATATTAAGTGGGATGAGACCCTGGTGCCTCAGCAAAGGGCTCTTTGCTGTTCAGCTTGCTCAGGGCATGGTCAGCAGAATTTCTTGTTTGGCATTTGGTTTGAAGGAGCCACCAGTGGCCCCAGTGGGAAAGGGCAGATGCTGGGCCTGGTTGCTGAGGGATGAATGGAAGCTTGGGCACCACCTCCTTGGCTAAAACCTCTGTCTGCTGCTCCCCTCTGATGTGGCTTGCACTTTACCAGAAATGCTGCAGCTGCTGGGCCTAAAGCAGTTGTTTGAGAAAGAAAGAAATTTAACCCAGGCCATGCAGATTTGCAATAGCATCTCTCCATTCTTGCCTTTTCTTAGCCATTTTGAGCATCTCTGGTCCTTTCTGGAAATTCTAGGTGGTTCAGAGACATTCAGGAACCTCCTGCATTTTGGGTGAATAACCTGGGCTCCAGGGCAGAGGGATCTACATGCATGTGCCAGTGCCCTGTACTGTTGGCATCAGGCAAACCATCTCCTGCCTATATATGAAAACTTTGCCCAGGTTTGGATGGTGGTTGTTGTATAGGTGGTTTGCTGATAGTTGGCATCAGGCTTCACAGTTTGGGTACACCTGCAAAGGAGGCCCAAGTGTTAGAAAGCTAGGATGAAGAGACAGTTTGGGATATGCTGCCTAAATAAAAACAACTGGAGTGGAAAACATCTTAAGTCACTAAATTCCAATGTCATAGTAATGTAATCTGCTTTGGGTTAAAAATCTAAGGGCCAGAATTATTAAAGTTCCCCTCAGGACCCAGACTACTGATAGTGAGACGATGAGCACTCAGTAAAAATGAAACAGAAGAGAAACACTAGGTAAGCATAGCAATGAGCTTTATGAATAGCAACAAACCACATGTAGACCCACAATGCATGATTCAGATGTTCACTGAATCCATATGCCTCATCTGGGACATTTTACTCTTTCCTCTGGCTCAAGCATCTGACTGGAGCACTGCACATTTGCTTTGAAGAAAAACGTGGTTCTTGCATAAGGGTCAGAGTGTGGTGCTGTGAACTGTTGTGCAATGGAGAGAGACTCTGCTTGCCCACACTGCTTCTGCCAAGAGATTATAGGTCCACAGCAACAGCCAGTGCCTTTACAATTTTCCTGGAGCTTAGTGAGGCAAGGCTACAGCCACATTAAAAATTAAATGGAAAGAGCAGTCATAACTTGTAGGCAAACACAATGAATGAGCAATAATTGGCTGACCAAGTCTTTGAGGACATAAATCTTTTCATCTGAAGCAGCCGAAGGACTTTGTAACCATATGATTAGTGCCTGTGTTTTGGTTGGACTGGAATGCAGTTAAGGATGTTGTGGGTTCAGGTCCACTTGCTGCAGGTGGTGAAAACCAGAACAAGCAGGATCCTCCACATCTCAAGAGCTGTTCCATAACTGTGGGCAAAACAACTACCAGGGTTCCTCAGCCAGGGAGGAGAAACAGAGAGAGACAAGGCTTATGGTGCCACTAGGGACTGGTACTTATAAACATATTTTTGAGGCAGGATTGTGCAGCTCTCGTGTTCTCTCTCACACACACACAATTGGTTTGTCACGGGCATGGCTGTGACTCCAGCAGCAGCTGAAACTGTCCCACCAGCGCCAGCTCAGGTCCAGCCCAGCTGTGATCCACATGGCAGGTCAGAGGCTGAGGAAAGCCTCTGAGAAAAATCAGAACTGGTTTAAACCCAGTTAGCCTGCCATGGCTGCAGTTCAATGGCCCCAGGACAACTCTGAACAACGGTAGCAGTCATGCTAATAAGATCATTGCTAAGACCTTGAAGTGGTGCATGAGAAAGCAGTGAAGGTTTCTCTCCTGGGAAAGTGTTCTTCTTCCCTTTCTCCTTCAATGACAAATTGTCTGGCATATGACTTACTACAATGGCCAAAGATGAATGACAAAGAGTTTTCTTACCCTTCCAAGACACACACTCAGCTTGTTTAATTTTTATAAGCCTTAAAGATCTGGAAAAGTCTATATAAACATGGACAGATTGAGGCTATTTACTTACCAGTGTTCCTGGGACTATATATTTTTATGAAGTAAATTATTGTCTATTATGAAGAGTGACTTTTAATTACTTGAAAGAAGGTTGTAAATGTTCAGAAAGTACATAAAGTTATAAAACTAACATTCTGATCAATAACAGCCTGCTGATATATATGACAGGTCATAACTGTCTTCACAGACAAATGCACTAGCATGTATTTTTTTCTAGACTATTTATTGCTGTTTCCAGAAATTACCATAACTAATCAGTGGAAAAATACTTTCTCTATTATATAAAATATAAAATATGTCACTAATTAAAACCACAGTCAAAAGCTCTAGTAGGAAAGCAGTAGGGAGCCTCCTAGAGCCAAGGTGATGAGAAGAGTGCTGAGCTCATTTCAACTCGAAGTTTCTTTCTCACTTACTTTCCCTGATTGCTCCTTGGCATTAGACAATTTGGGGTGCAGAACTGAATATGTTCTGATCCATTTGAGACTGCAGATGTTTGTCTGGAGTCAGTGTGGTAAGATCTGCAGTGCTGGAGGTGCATGGGCTCCACTGCCTGCAGCCCAGAAGAACCTGGCATCACCCTGGACTGCCTGTATCTTCCTATCTTTAATGAGAAGATGTCTGTTTACATGTGGATCAACTGGATAAACCTTCAACATGACTACAAAAAAGGGCTCAAATTCATCTCTGTCACACAATTTAGACACAGCTCGAGTGGGAATCTTTGCTTCTTTGAGGGAAATGGAAATGGTTGAAGAGAACTGCTTTACCCCAATTTAATGCGGGAAAATATTTTCCCATCACCTTCCACAGGATTACTGCATGTTTTTTGCTCTTTACTGCAATGGGAAAGGCACAGGTGTGGAGAGATGGGAATTTTCTTTCCTCAAAAGCAAGATGCCACAAGACAAAGAGGACTTTATTTGATCATAACGTCCTGACCTGTCTGCCCAGTCTGCCACCATCAAATTTCAACATCCCTCCCCCCAAGTACCTCTGTCAAGACTTTGGTGTCCAATTTTTCTGGGAAAAAAAAAAGTGACATCATAAATGTCCTAAGCTTTCCTAATGCTGAAAATCTGTCCCATTCTATTTTACAACTGCATGAGTGATGAGAGGTGTATCATTATTGGAGTACTTTATTGACTGGATAGCACTCAGACAACAGCAGAAACCAGCTACTTCATCTTCTGAGCATCAATGTCTCAACTTCTGTCACTGGCCTTCATAATTCAGTTATTTTTAGGGCTGGTATTTTCCTCTCTGGCCAGGAGCTAATACAGTCTCTCCTGTGATCCCTCAATCTCTTCCAGAAAGAGTCCTGACCTTAGGAAGCACCTACTTTTCCTGGAGCCATGGGTTCAGATCTCAGCACAGCTGACTCACATTTCTGATGCTGTTTTGACCTCCACATGCCCTGAGGGGGCTCAGGGCTGGACAGCAAGGGGGAGCCCAGACTCATCCCATGGAGTTTCCCTGAGAAGGCATTCCCATGCCTCTTGCCCAGCCTGGTCAGCACCTGTGGGGCTGTGCTCCTACCTCCCCCATCTCGCCTCTCCATCACCTTGCTGCTGGAGGTGAGAAGGGAGCAGAGCAGCACCTGTGGGGCTGTGCTCCTACCTCCCCCATCTCGCCTCTCCATCACCTTGCTGCTGGAGGTGATAAGGGAGCAGAGCGTGGGCACCTCCTGGGCGTGGGGAGATCTGTTGGGCTTGGTCTTTTCATGCAGGTGCTGGAGGGGAGATTCTTGTCTCCTGTGGAGCAGGGAGTAGCTGCAGGCACAAACCAACCACTTGTGTGGGGAAGAGTGGGGGATGGTCTTTCACACAGGCCCTTCAGATGGGTGTCCTCTTGCTGTGAAAACATGTCACAAATCACCTTTGAGTAGGGGTTTCCCCTGCTAAGAGGAACAGGAACATTTCCCCCCTCCTTCCAGCTTTGCATGCCCCCTGATGTTCTGCCTTTTATCCTCCAGGTAGCTGGATCCCAGTGATGCAATCTGAGAGAGAGGCTCTTTGAGATACAGAGACTGATATCAAACCCACTGCTTTTAGGGAGTCAGTGCGGGTCCAGCTGCTGTGTGTGGCAGCACGTGGTGTTGGAAAGGCAGTGTACACAGAGTTCTTGCAGCCTCCTTGGGCAAAAGAATTTTGCAGAATGAGAAATTTGAAGTTTTTATCCTCTCTGGCATCCTCTTGTTTCTTTTTTTACAAGGTACCTTTTAAAAAATATTTCTGATGAGTTGCTGTAACATGCCAAATTTCTTCATATCAGATGCTTTAACTATATTTATCTAGTTTATGAAAGCTGACAAGTGATACAGCCACAATAGCGCCAGCAGAAATTGCACAGCAATTTTACTTGGGCTCTTTTCAAGTCAGTGGAACTGTTAAATGAGATTAGTGCAGGAGAAGGGTTTATTGCAGAAAGCAGATAGACACATATCACAGGGACCCAGCGATAGACTAAGAGGATCACAGACAGAGACTTTGTGCCAAGGAGGACTTGGCAGGATAACACAAGTGCATCTTTTAGCTCTCTGGAGTTGTGTCTCACTGTATTTCTGATATGGCTCTCCACTCATCCCAACAGGTGTCTCTTCCTTTCCTTCTCCAAACCCTCCTAAGGCACCCTTTCAGTGCCCTATTCTGACACTGCTCATGCTTGTAGCTGGATGAGGCTTTTTAGGAGTAGTGGGAACTGGAAACAATGGTGCCTATTATTGTCCTTGCAACTCTTAGCATAGCCCAAGAAAATCTGGGTGCTGGTGGCCACTGCTTTCTTTGCTAGCTCTGTTTTCTCTGTTTAAATAAAATATCTTATCAGGAGTAAATCTCAGTGCTGAAGTAGTTTTATTAATAGAAAAAGAAATCATTTTCATAGATAAATAAGTGCTTTCCCTTTTATTTGTGAAGGGTAGTTATGCATGTTATGTTACAATATGGGTATTTGTGTATATATATATATGTATGTGTATATATATATCTGTGTGTATAGACATATATAGAGATAGATATACAGATATATGCACACACACATATGCAGGTCCACGTTGATCACCATCAGGGACTGAACCCAGAAGTTTCTGGAGCAAAGAGCATGCCCTGTGTACTTGGAATCTTAGCAGAGACTGCTGTGTAAGTCCCCATTCTCTCTGGAGCAGACATAACTCAGAGCAGCTCACATAAGGACTCATTGAGATGTTGCTCAGAGGTTCCAGCTGGGATTCAGCCCTTTTCTCTCTGGCTGACTAGAAGCCCTGCTCATGCTCAGCTCATTTCCTAAAACCCACTTCCTACATGCCATGAAAGGCTATTCATATTTCAGCCCCAGTGACAGGAGAAGGGCAAAGCTGGAAGAGTGTCCAGCTACCAGGTGGAGCAGCAGCTAATTTAGCTCCTGCAGTGCTAGAGACCCACAGACACAATGAAGATGTAGGGAAGGGAGGAGCAGCTGGGCAGTGGACAAGGCCTGTGAGCCTTCCAGCTCCCTGGGACATGGTTTGAATTTGTTCCAGCCATTCAAAATGATCTTTCACTTCTTGGCAGAAGCTCACAAAGTTTCTTAGCTAAGCAAAGAGAGCACAAGTCTTCATTGTGCATGGATAGAGACAGACACTGGTCATTTGATTATTGTTGTTGAGAACATAAATGACTGCAATGTTGCAAATGCCACTGGAGGAAGTGAGAGGCTCCCTCATGAAGAGGCCTTGGATGCTATTTGTATCCAGAAGCATCCTGAGATGAAATCATAATTCTCTGGCTGAGTGACCATCCCTACACTCTGACATGTTGCTTTTTAACTGCACTCAGGAGGCTACTGCTGAAAGAAAGGCATTTCTTTATCTCCCTACTAATATATTTTCCTTCTGCACCATCAAGTTTTCCTTATGGAGGTCTGTGCTTTGCAGTGATGCTTACACACTTGCCTTTGCAGACCTTAGGCAAGGTCTGTACCCACACTAATAAGTTGCTTTCCATACCCCAAACAGCTAAAAAATAGAACAGGAGAAGGATTCTTCTCCAGACTTTACAGATGGTGAACAGAGGCACAGATAAATTACACAACTTCCTTGTGATTATTCTGGAAATCTGTAACAGAGCCATGCCTTGGACCAAACTTTCTGGTGTCCCTGTGCCAGACTGCAACCACAGTCTGGCCTTTCTCTCTGAAGGTACATATTTGTAGAGTTTTAGAGTCAGAGGAGTGGCCACCTTATCTAGGCTGACCTCCTCTGTGTCAAGTCCAAGAATTTCTTTGATCAAAGCATATATTACAGAACAGAATAGAGTCCTGATTTGAAGACATCAGGACATAGGAAAATAATTGTACAACTTCCTTTTGTACTATTCCAGTGGTTAATCGTCTTTGTTGCTGACTTGTTTTTCATATGAATGAGTCTGACTTCAATTTGGTTCCTGTGATGCTTCTTTTTTGCTAGATTAAAGGGGCCTTCTCTATCTGTGTTTTCTTCCTCTCCTTTTCTCAGGCAATTTTTTCATGTCTGGAAAGCAGTCAGGTTGACAAGTTACTTGATACTGAATCCTGGGGATGTGTTTCTTCCACCTCATGCCTGTCTTTGGTATTTTCCCTTCTCTTTCATAGCACAATAATTAGAAAGCTTTAAAAAAATGAGCGAGGAAGTATGAAAGAAGTCAGCAAGCAATATTCTTTACTTCCAGGTGCAGTGAGGAACATGTAACCAAAGGAAGAAGATTAGCAGGGATGATGCCAAATTCTGCTCTCATTTGTATTTTTTTACTATATATATATATATATATAGATATATATATATAGATATATATATATATATTATAATATACACATATTATCAAAATATATATATTGGTAATATATTGATGTAATATATTAATTTATATTTTTTTATAATTTCAAACTTGTGTCTGTTAGGTAAGGAGTTACCTTTTGTTAAGTGGAACAACCTGATGAACACCTGCCACCAGATACTGATTGTGTGGGACTCCAGTCCTGGTTTGAGAAGCCACTGTTGTATTGAAGTTTCTTTTCAGGCACACAGAAAATGCTGTGGACTATTTCTGATAAAAAGTCTCAGAACTTCAGGTCTTGTCCTTTTCCCTTTTACTGCAGACAATATACCACTGATATTACATGACAGTGTTTTCTTGTGAGCATTGGAATGATATGAAACACTTGGTTGGGAAAAAGCTTGGGAAGATCCATGAAGGTGAAAAGAGGCAGGAACTGAATTGTAAGTTGCATTGTTCTGTATAAAACACGTGTAATTGTCTGGGGTATTAAATGGACCCATTTTCCTACACGGGTGTGTCTAGGTTGAGCTGATAGTTTGGTTTGTGTCTGTAGAGTCTAAGATCTCTCATTCTGTCCAGAAATTAGCCCAGATCTAAAGATTTCAAGAAAATTCTCTGCTTTATCAATGAGTCAGAGCCCATTATTCTGAGTGTGAGTATATAGACCACAAACACTTGCAAAGTGTGAAAACGGAACACAACAGGGATAAATGAGTCAATGCCAATTAACCATAGTGAGGAACAAAGATGTGACATCATCAAAGCTCCAGAGAAAAAGCCAGAAACATCAGAAGATGTAGAACCTTAAGAGAAAGAGCAGAAAGGTGGAAGAAGCAGAAGCTGATCAAGATAAATCTTTAACTTGTCTCAGGAAGCAAAAGGACAAGTGACTGACAGCTGCCCATCAGCAGGGGCTCTCTGGGGAATATTCACAGCAGTTTTGAGTCTGGGACAAAATTCAGACTGCAGGGCAGGCTTTTCATAAGATTCCTGGTCTGTGTTACAGATGGCAGTGCAAAAAAGTGAATTCCAGAGAAATTAGTTAGGAAAGCAGAATTTCAACCCGTTGTTTCCTCAGGGAAGCAGCAAAACTATTGGCTGTAGCTTTTTTTTTTCATACCTTTGTGATTTCAAATTGGAAATATCAATACTTAGACCTAGTACTTTATGGAACATGATCTAATAGAATTCCCAAATCAGCTATAAACTGATGAGCTTCTACTCCACTGCACAAGAGCTTCTCTGTTGTATATGACTACTACAAAATTTGTCACCAATCATTTAATGTTCTTAAATGCAAAATTCAGTTCTTTCAGGCTTGGATTAGGTTTGTCTTTCTTCCATACTGTGTACTTATATAGAAAGAACATTTAGAATTCAGGCATCCTAAAAGAAATCTTCCTAGAGGGAATCTTCCTAAAAGGAAACTGCATCTATTTAAAGTAATAAAACATAGAACATTTGTTACTGGAAAGCCATCCCATGCATTGAGAGACATTATTAATGGGGTTTGTTTTTTTCCCTCTTTTTTCAATAATCTAAATAAAATTTGGGTTAAAGGGCAGATAAACCAAGGACCCTTGAAAAATTAATAGGAAACAATGAAAGCATCCACAGCTCCCAAAGCCCCTTAGTATATCATATTCTCTTCTAATGTTATAACCAACATGATTTTAATTGGCTGAAAATAGGGAAATAATGGTAGTAAAGTCACTATGAACACTTCAGGAAAAACAAAACAAAATTTAAGGGATGCATGAAAAAATTCCCCTTTAAGTACATTTCTATACAATTTCTGCCTCTATGTTTATCTTGCTGTCAGACAGATGGAACCTATCACCTGCAAAAACTACTTATCCTTCAAGAGATAGGAGTTCTCTCCTGATCTGTGGTTTTCAGACATCAAGTGGAAAACATGGCATGTGCTTGCTGTCCTGAAAAAGGAAATCAGAGCAGGAGCTGGGGCAGTGTTTCCAGTGTACAGCAGAGTGCACAGGAGGAAAGGCCCTGGGCACTTGGGCTTAGACTGTCACAATGCCTCGTGTGCTTCAAAATGGACATAGATAGAAGTGCCTCTCTGCAGGCACAGGAGCTGGGGCTCTACAAATTCAGAATTTCAGTTTGAAAGGCTGAGGTAAAAAATACATGAGGAGTGGGTAAAGTCATTCAGTGAAAGTTAAGAGTAGATTTTTCCTACTCAGTGCAATTGGCTTTGGGTAAATCTTGTTAAAATTATACCCTGGTTTTAGGTATCTCACTGTTATGGTTTTATTTTCTTGGTTTGAGATCCAGTAGGCAAAACCAGAGGGGCTCCAAAGTATTTAGGGGTTAAGAGCAGATTGCTACATGCTCTGGAGCTGAAGATGTGGCCGCTTCTGGAGACGGGAATTTAAGGTTCAATATACTGCATTTCTGTAACAACCTGTGATCTTATTTGTGTTTCACTGTGTCTTTCCAGAGTCCAGAAGTCTTTTGTAAATTAGTTTCACTGCTTCCTTTGGGGAGAACTAAAAGAAAAACTTATGGCCATGACCTCATAAATTATAAATAGATTTAAATAGTAGCAGTGGGCCAAGCTCAGGAGCTGACATCTAAGAGACAATTGAGCCTTTTGCTGATACTGATAGAGAGTCCACGTTCTGGAATTTCCTTTGTGTGACACCAATTCCTTCACCCATAAAAGAATAGCACAAAAGGAAGGAAATGCTTCGCTGTAATTTATACAGGAGAAAACAGAAAAAAGATGTTTGAGTACCATCCCAGTACAGGGGTGAATTAAATGAATATACACATAAAATTTCCCTCTTTAGGGAGTTCATGTCAGCATCAGCTCTTTTGTATTTGGAGGAAATCAAAACTAGCATAATGCCACCTTCTGTCATGGCTTCACTTTCCATTAAGACAGTGCTGCCTTACTGGGTAAAAGGAGATAAAAATTCATCCTCTGTTAATCAAAAACATTTTAGAATGTGACCCAATATCTGCACAGGTGAAACGCACAGTAATAGCCTGAGCAACATCAGTTCCTAATTTAGGCATCTTCTATTATTAATTGTGGCAGGTTTGCTGGAGAGCACAGAATCATATCACAAAGTCCTCTGGGTAACAAAGCCTTGCAGCTCTGTCTGAAGCAGGGAAGATGAGGAGGTTACAGGAGGACACAGCAGAGCCAAAGCAGGTCACTGGATGAGTCATTCGCACTCAGGTATTCACAGCTACCATTTCCTGGTTCCCATCACCAGACAACACTTGTCTTAGCACATTATTCCCAGGTTTCTAAGATTTTATTTTAAAAGCCAGAGTGCATGCTTTGGATGATCACAGACTAGCAATCGTTCTCTCCAAACAGAGATTCACACAGCCCAGCAAACTCCACTGGGCAGCCTCCACCTGCATGGCCTTCCCTTGATATCCATGTCAGTCTGACATGACATGATGTTAAATGAGATCAGGATAACAACAGCCATGGGAGGTCAAGAAATTTGTGTGTGCATAATCAGATGTGTGCCTCGAACAGGTAGGTTCTCGCTTTATGAGATCGTGGGAGTTAACTCTCATTTAGGAGAAATAAGCATTCAGTCAACTGAGGCCCTTCTCTTTTACATACAGATAGGCTCCTCTGTTCATCTGCATTCTATAAAGGCTTGTTATTCTTCTGTGTTTATCAGATCTGCGATATGGAGGAGAACAGAAAACGTGTGTGATATCCGCCAGCTGGAATCCATCTGTCTTTTCTCTCTGGAGATGGAGTTTCAAAGGCTACATCCTATCTACTGTCACACCCTCTCCCGACATGAGAAGCTAAGTGTAAAGTTTGGCCAAAGTGTTGGAAAAACAGTATCTCTTTTGTACATCACAACTATTTCCCTACCTACACAAAAGTAGCATTCTTCCTGTTCTGGCATGCAGGATGCATTGTTGCACTGTATCACAACCTTTTATTAAATAAGAGGAGTCTGGCCAAAATTATTTCAGAGAAAGTTGGTTGGGTTTTTTGTTAGGGTTTTATTTTCTTTTTCATTTGGACTCTGTGCACCTATGTGCGTGTTGGTTTGTGTACAGAGCAGGGTCAGGGGGACTGTGACTGACAAGCACGAGTGCTGTTTGATTACAGCACAGGATGTGGTCTCATCACATTTCTGGGAGGGGAAAGAAACACCTACCTGAATAAAATCCCAGGTTTTTTGCTCTCGAACTGATTGAGGCTTTGCCATTCACTTCACCACAAGCCCTAAGGGACTAAGGAATTTAAGTTTCTCAGGATAACACCCATGACGGAGCAGCATTATTGCAAATCAGCAAGACTCAGTGATGTTTTCTTGCTGTAACAACTACAGCTCTCTGTTCTTTAGGTCCAGCAGCTGCAGCATTTCTGGTAAAGTGCAAACCACATCAGAGAGGAGCATGAGGTACCTTGGGTTTAGCCAAGGAGCTGGGAGGTGTTGGCCCATCCATTCCTTTCCCAGCAGGCAGCCCAGAGCAGCCATCCTTTCCCACCAGAGCCACCTGAAGCCACAGAGCACTGAGATGTGAGAAAGGCTGGGGCTGGGACCCAGCAGTCCTTAGGAGCCTCCTTTCTCCTGGTGTGAGGAGATGTGTGTGCCCACAGAGCAGGGAGGGAGCAGCAAGGGCCAGCACAAGCATTTGGCTCCAGACCTTCCCAGCAACTCCTCTTTCACCACCCAGAAGATTTTCCATATCTTTGCAAACCTTTTGTTAATTTACTTGCCCATTATTTTATGCATTTAAAGTGTATATTCCTTTACATATTTCATGGTTGAAGGTTCTTGTCTCACAGATCAGAGGCCTAGGAAGAGTACTCTGACTCTGGCCAGAACATCCATCTCCTTTTAGTGGAAGCATAATTTCTTTGGGTTGTTTTCAGGGGGACATGCTTTCTTTGATGATTAACCAGGTAATACCAAATACATGCCCAGACTTACCATCCAACAGACAGCTAGTGGGCCACATACAAGCAAGAAAGGCCTTTGATATCTGAATATTAGCTGTGCATCTATGGGTATTGCTTACTCTGCCCTGGTCCATGGTCACAGGAAGCAACTTCTGCCCTGAAAGTGCAATGGATTAAGACTGTCAGCAACTTGCACTGGCCTTTCCACTGAACCCCCCATGACATTATGGGTTTCTATTGAAAAACTAGGTCTGGTTGCTAGTGCAAGTGCACACACAGAGATGCACTGTTTATTTTGAAGGTGCAGATAAATAATCTTTGTGAATTCCTATGCATACGTAATTTTTTTTTTTAACTCATGGGCAGTCTTCTTCTACATAAGCTCGACTTTCACAGACTGCCCTCCATAATTAGGGTGGGACTGAATTTGTTTCAGTCATGTTTCAGTCATGTACAAATCAAGACTTGGCAGAGGTGTTTGGCCTCCCCATAGGGCCAGAAGAGATTTATAGCAGATCTGTTCCCCCATCCTGTTCTTGTCTCTGAGGTACCTATCTCAGTAAACTATTTGCTTAGGTCTTTTAGGTAATGGGTGTTAAGCTTGTTAAGAGGCTGGGGCCAAGCTAACACCTGTGACTGACTGATTTACCTGGAGAATTGGTGAAGCTTTCTCAAAATGCTCCTCTCCTTGAACCTCACTATAGCACAATGGCCTGAATCACAGAGCCATAGAACCACAGAATCATAGAAAGGTTGGGAGTGGAAGGGACCTTAAAGACCACCTAGTTCCAACCTCCTGCCATGGGCAGGGATGCCACCCACTAGACCAAGATTTTTTGGCTGCATCAAACCTTGAACCCACCTTCAAAGGTGCTGTGAAACTGGAAAACTCAGGCAAAATGCCATAAAAGCATAAAGTGTTGATTCATGTATTTATGGTGGAGGATCAAATGGCCTCTTCTGAGAAGGGGTTATGTGCTGGAAAAACAGGAGGTCAATGTAGCGAGTTTGGGAAGGATTCCCACGGGACCTAGTCTCAGAGGCATAAAAATGCAAACAATCCTTGAAATAAAGTATGAGTCAACCAAGGATGGAAATCAAGCTGAGGAGCCCAGATAGCTCATGAGTAGTTTAAGCACATGCCAGGCCCAGAGGAAACTCCTAAGTTGCCAGCACTGCTGCCTGCAGATTTTGCAATGGATCTTACGTTTCAGGGTAGCTAGAACTCTACCTTGGATTGAGATCCTATGAGAATTGCTGCTGAAGGAGAATAGCTTACAGCAGCCTGGGGCACAGAAATGGCACCCAGTCTCTGTCAGAATTTGTTCTGAAGCAGATAAGCCCTGGCTTGCCAGCCCTAGAGCAAGGTGTATAATCTTCTACAAACAGGTAGAGTGTTCATTGGCAAGGCAAGCTCCTCTGCAACTCCCCCGTCTGCCTTGGGGCAGCACTTCTCAGCATGATGAGTTTAATCTTCCTGCCCATTGCAGCTCCAGAGTCCCTTCTGTTTGCTCAATAAAGGTTCTGCTTCTGGTTATCATGGATGTGAGCTCTTCCAACACTCTTGCCCCCAGAAGTTCCTCACCTGACAGTGGCCTTGGGATAGCAGCCAGGGCACATCTCACACTGATGTTTCCTGCCTTTGGGACTTGAAAAGCAAAATAGCAAACACAAAGAGTAGGAAGAAGGAAGGATTATTATTATTATTATTATTATTATTATTATTATTATTAAGTTCTGAACTGTCTATTGAGAGATTAGCAGACTCCCTCCCAATCACCCAGCTAGACTGCGCGACAGCTGGGGGCACTGTCCATAATTTCTGCATCCTTTTCTTGTTCCTTAGGCACAAGCATCTCTCCTCTCTGCTTTTGCTAACCAGAATGATGTTTCGGTAGCAATGGTTATCAAAAAAGCCACTGAACATCAATGAAACCCCCCCCTCAGCCATTACAGACCTGGGCTAAGTCTCTCATGGTGAGCTAAGTGAAGGCTGCAGGTCTCAGCAGGTGAGAACTGCTGGTTTACCACCTACCTGGCAGAAAATACTTTAAATTAATCTCAGCATTATGGCACTTAAATCTACCAGGGGATCTTGCTCTCCCTAAATGACAATGCCTTAAATGTGGTATCTTTTGGTTTTGGGGTTTTTTTTCCATAAATACCCAAAAAAATAACCCTAAAAGGCTGACTGTGGCCACACAAGGTGCTTGCAATAGAACCATGAGTGAAGGCCTGTTCTTATGGGAATATCTAATCATAGGATTAACCAGCCTGTCTTGATCCTTTTGTATTTCAGATCAAGACCATTCTCAAACCCTGACACAGCAACTCTCACAATGCAGCCTGGAGCTCAGCTGAATCCTTAGCTTTATCTCTAATATAAATAACAATGACTTAAATTTCTAGTCTAGCCACTTTAAATAATACAAACTTAATGGACTGAAGACCTGGGGAAAAACAACATTACATATTCCATTGTTTTCTTCAAACCACATTTGTAAACAGTCATAAAATACACTATAAACAATTACCTTCAGATGCAGAGCCAAATGCTGCATCTCATAACTCAAACCCACAGGTAATAAAAACTCTTACAAACTCAGGGCTCTCATTTGACATGCAGGACCCCTCACTCTCTGCTCATGTGGCATTCACCAGCTCCTGGGATAACTTTTGAGTTGTCCTCAATGTCTTACTTCAGTTTTGCATAAATTTTGTTCCAGATATATTGAGAAAAGGTCAGATCTGTTTTCACATCTCTCTGTCACCTGCTTCTGGCTCTTAGGCCATGGTGAGCAGCAGTTACTGTAAAGGGTGCTGCTACTCATCACATCCCAGCAGAGGGTGTCTCAGAAATGCACCATTTAATGGTGATAGAATAAGCCCCTCTGGTTAGAAACATAGAGAAACAACATTGCCTGTGATGTTTGGCCCTATTTGGAATAAATGCATACAAAGAGCTGAGAACAACCTCATTTCTCTTGTTTTTTGAACATTGCAGGAGTTACCATCTACAGAGGATCTTTTGTTTCCCATTTCTTGTTTCCTTACCACTTCCATTTAATAACACAGATCCACTGCAGATTCATGTGAAGTCACATCCATAAAGGACTGGGTACAATGGCCCATTCACACTGGTCATTTTCTGCTATTCTGATGCAGTAAATTGCTAAGCTCTACCTAAGGGGCCTGTGGACAGAAAGGGTGTTGAGCCAGGTCCCAGAGTTAGGTTCCACTCTGCATGCAAAGACAATAAGGGCACATACAGAGAGGTCAGCTGCGAAGGAAAAATATAATAAATAAAAGGAAGGTGTGACCAGTACACACAAGAACCTGGCTGCTTGTCTAACCTCAGGAGACCAGGTCATCCTGCCTTTCCCTACAAGAGACTGGAACCCTTTTGCTATTTCTCTGGGAGCCCCCCAGGATCCTTGAACCCTTTGCTACTGCATTCCTACAAGCAGCTTTTCCTCAATCCTCCTTGTGAGTGACCCTTCTCTTTAAGAAATAGAATTTTGCACCATGAAAGGGATAGCCTGGATATCAGCACATGGATGGAACCAGAAAGCAAATCTTCAAGAGATTTAATATAGTTTAATAGTGTGGTTGTTGTCATCAGTTAATGCCTCTCTAGCAGCATTTCCATTGCTGGTCCTGACCTGCACAAGCCACACTGAAGCAGGAACAAGTCCACCTGCCTCTTGCTGTGTGTGCTGGCACTTGCCTCAGAGTCTTTCCAGGGTGTTAAACCATGGGTGTCCTCTCCTTCCAAACAGCAATAATGGCAAGGAGCATTAGCAGGGCTTGGACTGGAGTTTAATTCAGGCTAAAGATGCAATGTTGGAGCAGCAGGGCAGGCAGCCAAGGGCTCTTTCATAACTGGGTGGGTACAGCAGTGTATGTGGGAAGAATGGCATGCCTCAGATGTACTGCAGCACAGAGCACATCCAGCACAATGCTGGCTCAGCTCTTGCTGGCACCACCATCCAATTGCTGCTGTTGTTTGAGGTCAGACACAGCCTGGGCAAAGGTCTTTTATGCCCCAGCCCCAAATACTGGGTGAACTCTGCGTGCAGATATGTTCAGCTCTTGGTGGGTTGCACGCTGGGGTTGTCGGTTTGCTGTCCTTTGAAGTGAACATCCAAGCAGGTGGCCACAAAGGCTCCTGGCCACAGTCCTCGCTTCCTTCCTGCCCAAGAATGTCCTCCATGACAAAAACTTTCCATGTGTTGCTAGCCAGGATAGGAGGGGAAGCGGGAGAAGGTGTTTGGGGAGACACAGGGATGTTTGTGAGTCCTCTCTCCATGGCCTGGGTTGCAGCTTCACCTCCCATTCAGCTGTGAATTGCACACTTGGAAAGTGCTACATAAGGGTGGTGGAACTTGAACAGCAGCAAAAGCAAAATTAGGGGGAAAATCCTACCTACTTAAGATTGGTGGAAAACCAGAGGGCTGTGGCACTTGCATGAGGAAGATGTTATACACAGCACAGGGCATGATGATCCTTGATAGATTCAGGACTTCCATTCATTTCTCTGTTAACTTCTTGCTCCTCTAAGGAAGAACTCATACACATTGTACCTTGATTCTTTGAGTAAGCCCTCATCAGGAAAACTGACTTCAACTTTTTGCACATCCATCTCAGAGTGAGCTTTAAAGGCATGTTTTCAGAAAGTCCAATTCTCCTTTGAAATTACATGAACTTAGAGGGATCAAACAGATATGAAGTTAATGCAAGGGGGGGAAATTGTCTGGAGCAGCCAGAAGGGACCATTATGATGGTTTTGTATGGCTTTCTTCATGAGCTATAGAATTTTACCTGGTGATTTGTGAGGCCAGGGAACACTTTGATAATAAAATCAGACCCTTGCCAGGGCTGACAGAGCCGTGTGCCAAATGAGCAGCAGGCACACCTCTTCCATTAACCTTTGCCCCAGTGACAGAGACAATGAAACAAGAATAATGCCATCCTGTAACAAGAAGCAGAGCCTTTCTCCACTGCACAGCACCATTTGTGGCACAAATGGAAGGCTGGAAAGCAGTTTTGAACATGACCCTTACATCTAAAGTTTGCTCCTGCTCAAAGAAGCCATAAGTGTGGCCCAGGGCTACTCAGCAGCTGTCAGTGCATGCATTAGAGAAAATGCTGTTCTCACCCACCCAAAGCATCTTTTCTGTGGAAACTAAAGCTTGTGGCTTAAGATCTGATTCAATTCACTCATTCTTAGCCATCTAGCCAGAACCAGTCACACAGTCTGTCTGTAGCCCATGGGGAAAGGCAGGTAGTGGCTTGGGTGTTTCCCTTGGGGGAGGATGATTTGTCACCTGGAGGTGTCTGTCCCTACTGGTCATAGCAGGACCATACATGGCTAGGTTGGGCTGAAAGGCAAATTTTAAGAAGAATAAAGCCCATGAGAGAATTTTCAGCCTGAAGTTGCACCAGTATAACTCTGTGCAGTGCTGTACAAGAGCACTGCATGATTTTTGATGAAGTTTCAAGCAAAGTAGAGGCTGATGCAAAACTTCACCCCAAAATGGAGCCCTTAATGCCTTAATGCCACAGGTTTTCCTCAACACCTTGGGAAAGTCACTTTATTGGGATTTTTAGGAAAACATCAGATAGATAGGCTCACAATCAGATCATCATTCACCCACCTTGCAGAGCAGTTACTGTCAGTGAGCTGAAGAGTCCCACTGCTGGCACAGTACTGATCCCCCTATTCTTTACAGGACCTGTCTCTGCCATTTCTAGGGAGCAACTTTGTGTTTTCACTTGAGAAGCAGCAGGGAAAACAGATTGTGGGGAAGTCCTTGGTTCAATTCCCTGCTGAGCTTAAGACAGTTCAGATATCCCAAAACTGGAGAGCCATAGGCACAGCTGCTTCTCAGACCCACAATGTCTGTCACTGATCTTGTCCTTACGTCTAGAAAGGAACCACAAAATCCATGGAGGGACAGGTCCTGTAGCAGAGGGGTTGGGGTATTACTGGGGAGAGGACAAAGGACATTGCTCAAGGAGCCACCTAGGTGTTTTGCATTTAAATCCTGGGAGCAGGGGTGAGAAGGATCCCCGCAGTGTATCAGACTCTGTAAAATCCTCTGGGAGCTAAACATCACTACCTTGATTAACAGAAGGGAATGAAAGCTGGATTTCTGGCAGCCCCATCTGGAACATCCATCGCAAAAACCATAGCTTCATTCCCCAAGCTGATGGTGCTTGAGGAGGTCCTGCTGGCTGCTGCTGTAGCCTCCACAAGCTACAGCAGAGGGGTCTGTGTTAGGAAAATCAATAAACTTGCAGCATGGCTCAGCACCTTTATGCATGATTTTACTGGCCTCTTTCCTACACAAACAGTATTTTGATGACCATTTGCCTTTTGTGATATTTATTTAGAAAGAAAGATTTCCTCTGTCTTAAAACTATTTAAATCTGTCTTCCCATTCAGACCACTAATCTGATATAGAACAGTGCATGGACTTTCATCCAATGCCAAAGAACTGAGAACAAAACAAGGTATCTCTGAACTGCAGAGAGGGGCAGTGTGGGGACAGGCAAATCCTCTTGGGCCTGGAGCTTACACAGGCTCAGGGAGTTTTACTTGCACAGTCTGCCTACAAACTGCACCATACAGCACCTGTATTTCATCTTTAACGGGGGAGTCCTGCCATTTCACTTCTGATTTCTTAATGCTTGGTTCCTACAAGCAAAACAATGTCTCTTTGCTCACACTGTTTGAAATACATGAAAAAAAATGGTCAGTGGGAAATGGAACTAAAATTGCAGAGTTAACCTCATGTGTGCTGTAACTCTGAAAGCTGTAGGAAGAACAGCCAGAACCAAACAGCAGCAACAATGCCTGGGTTAGGGCAGGAGAAAGATATTGAAGCTGACTCAGATGAAAGATGCTATTGACTATTTCCCTTTTTTATTATTATTGAAAATAAAAAGAATACTGAAGTTTTGTGTATGCTTTATATATGGTAAAAGGAGCTTTATATGTGGTAAAAGAAGTTAACCTCCTTTCTTGCAGTCTCAGTGGATATGACACTTGAGGAGGGGTCATCTGACATTTTTGACTCTTTTTTTGACTTTTTTGCCTTCTCCCCACATCGTGAATTAAATATAATGCTTCTTCCCTCTCTCCTCTTTTCCTTGAATGCTCCAAGAATTTCTCTTTTACTAACTGATTTTTTTTTGTCATTTGGTGGCTTGCTGTGTTGTCAATAATGTACCAGTCCACATAAATTTAAACAGGTCTAGTAATACTTGAGGGTGCCCATGGCTGCTTTTGAATGCCTTTTTGCCCCTCTGAAAGGCCCCATTCCTGTGATTACCTTCTGCCTGGTCACTGTGTGCAAGCCAAGAGCTCAGCAGTGTGGGAGTGTGACAGTCTTGAGACATTTCCACAGCAGCCAGGGGCAGTAAATTAAGGTTGACATGACCCACCAAGCACATGGCAGCTCCATTGTCAGAGCTCGTCTAACAGGACAGATTGAGTTTCACACTATGTTTGATATTAAATCTCTCCCAAGCACAAGCTGACTTGGCTGGGTAGAAAAGACCCTGCAGTCTGCGTGCTCACTGTGTCTCCCCTGAGGATTCCTGGGGCTCCACCACCCATCCCTGATCTCCTGTGTCCCCTCACCTTCTGCAGTGTCCCAGGATTGTCTTACTTGCTGCTGAGCCAGGAGGAGCACATGCTGCTCTGCTGGCCACCCCAGCCCAGCCCGTTGGCCAGAGGATGGATCCTGCTTGAAAAGCACTGAGAGGTCACCTTTGGCTCAAGCCAGGCATCTGAAATAAATAAGTTGTTTGAACTCTGCATGGATGGCACAGAGGAAGCTCTCTGCAATAGGGAGATTGTGTTTCAAGCTGGTAAAATGCAGGGCTTAAAACTCCACATGCAAATTATTCTGAAACTGAAATGAAAAACTAGACTGAAAGAGTCCATTCAGGAACCAAACACAGGAAATCAGAGAATCATAGAAAATCACAGAATCAGAGAATCATTTAAGTTGGAAAAGATCTTTAGGATTGTCTAGTCAAACCATAAAATTACAGAATCATTTAGCAAAGGGAACATAATACATTAATTCTCCCATTGCAGTCTCCTTGCAGCCCTCATGAAGGCCACTATCTCTTTCAAGTCCTGTGAAATCCAGAGCTTGATTACTACTACTCCAATTACATTTGATTCCAGCAGTGGCTTGATTAGTTCCCACTGGATATTGTGAGTGATTACTCTGGGGATTTGAGGTTCTGGGATATCTACAACCCACCCAGTGGGTGAATGCAGTTTCCAGATCCATTACAATTGATGTGTGCTGGAAAGCCAGACACCAAATCAACATTTCACAGACATCTGTTTATGCCTGAAGATGTAGATGTGTCCTTGGATACCTTCACAGCCTTTGTCGCATGTCTGGTTGATGCTGTTCAGGAAAACTTGTTAGCACAAAATATTCAGGGAATTTAAATAGCTCAACCTGAAATAGTCCAATGTGCAATTTTGCTCACAGGGTTTTGAGGAGAGAAAAGGGCTTTTGAATCAATTTACATAACTCTTCTCACAGGACACTGTATTTCTCCCAGTTATGTGATATTGGGATGAGGGTTTTCACTTGTGCAATACTAGAGTACTTTTCTGTCTCTAGAAAGGCCACCAATCTTGATATGAGATGAAGACAATATGAGATGGAGAAATGGCTGTTTCTCTTATCACTTTTTGTTTCAAGGGCTAGTTACCTTCACTGTTAAAACTCAGACTTCATCATCAGCTTGAAACCATCTGGATTCAGCACTTGGACACTCCCTAAAGTGTTCTCCATAAACTGAGAGAGCACTTTAGAATCTGGTGGTTTCTTCACGAGTGGATGTGTAGATGTTGCAACCAATTCAACCACTTCACTTCCTTTGGGCTTGCTGAGCAGAGTACTTTGTATGTCCCAGGTATATTTGGAGGCATTTTCTTCAATCCTCAAATCATTGTAATGGTATTTCTGTCAATTATAGGCACCAAAACTGAGTATGTTTTTACACTGTTTGGGTGGAAGTTTCTCCATACTTAAAGTGTGTCCGGTCCCTCCTAACCCCTTGGATAAACCATGACAGCAGAACTCAGTCTGATGAGTTTTTCCACAATGGCCTCTGGATAATGCTGAAATAGTTTTTTCTCTTTTCCCCATGTATGTACTGCATTTGGCTGAATCACAATATATTTTATCCCAGTTATGCTTCTGGTTGACCATGCAGTTCTTATTCCTGGCTGTGCTACCAACTTCAGAGTTTTCCTCAAATTCTATCAGTGAATTTTTTTTTCCAGTTTCATTCATAAAAAGTTCTGACAAATACTCAGATGGTTCCTATTGCTATGTCTTGCTTCCAGAAACATCCCTGCTCAATAATCCCCCACTAACAGAGGCTTTTGGGGAGCTGTCAGCATGAGATGGTTCTTATGCTCTTTAAAGTGCACTGACTACTGTGTTCCCATAACTCTCAGAGATCCCAGTGGAAACTGGAATCCTCAGCCTGGTCCTCAAGGCAATGTCAAAGAAATATATTAACAATTCTGTTGGATATTAAAAACACATTTCCCTACTCTGTGATCTGATTGCAAAGACTGATTGGCTAAGCATGAACAAAACCTAAGGCTTTCAGGATTTTTAACATATTTTTCCTAGTAATTTTAGTTTATTTATCAGTACCCATTTCAAATATTTTTATACTCCTTGCAAAATGTCATAGTGCATGTCATAGCAGGGGAACCAGTATGCCAACAAATATGTTCTGCATAGTCCTTGCTTTCTGCAAAGATTCCAGTCACTGGGTTCCATTAAAATAACTGTACCATTGTGCTCCTTCAGACAGGCCATGGTTGGTGTTTCACTCCCTGGGTGAGGGCTCTCCTCTGGGAAAATTGACAACATGAGCACCCATGCTCTCAGATTCCTATGAGATCCCAAAAAATTCTTACCAAGGAAGTAGTTCTGCAAATGTCCTGCTTTTGCACAGCTCTTAGGGTGCCTGGGACTGACTTTTCCTTAGGTACCAAAAGCAGCCTCTGGACTGTGTCTCTTTACCCCAGGCCACCTGGCAAAGCACTGAGGAAATGAGGTTGCAGATGTTCCAGAGCCCTTCACACTCTGAGACTTTCTGTCTGCTCAGGGAGCAAAACAGACTCACAGGAGGATAAATTCAGCTGTATACATGGCTTATGGGACTAAAATAACTGCACATATGTATTATGAGAGAGAAAGATGTGTATATACATGTTCACACATAGGCTGCTTTCTTTTTTTCTTTGAGGCACTTTGTCTACTAATTAATTATCAACTAAAGGCTGTGCTACTTAGTGATTCAGTATTTTCACATTTACTTGTTGTAATCTACTCTGAGTCTCCCCAAGGGTCCTACACAAGCCCTGGATTACTCACATTGGCTCAGGCAGCAGATACTCCTGGAGTCCATTGAACACAGGGAGCAGAAATACCAGCTGAACTGAAGGGAGCAGTGAGGTTTGCAACAGCATCCATGCTGGGAAGCCCAGGATGAGCATAAAATACTTTGCATTTTCTTCCAGTGGGCAGAAGAAACTACTTGCCATATCTTCAGCTGACAGAAATCTGTGCAGCTTCACTGGCTTCTAATTGATTGGCTTCAAGCAAACTCTGTGATCCAGGTGATGTGATCCCTTGCAATGACAAATAAAAATGGTCACACATCTGCATGCCACACCACCCAAACCCTTCCTAGCTACCAGGTGATGTGATCCCTCACAATGACAAATAAAAATGGTCACACATCTGCATGCCACACCACCCAAACCCTTCCCAGCAGCCAGGTGATGTGATCCCTTGCAATGACAAATAAAAATGGTCACACATCTGTGTGCCACACCACCCAAACCCTTCCCAGCAACCACGCAGTGGCAGAGGACAGCAAAACTCCCAGTGGCACTTGGAAGAGAGCAGTGGCAGGAGGCTCCCAGCAAACTCTTTACTGGAGAAACACAGGCCACTGAGACCCATTTTTGCCTCTAGATTTTCACTGGATTATAGAGTAATTGGAGTTGCAAGGAACATTTAAAGGTCATCTCGTCCAGCCCTCCTGCAATGAGCAGGGAGGTCTCCAGCTAGATCAGGTTTCTCAGGGCAACCATGGTCCTTGAATGTTCTCAGGCAGGGCCTATCTACCAGCTCTGTGACAAAACTGTTCCTGTGCTTCAGTGCCCTCATTGCAACAAACTTCTTCCTTAAATGTAATCTAAATTCACCCCCTTTTAGTTTAAAAGTCCCTTCTTGTTCTCAGTGCTCCTCAGTGGCTGCTTGGTCACATCCTGGACTTTCAAGCAGGGCTTTGTCTGTAGTGCAAGACACAGCTCTGACCAAAGATGGGCTGGCTATGATTACATAATTACTCACTTTCCAGCCCAGAGATAACCTAAACCACCCAGCAGTGCTGAAGATCAGACAGGTTGCTTTCAATTTCACAGACTACCAGGTTCACAGTAACACCCTTTGTGAAATCAGTGCTGATTTCTAACAACCAATAACAAACAGCAATACCACCATTACCTGCACCAGTCATAACAATGCAAAAATGTTTGCTAGCAAATGTATCAGGATTTTTTTTTTACCATGGGACTTGATTAATTTACTTTTCTGAACAGTAGCATGGAACCTATGGCAAAGTTGGACTAAAAAGGTTGAAAACCAAGCACATAATAAGGACAGCCTGTAACTTATCAGCAGAGACTGCCTTTGGTTCTCATCTGTAACTTAATAAATGAGAAATTAATAAATGAGAAAGAGAAGAAAAAAAGAAGGCAAGAAGAGTAAAAGAAAGGGAAACCCTTGAGCTGAGAAACCTGGGTCAAGAAATCCAACACTGCAAGAACAGAAAGTGCTTGGATCTGTATTTTTGTTCAAGGCAAAGGTGACATGCCAGGTCTGGGCTGGGACTAAATTCAGATACAAGTTGTAAGCAGTGCCAGTACTCAGGAATGCTGGAATTGGTGTTCTGCTGAGATTTCATTCACAGCAGAGTGCATCAGAGTGAGCACACAGACAGTGCACTGATGGAAATTGGTGGGCCCAGTGCAGTTTCTTCATTCACAGAAATGCACAGCAAAGCAAGTACCCACACAGCATGCTGACGAAAATTAGTAGAGTTAGTGCAGTTCATATGACAAGTCTGACTTAAAGAAATATTGCTGGCACCACAGGATGTCAGCTGGGGCTTTTAATTCCTAACTGGACTCATTCAGACTGGCAGTTCTGGCTGGCTGGGCTCAATACAGGTGTTTTTCCACTTCTGGCTGCTATTTTTCCCCAGGAGGACATGGGCCAGACCTCCACCAGCTCCCTGGGCACAAGGTCAATTTTGGGGGCACGTGGGGATGCAGGGGAAAACTTTGACACAGCCAAACAACATTCTGGCCTCCGGCTCTTGAAAAAGTTTCCACTGTCTGCCAAGCCCTACAAACAGCCCAAACACTTTGGAAATCACAGTATCTCATTTTGCTGTCAGCTGGGAAACTTGTTTCACTGCATTGACTGTCAGAAAACAGAGCACACCTTTTCTGGGGAAGGATGTTTTGTCTCATTATTATCAAAGCACAGAGTTAGGCTCTGAGCAAAGCTTTGTGGTGTTTCACTTAGGACTCCCCATGAGGGCCCTATATCCAAAGGCAGCACAGGCACACTTCTGCATTTTTGTCTAGGCTGAACACCTACACTTGTACCAACTATAGAGCTCTGGCTTGTGTCTCCCACCCACAGCTCACATTTCTCTTGGATTAGTGTTCTCCCATCAGTGCTATTAATGCAGTCACATCAGGGGATCCAGTTGCTTTGTGGCCTGGAAGGCCCTTAACCATCTCCAAATTAAAGCCCTCTAGGCAATAAAATAGTTGGGCCCTAAGGATTTTCTTAGAAATGTGCTCTGAATGAGCAAACAGAAAAGAAATTAGTGCTGTGTTGATCTTCCTGGCTCTAAGATCACTTTTTGCTTGGTTTACTAAGAATTAATATGCACTAATGGGAAGTTAAACCAGCTTTAAAAAGTCTTTGTCACATGATGTCTCTTAATATACCCAGTGAACATTTCCAAGGCACGTGTCTCTTTGCAAGTGGAGGCTGCAGTGAATGTCTGAGCCATTTTACACACATTTAAGATGCACTTTCCTCACCATCCATGCTAGAGAAATCTGGACTTGGGATTCCATTCAAAGGGAGAAAATTAACTCCAAACCATGGGTGCCACATGCTGGTCCCATGGGCAGAACAGGAGGGCAGGACTGGTATTTGGGCAAAATCAAACCTCCCTTCCCTGGATAGGTGCTGACTGCATGGAGAGGATCAGAATATGTGTAGTTTAATAGGTGAGGGAAGAAGGCAAGAAGAACCAGCTCTCCAGCCTAGATTTATCTGACCTTGGTTTAGGTGTAGGAAACCATGGATGTCAGCCTGTCTGTGCCCAGAAAAAGCAGTAGTCTGAGCAAAGCAAAGCTTTCTTCTCCCTCCAGATATTAGTTCAGCTCACCAAGATCTGAGTCATAGATTTGTCTCTACCTCCATTTATTATGAAAAGAGCCCACGGCAAATTCATTCCCAACTCACACATGCTAGCAAGGTGTCTGTGTTTATATGGGCAAATATATGGGATGAAGCTATATTTGGATTTTAGCCATGAAACAGCCAGGGACAGACCCTCTTATGTGGTCAGTCACACTCATCTAGTATGTAACTGTTGTTCTTGTTCTGGATAAACATCCAGCAATGATGAAAGCCCTCATCACACCAAAGTGCTGTTTTCAAAGGGAATTGCAAAATCTCTTTGCTAACAGGGTTTCTAAACATACAGCCTTAAACTTATGCTTGCTGAAATCAATTACAGAACTTACAGGTGACTTTCTTCAAGGCTACCTGAGGCCCATAAACTGCTATGCATGGCAGAAAGCTCCTTGAACACTGGCTTGGTTCAATGATTTCTCTTCCTTGGTTCCCCCTTCCCTCAAGGGCTGCTCAGCTCAGAGTTTTTAACAAGCTGACACCTCTGAATGCACATTCCTGCTTACCTTCCCAAGGTGCTGCTCCCTGTCTTTTGGTCTTGCGAAGTTAATTTATGAAATGTAAAGAAAATATCAGACACTGCCAAGGTCCCAAGGGCACAAATAGGTGTTAATGTCCCTGCCCAGCTTCCCCTGAAACCCCCACACTCCTGCCCATGTCCCAGGGCCCTATTCCAGCTCAGCCCAGGGACATCAACACCATCCTCAGCTGGTGACTGTCCTGTCCACAGTCTCATCTCCATTTACTCCTGCCTGGACCTTTGAGTGGACCCTGGGCTTTGTTCCCCATTTGGTGCCTATTTGATCCCAAGTTTGGGCAGGCATTGGTTGAGTGTTGAGTGTTTTTTGGGTTAATATGAGGTTACCTACAATTTAAAAAAAAATAAATTACACTTTTCATTAATTTTGTTCTTTTGCCACCTGTATCAGTAGTGACGATAAGAAGAAGCAGAGCAGCAAATTCAGAATTCACCTTGAAGATGGATAATTCTGTGGGATAATTCTGTCTTCTTTGGAAGATGGACAGGGGCTGGGCTCCATCCTTCCCTGAAAGTTAGGAATGGGGATGACCTTATGACTGATCCCATTCGTGGGATCTGAATCAACTGCATTGTTTTTATTTTGTTTGATTATTTACATGTCTAGGAAGCTTAGTTTCTGGGTCATGCAGATGAATAAGGTACAGATTGTAACATCCTCTGGGAATGGTGGGCACAGTATTATCCAGGTGCTCAGTCTGGCCCTGACCTGCACTCCCAAAAGGCCACATTATTTGCAGGGACAGGAGACAACATCCAAATCAAAGCTGGACTTGGATTCCAGAAGGTGATGGGGACAGAGGGCTGAAATAAAACACCCATCTCAAACCCCATGTCTCTGTTCTGTGAATAATATCAGGAATATGTCCATGAACTCAGCCTCCAGAGATGCCAACACCTCCCATTATGCCATGACCATACTGGAATGATTCCTGCAATTTCTCAGCATCAGCACTAAAATACCCATAACCCCAACACCACCTGTGGTCACTGAATGTGCCTTATAAACATCAAAACACTTTCCAGCATAAATCTTCAGAGGTCTGCAAGAAACTGTTTAACAGCTACTCTTCACTTTTTGCCTTCTGTATTGAGAAAGGGAAGTGGCAGGAGATGTTATTGGACTTCAGGTGTTTACTTCCACTAATTTGTGGCCTAATGGTAGGCCACAAATCTGACTATGAGACCCTATCAAGACATACCATAGACTGCTTTCTAGTCAGCCCATGCACATCTCTCTATTACCAGTGAACATTTAGACAAAAATGTCCTTTGGCCTCTGTCTGCTTGGAAAATTCATCTTACTCCTAAAATCAGTTGGAAGTTCTATCTGGAAATCCTTGGATAAGTCAGTCTTAGGGTAGTGTTTTCCAGCATTAAAATAAGCTAGGCTAGGAAAATATTTTACTCTCCATAGGGTCATTCACTTCTGTGTAAAAAATAAAACTCATTCTTTAATGGGAACAATTGCCTCTAGGAATGTGAATCATTCAAGGGTGGTGCCTACATCTTCAGTCTTGAAAGCAATGAGAAACGTGAGAAGGTCCTGGGCTGACATGGGGCTTGTGCCAACTGAAATGAAGCACATCAAGTGATGGTCACTGTTCCAGGCACATTCCTCAGGGGGCAGAAACCCAGGGCCACCAGCACCAGCCCATCACCAGTGCCCAGAGCAGTTTGCATCCTCACAGAAGGGCTGTGAGCAGCTCAGCCACTGAGCACCAAGTAACTCATGGGGAGCCTCACCTGGACTAATCTGCTCTGCTGTTTGCAAAATCTGCTTCCTCCTCTTTCTTATTACTTATGCCATACTGCCCATCCAGTTGAAAAAACCTGGCCTCAGTTGTGGGGACTTTTAAAAGATTTCAAAAGGCGAATAATTTGGGGTTATTTGAAGCCTTTTGCAGAGTAAATTGCAAGCAATTTCTCCCACTCTGATGATGCTTTCCCAGACCAAAGACAAACACTTTGTACTGTTGGTTCATGTGTGCTCTGGACCTTCCACACTGAGATTGGAGAAATGCACACGGGCTGGGAACAAACCCCACGGGCTGAGAGTGGGGCTGCAAACCCCAGTGGCATCTGGAGTGAGCTGCAAACCTGTTCTCTTTCCATGGAAGGTTGGCATAACACAGAATGAGGGGCAAAATCTGCAATCAACTTCCTTCGGCCGCAGTCTTGAACAGTGTGTGCTGAAGGGAAATGACAAAAGCAGCTCTAAGAAGGTTAGGAAATAAGTGGTTTTCAGCTGCATCCAAACACAGAGAGAATTATTTTGTACTTTGCTGCTCTGTGCAAGTGCAGAAATCACCAAGGGAGCCAACACGATAGAGCAGCAATACACCTGAGGAGCCCAAGGAGAGGTCAGGGAGACACTTCCACCATCTTCTCCAGATATTCCCTTTGGATAAATCAAAAAAGTTCAATGTCCAGCAGTCTCAGTATTTAAAATATGCTCAGCACCAAAGACGAGCACCCAAAGACCACAGTTCCATGTTTCAGCAGGTTAATTTTGTAGATGTGCCTATACCAAGAACAAGTTCCTCCAGGAAGCTACCCCACTGCCTCACTCAAAGCATTTGGTGGGCTGGAAAAAAAAGAAAAAGAAAAAAAAAATAAATTTAATTTAAAAAAACCATCAACCCCCAAACCCCTGCTTTCTAGAATCAGAAACCATAAGGCAGAGAGTTCCACTTTATCACTATCTGCCTAAATATATAAATAATCCAAAATCTGAAGTGTGTGTTGGACAGCACCCTCAGGCTATCATTTTACACCCAGCTGTTATTCTCAGAGGATTCTCAGTAAATCCAGAAATAGACCCAGCCAGGAGTAGGGAACAGGCTCAGAAGAGAATGTCGCCATATGGCAGCTCCTGACTGTTGCATAAATGTATTGATTAGCTGAACCAGCTTCAGGATGTCTTTATTAAGGACAGTGGCATCAAGGGGATAAGTAAAATTATCAGGAAGATGAAAAAGCACCTGAACTGTCTGTACTTTTCCATTCAAGTATCTTCTTGTCCAAAGTATGGCACTGATCAATTGAGAAAATCTGTTAGTTCAGTTTAAATCTCGAGCTTAAAGGAAATTCCTAAATAAAAATCAAACATAATAATAATATTTTATTGCTATGACAACCCAGAATAGCATATTAGAAATCCAAATGACAATATTCTTCCTTCTCTTGCATTGACATTGGCAAGGAAAGAAATTATGTTGGAGTTTTTAATGTAAGTTTTCAAAAGGGAAAGATGATCGCACATTAAAACCCGCCATGAAAATAGAATCCTCAAAGACAATTTTCCTTAGCAGTTTAAGCAGCTAGTGAGTGGGTTTTGAACTGTGTGCTTTAATCCAGAGAGGAACCTGCTGCAAAACAAGTTCTCCCATTCACTTCAGTGAGCAAGAGAAAAACCATTTTATCACAGAGTCACAGAATGGTTTGGGTTGGAAGGGACCTCAAAGATCACCCAGTTCCACCCCTGCCATCAGCAGGGACACCTTCCACTAAACCAGGTCACTCAAAGCACCATTGCTGTCACCAACAGTCCAAGACCAGCTCAAGGGGGACAAGAGCTGCAAACTTTAACTTTTTCTGGGACACAGAAATCTTCATTGTGTCCTCTGTGGTGACAGGTGACACACCTGGAGCAGTGGGTCACAGGAGGGTGTGGGAACCCTGGAAATTCCTCTGGCTGCCCTGGAGGACTGGAGACCCTGTCAGGGGGCTCAGAGACCTTGGCACAGAGCCCAGGACCCCTGTGCCTTTGATTTAGCCCTTGGAAAAAACAATTACCAACCTTGTATGAAGAATTACAAGCCACGAAAGTTTAAGTAGAAGGACAGTGAACTTTTCGCAGAGTGGGAAAATAGATTTTTGGGGTTTTTAACAGGGGGGTTCAGGAGGCAAGATGGAGGGATCTGGGCATGTCCAGCCTTTCTCCTTCTTCTTGGCCTCCATCTTCTGCTGTGATGGTGGCACTTACAGATTGGTTTAGAGTAGAAGCTCACTGTCTAACATAGTTGATAGGTATTGGAAAGTAATTGTAAATAATGTACAGGTAGTTTTTAGTATAAAGACATAACACCGCCCTAGGGGCAGGCAGAGTGTCTGGAACTGTCCTGCTGGATGGACCTTGGCTGGACAGGAGAAAGAATTTATAGATAAGATACAATAAACAACCTTGAGACTGAGAACTGAAGAGCCCTGACTCCTTCTTTGACCACCAGGCTGGGAAAAGAGACTTTCTAACATATCTTGGGGTCACTGTGAGCAGCAGAGATCCTGAGAGGAGGGCACAGCTGCAGTGGGCTGCTGAATGAGACAGGGGATGGAGCCAAGATGTGAGGCTCTTAAAACTGTGTCCTGCAGCTCAGAACCTTGTAGGGAGCTCACCGTGCTCTGACAGCAGAGCCAAGCAGGAGCTGGTCACGATGGATCAAATGGATGTCAGCCACCAGGGCCACTTCCTCAGAGAGTGAGATTTAGCAAGACTGGGATGATAAAGAAGACAGAAGGACAGATCTTTTGATTTCAAAACCAGGTCAAACAGGTATTGGGCTGCATATTCCCTCACCCTTCACTAACAGAACAGCCTTTCCCAAAGGGGCAAAATGTCCTTTTCCTTGCTGCTTTTCCTGCTGCATTTGTCTGAGCCCTGAGGAGCCTGTGCAAATCTGTATTGCCCCCCAGCAGTCTGGGGGTGTCTAGAGACAAAAGCAGGGCACTGGCAGGTCCAAATGACAAAATCCATCCTTGGCACAAGCCAAACTCTACAGGAAAACCTTTGCATGGTGCCCAGCAATTTCCTTACACAACTTCCCAACAACAGCAAATGGATACATTTTTCTCCATTCTCAGTGTGCCTGCATGGCTTATCGTGATGTTTCAGACCCAGAGGCAGGATAGGGCCTGGGGTTTGGTTTTGGGATTAGTTTGTGCTGGGCATTCCTCTCCATGAATAAAGAATGAGTACCCCAGCATGGGCACCAAGGAGCTCTGTGCTGAGGCTGATCCCAGGCTCCAGATGAGAGGATAAACCCAGGTTTTCAATTGCTTGGGACTGTAGCTGCTGTCTTGAACTTCTGGAAAAGCTGAAGCTGCTCACCATGACACCAAGCCAATTTCATAGCTGGGTGACCACTGAAGAAGTAAAGAACAGCAAACAAACTCATCCTGAAAAGTTTTCTGTATTGAGTTTTGGGTTTAAAATGTTTGCAAAGAAAGTTCTGTTAGTTTAGAGAGTTGTTGGCCGAAATGGATACATTTTCCAGGGAAGTCAGCCAGTTTTTAAAGGAGGCCAAATCTGTTTCCACATGGAAATTGGCTCATTTTTGGAGTATAGATGAGTTTTGCATAAAATATATTAAATTCCTTCCCCCACCCACAACCGTATACACTTTCATGCATCTTGATGGGAGAACTGCTGTTCCACCATCACAGGGAAATGCAATTTCAAAAAGTGCAATATTATGTAATTAAAATGCCAGTCATGTCAGTATGGATGAAATAGAGAAAAGAAAGGAAAAAAATCTGGAAAACAAAGATTACCCAATTCAGTCAGCTCTTGGAAATGCTTTTTCAATCTACCTAAGCTCTTCCAGAAGCTGCACATGGGTGCAGATACTGTCAACATTTTTGCTCTTTCAAAAAATAATCACAGCCTCAGCAAAAGAAAATAAAGCTTGGGAAAAAATCCACAACCCATGACATAACTATTAACAACTGCATGGTATATTGCCATTAATTAGCAAAAGGCCAGTTATACAACTTGTTCAACTTTAATAGCCCTCATCCTGAGACCATTTGGACAGCAAGTTTGTTCCAAGAAGCACACCCTCCTCAAATGAGGAGTATCATGGAAAAAAGAAAGATGTTTTTAATACATATGTACCAAAGGACCAAGATGTGCTGAAAAACACATAGCATGTCCCAATGCCTCTCTCTGAAGTGTCTGCCATTTGGAATATTGTAATTTAAATACTTTGCCTGTTTGTTCTACTTTGAATGGCTTCATTATAGGAATGCAGGGAAATTCTCTGGAGAAACTAGAAAAAAAAAAGTTTTGGAAAGTATTTCAGGTTCAGAATTCTCAGAATGCCCCATTTTAATCTTTTCAATGAAAGAAAAAAATCACTGCATGTTGACACTCAGATATGTATTCTACAATATGTATGTATAAAACAGCTAGGAAATAAATAGTGGCTTGACTCAAAAGTATATGGCTTAGAAATGATCAAAGAAGATTTCAGGTGGTCTGCATTAAATGCTAAAGGAAAAATTCTCTCCAAAAATGTCAACATTTTGTCAATTTACATGGGATGGAAACCCAAGTCTTACCCTCCTGTAATCTTACACATCCTGGATCAATTGCATCTTTAGTAAAGGAGATCCTAATGCTTGACTGATGGATGTGAAACCTTATTCCAGAGAAGCCTGGCACTACAGCAATGTGTAATTGTGGCACTCACAACCATGCTGGGTGTGAGGAAGAAAGCTGTGCAAACATGTAGGAATCACAGTTTATCCAACTCTTCTCTTGTGGAGAAAGGTCATTGCTTCATTCAGGTGTTCACTAAATATAGAAAATGTTCAGGAAGGTAAGAACTTTGATCTGGAAATACTTGTAGGCTCAGTGCTATGAAGGGATGAGGGAAATGTTTAAAAATGATTGAGGGAAACAGATGTTTGGCTTCTCCATCCACTGCCACTAAATCAGTCACTGGCCCAAACTAGTATTTAACACAGGTGATTTTCCACAAAGCTAATCCTGCTTTCATTCAGGGCATTCCTCTTCCAATAAAAGTCCATCTGCTTCCCTAGCTTTAGACACCAGCATAAATTTTGGCTTGTCCAAATGGATCTTGCAAGGGGGTCTCTGCACCAAGGCTGAGAGAACCACATGCTGCTTAGTGAGAAATCACAGAGCTGCTCACAGCTTGAGCTGTCTGAGTCACCAGCTGATGAGAAACTTGACTTTTTGCTTGATTTTTTTCCCCTGTTCTTTTTTAAAAGGAAGCTTTAAAAAATAAATAAACCCTACAGGCAAGCAAGCAAGCAAGCAAACTTTCTCATTTCATAGGCACCTCCTCTGAGCCATGGTTAAATACACCACAAAATCCATTTTCTCATGGATTTTTTTCATTTATTTCCTGCTTGCCTCCTTTTGTTTTTCCACAGGCATTAGTGTCATTTTCTCCTCCTGCACACAGGCTGTGAGCATTTAGTTCATTCCCTCTGACTTACACAGTAAAGGGCTACCAACTGTTACATAGCCCAGCAGCTGCATCCAATTCCCCTTCGCAAACAAGGAGCCACACTGAGAGGGGTTTTGCTGAAGGAAGGTGATAGCAACAGTTTTGAGTTATTAGGTTGCAGAGTAAGGGCAGAAGACTTGGAAATCAAGTCAACCAGGTCCTCCCTTTGTAACCCCAACCCTAATTTAAGGCCTAAGCTCAGTGAAACCCCCCATGGTCAGCCCAGGCTGAGTCTGCAACTCACAGCTTTTCTTCTCTCACAGCTTTTCTCCACTGCCAGCTCATATTGGTCATGAAGAGCAGGCCCAGATGCTTATGGACCAGTCAATAAACACAGATAATAGCTTAAAACGCTTAACTCCATGCAACTGTCCAGACAATTATCTACTTAATGTATTTACATCATTCTTATTATGTCTCATCAGCTCCCATGAATTAATGGACTTTATCCTCTGCAAGTGCCTACCACAATAGGACAAAAAATCATGTCAACATTTGTTCCTATTTTTCTTATGCCAGGGTTCTTCTGATCATCAAAATAGTTTTTTATCTTTAAAATGCTGCAAAAAACCATACTGTCAACAAAAGCAAGTTTGTACTGGAAAGTTTACAAGTTCAACAAAAGTAATGCTGCTGCTTAACAAAACTGTGATTGCAAAAGAACTCAAAACATTTATACTGCCATGAGTGTAATTTAAGGATATTTAGCCTTTGCTCAACCTTTAACAGACAAAATGGTGTTTCACCCTGTCTATTATAACAACATTTAGATTGCAAAACCTAATAGAGTATTAGCAGCAAAACTGCATTGTGAATACTAAAGTTGTATTACAATGCTGCAGCTTTACAAATAGATAAATGATTTCATAGAAACAGCCTTTTAAACTTTTTATATCAAAAATTGATTGTAAGACATAACTTGTTTAATGTCAGCATATAGGGTAACTTTGTTATGCATGCATTTTAGTTCCCTATTACATTTTAGGAACAACAGGTAATAACATGTCAGTATCTTACAGGAAATAAACCAATGGCAAAATCACTGGACTTTTATTTCATAGTTCTGGATTAATCCAGAGTTTATGTAGCAAGGTATGGCAATTCTTGCAGTTTGGGGCCACTGCAGACTTCTCACAGACTTCTGCAAGCTGAGTCTTTCAAAGCTTAGCCAGGAGGAAAAACATGGGAGGATATTTTGCTTCTCTCTGATTCTGAGAGAATTCTGGGCAAGTCTTTGGTAGAGACTTAAGTGTACCCAGACCCAAGAAAACACACTTGGTTCAGGGTACCACAATTTTCACACCCCCAATGAAAAAAGATCAAGCAGATCAACAAAATACCTATCTTCTGAAATAAACTGCTAAACAAAAATCAACATTGTGATACATAACTTGAATCCACACATTTTTTCAGTTTTAGGCTTCCTTTGAGAAACTCTCTTATGTGTTCACCCACAAAATCAACTCTCTTTTTTCCCTCTACCCTTAACACATATTTTACCCACAAAGGGTGAGACGTGCTGCTCAGTTCATGGCCTCATGGACTGGAATTGGAGGTGAAAGTTGTTTTGGGCTAAAGGAGTATACAGCTGATGTATTGCTTCCATTTATTATTTGATCTCATTCTATTGTGTGCTTCCTTATGGCACACTCAATAGGTCTGCAATCGTGGGGAACAAGATAGAAAGGGTAGGGCAAGGATTGTATTTCCTGTCTTGGCTGGTGAATAATTTTTATTAGAGCTTATTTTGAAACACAACTTTGAGATAAGAATACAGCATGAAGGATTAGAGATACAATGTTCTGGACTGAAATGTACAGTTATTTATTTTAGCTTTATGTAAGCAACATGAAGAGTTAATACACTGTCCACTTTTTAACAGCTGAAATGTTTGAGCTTTTGTTTTAAAAAAATGGGAAATGATACAGTGCTGTTTAAAAAAATTGTTTTTCCAGCTCCTGTGGTACAACAATTGTTTGATATAAACTTTCATGACACTGTGAGCTTCCTCTCTGCTAATAGCCCAAATGTTCTTTTTCCAGCAGGAGGAAAGTGCTTGTGTCCAGGGATAGATCACACCAGCTGCCCCAGAACAAGAAACCCCATGGTGGTGCCAAGGCAGGGCTCAGCAAGGACACTGAGCCATGTGGGGTTTGGCACTCACTGAGGATGGAGGGAGGGGATGGGAGGGAAGTGTCTTTTTTAAAGGAAAAGCCTTGTGTAGTGTGGCTCGTGAGGGAAAGGAGGACACGAAGTAGAAAATTAAATGCAGCTGTTTGCTTACAAAGGGGAACAGGCAGCCCTGTGCCTGCCCCAAATCCCTGAGTGCTGCAGGGAAGGTGGAGGAGTTTTCACCAAAGCAGATGAGATGTGAGTAGAGGTTGTGTCCATCTGAGGACATGGAGAGGGGCTGACCTGCAGCTGAGACCATGGCAGGTGGCCAGGGACAGAGTTGGCAGGAGGCTCAGGGACCAGCATTCCTGCTCCACTCTGTGAGAACCCAGGACACCCCTCTGGCTGTCCAGGGTGGCCAAGACCCCTGCCAGGGGCTCAGAAGCCCTGGCATGGAGCCCAAAACACCTGTGGGTTTGATTATGGCCCATGGAGCAAATTACCAACCTTACATGAATATCAGCAAGCCACAACAGTTTAAGTAGAATAATAGTGAAGTTATCACAGAGTGGAAAAAGTAGATTTTGGGGGTTTTGGTAGGGGGGTTCAGGAGGCAAGGTGGAGGGAACTGGGTGTGTCCAGCCTTTCTCCTTCTTCTTGGCCTCCATCTTCTGCTGTGATGTTGGCACTTACAGATTGGTTTAGAGTAGAAGCTCACTGTCTAACATAGGTGATCGGTATTGGGAGTAATGTTAAACGTAGTTTTTAGTATAAAGACATAACACCACCCCAGGGGCAGGCAGGGTGCCTGGAATTGTCCTGCTGGACAGACTCGGCAGGGTAGGAGAAAATTTTTTATAGATAAGGAACAATGAACAACCTTGAGACCGAGAACTGAAGAGCTCCGACTCCTTCTTCAAGCACCGGGCTGGGAAAAGAGACTTACAAACTTTTCTCAGGGTCACTCTGACCAGCTAAAGATCCTGACACCGCTCCCAAGAAACATCACTCCCCTCATGGGGATGGGCACCCTGAGATGTGGATATCCCACCTCCAGCCTTGGGGCTGGGCAAGGCAGAGGGCAACATCCTCTGGCAGCAGGTTCCCAGAGATCAGAGGGGCAGAGCCATGCTTTGATCAATGTGTCTCTGATGAGTTTTGGGAATTAAGGCTGAGGAAGTGAAAGAAAATTTGCAGTGCAGCCATATGGCTCTTGGAATAATAAAAACCACTTGAGAAGCTGCAGGTTAGGACAGGCCTGGTCAGAAGTTTTCAGAGAAACCTTCAACTCCTCCTTGATGTAACTTGTTGAAGTGGAGATCTTGCCAGGCTTTTACTCATAAAAAGAGTTGAAAGATCCCCCAAAAAAAGTCTTGCCTAGGAAGGGAGGTTGCATGAACTCAGGTCATCCAAATCTTCCCACCTTCAGCTGCCTGGTGAGGGTGGTCCATGCCTGACTTGCAGCTGTGCCCTTCACACACACACCACCACTTGTGAGCAGGAAAACCAAATAATGGATCCTGACCCAAACAGACCCTGGGACTGTCCCAACCCTTTGGTCCAGGAGTGCAAGGGTAGATGGAAATGTGCATCCCTTACCATGGGCTCCACAAGCAGGCTCCTCCTGTCTCTGCAGTCAAGGGGGCACCAGCCAGGGCCAGCAAGGTCCCTTTGCACACCTCAGATGTCTCCTACCAGCCCTGCAACAAGTCCAGCATGCACAGTCCTGAGCTCTTTGAGGGGTCCCCTCCATGTGGGGTGTGCAGAGCCCCTCTCTGTGTGTCCCCAGGGAGCAGGGCCAGGCACAGAGCAGTTATCACACTCAGCAAATGCCCTGCAACACCCTGATTTACCATCACTCAACCCCTCCCTGGACTTCTCACTGCTGGATTGTCCAGAGCCCCAGACATTTGATCCCTGCACACTTTGTCTCAGGCCTCTCTGGGCCCTCAGTCTGTCTGTCCAAGCAGGTGGGATGGTGCAGATACTGCAGCAGTTAATTTGGGATGGCAAAAAGCCCACAGTGGCCAGTTCCTGTGCCCTGTCCAAAAGGTGATGACATTCCCTGATTGAAAACATGATCCTATGCACCTCACACAGACAATTGCAGTCACAGGCTAAATTGTATAAATCTACTTTCACAAAAGATAAAATCTTCCCTTGTATTTTTTTCCATTGCTCAATTAACTATTGTTTTGCTCAGCATGTTTTAATCATAAGTAAGTTCATTAATAGATGTGCTCTTTGGAGTCATGGGGGACTCTGTGATATAATAGCATTAATCTTTCTGAATAACATCATTAATATCCTTTGCCCCTTAAAGGCACCCTCTCTGTCCCCCAGACAATTATAAAACTTTGTTCCATGGTACTGAATGAGCTCATCCAGCTAAAATGACTACAATGCATGTCTGCAGAATATTGCTGTTAGTTGAATTCTATTTATTTATCCTACTGGTCAGACACTAGTAGAACTTGTTTGTGAACATGTTGGTTCTTTTGCTGTAAAGCCACCAGCTCAGCTGGCTGCTCCCCACCTGGACCTCAGGAGAGCTGTCCTATAGAAGGGTCATGAAAGAAGGAGGAGATCTAGAAATCCCTAAGCTGGGAGCTTTTTGACAATTCTCTTCAAAATAATCTAGAAGTTGTTTGATCACTATGTATGTATCCTGTTGGGGGGACTCCTATGAATTCAGCAGGCTTGGGGATCTTGCTAAGCTTACTTGGCATTTCAATCAGCCTTGCTAAAACAGAATTCCCAGTTTCTGAGTGAACTGGCACTTTTCTGCCCAGAGCAGCATCTCCACTCAGTGAGAGGCTGAGCCATGTCTATTAAAGCTTTCCAGCACCAGACATGTTTGAATATATTACATTTTCCATCCAGACATTTTGTATTTGTGTTCCCCCCAGACGAAGGGGGGAACGATGAATCTGACTCCATGTTCTCAGAAGGCTAATTTATTATTTTATTATATGATATGATATTATATTAAAGAATGCTGTACTAAACTATACTAAAGAATACAGAAAGAATACTTACAGAATGCTAAAAAGATAATAATGAAAACTTGTGACCCTTTCCAGAGTCCCAACACAGCTTGGCCCTGACTGGCCAAAGAGTGAAAACAACTCACACCAGAAATCCAATGAAACAATCACCTGTGGGTAAACAATCTCCAAACACATTCCAAAGGAGCAAAACACAGGAGAAGCAAATCAGATAATTATTATTTTCTTTTTTCTCTGAGGCTTCTCAGTTTTTTAGGAGAAAAATCCTGGGTGAGGGGATTTTTCCAGAAAATGTGAATGCCACACAGACACTTACATCTTCCCATCTTGGAGTCAAGATGCAAACTTCTAAAGAATTTGGGTTTACATTTTATTCATCCCACCTCCTCTTCAGAAAAACAGACACACTGCTCTTCCCTCCTTTATGCAGCAAGCTGGGAACTATAGATAAAAATTCCTATACAGAGGTGAGATATCTGAATTTTTTCATGAGTGTACTGGGTAGCTGCTGTGTGCTCTGAGCAGAGCAGCAGAGTTTTGTGGGCTTGCAGTGTTTATTCTGTCCATATTTGGATGGGAAGAGGCATAGGCAGTAGATGAAAGTAGTTCATATAATAAAACTGGGTTTGGATGAAGCTCAGCAGTATATTGCTGCTTCGTTTTAGCACTCCTGAAATAGTAAGACCTTGTCAAATTCAGTCCCAGGGGAGAGGACCAGGCAGATTTCAGCTCCAACATGTGCCACATAGTTGCACTTTGCCATATTTGCTCACATTATGGCATATATGTGTGGAGGAAGAAGGGCAGAATTTCCCCATTTCTAAGCTGTAAAATGTCTTTCAACACCTCTCTCCCTTCCTGCAGTAGCAATTTGTCATTACTGGTCACAGGGAGAGGCGATTACACGACTGCAGCCACTCCATCTGCAAGCACAGCCATCCAAAATGTGGATCCAGCTTAAGTTTAAGCAGGGGGAATTAACATTTTTTCTTCTTCAATTCCAACTTGCATCTCAAAAATCCCCCAAAGCAACCCAACTCTTCTTGTTCCCTATATAATTTCCAGCTATGCACAAATTCCTGAATACAGGAGCACAGCCTTTTGACCCCAGGGGTTTCATGTGTGCTCCCACAGGCATGATGCACTTTGAGGCTGCAAGTTACATGAGAGGAAGGGGAAGAGAAGCATTTCATGGACAAGGAACTCTGCTGAACCTTGAGCACAAGAAGGAGTGGCCAAATGCCACCCACTACTGAAGGACAGTGCCCAAGGCCAGGCTGGATGGGGCTTTGGGAAACCTGGTCCAGTGGGAGGTGTCCCCCCTGCCCAAGGCAGTGGAGGGGTGGAATTAGATGATCTTTAAGGTCCCTTGCAACCCAAACCATTCTATGAATCTGTGATTCTGTTTGCAGCTTTGTAGTCAGATTTAGATGATGGGGAAGTGCAGAGAGGATGGGGAAGCTGCACTCAAATATGGCAATGTTTAAAGGTACCTGGAGTCTGAGATCAGGGAGGAGGCATTGATCAGAAACATCCTTTTGTTCATTCCTGGCTCATTCCAGTAGTGGCAGAGGACACAATCACCCTAGCACAGGGATGTTGCTTCTCCTGGAGGCCAGAATCCTGATTTTAGCAGCAAGGGCATTCCTGGGAGCAGAATATCCCCCAATCCCTGCAATATTAGAACCACTAACATCTTTAGGTATTTCTTCTGTCCAGTATAACCATGTGGGGTGAAGGAATGCAGCCATCTCACTGAGACCAGCCCAGCACATGAAACCAGGGTGTCCTACTAACCAAAACTGAGCATGCAGTGCCCTGGCTGCTCCTCCTTGCTGTGCCACAGCATTCTCCTGACACCAGGAAAACCTCAGTGCCAGAAATGCTCTCTCTGTGAAGTGGGAATAATTCCTTTCTCCCACACCTGGATTGTGTGGGGTACTCAGCCCTTTGCACAGGGATGTCCTGTGGCTGCAGCTTGCAGGTAAGCTGTGCACTGTTTTTTGCAGAGTGGGAGCCCAGATCCCAGCCAGGCCCTCCAGGCACAGCAGCACAGGCTGATGAGCAGGGCTGCTGCCTGTCCTGCCCCTTCTCCAGCTCAGCCCCTGCTCACCAGGGCTCCAGCCTCTCTGTCAGTGATATCTGCAGAGCAGCCACAGCCACAGGTGCTGCTGACACCACAAGAGGAGGGTGAGACAGGTTTTCATCACACTCCTTGCACCCACAGGGGCATGCAAGTTTAGAAATATTGGATGAATAATTCCTCAGCTGCATCTCAGGCAGAGGCCAGAGCAAACTCTCTGCTGACTGCAGACCTGTTGCCTTGCAGCTCTCAAACAACATATCTGGTTTAAACCTACTTTTAGTGCCTTCATCCAAATGTTCCTGCCAAAGTTCATATCTCTGAATATCCCACTCCTGCTCCTGCCTCCTGCTCCCTCTCCCTCCATCTTCCTTCCCACAGCCGTGGGAACAGACTTCATCACTTGAGAAAAATGCCCTGCTCATACCCCCCACTGCTGCTTGGAGCAGACAAAAAAAATTAAAGTCTTTTGAGCAGAGAATCCTTGTCAGGACAAGAAATAGCACTGACCTCAGCGAGGATGGCACGTACAGCCAGAGAGGTGGCTCAGGCTGTGTGTGCTGCAACCAGCTGTCTGTCTGTCACTACAATACAGTGGGGAGGATATGGAATATAATTTCCCTCTCCATTTACATTTAATACAATGGCTTTGGACCACACATTATTAAAAAAAAAACAACGTGAAGCCTCAGCACTTGGCTTTCACTAATGGCTTGTTACTCTTCTAACACTGTCACTTCAGTGAAGAGTGACAGTGTGATTTGTGTCTCTCCCAAAGACTCCCCTTGCCTTCTTCCCTGCCCTGTCTGAAATCTCCTACTTTTTAAAAATAACACCTCTGTATAACAGTGGGAGGACAGGACTCACATGGGTGGTCTCTTATAATGAAGATAGAGTATCTGGGAACAATATTTTAATGTGTTTTTCTTCTAATTGAGTTTTTCCAGCCTTTGGGATAATTATTTCTACCAATTAGCCCACTGGTATTGTTAACTGGAGGCAACCAGACCTTCTTCAGGCCTCTGACAGAGGTTTACAGTATGCACAATGGTGCACAGTCCAGTTTATGAGAAAAAAATTGCCCCTCTGCTCCCAAAAGTATGGGAAACTACTCCATTGTGAGACAAACATTTCCCATGGAAATTGTCCTGAGAAGCTTCAGAAGGGTCCACGTTGCAGATAAAAGCAAGTGGGTGGGGATTGTGAACTACAGCTCAGGAAAGAGGGGATTATCCCTGAAAGGGGGAGTGGCACAGGAGAGGGGAGGCAGGGGACAGCCTTGGCCCTTGCACCCTGCACTGTCCCAGAGGAGATGCCAAACCCACCACCCTGGGACCTACCTACCCCAGCTGTGGAAGAACAGGACAAGATTTAACAACAGGAAATAAATTAGGAGTGAATTTTAAGCCCTTCTTTGCAAACATAAGAGCTAGACACTTGTTTTCCCTAATAAATGGGAGCTGATGGATGATGCAGTCAGGGAAGCATCAGAGCAGTGGCCTTGGGCACCAGCCTGGAGTGGCTTTGTTTTACCTCAGCCCTGAGCAGGGCACTTTTAAACACTCTGCTGTTCATGCTGGGGAGAGAGGCCTGGCAAGAACTCAGTGCAAAGTCCCTGCAGCAAAAATATACAATTGTTATAAAGGTAAAGACTAGTGAGGAGTAATGTATAATCTGGTAGAAAATAGGCACAACACTGGATAATTTCAAGCCATGTCTTACAGGACCAAAAGTATTTCTTTGGCCTAAATTCAGTTAGTGAAAGCAGCAGAATTTTTCAAGTCAAAGATGAATGAGGCCTTTAATAGACTGAAATGCAAATGACCTGGTGATGATGGACATATAAATATAAATTCTTACCTAGACTTAAAAAAAAAAAAAATATTCTCCCCAAGTTTTTAAAGAAAGTAGGGGAAGAAATGCTCCTCTGTAGAAATATCTTAGTGGAATCCTTTTCATTAGAAAATGGTCATTCCTGGTAAAAGAAGACATTTGTAGAAGCAGAAGAGCATCAAGAGAGTTGTCTCCAAATTCAGGATTTTTAAGAGAAATCCTTTAAATACGGCTCATTTTATGAACACTTAGAGGTGTGTTTGTCCCTTTCTTTCCTTCCCTGCCCAGTAAATCCTGATATTGGAAGAGTCTCTGAACTACTGATGACAATTTCAGTGCTTCAGCAAAGAAGCAGAGACTTTATTACTAAGATAAAAGTGCCAAACATCCATTTCAGTATATGCTAGGTGTCCTGGGGGTAAGCCCTCTACACAATAAATATCTCCATACAGAGCCAAGGAGACTGAAACTCCAAGGGAGTCACTCACATGGTGACCAGGAGGTGTGGCACAGAGGTTTGGACTGATTCCCATGAGGATTAAGGAGCCAATTAATGAGAATATCAAAAATATAACTCATTCACACCCATTGCCTTTGCCATGCTTCTTTATTTATTAAACATTTTCTATTATGTATAAATGGATATATTTAAGGAACGTGCCTCTATTTGTTGTGGTTTTTCCTTGGAAGTAATGGCACCAGTTTTTTCCAAGGACCAATAGTCCTGTGAGTAGAAATCAGGTGATCTATTTGCCTAGATCATTCCCAATGCTGTCTGTTCTGAGCAGTCACAGAGACTCTACAATACCTTTTGTAAATCTTCATTTCATCTGAAAAGTGAGAAAATAAGGGTGAGCATCTTAAAAGCAGAACTGGATACAAAGGAGGTTTTCTATATTGAAAAAATATTGTTTGATATTCCCTTCATATTGTCAGGTATCCTTTACATTTCACACCAACAGTGTTTGGGTCCCAGTTTTAACCACCTCAGGCCAGTCTGAACTGACTTTTACAAAAGATGAGCAAACTCTATCATAGTTCCAGGTAGGAAAGGGTTTTTCTACTGAGATCACACCATAATAAATTTCCTGGTGTCTGTTCTAGCAGAGTTTTAGTAACCTTAAAAGATGGGGGGAAAAAGAAAAAAGATAAAATCCCAACTACAAAATCTTGAAGCAATATTTTTTAAAGAGAGGTCTGTCTCAGATTATAAGAAAGTCCCACTCTGGTTTTCCACAAACTGCTACAGAAAAGCTTAAAATAGTGGATTGGGCAGTAGTCAACAGGGACAGCCTGGATCAGACCTAATGCACATCCATGCAAGACATTTTTTAACATGTAAGCCAGCATCAGATGCTTCAGAGAAAATTCATGCAGCTGTGGGATAATCTGCCTGCCAGGACAATTTCATCCTAAATCTTTATACTGAAACACTTAAACCCTGAAGAATGAGGTCTAATAATATTTCCAAGCCTCTAGTTTTGTTAGCTTTGGAGTTACAGTTCACTCTGCACTTGCTCTCAGTATAAAATGTCCAATTCCTACTTGAACCTTGCTAAATCCTTAGCTTCAAAGAGGCTCAGTTTCAACAATCTACCTAGACTTTGTCAAAAAGGTAAGGAGAAAGAAAAAATTTTGCAAGTGCCTTAGGTATCAGAACCAGCTCCAAGAGAATATAAAACTGAGGAAGATAAAGAAGTATAACTTCAAAAGGTCAGAGAGCAAACATCTGAAACATCTGAAGAAAAACCATCTCTCACTCCAGGTTTAAGATAACTGGCAGAAGAAGAAAATAATTTTGAAGGATACCTGCATCCCCCATGCAAAATGAGGTTTTCACTGGTAAATATGCTAACCTGAAACTGTTTAATATCACTTTTTCAACAGATGTTGGCTACTTTTGCAAATAGTAACTCCAGGAAATGGTTGAGGTGGATGCAAAGGTACTTGGAAATGCTTTATAAAGCACTGCAGCTTTCCTGCAGGCAGTGGAACTCTGCCAGTTGCATAAGATGAAGATCTGGCCTGCTCATTAAAGGTTTCAGATCCTCAAGTGGTAGGCATGTGTTCAGAGTTGAGCTCCCTGACCCAAAAACCCAAGGAGAGAGTAGCAGAACGGAGCAGCACATCTGAAAATCCCCTGGATAACTGCAGGTCATAGCTCAGAGGGGCACTGACAATCACACCTGGGTCTTTCAAAGAAGAAATTGCTCATCTTTCTAGAGGGTGTACTGGAAAAGGGATCTTCATTTTGCATGTCTTTTTGGGAGGCAGAGAAGGGCACTGCTAATGAGATATGGGAGCCCTGCTTCTGCTGAAGTTGTGAAATGGGCCCTGAATGTCTGTGTAAAGCAGAAGCTGGGCTAAGGTAGTGAAAATCAGGGCATTAACTTTAGATTAAAATATATACAATCATGCATATCTCGTTACACAGATATTTCTGGGCAAAACTGCAGAATAGCCCTACAAGGGATCACCTCAAGTGAGGGCAATGCCCTACCTAGTCCTATCAGTGCCTGAGAGAAAGCAAACACAACATATGTAGGTCAAGTATTTCCATGATATACCCCCCAAAAGTGCAGTCAGCCAGGGATTTACCGAGCTGGAAGAACACTTTATTTAATAACTGTTCTTGGACTCTTCCTCCTTGAAAATGCCTTTTTGAACTCATTTATAATTTTGGCCTCCACATCATCCCTAGCAATGATTTTCACAATTCCACTGGGTGAAAAATTAGAGCTTTCGTAGAACTTATTTTTAAACCTGATAATTTGACTGGTTGCCCTTGACTTTTTGGGTTGCATTCACCTTCTCTACACTGCTGAGGATTTTATGTGTCTTCATTGCCTTCAGCCACTTCACTTCCAAGCTGAAGGCTCACAGCCTGCACATGAAAGTTGTTCCGTTCTTCTCTGTCCTTTTTGCTTTTCTTTGTGCCAGTTCTCCTACATCTTTCTGAACATGAGGATGACTAGGATTTCACTTTATATCCAAAATAGAAAAGGACCCATTTGTGTGTATTTATTCTCTCTTTTCCCCAGAAAAGTGCATTTTAAAAGAAGATAATACAAGATTTGCCAAGATCTCTGAAAAGCCCCATTGATTTTATTGTTTCTTCTCAAAGTAAACCAGTTTTGCAGGACTATTTCCTTAGATTCTATAGACTTGGCTGTTTTTCCAATAAACTTCAAAGCTAAGTTCTCGCTTCCTTTAGCAGGCCCTTTGCTTCAGCACTTGAGTTGCATAATTGTTAATCCAAAACATCCTGCCTCAGTGATGCCAAGCACTTTAAAATTAAAATACACCAAAACTTGGAAAGTTATACGAGTCACCCCAAAAATAGCCATGCTGCCATTTTCCAGCAGATACGATTTAGTGTTGCAGTGAGTGCTTGGTGTGACTCTGGATAATCCCTTGCTCTGGGAGGTGTGAACACTCTCATCTTGGGCTCTGCAGCAGGCACCAGAGCTGCCTGCAACACAAGCTCCCAGGATCCAGCTTTCTGGAGTCATTGCTGGGGCAGGGTTAGCCAGGAAAGCCAGGCTAACAGATTTCACAACATTTCTTCACTCACCACAGCTGAAGATCATTTTTACTGATTCAGTTCATTCACAGCTCGCCCTGTTTCTCCTTGAGGTGTTTCTTTTGGCTTCAGGGTGTGAGGTGTCACACTCTGTGTGTGACCCATGATCTTGCTACTCTTGTGCTGATCCACCTGCCCTTCCTCCCTCCATCCTGCTGGGAGTCACATGGGTTTCTCTGAACACACTAATTTGTTGTTTTGGGAGGCACTGAGGAAGGACCAGCCTCCCAAGGAGATGTTCTGAAAGTGTGGACACAGCAATGTCCTTTGCCAAAGACCTTACAGCTGGTGTAGAGTGATAAAAAGGACTCGCACAACAAGAGGTTTGAAGTACCAACAGCTTTCACATGGCAGAAAAGATGGACTACATTTGTTCTGGTTCTTTTTATGTGCCCAGTCCTAGGGACCATGGGGTGAATCCTGGGAGATACTTAGGAGAACCTCACTATTCAGAGTAATAATTAAGAATGAATGACTGGGTCTTTACCACCAGCAGGTAGAGTTGCCATGTCCAACACAGTTGGCAAAAGGCAACCTTCAATTCATGCAGGATCAGACCTGTTTTAGCCATTAATCTTCACAACACGTTGAAGCAGCTGGGTTTTATCATCCTTATTTTGCAGAAGGGAAGACCTCAGGCAGCACAGTAGAGTGACTTCTCTTTTGCCAGAGAGGTTTTCTCCTTTTGTTCCTCCTAGTGGTGCTAAAGATCTCACCTTTTCTAGAATAAAGGACTTAACCAGAACTCAGCTGAATGAAGGGTTGAGTTTGGATCAGACCAGGTTCAGAAAAGAAGGACTTGAACTGCAGGTTGTCCTGGGATGACTCTCACTGCACCTCTCACATGACACCCTTGTGTTCTCACGCTCACACTCTTGTTTCACGTCTTTCAGGCAGATTCAACTCTCTCCAAGTAATTCCTGGATTAAAAGTGCAGGCTCATGCTCATCCATTGCTCAACACTTCCTGTTTCTTCTGCAGGACGAATGAAGCTCAATAAACTGCATAACATGCTGAGCTCAATAAGCTGAGTAACAACTCAGCATTACCCAAAAATAGGCCAGGTGTGAAGAGAACCAGAATTCCCTGAAGCCAAACTGCATGTTCATGCAATGGAACACCTTTCTTTATCACATCCAGTGCTGCAGGGGCTTTTTTGCCCTTTTGTTTTTTTAAGAGAACTTTTGCTTTCAGAAAATGACAGATCAAGATCAATAACAGCATTAAGCATAGATCACGGTAACAAGGAACTGGTGGAAGTTTATGGCCACTCAATCCACTTAACTCTGCCAAAGCAATACCCAACCACCAGGGTTATAAATTGTTGAGCTGAGTCTGTAGTTTTAAAATGTTATCCATAATCAATTGCCTCCCCCCCGAATTAGGCCATTTGTTGTCAACAACTTTGTTAAAGAATAAGCCAGTGGTTCACATCTGCTTGGGAGCAGAGTCAGGCTTGAGCTGTTTCCCTGGCTACTCCAGCTGAATCCATATCTGTTATCATTAACATGAATGTGGGTAGGAAAGCAAAAAACCATGCTGGAAATGAAATCAAGCTCTCCTCCCACTGCCCCAAGCACATAAATCTTGTAAGTTAATGGTGCCACAGAATGGGTCTGGGTGGCTGTGGCAGGGGTCAGGGATGCACCAAGAATGTGGGGTCAAGCCCTGTGCAGCACTGACCTTTTGGAGGAGGTGTGTGTGTCACTGCAGCCCCCCCAAATCTGCTGCTCAGTGCCCATCCAAAGTCATTAGTATCTATCCTCACACAGCACTGACAGCCCCTGCAGACCCTCTGCTTTGCTCTGTTGCTTTGTCAGCAGCTGTGGGAGGAGAGCTGGGCTCTCCAGAAGGCCCAGAAGTATGGGAAACTCAGCTGGGGTCAGTGGCCACAGGTCATCAGTGAGGAGATGATGATGATGATGATGATGACCTATCTGAAGTCAGCTCCATCCTTTCTCTCCACAGGACAGAGACTCTGCATGTAAGGGGGAAGATGAACCTGTGAAATATGGGAGAAGAGGAAGAGAGTAGCTGGAGTACACCAACCCTGGGGCAGGGGGTCAGGACAAAGTGTGGCTCACACCAGACACTGCCTGGTGTCCTGGGCATGTCCCTGGTGTGCCAATGTGCTGCCTTGCCCAGGCACAGCTCTGCACTGCACTTGGCAGGGTAGTGGTGGTGGGGTATTGTGTGCTGCACTGAGGGTGGACACTGCAACAGCCTGATCTCAACTCTCTTCACCTTCTTTCTTCCTGTGGGATTAACAAGAATCTTAGCACAGACCACGCTTTAAACATTAAAGCTAGCACACAAATGCAACCAGCAAGGCTGACAGAAGTTGTTTTCTTCTCACACCAGTTGTATGCTGCTGACCCTCCAGGGACATCAGCAATGTATCTCCTGGATCTGCAACAGCAGCTGCAACTGCATCACACATTTTGCACTCACTGTTTCATCATTTGACAGCACTGTTGCTCCAGACAAGAGGCTGCTGATTTGTGCTCCTGTAGCTGAGCAAAAGGTGGTCGATGACCAGGCTGCTGTTGGCAGAAGCACCAGGAGCCCAGCTGTGTCATTCACACAGCAGTGGCACTCCTGGACAGCAAGAAATTAGTCTGGGCACAGAAAGAAAACTTATTTAAAGCTGTTCTCGACTATACTCTTCCTAAATTAGTTTATTTTGATCCTGGTAGCTTTTCCACTGGTGTCCAAGCAGGTGACTCCAGCGTTCTGGATTCACCTTTTCTGTCAAGGGTTTCATGAAGGCAGCTGATCCATAAAGGAACTTAGGAAGAGCTGAATTTGATGAATAGCACACAGTGCTAGTCACACAAGTATTTCTACCTGGTTTTTAGCACTATTCTATACATTTTCAAGACAGGACAAAGTACATCAGCGGCACAGCAGAGCCACCTTACCAGGGATGGGAAAGCAGGACCAGCAGGCCTCACACAGGGATGGGAGAGTATGGACCAGGAGATCTCCAAACAGCTTTTTGCCTTGCTCTCACCACCATGTTACACGTGTAAAATACAAGTGGGCATAAAACCTTCACATTAACATCATTCAAAGCCCAGCTCTACCCTCACACTGATCTTTCCTCTGGAGCACATCCCATCCTCCTGTGTGCAGTTATTTATATTTCTTCATGCTGTCCTTTCCAGCAGCCTGTTCTACTTAACACCCCCCCAGCAGGGCCTCTCTGCAGCAACACTGCTTTTAACCTACCATCATCATGACCATAATTTACTGCCATTGTATTTCTGCCCCCCCTCAATGTTAAACATTAACCTTGGGCCCACTATTGACTGCAGAAGGCATCTGCTGCAATCATATGGGAAATACCAGGCATTATTTGGCTCTTCAGGAGATGGAGGCATACAGAGGTCCATGCTGTGTTGTTTAGGGGAAGAGCAGGAAATGTCTGTGCATAGCCAGTTTTAAAATTTAAATTGAGCTTTCATAACTGCTGCTTCCAAAGGCTGGTTCAGTAAAGCACCAAATCTTTTCCACAGCCATAGGATTCAGAAAGCACAGAAGTTTCCTTGATGATCAACCTTGTTAGCTTGAAGGACCTATTCTTTCAGAGTCCTCATTGTGTGGCAAGAAGAAAGGAAAAAAATGAGTTCTTGGAAGTAAAAACCCTCCTTCTGTTCAGGTTGGAATAAAGAAAGGGTCACTGCCTCTCTCTCTTCCTTTTCTCAGACCACATAAATAGAAGAGTAGCACCAGTCCATAAGCTGAATACATCAGGTTCTGATCACACACCAAAGCCTTTGCAACACATGAAACTGATATTTGCTGTCACATGCACAAGGTGTCACAAACACATTGATGCTACTCAGGATTGACTGGGCAGATTCTTGTCTTTCTGTGGTGTGCATCTTCCGTGGCATAATCCCCAAAAATCACTCTGCCCTTGTACGGAAAATCTGAGAATGTTTTGAACTTTTTTTAACCTGCAAATTGAAGGCTCATGGTAGGATCAGTAGGTACCGATGGAAGTAGTAGCAAGTGGGAATCCTGAAAAACATCTCCTTTTCCTTTGTCTTCAAAAGCCTTGACAAGCCTCCCTCTCCCTGCTTTTATCTCACCCAAGCTTACCAGCAAAATCCCTCCCACCAAGTTTTCCATGACTTCCAGCCTTCTTTTACCTTTTTGGTGTTTTCAAACACCTACCATGCATAAAAGCAAGGTAAATCTAATTGGCTCATCCTCCTCTCCTTCCCAGTACAGCTCACAGTGACAGACTGGAGGCATCCCACAACATCCTTCACATGAGTGCATCCAGCAACTCATGTGTGGGGCCTCCCATCCCTTAATTAACTGCACTTGGGGCATTTAAATATTCCTGTGATGGTCCTGTTTGCAAACCAAACAGTTTATGGTCAGAACAGACAAAATCTTATTGTTCTCCCATGTAATATGGGATGCAAATTACTCTACATTTTTGGGGATGGAAGGGACATTAAATATTATTCCAACCTCCCTGCTTTGAGCAGGAGCACCTTTCACTGCACCAGGTTGTTAAAAGCCCCACCCAACCTGACCCTGAACATCTCCAGGGATGAAGCATCCAAAACATCTCAGGGCAGTCTATGCCTCACCACATTCACAGTAAAGATTTTCTTCCTAACAGCTAAACTAAATGCAACTACCATCTTTCAATTTAAAGCCATTCTCTTTGTCCTATCAACACTAGCAGGCTGCTCTAAGGTCTCCCTGAAGCTTCTCTTCTCTCTCTCCTTCAGCCTGTTTTCACTGGAGAGGCGCTACAGCCCTCTGAGCAGTCCCATGGCCTCTTCTGGACTCACTTCAGCGGGTCCATGCTGGGGATCCCAGAGCTGGATGCAGGTGGGGTTTCACCAAAGAAGAGGAGCAGAATCCCCTCCCTCCTCTGGTATCTTCCCTTTGTACCCCCTGGTGAATATATTCAGTTTAATCACAGTGTCCCTTGTCTGTTCTTTTTCTCTTGTCTCTTGCCAGTTTCCTATCACTGTGAACATTTGGGGGTTTTTGTTGGAGAAAAGTGAAGCAAACAGCATTAAATATGTTTGCCTTCTCTAGGTCACCTGTGCCACTCCTGTTCCTCATTAGGTAATGGGCTTATGCCTGCTGCTGTCTTCCTCTTACTTTACTGTATTTATAGCACCTTTCTCCTTGTATCCTAACACTCCACACTGGTTGTAATTCATTTAGCACGGAAACCTTTGTGCCCTACATGCTTATTTTATTCCTTGATCTCATCCTCAGTAATGTGACCTCATTCTTCTTTTTTAAATTATTCTTCTGGGACTCTCCTATCCTTACCCTACCCTCTGGCTATCCACAGTGGATAGAGGTGGATTGGTGAGCTGTTGTCATTATATTACAAGAGTTCTATATCATTATATTGCAAGCGTTCCATATTGCCAGAGTTTTGTACCTCCTTGATGTTTCTTGTAGGCAGCTCCTCCAGGCACTGACTCTTCCTTGTCCTTGCAGCAGCCAACTGACTCCAGTTCCCCCCAACCAACCAATCCACTCTTTTATAACACTCTTCTTATTGGCTACAGGTGTGGCCTGTTAACATCAGGCCTGCTCCTAATCTTTAGTAATTAACCCAGCTGCAACTCTTTAGGGGATAAGATTACATTCTATACCACCTTCATTTACTTACATTCTATCCCCCTGCAGTGAGCAACGTCCCCTGGCTCAGATGCTTGCTGCCCATGAGGGCAGCTCCTTGCCCCTGGCCCTGCTGAGAAAACCTTGTCAAGATGTGGGATCTCACTCAAACAGCAGAGCTTTACCCAGCACACAGCACTTAAGTTGTTCCAAATCCTCCCAGCACCCCCAGGAAGGGGATGTACCCCAAATAGAGGATGAGGGCAGTGATTGTCCCCTGCACTCAGTGCTGGTAGGGTCACACCTTGAATCCTGGATTCAGTTTTGAGTCCCTAACAACAAAGAGGCATTGAGGTGTTGGAGTAAGTTCAGAGAAGGGAAATGGAGCTGGGGATGGTTTGGAGCACAAATTTTACAAGAAGGGGCTGAGTGGACTGGAGGTGTTTAGCCTGGAGAAAAGAAGGCTCAGGAACTTCTCACTCTCTACAACTCCCTGAAAGGAGGTTGTAGTGAGTTGGGCTCAGGCTCTTCTCCCACATAACAAGTGACAGGACAAAAGCAAATGTCCTCAGGTTACACTAGGAGAAGTTTAGATGGAATATCAGCAAAAATGTCCTTACTGCAAGGGTGGTCAGGCATTGGAATAGGCTGCCTAGGGCAGTGGTGAAGTCACCATTCCTGGAAGTGCTCAGATGGGTGTGGATGGGGCAGCTGGGGACATGGTTTAGTGGTGAACATGGTGGTGTTGGGTTAACAGCTGGACTTGATGAACTTAAGGTCTTTTCCCACCTTAATGTTTCTATGATTCTATATATCAGGGACATGCCAAAGGAGATCTTCTGTATCCCATGTTGCAGACGTGTTGTGACAGCCAAGGGTGGGAAATGGTGAACCTCAATGCCACCAGCAAAGGACAAGGGAGCATCCAGAGAGAGGTGATCAGAGCATTACAAAAAGTCTCTGCCCCCAGTCAGTGAGGAAAAGCCTCATTTGCCCTCCAGTTTTCATGTCTGATGGATACCTTAATGTCAGCTAGATACTTGGTTCTCTTGTGCAGCAGAGATGAGCATTTGCCTGTGCAGATGCTCTGCAGCAAAGTTAAAAGGATGCAGATCTGCCTTGCTCCACTCCTCCTCCCCACTCACGCAGGAGCCAACACTTCCCAAAGCCACCTCTGTAAAGTCTGCAGGGAGTTAGCACAACACTGGCAGAAGTGAGGCTGTAAAAAAGAATGTTTAAAATGTTAAAATAGATATCTCCTCTGGCAAAATCATCTGACATAGAAGCACCATGGTACAGATGACTTGAACAGTACTGGGAGCTTTGTATGTGTTCAGTCAGTGTGTGCTGCAGAAGGGGGATGCTGGGGCAAGAGAGTCTCACCCATATTTGACTTGCTGAAGACATGAGGGGGTTGTAGCCTTACCTGTTCCCTCCTCAAGGCTCAGCAGCTCCCACGCTGGAGTCCCTGCAGTGCTCTGTTTTGCCCAGCAGCAGCTGAAATGCCTTAGGGCCCTTTCATGCAACCTCAGCGGGGGTGGCCCTTGGAAACACTGGTAAGGGAATAATTAAAAAAAATTAAAACAAGCAGATAAAGAACTGATCACAGCCCCAATACAAGCAGGACATTAAAAAAAAAAAAAAAAAACAAAAAAAAAAACAAACCTGATTACAGCCCTCTAGGTAGGACACCAAAGACTTCCTCTGTCCAGTTTGGGTTTGGTGAAAACTACAGTGATTCTGCTAAGACTTGACTTAGTCTCTCTAGGTAGTTTTCCTCCACAATATAAGGTGCAAAATTATTTGTAAAATGTTTGTGATTACATTGATACATGCTGGCTGTACTGGCCATGCATGTTCTTTGGGAAGTGCTTCCTCAAAACTTTTCCTCTCTGAGGTTGCAGGGACTCAGGACTCAGAAGGGAAGGAAAGCTGTTGTGATTTCTGGAACAGGGTGTTCTATTTCAGGGCACCAGGAGGCAAATAGCTCCAGAGAGCCCTGTCTCTGTCATTAGAGACCACAGTTTATGCAGGGCTGAGAACAGAAATCAACAACACTCACGGACCCCTCTTCCAGCCTTCCTAAATGAAAACCCGATTCTAAAATATTTTAAAGATGAGTTTTTATAACACTCACTTATCACATATGTATCTGAGCACTGTGGTGTGTTGAAGCATCAGTTTTAATATCACAGCACCACTCTACTGCTAACATGTCCCTAAATGATCTCAGGCCTCCCTTTATCCAGAAAAGGTTGGGGTTTTATGCCTTAATTCCTTGAATTCAGATAAACTCCAAGGAGTTTCCCAAAGTCAGCATTGAGCCTGGGGGGAGATCAACAGGGCTGGTTATTTTTCAGCCCACAGCTGATCCAGGCCCTGGTTGCTGCCTGTCTCACCCAGTGAGACCTTGGTTGAACCAGCCTGGCCCCACCAGCCACCCTATCAGGTTGTGTGAATGCAATCTAAATTCAGCAAGCAGCCCTAATTAATGTTCCTCGTGTTTATTTGACTCGCCGAAGATACGCATCGACCTAAGTAGTAAATCTCATGGTTGCATAGGAACTACAGGGATCAGTTCCTTTCCAAATGTGTCCTGGATAGAGCCCAAGACATCTAATACTGTGGGGAAAACACATATTGAGTGTCAAATAAAAGCAACAGCAGCTCTGCAACAAATGGCAACTTCCTCTTGGAAGAGTCAAAGATGGCTGTGACTGCTGATGGTTTTAAATGTACTTTCAGATTATTAATAGAGACAATTTAAAATAGCTCCTCTCACTCCAATTCCTGCTTTAACTCATACCCCACTGCTAAACATACTGTGGCTGCTCCTGCTAATACACTCTCTAACAAATCACAGCCATGCATAGGTTTCCTTTCAGTATTTCCAATTTACTCTTTAATAGGAGACAAATGTGTCTTATTTGCTGACTGCTTAATGAGTCTGAAAGATTTTCCAGGCAAGCATTGGGATGGTGCTTATTAGAGCTGCTTGCAAATTGTTTTACTTGCTTAAATCCGTGGCCATAGGATATTCACTGGCACCTAGATGCTGGACTGGCTGGTGCAATACTAACATGTAAATCAGTATATTATGTAAAGAAATGGAAATTTTGGTAGGACTGTTCCCGTTTCCACTTGACAAGAGTCAGAAACCAACATATTGAACTGACAAGATGTGCATGTAAATAGTTGCTTTGCTTGTGTACTTGTAGGATAGTAATTGCTGTCTGGCTTCCTATTGTAGAAATTCACTGAGTAGCTGATCCTGGCAACTTCAGGTTGAATTTCACACTCCTGAGCTTTACTATTGATTATTCAGAGGGAGTCTTTGTTTTGGTGGCCATGCAAAGGAAATATGCCTCTTTGTGCATTTGTACATGTATTTTGGGACTGGATTTATTTTTCTTATATTTTTTTTTCTAAGTGTGACGACTCCACCAGGAAACATTTCCCAGCGCAAACTTCCTGACATAAATATTTATATAATCACCTGCCTTTCCACCTGCTCCCAGCCACTGGGTCAGAGGTGGGAAGCATGGATTAAGGGCTGGGGACAAGGGGAGATGCAGCAGGGAGAGAAGCTGAGGGGGCTGAGCCTGAGACAAGGGTACCTGGGGCATGAGAAAGGCTGGAGGAGTCGAGGGAGGGCAAGGCATGGAGCCATGGGCAGGGGATTTGTAAAAATATAACATAAAAAATTTCATTTGGGGCAGGATGGAAGCAGGCTTTCATTGGCAAATCTCTTGGTGTCCATCTCTCCTCCTTCACAAAGGAAGGGTGGTTTGTGGGTGCTGGGTTTTGTGCAGGCTGTGGGTCTGTGGCTGCAGGCATTGCAAAGCAACAAAGAGCCAGATGCAGCGAGTTTGATCAGAGTCAGATGGGGTTTGGGGGAATAAAGCACCCCAAAAGAGGTGGTCATTGGAATAGAAACAAAAAGAGAAATTGTACATTGACCCTGAATTCATGTGACTGAAAAAAAGGAATAAATCCCTCATTTTTCCAGCATGAAAACCTACACAGTTTTTAGAGACTAAAAGGCCTTAGATCTTATTGCTTTGTCTTTCTTACTGCTAGTAGGGCATTCAGGCTTAAGAAACCCATTAAGGATATGCTTTCTCAGGGTATCTGAGGCTTTTTTCTCTTCAATAACAGAGGAAAAAATGAATTAATATTATTCTGTTGGTTTCACAAACTGAGAGAGTGGACTTTGAGGTTTTCCTCTTTTCTAAAAGTTTTACTTTTCAGCTCTCAACTGCACCAAAATTACCCACGTTTACTGCAGACTAGCCCTGTCAGTGTGTAGCATGTATTTGAAATATAGAGGCATGCCAGATGAAAACCAGCAGTGTGAAATCAGTGCACCAAGAGAAAAAGGCAGGGATCAGCTCAGACCCTCTGGGCTGGCTGCTGGCAAGCCTGCAGCGTGTGTGTGCTCTCCCCTCTACTCCCAGTGCCCTTGATTTCTCAGGCTGCTTTGAAAGACAAAAAGAAAGTTGGTAATCATACACTGACAGATGGTTCCTTGGTTAGTTACTCTTTATTTAGATGGAAACAACTGCGATTCATCAGCTTTTGCCTTTTTTTTTTTTTTTTATTATAGCTACATCATGGTGAACTTTCAACTCCTAATCTATTTCTAAGAAGTATTGTGTGGCAAGTGTCTATTAATAACAAACCTTGGGCTGACTGGAAATTTCCTTTTCTCTGCTCATATTCCAGTTTTTGAGATGTTTTCACCCAATTTTGTTTCACTTTTCAATGAAAGAGCGATCCAGAAAGTTTTCCAGTGAATGTCATATTAAAGATACTGCTTACATGCCTATAAACAGAACATAGATATTTCTTTCTTATTCTTGGACTTGCTTTCTTTTTCTTTATTGTGAATTGATAGCTAATGAACTGCTTGTTTCCTTTTTTGATCATTAACTATTTTGATTGATTATTTGGGGGAAATATGCTTGTATCACCTTCCTAGGCATATCAGAGTTAAGCTGTATCTGTGAATTGTCCTTTTGAGTAGTATTTTAGAAAACTCTATATGCATTTAAAGTCAAGAATGTCCAAAAATAACGTGTCTAGATGAAAGTCTGAAACAAAGATTTAGAATGATTGACTTAAATTTGAAGAGTGGCTGTCTGCAATAAATGGAAAAAACTTGTATAACATTCCTGCTCATGCCTAGAGGTTCATTTTCCTTTTGGGTTGATGTAGAATTTCACTGCACGTCTTAGACCCAATAGTGAACAGTGATTTCTCCAGGATTCACTAATTAAAGGAAAATCCTGTTTAAAAAAATCCAAACAACAAGAGATTCAGATTCATTGGGGGGTTTTGTTTCACATTTCCTACCATCCATCATTACAGGCCTGGACCAGAATTACTGCAAACAAAGCTGCAGTTGTGTCCAAATTTTCTTTTACAGATGTAGGGGAGACTTTCACTGATACATTTTTTCCAGCAGCACAAACTCAAAATATCAGAATTACTCACTTTTTCAGGTATTAAAATCAGTTGAATTAAAAAAAGATTGCTACGTTGGTCTTTCAAAAATACATTAAATTATTTTAGATTTGAAAAACAGTTACCATAAAGCACTTAATGCATCTGTGGCTATTCATTTTTTAAGGAATTCATTCTGATTTTTTTCAGGGGAAAATCTCAGGGAACTCAAATGGTAAATTTAATGTCTTTAATTCTAATAGAATGCAATCCAAGTCTGTTCTAAATTATTTTCTATTTGGACCTGATCTACCTTGAAACCAGTCCATAGCTGACCATTTTCATGTCACTCAGTGCTATGCAAGTTCAACTTGGAAATTTTTCCCTTTTTCACATGGTATTAACACTATCAAATTTTTACCTCAAGGTTTGTTCTTTAACAGGCAAAGTGAAAGGAAGAGCTCCTTTTTCAGAGGATATACCCCACTACTGGCCTTCCAGACAAGAGCTGAGTACACTGCTAACCCATGAGGAATGGCATGGTGGTAGGAGATGGGATCATCACTGGCACAATGAACAACCCCCTCCCTTGTGAATTGCTGTCTTCTTCATCTCCCTTTGGCAAAAAGCTCTCATGGATAAACCTCAGCAGGCGAGTGGGCATTCCCTCTGTGCTATCCTCAGTTCACCTGTGTCAGCCTGAGCTGGCCCAAGTGCTGCTGGAAGGCACTGGGATGATGCCATGAGAAGATTCAGTGGGAGGTCCCTTGGACAAGCCTATCCAAATGCCAGGAGCACTGTTTCAAGGATTCATTTTGTGCACATCTCCTTGCAGGAGAGCTCAAGGCAACCAGGACTGTTGACCTTCTCCAGCTCCTCGTGGTGAGGAATGGTCACGTCCCAGCACCAGCTCAGAGCCCTGCCCTGCAGGCACCTCCCCTCCCCTGACCCACAGATCCTCCAGCTGCCCTCCTTCTCCTCCTCTTCCCCTCTTTGGCACTGCTCTGAAACCCCCATGGGTCACACAGTGGGCAACGAGATTAAGACTGGGGTTTATAAAGATGATGCCTTTTTAGAGAGCTTAATAGGCCAGATGCTCAGCTGAGGATCAGGCCATCTGTCCATTCAAACCCTACCTGTACAGCAGGTTATTGCTGAGAGAGGGAGGGTGACAATTTGGGACTGCAGCCCCAAAACCCAGGGACACAGCATCCTCCTAACACAAAAAAAAAAAAATTGGAAAAGAAAATGATAGATGATGTTCCTGGCTGATAGAGGCACTAGTAAGAGGGACACAAGCCCAACTGCATGCATGGCAAAGAACTTTGCTCTTCCAGCAGATATGAAGGAGCCTGAGAGTCAGCAAAACCCATAATTATGCTCACTTAAAAATCTTTTGCTCTCCCAGAGTAGAGTGAAGGGAGCCCCCCCAGAAATGAGAGTCAGGCCCAGTCTCCAAAGCCAGCTGCTGCTTTAGTGCAGTGATCTGTCTCCATACTCCCTGATAAGCAGTCTATGCCCTGTGACTTGTAATAAAAGGGAATGATGGTCCCTGCACAAACCCAGAGAAGAGGTATTGATTTGCAAATAGTTTAAAAGAATATTCAAGGGTCATGAGCTGACCCTTTTTCAGCTCTGACATTTTATATCAGGGGGGATCCCATTGAGATGGGAATTCATATCCTAGACATTGTTTTGTCCTGTTTCATAAATAAGTTGAATAGCTTAATTGATTGACACCCACTGCACTTTCCCAGCTTCCTCAGGCTCAAAAGTACACTGCTGTTTTCTGCCATAAATAATATGAACTTTCAATCAGCTGCCAGGCACAAAAAGGAACTGAAAATTCTTCATACAATAGCTGCAATCTGGCATACGAGGCACGGCAGGTCTGAAGGGAGAGCAGTGTTTGATGTCTCCAGGTACTCATTTTTTTCCTGTGGCACCAATAGCATTTTCCTACCCAAACGACCTCAATCCTAAAGAAGAAGCACCCAGGGGCCCCTGCAAGGAGGAAGACTGGTTTGTCCTGGAGCTGATGTGTGGGTTAAGAGCCTGGTTTGCAATACTGTGAGCACAGCAGGGAACCACATGCTGGACCATCAAGTCCAGTCCCTTGGAAATGCTGGTACAGCATCCCTTCTTCTCTCTTACATTCTGATCCAACTTCATCTCAACCTGAGTGACATTATTCTCCCCCAAGGGCCCCATTTGTCCTCAGACCTCACTCCTCTGATTATTACAAGTCTCCTAATTTTCAATCAATGCTTAAACACATGCTTTGTGTTTAACTGAGATCAATCTGTTCTCATGGCAAGTTTATTTTTTTACTTAAAAAGTTCTTTTCTTCCCTGGATATTTAGTCCCCACTGCTCTTCCTCAGTCCTGGTTGCACTAAGGGAAATGAGCTACACACTTTGCATCTCTTATTTTTAATACAATTTAATGGCCTTTTCAGCAATTCTGGTGACTTTCAGAGAGCTCTTGGCTAAGATATAGCCCACACTTTCAAAAAACAGATGCAAAAAGAGTGTGAAAGTGTTGAGGACTTCCTCTCAGGGAAGGAAGGTGTGGATGTAAGCACTTACCTTCAGTTGCCCAAGATGGAAAATGTTAGCTTCTGACCTCCCTATGCTTTAATTTCCTCATCTGTAAAACAGAAAGAACAACACAGACCTCAAAGGGCAGTAATTAAGTTTTCCAAAGTGCTCCAAGATCTTCAAGTGAAAAGTTCAGTTCTAAATGTGAAGCTCTTTAGTCTGTTGTTCTTCACTTGTTACTTCTCAAGCAGTGCAAACCCTGGAGTGAGGGCACTGAGCCAGACTAAAGCCAAGGCAAGTTCCTCCCTTGATTGCAGTGGGAACCCTTTATGCCAAAGGTTTCATAAGGGGCAACAGGCTGCTAAGACAGAGCAATAAACACTGGGAGAAAAAGAACACTGACTGAAACCATTGCAAGGCCAAGTGAGATCAGTAGTTTTTCTTTAGAAATAGCAGCAAACAGTTAAATCTATTTTTCTTGCTTTGCTTCAGCAGAAATTTTGCCAAGGATGATCACCATACTGCACCCTCATCTGTAATTAATAAATGTTTGGAAGGACACTTTCCCACTCAACATATGAAATTATAGATGATCCCTTAATTCCCCAGACATTTGCAAGCCTTGTCTTGTCAGAATTGAATTTACTACAGCTGATTACCCTGAGAATGCACTGACCTTCTTAGCTCCTGCTGTGGTCTTTATTTTTTCCATGGCAGATAATATGGAGACCAGAAACTGGGGACTTGGTAGTAGGGATTATATGATACTAATGAGACAAAGCTTATTGTTGATGTTAACTGTTATTACCACTAAAAAAAAGTGCACAACTCCAGACAGATGGACTTCACTTTGTTACACCAGGAGGGAGCGAATGCATTTTGACAGTAGTAGCATCTATTTAAAATCTGGACCACATCTGGTGCCTCTCTGAAGCAGACCATATCTGATCAATCAGAATTATGGCTCTTCAGTCTCCAGACGAGTTAGAAGAAATTCATTATCTGTTTTGAAGCCTGCTTCTCTTTCATCTATTAAAAAAAAATGAATTGTCATCAGATCCATTTAGCTAAAGAAGGAAAGAAAAAAAAATGACAGTAATTAAACTAACTAGCAAGCTCCACATCTGAAGATATGATTAATTCTTTGAAACACAGTGCATGTAGGTACTTGGCTCATGCTAGGCTTCAGTCAACAGTTTCTTAGCTGATGAAATAGATAGGCCTAGGACTTATCTCCATTTCTGGTTAATTCATAAACTCTTGGAAATACCCACATGAATTTCTCCAAACTCTGTCAGAAGTCAATATTTGTCTTTCAGTAACATTTAGCCCCTGGGCATGGGGCTTGAAAGTCACCACCTGGGGACAGCAGTGTCTCCATGGCCTCCTGCTCCCAGAGATGTCACCCCCCTCTCCTGTGTCCCCCTCCTGGACCAGCAGTTTCAAATGCTGAGAATTGACACTAAATGCTGTGAATTCTTCTGTGTGTGGTCTGCTGAACCCAGAGGTGGTGAGAGCCTGGGCTTAGCAATAAGCAGAAGCAGAGTGCAAAAGGATCCTGCTCTGGATCACTTTAATTCCTTCAGTTTTTTCTGATTACAGAATTTCTTCTTGCCTTTGCTGATGAACACAATCATCACACCAACTGGAACTCGGCCTCTGAAGTTATCACTGCTTCCATCCTTACCATGTTTTAATAGCACAGTTCAGAAAGAAGCCTTGTGAAAGCAATTGACTTCTATCTACCTCATTCACAGCTTTTCAAACAAAGCTTTATTAAAAGCTAAAGCATTTTATAGGTGTTATAACTGAAGTTAGTGAGAGGGTGGGGAAGCACAGGTTTCATGTGCAAAAGTATGGCCTTGGAAGAACAATTTAAAATGCTCATCAACATTTGTGAATTATCTCAAAATTCTTTGTCAAACTGTTGGTTTTAATTCCTGCTAATGAGACCTAGTGAAATTATCTACTTTTTTGAGTGAGGTGGAGGCAGTGATTGTAACCTTCCAGAGCAGCATCAGGTGTGCAAAAGAGACCAAGGCTGGCATTAATTTCTTCTGTAGTAATGATAGCTCAGGAACAAATGATTTTGACTGCTTGTTGATCACGTCCAGATGGGTAAAGCACAAAATGAGGTTATAATAGCTGCCTGCCTCAATGCTAAACCACCCTCAAAATTAAGTGGGGCAGCTCCAAAGCCATTTATCTACCATGGGTGCAGGACTGTCATAGGAAAATTGACTCAGGATGATAGATATCAAAATCTCCTGCTGGCAGTAGTAACTCCTCTGGAATTTCTACAAATCATGGATGACAATTTTCTAACCAAGAAATAAAAGCTAACGGTAACTAAGGTGGAAATGATTATGTTGGAGCCCTGTCTGAGCCAGTTAAAAACACATGGTCTTGAACACAACCAGGTTCACAAAGCTGAAACAAGTACAAGCCAGTTGTAAGGAAGGACTGGAGACTAAATGTGATATGTGATGCATGCAATGAATAGTTTAAAATTATTTAGCTAGATGTAAAAATAACAACAACAAAATGAGACTAAAACTGTAAGTAAGGAAGCAAGCATGGTCCAAAAATCTGGAATAGAAAAGGATGCAAAGCAAGTAATAATAATTGATGGATGTTTATAAAACAGATGTTGTAAACACTGAAAATACATCCTGGAGCTATACAAAATTAATAAGGAAGCAAAGGGATGCAAGGAAATATATGTGAACAAAAAGAAAAAAAAAGAAGACAGTAAGGAGCAGATGTTTGAGTCCATTGGGACCAAGAGTAACCCTACAAATACTGAAAGCCCATGAATAGTAAGAGCACCAGAATAGTCAGTAATAATGCAGAAAATCAGAAGTGTTTAACAAATATATTCCTTCCCTTCCCAGGAATAATCCAGGACATGTTCATATCATAAGAAAAGCATGAATATTTTCTACTCAGGCCATAATAAAAATGGAAAGAAAACAGTCACTACTAAAGTAACTTTTTAACAACCAGATATGTGGCACCAGGACTACTAAAAGTGCAGGTTAGCAAGTTCCTCTGGATGCTGATTTTAGTAATTCAGGCCCAGCAGTGGCAGAAACATGAGAGAAAGCAAATACTATTGCAATGTTTGGATAGGGTGAAGGAAATGATCAAATAAGTATAAATCTGTCATCCTGGCACTCACTAAGGGTTGCAATAACAGAAAATTTTTACAAGACTTAACTACTACAGATTTCAAGTAGGTATTCTAAATATTTTGCAATTTATGGAAAACCAAGCTTCTAAAATTTGCTGTTATAATCACTGCCAAAGACAGAGACAAATAAGACCTGTTGATTTCACTTGTTCTCATCTCCAGAAAAGATGGGAAATATTCTGCATATTCACCAAGTAGGAAATATTTGGGGTTTAGAAAAATGTGACACAAAATACAGACTTACTTTATTTGAAAAATAATTGTTATCAATCTCAGAAGGATGAAGGAGGTCCTAATTTGTGCTTGTACAATTTGACCTAATTTTTTATTTAAAATTCCCAGCTGTAATCTGTAAAATTTCTATTTGGTTGTGGTGATGAAGTAATAGTTTTTTGTCACTATACTGTTTTCAGAATGGTTTAAGGCTTTAAGGCAGTGCAATCCAAAACACCTGTAGACATCCACAGCTGATACAAAATACTCTTCTCTCTATTGTTACATAGGCTTCAGTAATTAACCTCTGATATAAAGAAATAAAGAATTTGTGAAAGCAGTGGAAAACAGTCAATTCCATCTAATTTCCACCCAAGTCAGAAACAGACATGAAGCATGGTCTCCAAAAATAACTGAAATGCTTCCTTTTTTTTTTCTTTCTTTCTTTTAAATCTGTCATTTCTTTGCTGAAATAAGGCATATCAATTCCTAGAGGTGAAGAGATAAATTCCCTTTTTGTCCTGAACTTTCTGAAATAATCCCTCTCCCAGATGGAGTGTGCAAAGGCAGGTTATGGAGTTCAGGGGATTCTGTGCCTCGAGCTGCCGATCGCTTCCCGCCGCGATTTCTGCCTTTCCCAACAGCCCTTTCACCATATGGAGAGGAAACTCACTTTCAGTCTCTGAACCATCACACCTGCTCTGAAACTGTCTGTGACTTGAGGGGTGGGATTGAGATCCAAGATTAGGACACGGGACCACAGCAAGGTGCCTAAATTTCCATTGTGGTCGGTGGAAATGGAATCGACACAGTCTGAGAGCTATTTTCCTGTAGAAGGCACTCACTCTTATCAGCAGGTTAAATTCCACACAAGTCCCTTTAACATCTAATTTTTTTCAGAGAAATTGATCCAGTGTTTTGCAGCAGGACAACAGAGCCCTCTTTTCCAAGGCAATACTTCAATCTATGTTTCTCTTTAATACAATTTCTCCCTGGAGTCATAGGGAAGACACTGCTTGCTTCTTTAAAGGAAATGCTCTTTTAAAGACCCCATAGTTCCTCAGCTTTTATAAACTCCTCTGCTTCACAGCTCTGTCCTCTCAAATCTTGGTGTCAGAGGTGCAGGTACACCAAGATTTTTGCAAGCACCATTCAAGAATTAGTAAAAACAAAGCTTTGCATTGATATCAGCCTGCTTTTAGTTCTCTATGAGAATTCATTCCTCCTTAACTCTAGATGTGTCCACTGACTCTCTTGAAGGGAGGCAAAGGACAGCCTCCTCCCAAATGCTGAGTGTGCCATTCCACCTCCAGCTGGGGAATAACAGCACTGGAGCCAGGCTGGCAGGGGCTGAAAATCCCTTGCACCAGGAGGGATTTGCTTCCTTCCTCAGACAGACCAAGCACAGCCACCCCTGTCCTGCAGCAGAGAGCCTGGCAATGACAGCAGGCTGTGCTCAGGTCACAGCCTGAGCTATCATAACCTTCAGTGTGAGCTCCCCCACTTCCAGGAGCAGGGTGGGAGATGCATGAGAATGCCTGAGGGAAGGAGGCACATTTGCACCACATCTCTGATCATCAAGATAAGCCGCCAGGAGACTGTTTATGGGTACTCGGTTATTGCATTGTGATTTGCAATATTCCAAAATACAGTATAAAAGAAGACCCCAGCCTGAGACAATGCCCCACAGCACCAACTCTGATGGTAGAAACAGATTTTCCACACCTGCTAGCTTCACACCCAAACCCATGTCTGTTTAATAAACAGTAGCAGGAATAAAAAATACCAGCTCTGGAGTTTCATCAACAATTAGAGTAAACTTGTTGTTATGTCCACAATCAGCTATTTTTGCTTGATGACTGTCACACACATTCACAGGAGAATGTTTCTGAGTTGTTCTTATTTGGGGCAAGGGCATGATACAGGTGACATTTTGAAAGCACTCAGATAACATGACATGGATTGCTCTTAAAGGACTCTCATGGTGGAACTCAGACACAAAGTTATCTTGCTCATACATGTGGTATCAGCATATTTTCATCTCTGATTGAGTTTGAATTTTAAAGTTAATTACATTAAGTTAGACAGGGTGAGGAGATTTTTAAGTGTGCTGACAGTCTTTTTGCTTTGCAAGCCATGCCAAATGCCAGTGACTAGCACCTTACAATCTTCTCATCTTCATTCCCAACATTTTTCTTCAAAGTCTTGTATTTCAAATTCTTTAGGTATTCTACAGAGCCCTACCTAATCTTCCCATATAATGTTGTTCACTCACCTTCCACACATGCCAAGCATTACAATGCTTGTTGACTTACTTAGCAATGCAGCCTTGCAAGACCCCGACACACTTGTCATAACAAGGTTTAGAATGAAAATACTCCATGGAAGAAAAAAGAAAACACTTGTATTTCTTTTTTCTTTCATTTTGCTGAAATACTTAATTTTAATTTGTTTATTTAAAAAAGTATTAAACACAAAATGTTAGCAGTTTTTATGGCTCACACAAGAATAAACATATTAAAGCAAGACACTGAGCTAGACCAAGTGTGCAACAAAGCATTCTAGTCCTAATTCCTAAAACCAAGTAAAAATTCAATATTGTGGAAGGAGTCAAGGTTCCTCCAGCTGATCATTACAGATTTCAGTAATCTGGGAACTGTAATGAACCTAGCCCAAACCCTTCAGCTGTTAAATCAGCCTACAAAAGAGAACCCCTTTGCCAGGGTCCCCACTGGAGCATGTCTGCCATCAGCTGTGGACACGTCCTGCTGGGCCCCAGCACTGCTGGGATGTGCTCCCCTTTCAAAGCCAGCCAAATCCATTTGTGTCACATGCTCTGCCTGCCCAGTACCATCCCCTTTCTGCCCCTGTGCCCATTTGGCAGGGCCCCCAGCCCTGCCTCCAGCCCATGCTCCTGTCACACACACAGATTGCAGCCTGAGCACGGATTTGGCACCTCAAATGCACAACACCTGTTTTGAAGGTTAACAGATAGTGACAAGTATAATCACAGCTTCTGCTGAGTTTGAGCCTGCCAGACAGCCAATTATGCTATTATTTTCAATAGTTTTTTTCTCCCTACACACAAAACCCATCACTTTTTCAAGGCAGTGCTACAGGCAGCTGCAAAATGCTCTGTTTTGGAAAGGTGGTCACCTTTCCTTAGACTCCTTCCTGAGGTCCAGCAGCTCTCAATGCCATTCCCCACCATGCCATGGCACTGCTCTGGGATGTTGTTCCTCAAAGGTCACAGTACGAGGATGCTCCAGCAGCTTTTCCCACCTCGTGTCCATCAGGTGAGGTCATGTCTGGAGCTCTGTCCTCACATTTCACCTTTGGGGCCCTGGGGTCCGTGGCCAAGAGCAGTCACGAGCTGCCCCAGTTGTGGTCACGCTGCAGGACTGGGACTGGAGCTGGGGTCACTGCCAGGGCAGGAGGGGGAGGCTCATATATCCTTGTCTAAAGGTTCCCACGGCCAGAGAGTTCCTCATCATCTCAGCACAGGGGGCTTTCATTTGTCAGCAAGCATGATTTGACAGAGGTCTTCTCCCCAGGCAGGCAGCTGGGCTTGTCTCTTGTGCAGGGAGGAAGAGAGGGAAAAGGGACTTAAAAACTGGGAGTGCAGTAACACCCCCAGCTCCCCCAGTGCACTGGAATTCAGCCCTGCAGCCTCAGTGAGGACACAATTCCTGGCCATTACAGTGTGAACAAAAACGCTGTCCTAAACCTTCATATTTTCAGCATTAGGCTTCCAAAAACTTCAGACTAGAAGCAATTATTCATTTTGCAGTGCACCATTTTGATTTCATCTTGGCACAGAGAGGAGAGACCAAGCGTTCTCCTTCCTTTCCTGGAAGAAGGTCTAAAGATACCAGCAACACGTCCAAGGTCCATTTCAAGGTCCATCTGTACTGCAAGCCCTGCTGACCTGAGCTGAGCAGCACAGACACAAGTGAGGATTCTTTCTTCAGGGTGCTTAGCACACTCTGCAATTGAATACCTGGGCAGAAAACAAACACTGGGCATGGTAGATGTAGCCTGGAAGGACAGGGGATGAAAACCAGGTTGTTACTTCATAAAACAGGGACACACAACTTTTTGAAAAGACCTTTATTTTTTCCAATTAAACTGAAAAATAAAAGAAGCTTTAAGTACTAATTTGAGGGGTCATTAATTCTGTCACCAAAAAAAAAAAAAAAAAAACAAATATAGCAGCATGGAAAACAGCCATGATGAGATGGCAGTCTGCAGCACTCCTCTCCAGTGGAACCCATTGCTTGTTTCCACAGGAGCTGATGTGCTTTCTGTAGGACTACACAAAATAGACAGTCCTATCCCCATCCCATGAGTGGGGACAACAGCCATGGTTAGCAGGTTTGCAGATGGTAACAGGGACAGTACTGGCATTTTCCTTGTGAAAGTCAGAGGCTCAGGATGTAGCAAGGAAAAAATTACATTACTGGAGCTTATGATGTGCCAGCATAGGGAAACTCAGAGGACTATTTCCTTTGGGGTGGGAAGGATGGATAGGGAATAAGGTTTTTCTCTTTGTTTTCTTCCCTTCTACCTGGGGTGCAGATGAGCATGGCATTCTCCTAGTTTTGGGGAAAGTAATGTTTCCCCTGTAACTTTCTGGCAAAATACCAGTTTGGGGGAATCCACAATTTCCCTGCAGACAGGAAGCTGATGGCAGCACAGTTTCCATTGCCCCCCTTACTTGCTGTGAGTTAGAAAGTTCACAGACCTGCATAGAGGGGGTGGTTGTGGGGGACCTGGAGTCATCAGATGCCAAAACCTCGTGCCAGCTTTTCCTGACCTGAGGTTGCACTGGGGATACTTGGAGGCATCATATCCCAGAAGACAAGCAGAGGGGCTTGGCATGGGAAGTGGAGCTGAGGAGATAAACAGCTGTCAACAACAAGCCCAGATCCCACCTGCCCTGGGCAGTGAGAGGGCTGGGAGAGAGCAAGGAGAACAGGAAGCTGGGATCAGCTCCTGTGTATTCCAGAGTGGCCTCATGGTGCAGTTGGCTTCAAGAGATGGGACATGGGCCTGTCTTACCTGGTGTATCTCCTACCTGGACCACAGGGTGGGAGGGGAATCATGGAACATACCCAGGATTGCAGATGGTGGTTGCCTGAGGAGGTTCACAGCAGTTCATGATCCACCTGCTTCTGGTGTGGGACTTCCCCTCTCCATGTGCTAAAATGTTGGCCACTATTGTGGATGCTAAGAAACAGAACAGCTCAGCAAAACAGTCTGCAGGAGGGAAGAGGTTATTTAAAGGGTGTTTGCCCAGGCTCTGCACCAGCAATGCTGCAGCCCTACTGGGGGGAGCAGTACGAGGTGAGGAGTTAAGTGCCAAGTTCTCATCAGCCTTTTCCAACCACAACACTGCAGCTAAATTTAAACAAAATCTGTTCCAGTCCATTCTGCCTGCTGTGCTCTCCCCTGTCACACACACAGAGACCTGAATTTGATACAGCCCCCCAGGCACTTATTTATTTATTTATTTATTTATTTTCAACCTGTTCACCTGGTGACCACCCATCCCTCCAGAACACCCCATGACCTCTGGAGCAGAGAGTGTGCCAGGGGCACCCATCCACCACTGCATGGGAAAGGACAGAAAAATGCAATAAATCTGCTGATGAGGTCACAGTCTCCAGAAATTGTTAAGGACCTGCAGGTTGTCCAGCTCTCAGGTACCTTGGGCAACCATGGGGTACCTTCTCCCCTAAGAGTAGGGCTTACAAAATCCAAACAGCTTAAACCAAAGCTGTTCCCAGAGAGAGGATAAGCTCACAAATGTGGTTTGGTTTTTTTTTTTTTCTGAGTGCAGATATCCTTGGCAAATGCTTTTCCTTTTTCTGAGAGAGACAGAGGAAATGTCTGCTCAGACCTCCTGTGTCCTCAGCTGCAGGACAGGTCAGTGCAGAGCAATGAAGCAGCCCATCAGCTGAGCCCCTGCTATTAAATTCAAACCAGTGATGCCACACAAGTTTTCCCCGTATCACATAATCAAATAAAACTGAAATTTCCATTCCTTTTCCATCCTGCAGTAATGCCACTGGAATGATGTGTAGGATAACACCAGGAAAGTTACTGGTGCAAAGTAATTAAGTTTTTAATTTGCACACTGCATGGGCTGGGGATTGTTACCCATTTAATACATTTCCTTTGTCATGTATCAGAGGCAGAACTTTGGAGAATAAAATCTGTTTACATACTGCCTATAACTAACACTGCTAATTAAAATATTTTGTGGTATATTGTTGATAGGATACCAGAAAAGCCCAAAACAGGAAGAACAACATTAACAAAAACATAAAGCATGTCCTCAGCAGAAGGAAGAGACAAAACACACCCATATTCCACAATGGTATCCAAAATTTTTCCATTTGGCAAAGACAAAATATTATCCTGAACACAGTACTTTTGAATTAAACCCAAGATGGGTGGGTGGGAAAATGCCAGACCCTTTTATTTTTTCTTCAAAAATTTCTGAAAGGAAATAATAATTTATGAAACCTTTCTTATTGGTAATAAATGGAAAGGGGAAAGGAAAGGAAAGGAAAGGAAAGGAAAGGAAAGGAAAGGAAAGGAAAGGAAAGGAAAGGAAAGGAAAGGAAAGGAAAGGAAAGGAAAGGAAAGGAAAGGAAAGGAAAGGAAAGGAAAGGAAAGGAAAGGAAAGGAAAGGAAAGGAAAGGAAAGGAAAGGAAAGGAAAGGAAAGGAAAGGAAAGGAAAGGAAAGGAAAGGAAAGGAAAGGAAAGGAACAGCAAAAATTCCTTATGATCCTGCCAAAGCAATTTTTGTAGTTACTAGCCCAGGAGAGACCTAGGTTATGAGTGGGGTTTCTCAGTGAGTAATTAATTAAAGTAATACATAACAACATTAAAGAACTTGTTTGTTTTGCCATGGTCAGTTATGACCTTACATGGGACCTGTGACCAAACTACCAGGACTTTCTTGTGTCTGGTCCTGTTGTGCTGGGATTTGGTTTTTATTAAGTAACTGCACAGTGTACAAGTGCTCTCCAAACAAAACCAAGGCTGTGAGCATTCAGTGCCACTGAGCACAATCCCCCTGATGTGCCCAACAGCTCCCAAACACACACCTGGCCCAACCCCTTCCCCAGAGATGACATGAGGACTCACCAGTTTTAGCTGGTTACATTTAAAAATAAAGAGGCTATTTGCTTTTCATAACTTCATTTTAGAGTCTACATAATCTCATAGACAGCAATGGTGGGCTCTGGGAAGATTTTAAAAAATCTCCTCCTGCTTTGGAAGTCAGAAGGGAGACTCTTTGGCACTACACATGCAGGTGTGCAGAGAATCCCTTTGATAGCTGGACCCAACCTCTTCTGCATCTCTACTTAACTGAAACTAATCAGCTAAATAATTACTGATTAATGCTGCTGTGTCAACCTACAAATGATCTATAGGAGCTACACAAGACACATGACCAAAGCCTTTACCCTGGAATAATCTGGAAGAAGGCTCATATTTCTGATTCAATATCTGTTTTTGCCACAGAGGATAAATTATTTCTGCAATACAGACTTGGAGACAGCTCTGCTGATGATAACTTGTCAACAGGGTAGCAGAAAGGCAAAGGCATTTGCCTTTCAGTCCCTGTGTATGGAAATGTGGATGGATTTCTGGGCTGCTGCTCAAGCCCAAATACCAGCTCTGCACTGTGTTTGGAGCACCAGATAAATAAAGCCACCTACATCACTTATGAATAACCAAAAATGGTGGACAGCAGGGAGCACATCCTCAGGCCTTCAGGCAATGGCCACAGCTGAGCTGAGGGCAGAGTCTGCTCCCTGGCACATGGCTGAGAGCACTCCCACAGCCCTGAGTCATTCCAGGGAAGTGGAATCCACCCCTGGTGACTTCCCAGGACGAGGTGACTCCAGCATGGGAGGTGGCACAGGGGGAGCATCCAGTTCATTGACTCTTCCCTGCACAACACTTTGCACCACAGAGCAGCACTGTGGGAGACACCAGCCCTGCTCTGAGGTGCAGCATCTTCCCCAGTCCCCAGCCATGGCTCTGCAGGGCCAGGCCTGCCCACAGCCACTCAGCACAAGGACACCTCACACACATTTATGTCAAACATAGAGAGGTGATCCTCTCCAGCGTGCAGCTCAGTGATGCTCAGCCAATTAGATTGATCCGAGAGTCCTCAGTGGGATATAGTCAGCATTTAAGTAGATCATTGACAAAAATAGAAAATCAGGAGGACCTAGGAGCTATTTTGGTCTAGCCTTTGACTGTAAATGGTGTGGCTGATAGCTGAGATGACTGGCTCCATTACAAGTAAAAGACCCATCTAGAGTAAACAGATGAACTGACTCAGACCAGCTTCTGTTTTTACATTTTTTAAAGCCTTTTCCTATGAGAAGTACTCTTAACAAGGTCTGCAGTGCCTTATCCCAAGGTCCCTTACAAGTGAAACAATTAACCCCTACTCTCACCAAATACCTTCTCTTTTTCAAGTGTATCCAGTTATTGATGTGCACAAACATTTTTAGATGACACCTTTTCATGCAGAACAACAATATCCATACATGAAAATACAGCTCCTATCTTCCAGTGCTATCAGAGAATTTAGTTTCTAGTAGATAAGATTGCTGCACTAAACCATGTTTGGGAATGCAATATCCAGCCTCTCATCTTTGACTGCTTTAATATTGGCTTCCCACTGTAGCATTTGAGAAATGTTAATGGTCTCTTTTTTTGAACAGCCAACACCTGTGAGAGGGAGGGAAGTGGAAATATCTCTGTTTTACAGAGGATCACTATTAGCAGAAACAAGCAAAGGTCAAGGTTATCTGCAATGTCTACAGCCCAGCCACAAATAGTTCTTCTGGGTTCTATGGAGGGTATTGAAAAGGTGAGAAAGTTGGTCAAAATATTTCTTGGAAACCAAACTTACCCTGGCAGTAGAAGAATGCTTAATCCAGAAAGAAATAAAACAAAACAAAAACCAGCAAATGAAAACAAATCACCAACACAAACCCAGAGGGTGGAAGCCAAATTAAAGCACTGAAATAGAGAGTATTTTTCCCAGCTGTGAGGATAACCTTACCACGATCTCCCAAAAATGGGGTACTTCAGCCCTTCATTTAAGAGTTTTAATTCATTGGAATCATTGAGCTTGATACAAAATGATGTTGTGTGGTTGAACCATGGGGGAGGTCAGACTGAAAGAACATCACAGTCCCTTCCAGCCTGAAAGTCTGTGACAGATCAGTGTCTTTCATATGGATAGCTCTTGCTCCAGGCAGATGTTGAATTATTTCAGCATTTAAGTGTTTTGCTGCTGGCTCTGATAGGATTCTGTGCTCCTACATTCTGCTGTCCAGCTCTTTATCTTCAGGAGAATGCCCTGCTGGTAAGGGCTGACATGAGCCTTGTCTTCCAGACACCATGTTATTATAAAAAGTTCCAGATCTAGAAATGGACTGACAATCCAAGATAAGAGAGTGGCAAAATATCAATTTACAGCTTCTTGCTGAAGACAGTCACGTCCCAGAAACACGAACAGGACACATGGACAGACTGCTTGTCACATTGCTCCACCATGCCAAGGATTCTCAAGTCTACGTGCCTGGAAGATTTCCAACAGTACCTGGGATGCCAGAACTGTGCTTTAGTAGATGACACCTCCTAGTATGTCACCTTGGACTGATGTCTCTTGTGGAGGAACCTACTAGAGTTCAGCCTAATTTCAAAATCATGAAATAATTTAGGATGTAAGGCACCTCTGGAGACCCCTATGCCAACCCTTGTTTGAAATAGGGTCACCTTCAGAGCTGTCTGCTCCACTTTTAAGTATCTTCAAGGATGGAGAATCCAAAAACTGAAACTATTGAAAGAAGAGCCATCAGTAATGGAAACAAACTCTTGCCAGTGGTAGAGGGTAGAACAAGAGGCAGTAATAAAGGGGAGCACAGGAGGTTCCCAGCTGCAGCTCAAGGCTCAGATTGGCAGCTTTGGGACCTGCAACTGGAGATGGGGTGTAAACTCCACCCTTGGAGGTTTTCCAGAGCAGGTGGCACAAAGGCTGTGCTGGCCTCACCTCTTATGGCCTGCTTTGGATAGAGGTTGGATTAGAGATCACCAGAGGTCCCTCCCAACCAGTGTGTCTGTGATTCTGTCAACAAATTGTTCAATGGATCCATCAATCAATGGAAGCAAACATGGTTTTTGCAAAGTTGTACCTCAAAATTCTATCAGATATTTTGGAAGGATTGCTAACCATGAGGGACAGAGCAGCTGGGTTGATTCACTGCACCTGGTTTTGAAAAACACTGATTATTGGTAAAGTCTCCAAATAATTTATTGTCATGGGCTATAATAAACTCACACCAGATAAAAACATAGGAAGTTAAAAGAAGAATAAAGGATGGTATGAATGCACACATACACATATGGCTCCATATTTTTGCATATATTTGTACATTCTGACATATATAACAGAAGAAGAGTTCTTGGAAAGCCCCCCAACACCTTGTAACCTGTGCTGGAATTTCAGGTGATTAGTGCAATCACAGTCATCTGGAAAGAGAATGAGTGAGGGGGGAAATGACCAATGATCAAGTATTAAAAAATTATCCAAGGTTTTCTGATCTAAGCCTGAATGGGAGTTATGGTGGAAATATGACAATGAATAGCCAGGCAATGAAGCCACAGTTAAAAGTCAGTATCAATAAACACAGATTAATTTATGTGGGAGAAATCATCCTCGCCATACACAGAAAGAGAACTTACATAATTCTGAATAATTGTCTGAAAATTCCAGGCCAGAGGCTTTGAAAAAGAGAGTGATAGCATTTATCAGGAGAGGGCAGAGAACAAAATTAAAAGTCCATTGCACACCCTCAAATTTTGTGGAGGGAAATGCTGATCAGAGACCTGGAGTGGCATTTGTGTGCCAAGTGACTGCATGAGCTCTGCAGCCTGCAAAGAGCTGATGGTGGGGTGTGTCCCCACATGCACTGACACCAGAAACTGGCTGCTCCATCTGTGGGTTGGCTTCCCCCTGACCTTGGCACAGGTTCCTTGCAAAAAGCATAACTATGCACAATTCATACCCAGGTGCACCCAGGTGCCACCCATAACATGTGCAGAAGACAGGACAATTAGCAGCCTGACACCACTTAAATATTTCATTCTGCATGGCCAAATTTCAAATGGGACAAGGTCCAGCAGAAACCCCCCAATTTCAGCCTGCAGAGGGACAGTGAGAGAAGGGAGGGAAGCAAGAGACAGACCTCTGACTCACAAGTGCTCAAGTGTGATAAGAATAAAAGAGAAATGGCTCAACATAAGTGGCTCAACATCTTTCACACCCACAGGCTCCATGATGGGACTGTAACAACCATGTAGTCTTCAAGTGGCATCAGGGACAGCAGGGATTCCAGTTCAAGGCCACTACTGTCTACTTATTAATAGTATCAGTGGGTGGAAACTCCTATTTCCAGTTTTGTAAGAGAACTAATTGCTCTAGAAATCTCTGCTCTCTGCAGAAAAAATAGTGTCAGGGGCTGTGGCAGGTTCAACAACCTGGAGGACAAGGCCTGGGCACACTATATTCCATGGGCCAAATCATGCCTGGTGCACAAAATTTGACTCACCTGTAACTGTTCCCAGGTAATGAGTCCAGGGAAAGAAAAGCTGTCTGCCTCTTGGATCATGAAGAACTTTCTCTATCTCTGGGCCACATGTTGCCCTAAGAGGCAGAGACCTGAACTGCCAAGTGTTTTTCTGAACAAATTTGTGTCTGATGGACAGCCCTTTCTAGAAAGATTTTCAATACAAAGTGCTTATATATACTGGAAGTTTTACAATGTAGGTTATTAAGAGCTAGGATGTCAAAATGGTCAGGCTTAGAGCTCCCACCCATTCTCAAACCCAGATTTCCAGACACTTTGTACAGACCCTTGAGCTCTTGGTGTGACAACCATCTTCCAGATGGATTTGGGCTTCTGCTCCTAGTATAACCAATGTGTAATCATGGATGCAGTAGTATTTTTGGCAGTGGTATTTTGACTTCTACTTCTTACAGAATGCTGTTACGGAGTCCTGCAAACCCAAGCAATGCCACTTCTGCGTTTTAGTTGTGCCTGACAGGTTTCAGAAACCAAAACTCAACCCCACAAAGTTTTGCAAGCAGAGAGTGTGACAGGAAAGTTGGCTGGCACCCAAGCCCATCCTGACAGGGGAAACTGGCTCAGCTGTTTCTGAAAACACCTACTCAGGTTCACCCATGCAGTGAGCAGTTTTACAAGTTAGTCATTAACCACCTCACCCCCACTGAGTATAACAGCCTTGGCTCTCTGCAGCCAAGTGTCTTGCAGATGTGTAATGGACCCAAATCCTCACACACTCTTTTGGAGTCTTGGGCAGGAGGAAAAGAAGGGGTCTTGGAAGGAAGGTCCCTTCATGGTTTCAGTGGGACTCCAGCTGATAGAGGAGTCAGGAGTCTCTGTGGGTGCAGAGCCAGGTGCTGGAGGTGAGTTACAGAAAGTCAGCTGAAACATTACAGAACCTGAGAAGCTGCAAGCTGCATTGTGTGACACTGCTTGCTGGCAGGAGCTTAGCTAGGGCATGAGAAAAGAGCTCTTCTTCCACCTGGAAAAGGCTCAAAGCCCCATGGTGCTTGGAAGATGTCTCAGAGACAGGGTCAGGGCATGTACCCTCACAGGAGGGAGCTGTGGGGATAGAGAGGGGCCAGGTGGAGAGAAATGAGACCTGGTAATTCAGGCATGCAGCAGAGCCCTCACTCCCACTTCTTGCTCACAACTTAAGGATATAAAAGTTGTGTATCCTTATCACTATCCCATGCCTCCAGTCTCCAGGAAAAATTCAGTACCACAGAATTTTCTCATCCATTCATATTTTCAGAGGCCAGTTAAATCTGGAAGGGATGGAACAGATCACACAGATCACACAGATCACACCTTTTTGCTCAATTTTGAAGAGAGTTACTTTGAGAGATCTGCTTCCTGCCATGAATCTTTGTCCCCTCAGAGCAGGACAAGCCTCATTAGCACAGGGGAAGGTTTCCTGACCACCTTCTGGTGCTCTGGGACATTGCAGTGAAATGCTGGAGAGAACATTTCATAAACAAAAGGCTTCCCTCCCCTTCACATCAGCAACATCACGGAAGGAAACGAAACAAAAAGTGACAGTGGGCTGAGATCCTGCCCAAAACCCCTCAGTGGCTGTGGGGGTACTGACAGACAGTGGCTGTGGGGGATGCTGACAGTCTGTCCTCTCCTGAGTGTGCCATTGCAGCCAGGCTGTGGCTGGCATGTCCCGTGTCCCCAGCTGGAAATGGGGTCCCACAGCCATGCAGGGAGCTGAGCCCCCCAAGCCTCCTGCTCACCTCAGGCCTTGCTGAGCCCCACCAGGAGCTCTGAAGGAAGGAGGAGTTCCACTTCCATCACTTCCACCTGGCAGCTCTCGGAGCAACAAATCAAGCAACACCTTGTTAGCTTGGAGACAAAAGGGGAGGGGAAGAACAAAAGGTCAGAGCAGGACTGATTTCCATCTTGTGGGCCTCCCTGTGGGTCTTTCCTGTTTATTGTTTATTTCTGAGGGCTATGGGTGAGCCTCCAGTGCAACCTCTGATCCAGAGAGCCTCAAGAATTTGGGAGAAGAAAATGACTCCGAACTTGGCAGCACAAGGCCCAGGTTTGCTGGAGTGTCCTGCCCTTCTCTGGGGGACAGAAAGGCAAACACCTCAGAGGATGCTTTCAGGGCACAGCTTTTTGCCACAGGCCTCCAAGCAAAGGCAAACACCCACTGAAACTGTGGCTCTTAAAAGGATGCAGGCGGCTCCTGTGTCCAGCAGAGTCATGGCTGTCGAGGAGCCAACAGCACATCTAGAAATGAGGCCCCTCTGCCATGGGATCACACGGGGTTTCTCATGAAAGTGACTCCAAGGGAATGAAGATCTCACCCCTCAAGGCTGCTGAGTTTGCTTGTCATGCTCATCTGTGAACACTTTTAGCCTACAAACCTCAGGCATGTGGCCAAATAGTTATGGAAAGACATTGCCCTGTCCAGATTGCATTGGCAAGGAGGCAGCATTTGCTGTGGCACTTGCAGAGCCCTTGTTCCTGCAGTAATGCTTGTAGGGCTCTTGTTTAAGATGATTTCTTTTTAAATAGGAGCCAAATCTCAGTTTGCAAACACAAGATCCACTTTTCCCTTGAAACAGGCAAATGTGGTTGTGAGGCCTAGCTTAGGAGCACAAGTGCAGATCCTACAAAGATAAGAGAAATAATCAGAGGAGACCCTGCAGGTTCAAGTGCTGTGTGCCCAAAGCATCCTGCAAAGGAAGGAGCTCATCCTTGCTGGTCTCACAGGCACACAGAGATTCCTCTCAAAAGGGGACAGAGTTACAGCTGCACTGCATGAAAGATGTCCTTTCCCTAATCAGCTTTTCAGGCTAATTCCTCCTTTAATTGAACCTCTTCCCCAGTCCTGGGCATTCAGAGGCTGCTGCCTTGTGGGGCTCTTCCCTCCCATGGTCAAGTCCCTCTCTGGCCAGAGGAGCAGCCTCCAGAGCAGCTGAGAGCTGGCACCTCATGGGCAGCAAGGCTCCCCTGGCACAGCCCAGCTTGTGCCACCCAGCCCAGGGAGGTGACACAGCCACAGAAGGGCAGAGTGTCCTTGTTCCCCAAAAAGGCAAACCCCAAAGGTGTCTCCTGTGGGCAGGTCAGTGCCAAGGGACCCTCTTGAGCTGGGGTGATATGTCCCACGTGGGCAGTGGCCTCCAGCCCTGCCAATGTGCTACAGGTGGCCACAGCAACTGCAAGCTGTCCTGAAACTGGAGCCTTTACAACTAGTTAAATAACAGATATGGTCCATTAGTTTGGCAGGCCGACAGGCCCCCGTGCCAAAAAGCCCATCTCTACTCAAAAGGGACACTGTTAACAGTAACTCAAGAGGATGCAACAGAAGAAAATAAACAACAGTTGAGGCAGTTGGTGTAATTGGCCAGCAGACGAAAATAAATTTATGCCAGCTTGTGAATACAGCTGCTGAGCATGATTCAGTGAGTAAATCGTGTGGCACAGAGCACAGGGCAGGCAGGAATAAAATTAAGGAAGAGACAAAAGCCAGGCTGCCTCTTGGAGAATATCACCCCTCCAAGCACCCAGCTTTTCCCATTTCTGCCCATTTCACTCTCATGTGTCCCTCATGTTATTAATGTATGGGTTTCCCAGCCAGCCATAACGTTTTTCAGGAGGGACATATGCTTGAACCACTGCTAAAACAAATACCCAAACCCCACAAAACCCAAGCAGAATTAAAAAAAAAAAAAAAAAAAGAAAATGTTCAGCAGAAAATCCCAACCATTTCAAGTGCTCTTTGAGCACCATACATGAATAACAAAGAGTGAGCCTGCCATTTATTCCTTTGCGGATCACTTTTAAGATCAGCTTTTGTTCTGTGCTTTTTAGAGCAACTCAAGTCCAATGGACAAAAATTCCATTCCCAGGAGCACACAAGAAAGAACTGGGAGCCCTGGGCTGCACATTTCACCTTTACTTTTTCATTCTATACTATAAATGTTCAGCATGGTCTTAACAAACTGAGCCGGCGTCTTCCTTTATGCAGTGGGGCTGACAGCTTGGAAACTGGAATTCTGCAAGCAGGAGAGGAGGATGGAGGCTGTGGATGATGTGAATCACCTAGAAAAAAGGAGACCTCAGCCAGAGTGGATGGGACCCTACCAAACATTAACATAACCTCTACTTTGCAGATGTTGCTTCCTGATTTTACAGCCAGCAGAAAAAAGAGCTCCCCTTTTCTCATCCTGGCCTGGATATGCAGAAGGCATTTTAAGACACCTGTTTATCTCCACTTGCTCTTATCAGCTCTCTCTGTGAAACACCAGCCTGCTTCTTTTTTTTCTTTTTTTTTTTTTTTTTTTTTTTTTTTTTTTCCCAGAGAAGCTGCAGTTCTCACTGGCACAAAGATGGCTTCAAAGGCAGCAGAACCCCAATGCTCATGCTGTCTTCCACCTTTAAAGCTTGTTGCCAGCTCAAGCCCATCCTTTGCAGACAGCTAAGGGTTCTCCTTCTTACAGAAACAAGCTCTTAGAAAGAGTTTTTCTTGTCTTTTTCCTCCAACTGATGGACTGCTTGTTTCCCCCTGGTTTATTCACTCTATCTTTTTCAAAACAGCCAACCAAATCACAGTGCAAAGCAATGAGGTCACTATAAACTCCACAGAAGATGTTATCACTGGTATCTTATGATTCCCTCAGTCTTTGCTTTGACTGCCTTGTTTTCCTGAGCCATATGGGAGGATAGTGCCTCTCAGCAAAATATAGACGTGAGAAGTCTCAAGGGCTCTGCCTCAGATAACAAAGACACCAGCATTTCCTTGACAATTATAACTCCAAGAAATACAATTTTTCCTCTTTTTAGTTATAGAAGAAATATTTGGGCCATATTTTCAAAGTGTATTTTAAATCTAAGGTAGGCACAGCAAATAAACAGCCTGGATTTTTCTCTAGATCCAAGAGGCTCTTTGAAAAATCAGGTTATAAAAGTGAGAGTGGAATCAGCTGATGGCAAAGACCTTCTACCAAACCTTGCCCTAAACAGCTTCCTGTGCCTACAGTCACTTCACTTTTCTGCCTCCCATGGAGCTTGGGAAATAATGTCACACTGGCAGCATCAAACAGCTGCAGGGGGCAGGGACCTCTGAAGTTAATGTTGTTAGGTACAGGTGACACATTTAAGCAGATATATTTTCATGCTCTTATAGGATGAAACCAAGGCCAGGAAGACCCACAGCAGGTGTCCAGCCTGGATTTGTATGCCCAGTACAAAAACCATTTCCTTTTTTTGAATATGACAAACACATCTGTAGGGTGGGCATCGTAGGGTGAGGTTAAATAATTAACAGTGGGCTGTGTTTGGTGCACATTCAGAACCACAACATTCCTTTAGGAAAGCTGTTGGTGGGCACGTGGGGCTGTGCACAGACACGGGAAGGCACTGGCTGCTGCTGCTCCTCAGCAAGGAGGCTCTGAAGCCTTTGTACTGCAGAGTCACTCATCCAAAGTCCTCCAACTGCCTTGCAAACATTAATTGTGCACTCCTGTGGTGGGGATGCAGGTAAAGATCAACTGCCCTGTTTTACAGACAGGTCGACTGTTGCATAATCTCAGCTGATGTCATTCAGAAACTAAAACCAAAAGGTCATTTTCTGTTCTAAGGACTGTATCCCTTTCCCTGCATAGCGCAATATTTCTTCATGTTATATAACCACTTTTTCCTGGTATTTTACATGTGTGTCTATTCTAAATTCTGCTGCCTTCCATGATTGTCTGTTCTGCAACCACAGATAAATGTCCAGCTTATTTATTGAAGATATTCCTTATCTGCAGGCTTTCATCACATGTTGGAGTCCCCAGCAGCTCCCAGCCCCACAGAGCAGCCCCAAGCCCCATGGGCAGGAACTCAGGGGGGCTGTCTGGACCCAAACCCTGACAGATCTCATTGAGGCAGCCTGTGAACCAGACACTCATATAGCTAATGACTGTCTAGACACATCTGGAAATCTGAAATCCTGCATCCAGCCTGGGTGGGAGGCACATCTGCCCAAGTAACAACTGGCAAATTTAAGCTGTCTCTGGAGGCTAATTCTCAGGGTTTGGCACACAAATTCCCCCTTTATTTGGAGAAATGCCAGAGTGATCAGAGGATATTCAACTCCCCAGACCTCCCTAGGGTGGTGGGTGTGTTAAACCACACCTCATAAAGGGAAAAGTTGTGATCTCAGGACAGACAGCTACTGCAGAGTGACACAATCACAGGGATGCATACCTCAGTTGTGGGGCAATTTCTGCTTGTATTATTGGGACCTTCTGCTGCTGCTTCATTATTGAAGTGTGCAATGACAACCAGCTTCAGAATAGCCTTGTTTGCAACAGGTGCAGCTCCAGATTTCATATCTCCAAGTTCATCTTTTGTTTGCTTTTCTCTTGTTGGCCAAACTTCTGGTAGAGCTCTGCTCAGGGTGACAGCACCCAGTTACAAAAGCTGGGTAGATAAGGAGCAGGAAATGAGTTTCTCTAATGGATGCAAAATTCAACATCCAGATATCAAGGTCAAGCAGAAAATGAGATTTTTTTCCCCCTCCATTTTTTTTTAAACAGGGTGAAACAAGAGTGATGTTCTTGTCACAACTGCAATGTAGCTGGTGATGAGAGACATGAGAGGCTGTACTTGACTCTCTGGTTTCCCATGGAGGATGTCCACAGGAAAAGAACTACCTTGAAGAAGACTCTGACAAAATATGCAGCCCAGGATGATCACCATGGGAGCAGCAGGAATGATTTCCCAAGGAAAGCCGTGGTCTGACCTAACTCACCCATCCACCTCTGTCATTGTCTTGTTCCCCTTGGACTGGGGCAAGCAGGCCTCACATTTCCTCTGCCCCCACACTGCACAAAGTTATTTTGTCATTCAAAATAACCAGGCAAGACACCAAGCAGCCTTTGCATCTTAGCATTCATTATGGAAGTTCCATTTTCATGCCACCATAGTGGTGGATCAGGCATTTGAACCCATATCTACCAACCCAATAGCTTGGTTCATATCTACCATATCTACCAACCCAACAGATGGTGCTTGAGGCTAAACCATCATCTTTTGGGCAAGTTAAATTCAGCTTTAAACTGATTCCTCTCCCATAAGGACAACATGATGTTCTGATGACAATGACCTAGAAAGGACCACAGTTCAGTACAAGTAAGATGAAGACTTGGTACCACTTAGGAAAGGTGCTCTCCCTGCCCAGCAGCAGTTAAAGTTACACAGCACCTTCTAGGTTTCCCAAAGGACCCTTTTACTCTTAGACAGGCCCTTGAACTTTTTTCTTTTTCTTTTATGCTGCACAGAAGGGAAAAACACCAGCCTTGCTGATTGAAAACTGTGTTTCAAGCAGTAAAAGCTGGCAATACAGAGAAGAAACATAAGCTCAAGGAGGAATTGTGCTCCAACGAGTGCCCTGTTGTGAGATAAGTTTTTCTTTTTCATGACGAATCAACATAATAATCCATCTGTAACACTAGATGTGTCTGCCTCTACTACAGCAAAGGGCCATCTGCCCATCTGCATATATGTTCAAAATGGTGCTGGGACAACCACGATGGTCTCTTAATGAAAGGCACTTGGCAATTAGTACTTCAGTGAAATCGTGCCTGGGTGGCTCCGAACCCTCATTTGTCCTGCCCACTCCAATGCAACAAGTGTCTGTAACTTTTTCCCTTTGTTTTTATTCCAGCAATTTCTCTTTAAAGCCCGGTGGGGAGGGGTGGACACGTTCTGATGCCTGCAACAGCAGGAGCTGAGGCGAGCTGTAATCAACATATGTCCTGTGTGAGCCGCGTGGCCATGAATTAGCGGGACAAACCGCTCCTGGTTTCCAAAATACCCACCTGCTCGGGGGCCAGGCTGCAGCACAGCCATCCACTGCGGGGCTCCATCTGTCTGACAAACAGCCTGCACATTTGCTGAAAACCGAGTCATTTTGCCTCTATTTACTTCCTTTCTTTTCCCCCCTCTTCTCTCCCCCGCTCTTCTAATTGGGGCTGGTTTGAAAGGTGCAGACACCCACAAAAACAATGCAAGCACAATGAGGCCAGGGCTGACGTTCGTTAAACTGCTCCAACTGAAATCCGCTGGGGCTGAGCGGGCAGAAAGGAGACAGACCTTGTCAGCCTCCAGCCAGAGCGGGAAAATTAAAAAATAAAATAGTCAGGCTACAAAACAGTGCAGAAAATCCATCAGGGAAGGCTTGAGTTACAGTTAGAGAAAGTGGCTGCAGCCAGGATGCCGAGGGTGCTGTGGGTCCTGCTGGGAGAGCCAGGGGAGAGAAAATGTCAGGTGTTAAAAGTGCTGAGGACCAGCTCTGCAGCACCACTCAGCAGCACAGGGGAGACTGAAGCAGCCTTGAGTCTGCCCCCAGCTCTGCTGCAGGCTCTGTCAGCAGTGTACAGTCCCAGGGTGTACAAGAAAATATTGAAAATTGTGTGCACTGGCATTGCAGTGTCTAAGCAGGCACAACCAGGAAAGCACAGCCTCTTGGAGGAGATCTTCCCTTGGTGTCCACAGCCAAGAATCATCCTGACAGTCCTGGGGTCAGAAAAATAAGCATATTTCTATCCCAGCTGCAAAAAAACAAATGATGGCCAGGAGGCTGAATTGCTCCCAGCCTGGAAAGCACAGACTGCTGCATGGAGCTTGTAGGCCAGGACATACTGTGGTCATGAATTTCCTTCATCTAATCACTTAACCTCATTAGGGAAAGGACAGATTTCTCCACTAATCAGACCTTCCATTTCACTTACAAAGGAAAGACTGAAAAAGGGAACTAATTGTGATTCTGAAAGACCTTTTACTAAAAATTTTCAACAATCTACCAGGCAGTAAAGACACATAATTTTCCCAGTGGTCTGGACTATCTCCAGAGTAATCTGTTGTGCTTTCAGATGGACTACTCACAAAATGCATTAAAATTAGACTGTAAAAGCCATTTGCAAGGATTATCATTGGTAGAAGCACCAACTTTCTGGTGAGAAAGTGAGACATGGAGAATGAGTCAGGTTTCAAACAAGGTTTTGACAAGTCAAAAAGGGTGTTTCTGGGGAAAGCACCTACCCTTTACAGATGATGGGGAGATTTTTATTCATTCTTTTCCATCACCTCATTGGATTCCTCCCTAGCACGGCACAGTGAGGATCTGAAAGATGCATCCAGTTAATATTTAGGACAGGAAGACTGTGGGAGAACAAGGTTCACTACACATCTGAAAGTGTTGATACATGCAGCTGATATTGCTGCCAAGCCCAGTAAATTCTCTGTGGCTTGCACTGCTCAAACCTGGCTCAATGTCCTTAGAGGTGGAACTCTTCCATGCTTTCTGCCTATGATTCACTCTTTTCCTGTGGCCTTGGAAACCCACATACTGACCCATCCAAGACAACCTTCCTTCCCCACAGACATCTCCCCACGATGAGCAGCCTTGCTCCAGCCCCCCATGAGCCCCCACTGTCTGTCTGTCCCTCCTGATTCCCTCTCTCCAAGCAATGCCATTTATCATTCAAGGACCCAACAACTTGCATGCCAAATTGCAGTTCAAAGTTTGCAGGAATGGATTTCAACACCTGAAACGGTGCTTGGCCTTCAGCCAGGTGAATTGTTGATCCTATTTTCCCAGCCTTCCTCCCACCTCTGCCCAAAAGGAGGGTGCTGAATTCCCTGCATCCATGTGCCTGGTGCCCTGGCTGCCCTGAGGGCAGAGCATCCCTGCCCCTGTCATCCATTGAACCCTGATGGGGGTTTGATGTCACTGTTGGACACATGGAGGGCTTTCCAGGAACAATTCTGCAGGAGTGTGTGTTGTGCAACCACTCACGTGCAATACAAAGGCAGAGGTGCTGCTGCAGCTCCTCCACTCCCAGGGGGCAGCTCTGGGGAGATTTGGTTTTATGGCTTCAGTGGGGAGAGATCCCAGGCACTGCTGTGTGTTTGCCAAGGGATGAGAAACACAATGACTGACAGGGAAGAGGGAAGGGGCCCAGCCCTCTGTAAAAGGTCTGTGAGGGATCCTGACCCTGCCTCAGCCCAGCCCAAGGCCGCCAGTCCCTGTCCCAGTGATGCTGTAGGGTGCCAGACCACAGCTCCTCACCAGGGACACTGGAGCCAGGACAGTCATGCAGGCTGGGGTCCTGTCCCATCCAGCCCTGTGCCTGGGCTGCCCCACTCCCTGCCTGGGGTCATCCAGCCCTTGTCCCCAGCACTGATGTCCAAGCCTGACCCCATTGCACAGCCCAGCACGGGGATGCAGCTGCAGATTCCCACACTGGAATCCCCCATTCCCCATTCCCTGTGGGAGCTGAGCTCAGATGGCACAACCCACCCACTCAGCTGTCTCCCAAGCCTGGAGCTTTCCAGCTCACTGCAGAACAAATCTGACACCAGGGCAAGGAGGAGAGGTGGGAAGAGCACCCCAGGAACCTGAGAGGGATTAAAACAGGGGTAATGTTATGGATGGATAATGAGGTGATTGGCTCTCGCAATTAAAAGATAACTATTGTGTGAATAGTAATAAAAGCTTTAGTGATGCATAGTTATGTTATTGTAGTTTAAATGTTCTCTGTTCTCCTCATAGTTCCCCTTTTCCCCCCTGTATTGTTGCCATCAGACAGCCTGGGCTGTCCAGGACAGGTACAAAGAAGCTGCACAGGTGTCCCTCGCATGGGGCAGGTGGGAATGGAAAAGCTTGGGGGTGCTGAGGGGGTGAGGCATGGCAACACCTGAGCTCCAATCCAGTTACAAGAAAGCAGTTTCCACTGATAAATGGCACAGAAGAGCTGACTGACAGACTTTGGGAGGGGTCAGGGCTGGCTGAGGCAACCCTCAGGTTATAAAAGCCTGAGCATCCAGCTTGAAGATGAACTGGCCACATGGTATCCACAAGGGCAGTTCCCAGCACTGCAGCTTTTTCCTTATGTAGTCCTTTGTTGTATTTTTGTTAAGGTTTAATAAACCTCTTTAAATGTTCAAAGTGAACAGTTGTTTCTCACAGCTAATAACAACATGGGACAAGCCAACTCGCTGTGGCAGAGCCTGGATGCTTGCTGAAACATCACAATTTTTCACAGCCCTGTGCCTAGTTTCAAACAAAACTTTTCTCATGAAAGAAAAAAAAAAACCTTTTGCATGGAAGAGATGAGGCTGGGAGGGAGGAGCAGGGGGAGTCACCCAGCCTGCTCTACCAAAGCAGGGCATCCAGCCTTGGGAATCCAGCATTCCTCCCCTGAACAACTGGAGTGTGGGGTATGCTGAAGGTAAACTCTCAGCAGGCAAACGGCAAAGCTCATCCCAAAGCACACAGAGCGGCCTGGCTAGGGAGCAGGCTCAGGATACAAATCCCAGCCTCCAGCCTCAGCCCTGGTCCAGCTGCCTCCCTGTGCCCTCTCCATTTGCATGACTATCCACGGGAGGAGCGGGGCAGCCCCGCAGCCGAACAGCTGGCCATTGGCAAAATGGATTATTTCACCCTTTTGTCCCCATGTCTGGCTCTCCCCGTTTGCATATTCAAGCTTTTTTCCCCCACCCCGGCATCTCCTGTGCCGGGAACTCCAAGTGCTCCCTCCCAGCTCAGGCTCTCTGCAGCGATTCAGTTTGTTCGGGAATACAAATATCCCAGTGGGGAGGATGGAAACATCCACTGGGACAGAGGGAAGCTGGGAGCATGGAAATGAGGTTGGATGTTACCCTTTACAAGTGGATTTAGAACAGGTGTAACTCTGAATACTGGAACCTCTGAAAAAGCAGCACTGCACAAATTAGACAAAAAGGTCAATTTTGAAGTTGCTCTTTTCCTGCCTGAGAGTCACTGCTACCATTCTGAACAGCTCGTGCTGTGCAAGATACAGGTGTCTTCAGGAGTTCAAGGTCTCGACAGCTTTGTGTATGCACAAATAAAATGAACAGTCCCAGTGCTTTCCTGCCTATGGGCTAAATTCACATTCTTTTTCTCAAGGGCAATAGTTTTAGGAAACTTCTCTTGGCAAGAACTCAAAGAAATTGGTGCCTAAAGACTATCCCAGCCATTCCCACTAGCCCTGAGTAAGGCTGACTTAAACAAATTCCTTCCTTTAGAATGAATGTGTGCTTCAGACCAAAAATATGCTGGGTACAATTTGCTACAGTTCAAACATTGTGCCACAACCCTTTTGGTTTAAATTATGATTGCCTATACTGGAATTTTTTCCTATTCAAATCTTGCTATTTCTGTTGAATTTTGTGGGTTTTCCCTCTTTGTTTCTGTCACCATTTTCTCATCTGCCTAGACTCCAGTATAATGACATTTAAAAGCAGAACATCCACATCAGACAGGCAAGTCAAACATACTCACCCTGCCCAACATGATGGAGAGGAGCTCCCAGAGCAACAACATTTTTATTACAAGATCCTGATTTTAGAGTTGTTTCCAATGACTTAAAGGTGTTCAGGCTGAAGTTCTTCCATGACAGGTATTTGCTTTGGATTAATTCCTTCCATTTGTTGGAAAAAAGCTAAACTGGTTCAGTTTGGTTCACCAAAACCAAAAAAAACCACCAACCATCTAGGTAAGAAGCCTTGGAATCTGTAGGGACTCACATTCCTCTGATCATCACAACACTCATGTTACAAATCAAGCATTTGTGATTCCTATAAAGTTTCATCCAATTTTGACCTTTCCTTGGAGGTGTAGAAACACAGCAGTTTGTAAACTCTCATTTGAGACTGGAAATTTCAGCATCTCAGCTCTCTAAACATTTCACATGGGATGGGCACACACCTGCTGTCCCAGCTCTCTCACTGCCCAGGTAGCCCACACACCACCCAAATCCATCCAACAAACCAGCTCTGGACATAATTTTCCAAACTGAGAGAAAATAATGGATGTAACTGAGCAGTACAGAGGATAGAACAGAATAATGGGAATGGGGAGGCACTAGGGACTCTTATGAGTCAGAGGGGAAAACCAGAACTAGATCATCTTGTAATAGCCAGACTAAATTCCAGAGTAAATCCTTAGCTCCCTAGGCATGGACATTGCTCTCTTGGCAAGTAAAAAGCTATGAAGACATCTGCAAAACACGTCTCTTATTTCCTCTCTGGTGGATCCATTCTATCAGACAATAAACTCAGTAATCTTGGGCTGTATGTTTGCATAGAGACTGACTCTGATGTGGCCACACAGAATGACACAGGGTCATTTGGGTTGGAGAAAACCTCCAGGGTTGTTGAATCCAACCTTCTGACCAACCTTCCCCTTGTCAACTGGACCACAGCACTGACTGCCATGGTCGGTCATTTCTGGGACACCTCCAGGGACAGTGACTCCACCACCTCCCTGGACAGTCTGTTCCAAGGCTTAGCAACTCTTTTTATGAAGAAATTTTTCCTGATGTCTAAACTGAACCTCCCCTGGAGCAGCTTGAGGCTCTGTCCTCTCATCCTCTCTCTGGTTGTCTGGGGGAAGAGGGTGGTCCCCACCTGGCTCTGACCTCCTTACAGGGAGTTGTGGAGTGACAAGGTCTCTCTTCAGCCTCTCTGTCTCCAGGCCTTTTCTCTCCAGCTCCCTCAGCTGCTCCTCACAGGACTTACAAAGGTCATGACAATGCTGATGACCAAGTCTGCACAATTAGCATATTTTCCTGTCTTGTTTCAGTGGAGGATTTATATCACATAATGTTTTAAAAACTGTGCTAGAGGTAGATGAACATTGAAAAGTCCCTCAGAATTAGCAAACAGCAGAGTCAAGGCTGCCTACAAACTCACAGTTTGCTCTCATGCACCTTTCTGCATTATGCAAGATTGTCCATTCATGTAACAACATGGTCCATTTTCCATGGGAACACATCTCAGTGCATGGAAAGAGCTTTGGGAGAACAGAGCAAAGCCATGCAGCAAAATCACAAGCAAGGGCTACAGCAGTGACCTTTCCCTTGGTGTTCCCACCTCCTCATGAGCTCTGACACTTCCAGAAGCCTGTTCAGACAGTGTCCCCAAAGCCTCACCTGATGCAGAGTAGCTGTGAGAGGAAGCAAGGAAGAGAAAAAAAGAAAAAAAAAATTTAAAAAAACCCAAACCTAACAAAAAAATGTGGAGCTGTGGCAGCTGAACACCATCCCAGCCCATACCTGAGTGCTCTGGGAGTACATCCTCACTCCATGTTGCTGCAGGGAGCTCAGCCAAGACTGTTTGGGAAAGTGGGACATAAGTTTTGAGTCCTCTACAGAACCTCACTTCCAAGTCACATCACTGCTCACATCACACAAGCTTACCTGAATGAGGAGACCACAGCTCTTCATCCAAACTGAGCCATCATGAAAGATTTAAACTTATGGTTTGGGCTTTAAAGAGTTTAAGAAATGAAATGCTGCTCTGAGGAAGTTTGAAACTTGTTTCCATGGAGTTCATGCCATACTTCCCTGGCTCAAAGCACTCACAGAGTAGATCTCAAAGGCATTTTACAGCAGCAAAAATCCATAAAAGCAGTGCTGCTGATGGGTCCAAGAAGCTGCAGAGAGTTAAAGCAGCCTCATTTTCTCCTGGTAAATACCCAGCATTTCAGCATGCCAGTGACTGTTGTGATGGCCAGATGGTGGTGGGAGCAGTAAGTTGGATGATGTTAGCTGCACACAAACTCCAAAACAACTGATGTCCAAACTCATTTTGCAAACACACCTGATTGGGCTGCTCAGCATATGGCAGCAACGCTCCACTGAAACTGCATTTTGTGTCCTTTAAACAATTAACAAGCTCCACCAAGGGGTCCAAGGACGAGCAAGCAGGGCCCCAGATCCCAACTATTTGATGCTCATCCCTTTATAATGGTGATGAAAAGGTGCAGAGGTGTGCTGGAAGTGTCAGCCTGCAGCTCCTGGACCACATTCAGGTAAGAGGAGCACGTGTCACACATGCCACCAGTGCAGCTGGGTCACCTCTTCTAATGAGAGTACCTTGAAGGGAACATCCCAGGTGATCTGCTGAGCAGCACTGGATGATTCCTAATGAAAGGATGAGCCCTGCTGTGAGAGCCCAATTGCAAGCACACAGATCGAGTCTCGGGTACTTTTGAAAACAAACAATGCAAAATAAACACAGTGAACAGATTGAGAAAAATTATTCTGGCATCTGCCAACCTCCACTGAGGCTTTACAACAAACCTGTGGGTTTCCAGAGGAATGGCAGAGGCCATCTCTACACCAGCAGGTAAGCAGCAACTTCACCCATGATTTGAAAGCAAAGGTAAATTCACTAGGCACCACCCCTCAGAATGGACCTGCATACACAAAAATACATACTTATGTTTTTCTGAGATGATTTAGCCCAACTTTACTCCACAGAGGCCTATATTCTAACAGTGTCAGCACTGAGCAAGATCCACAGATCCCAGCTGCATGCATGGGAGCTCCTTCCTTTCTGCTCCAGAATGCTCTCCTTGCCACCTTATTTTCAGGTGCTCTTCCTCCAGCAGTTATTTACCTTGAAACACCAAGGCTTGCTTGGAGATGCAAACTGCACAGATCCAGAGGGAAACAGGACAGGATCCAGAGGAAAAGAACTGTGGAAAGTCAGCCAGCCATGTCCCCTGCCCCAAAGCAAGCTGTAGCACAGCTATTGCTGCTGACAGATGCTTGCTCTTAACAGATCCCCATTTGTGGAACAGCTACTACTGGCTCCCCACACATCTGTTCAGTGACTCTCTACCCTTTTTTTTATACTCAGCCTTAGAAGAAACTACCACTCATCCTAGCTACAATTTAAGCCCCATGTACCATATGATTCCAAGCCCAGTCCTTCCACTGCATCCTCACAAGTGCCTTTTCCCACATTTTCAGGGTATCAGTGACACCACTCTCCACTGCCATTTCCTGCCCTATGTGCAGTGTCTCAAGTTGCACCTCTACAGTACAGGATTATCTTGGATCTCACCAAATGCACTACCATTTGTGAACCCCAGCCTGAAGCTTTTCTAGCACCAGTAGGACCAGCTTTATCTGAAACAGTGCTTGCAAGCTGTCACAACTCTGAATTTGTGCAGCTGTTTTACCCTACCTAAATTTAGTGCCTTGCTAAAAAGGATCTTGTCTTTCCCCACCATCTCCTCCCTGCTGCAACTATTTCTACAAGATTATTTTGAATTCTAATGCTATCTTATCTTTCACATCTGTCCAGTTTCCTGTTGACTGTAGATTTAATGTGCATGCTACTTTGTTATCCAGGTTGTAATAAAAATGAAAGATAAGTGACCTGGAGCTACTCCCTCAGCCCGACGCAACACAGCCTTCCGTTCTGACACTGGGTGCAAGATGGAAGGAAACCACTCCCAGAGCTGCTTACAGCCCACTCAGCTGCTTCCAAGCACAACTCAGTCTCTGAAACCACTTTTCCTTCTTGCAAACCATCCTCTGTTGGCTCAACAGCCTCCACACCATCCTGTAGGCAAGAGCAAAGGGGCCATGTTCAGCATCTGTGATTTCGTTTTAGAGCAGGACTTCTGATCTCACGGGGTGGATGCCAAGTCCAAGCCTGCCCCATCTGAAGGAAGTTTCAACCAACAATTCCTTGTGCTGTTGGTTCTCATGGGGGATTACACTGGAATCTGCAGACAAAGTGCACAGATTCCTTCCAGCAGATTTCTTCATTTGCCAGTGTCACTGCACAGCTGTTCAACTGCTTATTTTCCTGTCACCGACTAATACAAGCCTAAACTAGATAATTACTACTTCCTACTGTCATGAAATTCATTCTTCAGTATCCAAATCCACTCCTTTCTGTTTGCTTCCATGAAAGGGCTTTTTAGAGTTTTAACAGCTGGCTTAGCAGGAGACTGAGTCCTGTGTTACCACGAGCAAATGTATCTGTAACTTCCCTTGGGAAGCCCCTTCCTACTCCAAGGACGGGGTAGGAATGTGGCTTTGTGTTGACTGAAAACAGCACACCTACAAAAGCAATTCATCAACACCACAGGCAGGCTTATTTCAAAGCTAGAACAAATATTATCTGGTTGTCTACCCTTGCCTTTGCTTTATCACCATTTTATTGATAGCTTCAGCTTTTGTTATTTTTTCATTGACAGTGCACATCTTAACCTCCTTCTATCTGTGTCCTCTGAGGCATTTTCTTCTTTTACTTCTTCCAGAAGCTTGTCTTCCTTGGGGGAGGAAGAGCTAAATGGATTGCCACATTAGCTTTCTCATTCCATGCCATTACACTTTTAACTAGTGCTTTCAAATAAGTAAATTAGCTTTTAAGTGATCCCAGTTGTACCACTGGCCTTTGCTACAATCCTGCATTAAAGCTGATTCACTTTTACTTACCTCTATTGCTCAATTAAGAGTACTGAGAGAGGAAAAGCAGTTCTGCAGCCAGCAACTGCAGTCCAGGAGTGAGCTGGGCTGTTCCATCACCCACAGTGTCCCATCACTACACTGCAGCATTTCCCCATCTACAATGAGGGTTCTGGCTGTACCTCACTCACTGTTTCTGGAGGAAAAGCACCAAGAATAGTGATCCTCCATCACACAGGATTATTCCAATGGCTGCCTGTGCCAGCACCTGTGTGCTCTGTGCTGCCCCACAGCAAGCACCTGCAGGGTGAGGCATTCCCAACAGGAGCTTCTGAAGGAAATCAAGTCTTTGCTCCAACAGCAACTCCTTTATTTACTCATCTAGAAAAAGGAGAATGATTTTCATCAACAGAGAGAGGCTTCACTGCTCCCACACAATATGCAGGAACACACCAAGAACCTGGCAAGTCTCTGCAGTTTTCTTGCACCTCACTACACACACATGCCAGTATCAATAGCACAGACCATTGCCACTTGCAGTGGGAGCTGTAAAAGAAAAAAGCTTAGAGCATCTCACTGAATTTTAAAATTTTGGTGAGATTCTGAGTTATGTGCACTTGTTCAGTAATTAAGGGCCAATCCCTTTATGATCAAAGGCTGACCCCAATCACGTGGCTGGATCCTGTATCATACCTTGACACAGACTTTGACACATCACTCAAGATATTTTTTCATATTTTAATCATATTCTATTAGCTCACTGGTTGCTATATTTTGGTTTTATGGCACAAGTTCCAGTAGGAGTTGGCTCATTTAAGCACACTAACATGATGGACTCAAATACCATTATCTGAGTTTCCTACCCCATTAAACCATTTGGAGAATAATTTCCCCCTTGTTGAGGAAGTTCCTTATTGTAGCTGAACTAAAAAGTATGTGTTGCAATAGTCTGCAATGAGTGCAGTGTGACATTTGAGATTATTCCAGTGTATGTAATCATTGAGACACTTTTGGGATCCAGCATGAGTTATTTCACAGAGCTCCAGACAAACCTGACATCACTTTTGTTTCAGATGACCAGAAATCTGCCCTTCCCCTCCACCAAATTCCATGCATAAATAGCCCATTACAGAATCTACCACATTTTTCACCAGTAAAATCCATGAGCAGACACAAGTGCAAAGCAAAATGTCATTTTATTTAATTCAAGGACTATTTTCCTTCTAGTATTGCTGAAGGGATCACCTCCTGGGGAATTGATCATTACAAAGTCCCTGTCTAAAAGTTCAAGTGCTCTTGTTGTACATTCTTTTGAAACACAGAAAACATAATGACCAAATAGGTGGGCAGCTACTTGCAGTTTTGGCCCACCTAAATTAGCATTGCTTCAGGCTAGAAAACAATTCAAGTAGTAAAATAATGAAAAATGTTAACCTTTAAGGTCACTACCATATTTTGATCAAAAAAGTCCTGAATGTATGAAAAGAACATTTGTACATGTTATGAAGTTGTTTTTTAACCAGACACTGTCAAAGATGGCAGTTAAATATTTTGGACCAGTTGTCAACCAGATATTTAAGAGTTCTATCTGAAGGTTTATTACCAATTTCATTATGCAATTCACTTTTCACATTAAGCTCTTTAACAAAAGCAACATAGACCCGCACCAGAATCACTGTAGACAGATTTAGTTTTATAGAATGCCCTTCTGAAAATTCATTTCAAAATAGAGATGCTTTTTCTCCAGAACTGTAAAAGCCATAAAAATGCAAAATATTTGTTAGGAAATTTTTAATCAAAATTATTCCTTAATGTTCAAAATAACATTTAACCTCCTACTATTTTTTTTTTGTTGTTGTTGTCATCCACATATTGACCAATAGACTAAACAGGTAACAATGGTTCACGTTTTTCCCCCACCTGAAACATTTCTTCTAACACAGCCCCAAAGATAGGCAATACAGAGATTCAGGGACATGGATTATGCATGGCAAAGGTAATCCTCTATCACTTTAATTTAGAACAATTCTGATTCTAGCACACAACTTGGGAGTCTCAGTTGTTTTCAATCTGCTCCAGGTCCAAGTCCCCACAGTCTAGAGGGAAGATTCCTTCCTCAGTGCTCTCACAATCGCTCGTGTCCTCGTCGCTTTCGCACACCGCGTCTGCTTTCTTATAATCCCTTGTTTTGAAGCCACCTTGGCACGACCCGTGGTGCCTCCCTTCATCCAGCTGCTCTTTCATCGGGCTGGAGCCAGGGGTGATGATGTTCATAAGATCATTTGAGTCACATGGGGATGACACAATTGTCTTCATTTGTGTGTCATCATCATCATCTTCATAGTCAAGGGAGCAAAGACTTTTGGAATTTTTTAAAGTCTGCAATTAAAAAAAAAAGAAAGAGAAACCATGACTACATTAAACATGACTGGACAGGAGGAACAGAATAAATTCTTGACATTCTTGAATGGTTTGAGTGTATGTACTCAAGAGTGCCACGTGTTTAAAGTAATCCTCGAAATGAGAGGCATGAAGGAAGAGGAAGAATGGTATTTACTTACTACACAGTCAGGCTTTGCATGGATATTTTGCCTAGATTCCCATCTGTGAGAAAAACAGTCCTCTTTTTTATGCAGGAAGAGCCAAAACCCTACCCTTGGTCAACTACACAAGGAAAGAGAGACACGCACCCAGTTTGCTGTATTGGGTTTCTGGCAAATCCAGAGCAGAGCATTTGGTGACACCAGCATTTAGGTCAGACAGCTGCCTTGCAGCCTGGTCAACAATTAATATCCCCTGCAGACAATGAGCCCTCAGGCGTCCCCTCAGAGACTGCCAGGACAACTGGCACATTTGGGTAGTCTCAAACAGAAGAAACCCAAGCCTCTACTGGGAGCATCCTGCTTAGTTAGTCTTTCAGCTGGGTACTGTCTGAACAGGAGCTCAGGAGCAATTCTGTTTAAATTCAAAGGATATTAAAACTAGAGGGGCACTCATCTTTATTTGTACAATGGCAAAAGAAAAGAAACACTCAGTAAATGTTCTACCTCTGCACCAGAGATAAAGGAAAAATGCCTGAGCTCCTCAGGCTGTAAGGGATCTTTGGCTAGAATCCAGGGAGAGCATTTAAGAAAAAACCAAATATACAGAGAGCAGAACTTAAAATTTAACAAGTGAAAAACTTCCAAATTGTGCCTCATGCAAGCACCCAGTGAGAGGAAGGTGAAACAGCCAGGGCTCCTCTGAGAAGTGGTGCAAGACAGAATAATGTCACACTCATTTTCAGTCTCTCACTGGTTAAGTGACTCCAGCCTCACAGACAGCAATCATTGTATTACAAGGAGATCCACAGGGAACAGGACCAACTTTCACACCCATTTCCAGCTTCCTCCCCCAATTTGTCATTTCTTAAGTATTTCATATTTGTTTATTTGAAATGGGAACATTGCAACATTCCTAGTATGCTGTATTCCAGATGCTCTTCCAGACAACAGTGTAATGGTTCCTGCTCCACCAATGCACACCAGCACCCACATAAGGGGGCTTCCAGCATCTTTGGGTATTTTTTTAAACAAAACTTCACAAATTCAGAGGAAATTTGAATTAGCCTTGTTTGTATACAGCTGGTTAAACAAGGAAAGCTCCCCAGGGGGAGGGGATTAGCCTGATCCCTTAGGCTGATGTAACATGTGGAACACCTTGCAGACAATCCCACTGCAAGGTCACAGAGTTCCCTGGACATACCTACATCAAATCTGCATGGAAAGTTCAGGTAAAGGGACAAAGCAGAGCACTCGAGGAGGGTTGGAGCTCAGCCACAGCACAGGCAGGCTGAGGGTGGGATGGGCAGCACTGGGATGGGATGGGATGGGATGGGGGCCCCATCACTGGTGCCCCTCCACAGGAAAGGCACTGCAGCAGCATTCCCTGAGCCTGCACCACATTTAACACACCAATGCAAAACATTTCTCCACTGGTCAGAGGTTTGTTTTGCTCTTCCCCTGCTCAAACAGCTTAAATATCTCACAACACACATTAGATGTTAGTTAAATACATTTCCAGGCAGAAAGAGCTATAAGGGATAATCTAATTTGTTTGAACAGACAAACCAGACCTCATCTAGGAGCTGATTTATGTAACTCCAAGGCCTGCATCAAAGATGAGCTCTCAGAAAAAGAAATTACTGCTAGTCATAGTTCTGTCAGGAGGAATTCAAAGTCTTTGTTAGCCATGGTTAAAGCCCATATCCAATTTTGCATGTGACTAACACCAATAAGATAAATAACCTTGCATGATCAAAAAGATTTGTATTTTCAAATTCACTCTCCTGTGAAAACAGCTTCAGTATAACATACATTCCTGCTTTCAAAATGCTTCCATACAGCTCACTTACATTTTATTCAAGTAGAAGCATTTGAGAACATTTGAGTTTCTTTCTATGACAAACAGGTGCAAATTTCCTATTTACTTAAAAGCAAACCAGTATATTTTTAAAGTAAAAAACATTTAAGTATATTTTAATCCTAAGTCTATCTCACTGCTTTGAAAAACACAAGATATGTTCTATCTCCACATAGGGGACAATATTTTCAGTTCTTTAAACTTATAGTAGGAACTGGGAAGAAAAGGAACCAAATAAAGAGAAGCTTTGAAAGTTCTGCTTTCACTGTCTTAGAAAGGAATTCCTGAGTCCCCCTTCAAAATATCTTTTATTCAGTTTACTGCAAGAAATTAATCCAACCACACAGCTGTCTCTCTAGAAGGTTTGTGTACATAAATGGAAAATTGCCTGTTAGCTGTACTGTGCTGAAACCACTTGAATGGGAACTTTTAGCTGGTTTCAACACAACAGCAAGTGCATTCAACTGGTTCTTTGTTCACCCACTTGTCACAACCTCACCAAACTAAAAATAGGTGGATTTATTATCTCGCAGCACAATCCAGCTCCTTTCACAAAGCAAAAGGTAGAAATTGCAATGCATTCAGGCCCTCTGAACTGCAGCTTTCCATGCTACACTGGTACAGTACCACACCTTTCAAGAACAATTGTGCTCAGTGGGGAGCCTGCGAGTACTTGCTCAATGGTCCTCATTTTATAAAGGATGCTGGACTAGCAAGACAAAAGAGTCCACAGTTGGCAATGGATAGAACTCAATCAGCTAGAAGTATTCTTTTGTGTGATGGGAAAAAAGGGAAAAAAAACCGCTCAGAGTTTTAAAAGAAGTGAGGCGATAAAATGTCTGAATATTAAGGAAAAAACCCCAACTTTGTACCAAAAACAATGGTGGAGAAGGAAATAAAAGAAATCTCTCTAGACCCTTGCCATACAAAGCAAACAAGAAAGGCCCAGAGCAGCTTGAAAGGAAGCTAATGTCTGTACTCTTTATTAAACCTTCACTTCAGAAACCCATAATACATCACTTTCCAAATATAAGAAGCAATAAAAAGGTTGTTTTTGTTTTACTAACAAAACTAGAGCATTTGCTACAGTAGTCAAGGGGAAAAAATAAGACATTTATGTGCATGAAAACCTAGTGTATATAATGGGAGCAGCAGTTCTCATGCTTCTCCCCCAGGCCCCCATCATCCTCCAGGTCCACCCCTTGGCTTTGAGTGGGGGTGAAGATCCAGCTGCTCTGAAGAGGTGCAGCTGCAGCAGCTGGCACTCCCTGAGGAGCAGAGGAAGCCTGAAACCACCACCAGCCCTCAGCCCATCCTATTGCTTTCTCAGCACCAGTTATCACTGATGGGCTGCTCCCTGAAGGCACAGCCTTAGGCAGAGAGGGAATTCATCAGACTAATCAGACTGGTTATGTGGTTTGCTTCCTGTCCCATCCCGAGACTTCTGCCTGCAATGGCACAAGAGATGCTGCTTTAAGAGTAGCACACAGGATTTCTTGACTGTTGAGGTGTCTCTACCAGTAATATGAAATACATGGATGGTGCAGTGGTCCTCATGAGGAAGAGATCCTGGAATTTCCTGGAGTATCAGCATCTAATCCAAGAGCAAAACACTGAAGTAGCAGAAGCCAAGCATGGAGCAACATGTGGCTTTTTTGTTCCTTCCCTGTATCTAGCCACTTGATGGAGAAGGGGCAAGTCAGATGGGCTGCACTTCTCCCTTTCAGAGCTTCATGGGTCCTCACTTCACTTCCTTGAATTGGGTTTCCTGTAGATTAGTGAGACTGGCTCCAAAAATGCCTTAACTGATGGTAACTCATAGTTAAACTTCAGATCAGAAGCACCACAAACAGCACAATGCACTTGTGTCTCAGACCAACCTGTCCCCAAAGAGGTCACAGCTGAGTCTCAGCAGCAACAAAACCCAACCATGGAACAAATTTGTTTTTTGAAGAGATTCCATTCAGCAAAGCAAAGGGGGAGGCTTAAGGAAGGACTTTGTCAGAACTGACACAAAAGCCTGGTGCTGAGCAGGGCTCAATCACACAGAACAAACCATCACCTGGCTGACATCACAGCCAACCACACACAGATGTGTCCCTCCCTCCTGTAAACTGAATTTGCACTTCAAGCACCTAATTACATTAGTACCTTCACCTGTGACAATTCAAGTTGGAGATATCTACAATGTCTATTGTAAACAATTAGAAATGTCAACTTGTTGTACAGATTAAAAAATATCCCATCACAGTCCTAATCCCTGCATCTTCTACTATGCATGAAGTGAAAAACAGTAATAAAAATGCTGTGTTTGTGTAACAAACTAATAATCTTTCTGTAGAATAAATCTCTTGACATTTGACTCTGACTTTTCTGTTTTGAATTGCACTGAGCATTTTGTGAACACTCCAGTGTTTGCAGATAACCTTAGCATTCAAGAAACATGCAGCTGAGCAGAAATGCTGCTTCACTGGTACAAAGTGGTGCTGACAGGAAGAAAACAATATAGTATTCTCCATGATGTCATGTGCTTGAGGCTTGCTAATGCACTACAAGTTAAACCCCTAAGTGGGAAAGAATCTCCCCCTGTTCAAACAACAAATTAAAAGGTGTAGAAATAAATTAGATTTTATAATTCAAGTGTCTAGGAAAATACTTCAGGACCAAAACCACTGCAGATTTTTAAGTTGTGCATTTGAAGTAAATCAAAAGACCCATAATTATTTTTCTTGTACCAGGTTAAAAAACAAGTACTGAACAAAACAATTTCTGATGTACTTATTTATGTATAATGTGGAAGCCATCAAATCCCAAGAAAATTCCTGACACCTTCATGGGCAAAATCAAGTTCAAACTGATTTGGGAACCAAAGATGCTGTTCTCTTTGTTTTAAATCTGCAGTTATCCCTCATTTTCCTGGAAATTTGACATGTACTTTTATATATTAAAAATGTCATGTTTATGTCATCATCTATAGCTAGTAATCAGAAAAAAAACTGGAATACTGGATATGAATGAGAAAGAGCAAACAGCCTCTAACATTCTGCCATGTAAATAGACACTGAACTATAATAACCATTCCTTCCAGCAGAGAAAGAATTACTGCTGCAATTCTTGTAGTCAAATAAGGTAAAACTCTATTTGCAATGCCAAAGACCCAGTTAAAACTCAGTACAAGCTGACAGCAATACACAGCAATATGGCTGTGACTTGAAATGACAACTGTTCAGTGCTTTGTCTGTGCTGTATCTTCAAAGATGATTTCAATTTTTTTAGATGTAGGTGCCCAGGGAGGGAAGGAAACTGCCATCAACTCATTTCACATCAGATGCTAAACAGCATCATGATGTAACAGGCTTTCATCTCCCACTAGCCAGACTGTTCTAGATTTAAGTGTGCAGTTTTCTGGTGTAGTCTACCATGAAAGTTGATCTATTTATTGGCCTAGATATTCTTATAAGTTTTGTTTATAAGCTGCAAGAACCTGTGATTTAATTTGGCTTTCTATTTAGTGCTATTAGTTGAAAAAAATTGTATGTCTGAAAGAAATATTTAAGTGAAATGCTGAATGTACATAATTATGCTCAGATATGCCAGAATACAAGGCTGTTCATTGTGTAAACTGAGAGAAACCACTGGAAGAGGTAAAGTCTCCAAGTGAAAAACATTAAAATGCACAAAGCCAGGGGGACAGGAGGGGAAATCAGGGTGCAGTTGCCTGACTGAACCTCACTGCATCCACACAGGGTGCCCAGCACTGGTGAGGGGCTCTCAAACTCAGGCACTGCAGCCCTCAGAGCTGTGAAGCAGCCTACTCACCTAGCCAGGAAACTTGTAGGACCCAGTTAACATCACTGCTATCACACCACAATCCAAACAGCCAAGTTGGAGGCATGAGAGATCCCAAATAAATCAGGAATTACAAACAGCATGGACTGAGTTCAACCCAAATACCTACTGCCCCCTGCCCCAAACTCAGACCTAAAAATCATCCATCATGGGCACTGCACATACAATAGTGAATTTCACACTCTAAATATCCCCTCAAACAAAGCATCTTTTCCTTTTAGTGGTTTGCAAAGATGATCTGAAGAACTGAGAGCATCCCCAGCCCCCCTCAGAGCTATCAGCTCACCCCTCTCATGGCTTACATGCACTCAGGGAAGTCTCAACATCAAGTAACATAAGAAACTAAGGAATTTAAGCAGATTAGTTTATCAGCCTAAAATTGTTTAAAAACTGAATTTAAGCAGCCAAACTACTACTGTAATTTTGTAGTTATTCCTTTAAAAATTAAATTTTGGTCAGATGGGGCAATTTAGTGCAGGAAACTTCATGCTGGGGTTTAGCAGCATCTGCAAGTTCAGGACCATTCATCTCAGGGGTTAACTTTTGTTTGCTTTTAAAGACAAATTGAAAGCTAAGCAAGTTAATGCAGTACTTAATGTAATACAGTCAAGAATATGATTCAACACTACTGCTAACATGGAGAGAGTGAACATATATAGCAATTCTCCCTTTTATAAAGCCCAAACCAACATTAAACCACATTTTTAAAAGTTTACAGTATGGAGTTTTAATCAAGATGTTAGATTTTCTAATTCAGTGGATTTGTGAACTGCAACCTTTTACCTTCTCTGTCTGAGTATAAATCATGCAAGCTTTTATTGTAAGAATGTGGCATTGCACTCTACAAACATCAGGCCTACCTATTTCACCTGCATGTAATTAAGCAGAGAAAGTTTCAGCTGTTCTTAGGCCCAGTCCAGCAGGCACCTACAGATGCTATGAATTATGGCATTAGCTCCAACACAGGGGGCTCACACAGAGGATTTAACTCTTCTGAAGTGACCAATAATCAATACAGTGCCAAAGTGGAACACAGGGGCATTGCTTTGTTCAGCTGCCTAACACAGCACAAGGCCTGGGCCAGGGAGGAGGAGGTTTAAGCCAAATAGGACAATTCCTGGATACAGCAGCAGTGCTCATCTGAAATGCACCCATGCATTAAAACAGAGCTTTCTTCAAAAGCAAAGAAGCAACACAGGGAAAAAAAGTTATTCCAAAGGGCACTGAAAGAGCAGGGAAAGGGCCTGGATGAGGGGTTCTTGCTCCAGCAAGAGCTGCTGTCAGGGGTCTCTGCAGTGCCACAGAAATTCTTCTGCCTGAAGGTAAACCACTGTCTTTGCACACCTTTACCCAGATTCTTACTACTCAGTGCTTGACCCTAAGCATATCTCTATTATAGATAGTGAATTTATGGACAGTCTGAAGAGCTGGATAATATGGAACTGGGCCTCTACTGTGCTTGAGCTGCATAAGCTCAAGAGGCTTTGGTCTGGCAAATCCAATCAGCCAACAGCACTAATGAGCAATGGTGTGATGAACAAACAGCTGCACCACTTGTGTGCATACAGGGATGATAAACACATCTGGTTTTGTAGGAGAAGGACACAGAGGGAAACAATGTAAGCACATGCTCTCTCCCAGCAGAAGTGATTCATGCTTTGCCAGAGTTGTTCCCTCATTTCCTATTCAAGAACTATTACCTTTCCTTTCAGAAAGAAAACAGGCTGCAGAAGCAAGAAACAAACTGTGTATTACCATCTTCTGTAGTAATATGATAAAATAATTTTATGAAGACTTAGTTAAACCAAATCTAATTAATACAGGTGAAAGATGGATCTATTTTTCCACATTTCAGACTGGGAAATAAGAAGGCACACACACACATCATTAACATGAGCTACACACACATCCCCAAACAGAAACACAGGCACAAAAGGAGCAGCACAAGAAAACTGCTTAACAAGACTCTGATTGCTTGCAGTACCATCTCTCAGTGTTCAGCATTCAGGATCCAAAAACAAAGACCACCCTGGGTAGTCAAAGCCTTCTGATGTATTATTCCTCTGACAGAAGAATTAACAGACTACAATCAGCTCTGAAACAACATAAACAAAAAAGTTACCTCCAACCCCAGGAGTTTTAATAAGTTTCTCAGTTTCTAACTAGGCACATTTAGACAAGAGAAAAGGCTCTACCTGTGCTTCCACAAATTTCCAAATAAAAAGTGACATTTCAAAGTTTGCTTTGCCACGCCAGAATCTGCTCTCAAGTAACAAGGTTTAAGTTGACTGATTATGCACTGGAGTAACACAGGACAGGATTTGACCCTTGTGGCTTCAAAACATGACCATATTGGCTTCATTTCCTGCCATTTATGTGTCATCTATTTTTATAGAGAAGTTCTATTCCTGAGAAGTTTAGCCAAGGTCTTATTCCTTCATGACTTTGCTATGAACTGCAAACAATTACTTTAACAACTGAATCACATATGCACCAATTGCTGCAGTGTACATCCATGTACCAACTTCTCTTCAAATTCCTGCATGTTCCCTTTTCATTTCATTTTTCTCCTCAGGTCCAATATTAAGTTGATGTGATGGGTCAAACTTAGGAGAAATTAGAGAAGTAAACCCCAAATCCTGATTGCAATGCTGCCCTCATTAGTTACTGACAGATGTCAGACTCACCTATATTATTGCGTTATGCTGGAGCTCCATCATAACTAGCATTTTAAGGGATTCCATAATTGGGCCATAAAGTTCACTTCTGCCAGGGCAGGGGGATGGAGAAAAAAAAAGGGAAAACTACCCCATCAGCTTGGGAACAGTTCCCCCTTCTTCAACCAATTTTCCACAACAGAAATACTTGTCCAAAACAAAGCCCTAAGATCTTGCTATGCAAGTGCACAGAGGGACACACGGGCACAGACACACAGACAAAGCACAAGTGCTGCTATGAATCTTTTGCTCAGCTCAATGCAAAACCCACAACTTCACAGTAAATTCTTCCAGGAGTATTAATTCAAACTGTAGGTGGACCTTTACCACTAATTATTTCCAGGGACAAGTTAAATTGAACACAATGAGTTTAAGAATTAGTGCCAGGGATTGAAGGTGAATGGTGCAAGGACTGCATTTTTCTAACTCAGTATCTGATTCTGGACTATTTGAACTTTTGAAATATGGTTCAGGAAGTGATCTTGATATTAAGAGAGAAGACTGCTATATATTTTTCATACTTCGTCAGCTTGTACCAAAACTTCTATTTGCTAAATAAAAATTCAGTCAAGTTGTTTATTGGTTCAAATACCAAAGCTGACAACATGTCAGCAGCTGATGCTCAGTATGTTTTTTGTAAACTCAGGAAACCATATATGTGGTCCTTTATCCTTCAGTGCAATACATGTTTTAAAACACATCATGCCAAGTCAGAGGAGAAGCAAAGCAAACACAACTTGTGTAAGGCAGAATCAACACTCACATTCCCAACACACCGAGGTAACACTAAAACTGAGCTCAACCTCTCACTGCATGGCCTCAGTTTTCCTCTGTTGTGTAGTAAACCCAGAGTTTGCATGAAAAAGCTGCAACATTCAAAAAACCTGTACATTCAATTACTACATGTGCTTTGTTTTAAAGATGAGGATCTGTTTATGCTACCCCAGCTTGCAAACTTCCTAGCATTCCTTTTGAGTGTTAGTCACATGGTTACTAATACAATGAAAACTGGAATCAGGAAACTCATCAGAAGTCTCATCTATTTAAAACTCCTTTTCTGCTAATACTTAAGTTTTATTGCAAAGCACATGTCATCAGAATAAAAATAAATGAGTACTTTCAAATACAGAAACAGATGAGCTATTAGATTATCTGCAGCTCACCTTAACACTAAACCATCACCTCCCAGATCACTTATGCAGAAAACATCTCCTTATTAACTATATCCCATTAGAAGTTGCATCTAACAGCAACTTAAGAACAGAACAAACTTCAATTTTTATGTACTGGAAAACACATGTAAACAAGTCAATATTTCCCACCCTACTGGAAAAGTTGACATCACTAAGTGATGTAGAGAAATTCCCATCAGTTCATTTTCACAGGTTTGAGATGTCTGTTCTGCTTTTATCACACCTAGGCACCAGTGCATACATGCAGCAAGAACTGATCAGTGCAATGCAAGTCTAACAAAAGACCAAGTGACAGTTAAGTTTAAGACTTTTCCAAGTGATTTTAAGAAACTCCTCTGCAGAGAAAAGCCTCAGATGAATCAACTTGGTTTAAGGTCTCCTTTAGATGATGATGCATCAAATCAGAAAGTGACTGTCAAAAAGCAAGGGAAGCTTCACAACAGATAACAGAGTATGGAAGAACAGAGTCTAGTTTCAGAGTTAAGTCCTTACATTCAAGTACCACAAAAATGTACTAATCTATTAATTTGATTAACATGTTATGATAAAAATACTGACTATTTAAAGAGCCCTCTCCCTGAATTACCCTGACTTAAATTCAAAGATGTACAACTTCTTTTTCTAATAAATTTTAGAAATTGCACTGGGATTTCATTTGTTGCCAAAAAATCTGGGAAAAGTTCCTGTATCGATGATGAAACACTACTCAACACTTCTGCTAGCCATCATCTCTTGCAATTTAGAGCACAGGGGAAAAAAATAACTTAATCCTCTGCCACCTGCCAAAACCCAGATGGTAAAACCTGAGAAAAGTGCTCTCACCTCTCTTTAAACCCTCTGGTGCAGCTTAGGCACATTAACTGTAAGTACTCTATATTTAACACTGAACCATGGCTCTTAACTCAGTATTGCATTGTTTTCCAAACAACATCACCAATAATTTTAGCATAATCCAATTTTCTGATGGGATAAGTAATAATTAAAAATGAAATGTCCACTGCTGGCTGAAACCTGGCATGGGAGTCAATAGATGGCCCCTTTCTTTTCTCATAATGTCAAATGCAGCTGGTCTGGTACTCATTAGCTCTTTCAGCAACAAATACTTATTGTACACACAGGAACTTGCAAAAAAGAAAAAGCAACTCTGCAGCAGATACTGAGCTGCCTCCTCTTCTTCTGAGCACGTTACTTACAGGAAAGTACCATTAAAGATCCATGCAGAGCTGGCTGCAGGTATCAGCTCAGTGATGAGCAGCTCTGGGGATCTGCAAGATATTTGTTACAGAATCCATTCACAAAAGAGGGGGGAAACTTCCATCCCTAATGAGATTTCCTTTTCTTCACTCTCCTCGGGGCTTATGCTCCCTCTCTGTCAGAGCACAGGGAACCTCCAGCACAAGGGCTCACTTCATTAAATGCCATTTTGGGCCTAATTTCACATTGTGAGCCACTGTGCCGAGGCAAAGAAAGCAAAACGCCAGATGCTCTCTGTGCCTGCCACCTCAGCAGCGTTTCATTCACTGCTCCCAAAAACTTCCAGGCATCCATTCAAAACCAAGTACCCCCAGCCTGGTCTGTCCTGTCACAGGACAAAGTGCTGGCTTGTCTTCAACTCACTTTTGATGCTTGCCTATCATCTCCCAGCCCAGCCTACTCCTATCTCCTTTCCTTCTTCCCAAGCCTGCTGGAATTTGAACTTTAAATGGACGCCCTCCATGGCAACAATAGATAAAAAAGGAGCCTTTGATTGTTCATGCGTTGCAGAAAAGAAAGGAGGAGATTCATCCTGGCTGTGACCTAGCAGAAACTCATCAAGCACAGCTCCCCTTCCATTGCAATGGGATGCCTGAGCCTGGAGCCACTCATTCAAGCTCCCTGTGTCTATGTTTCCATTCAAAGAGGATGAATTCTTCAGGTTTCCCCCGTTAAGGAATTAAATGTTGATCCTCAGAATGAAGGGCAACACCAAGCTTGGAAAGCTGCCAAAAGGTTCTGTAACACTCAGCAGTTTGGAGTTAATTCAATACTTATTGATACCTAGCAGGATTTATAGCTGCATTATTTATAAGGGGGGGGAATCACAGAGCCATATTTAGACCTTAGTAATAAACTATTTTTAGCACCATCTGTTTTTCTAGCTTGTTCCCTTGCTTAGGCAAGAGCATACTTTTATCCAGCTCTCTCTTCCTTGCCCATTTAAAAGAATCCACGGAGTCTAAACTGAAACATGAGTTAGGATCACTCAGAATATTTACTGTGCAGCAATCCTCCTAATCATGTTCTGCAAATCAAGCCTGCTGACTAAGGACAGTCTTGGGCTGATGTAACACTATATATGTTGTCTTCACAGAAGAGAGCAGATTTTTTTAATGTAAGGGGCAATGTGTTTCACACAAAGGAGGTTACTATCTGGAAAGAAACAACTGATCATTAACTGCATTAAGCCATCTGAAAAGTGGTTCACAACTCCTGGCAGTGCTTTTCTGGGACGTGGTTGCCAAGTTTCACCCTCATTAAACACATAGATTTTTTTCTTTTGGTCACAAGTACATTCTGCCAGGCCAGGCTGCTGTTAGAAGGGGAGAGAAATCGTAAGCAGCTGCTGCAAGCACCTTGTTTCAGAGATGAGTTTCAAGCTGCAGCTGTTACCCACTCAAAAACTCCCCCAAACCTCTTATTACCTTTTTGAGTTTACATTGATATTCTGCTTTTAGCATGTGACACAACACTGGTGGCCTCTGCAGCATGACAAGGGACAGAATGAAGGGATTGCTGGTTCCTTGAACTCTGAGAGAAGCAAGGCTTTGGGTACTTCATGCAGATTAAATTCTCAGAAATGCACTTGATAGCAGCAATATATTCATCTTAATCTCTTGGCTCATAAAAGTTTTGTTTTTATCCAAACAGCAGCACAGATATTCAAAAGTTTTGCTGTTGTGTCAGATTAAGAAATTTTCCTGTAGAGCCAGGCAGAAAACTCATGTAAAATATGAGCTCATAGGGTTCTTTTTTGTTACAAAGGGCAGCAGCATTAAGGGTTGCAAGCTGGTTTCCTAGGCCTTGCAGCACAGGTCAGGCATTCCTAGGAAGCAGACTGTGTGCAGCAGAAAACCAAAAAAATTCCCAGCATGTAGTACACAGGTCAAAATTAAATTCTACAAATGCACAACAGAAACATGCAGCCACTTTAATGGGTTCCAACAAAGTCTTGAGGGCTTTGAAACTTCAAGCAATCAGTATTATTAATAGAACATTCACTTGGCACTGGCATTATGCAACAATAATTTCAGTGTGAAGGAAATACAGCAGTGCTGCCCACCCAGCAGCCCCTGGGACGTTTCCTTCCACTTCACTGCCTTTTTTTTCCCCCCCAGTGGAGGGAACAGGACACAGCACTCCTAAGAGCCAGTACAGCACACTGCCAGGTACATGGAAAGGCTCCTTGGCAGCAGAACACATGGAGAGGCCATTCCCAGGATCAGAGCCAGGATGCTGAAGTCTGCTCCTGCTGAGAAGCATCTCCACAAGCCCCAGCAGCAACCACTGTGTCCCATCTGCCAAAGCTCCCCACTCTGTGACAAGTGCTCTGCCCCTCTCCAGGGGGAAAGAAAGCTCCAACCCAGTGCTGCTTGGAGAGGACACCTCTCAAAGAACAGTCTGCCTCAGCTGGGAGAGCTCAATGAAAGCCATTCCAAGGACAGAATCAGTCTGCAGCACTTTGAGTGGCCACACAAAGCACATGGACAAAAGCCAGCACATACAGTAACTGTCGCAATAAATTTAAGATTTATTGCCAAGTATGTTTAAGAGTAAAAACTAAGATTACAACTTGTAGTTCAATTCTCTAAGGCTGTTGCATAACCTGCAACTATATTACAACATGAGAGCAAACTAATACTGGTGATTAACCAGGAATATAATCAGAGGATCTGGAAATCTTCAAAAATGCAGCTTGTTGCAAGCCTTACAGCAAAGCATCTGACTTTCATGGGGGCAAGGATGCTTGCTTGCACACAGACACTTTTGTGAAGATTTGGAAGGTGTAACCTCCCTGATTCCTTTTACAAAGCTGACACCTTATTTGCTACTACATATGCATATTTAGTATGATTCTGCATTCAGACAGTACTATAGGGACAGATGAATCACAGTCTCAGAAAGCAGCTGGAGAAGATGATGGCAAAAAGATCCAGGATCAGGCTCACCAGGATCTGCCCATCCACCCTTCCCTTCCACACCAGATGGCTCTGGAAAGGCAACAGTTATCTGTCCTTAAAAATCAGTGATCACAAAGAAAAGGCCTGGTGATTAACTCTCAAGTCCATACCCATTTGAGAGGTGGCTGTGTGCCAGTGAAAGGAACTGTGGCAAGCCAGAAGAATCTGTACAAACTCCATTTCTATCCTAGTCCATTCAGGGATCTCTCCCCTCCATCCCAGTGACTAAGGGATCTGAGCAACTGGGACCCACAACTCCAACACTGAAACCCTCTCTCAGTCAATATTCTTGCATATCAAGCCTATGTGAAATTGATCTACAGCTGGTTCTAACTGTATCAAATTATATATTGGCAAAAACCAGGAACCATTAGATTTGTATTTTACCCTACTGAAGTAGCTAATAACCTATAAGCAAAGTCTGATCTTACAAATCTTGAACTTCTAATTTTAAAATAATGCTCCAAAAGCACTGAGGTAGTTTGAACAAAATGTGACTTTTTTTAAAAAGTCATACAATACATGTATTTTTTAAACCTCAGTAAGTTTGTTACCACTACTCAGCATTTTGAACAGTATTACTTCAGTTCTCATGATGATCATTATTCAGCAACATGTTTCCATGTCAAGGCCTCCAATGGCAGAGCACAGTGAAAAAAGTTACAGAAAGGCCTTTTAATATATAAATGAATTGTGTATGTGCCCTGTAAGCAGCCACAAACTAATCTCTGTCTCCTCACACTAGTCAGAATAAACACATCAATACTAGCCTGCAAGGTCACCAACATTAACTTATTCAGTGTTAACTCCTCCTGATTTGGAGTAGTAACACCCTTGCTCCTCCTAGTAGAAACATTTTATCCTGACAGGTACACAAAATTCCCTGGCAATATCCAAGAGTTCACCATTTTCTAGAATGGCTGTATTTACACAAGGACACACTGGCTTGTGTCCCTTGCCAATGTCTGCAGGCCATCTGAACCAGTCTATGCTACACTTCACTCGAGCTAAAGGTGGGAACCCAACTCTAGTTGTTAAGATTTAAGAAGTGGATACACACTTCAGGTATTACAAGTATGCATTACAAAGGACTCCTCCTTCCTCCATCAAACAGATAATAACATATTTACCAGATTAACCACAGCCTAAAGTTTAATCTAATTATTTTTGAATCAGACTGTATCACTACAAGATGCAAAAAACCACTATGCTTGACATGCAGGCACCCCATAGACTTGAGGACTCATTTCTCTTAAAATTGAATTCTTTCTGCTGCCCACTCTTGGAGGGAGAGGACACCTCCTGCAGAGCTCAACCACCCCAGAACAGAGGTAAAATAAACTGAATTTGAACCAGGGTTCTGTCCAAAGGATATGAAAACAACCAGACAGTTTGGATGTCCAAGAGCTTAGTGGTGTCTCAAAAGATGGGAATCAATTAAGTTCTTTCCAGTATACTGAAGCTATTCAAGATGATTAATGACCACCTAACTACTCAGGTCCATGCTTTCCACTGTTAAAGGACCTTAGGCTCAGTGACAGAAAATACAGAAAATTCTCATTTCTTCTTGGTTATCCAAACTCTCCACGAGGTGTCCTCTCCCAAGGAGAGCAGAAAGAATTCAGTTCTTTTAGAATATCAATACCAGAGAATAGTATTTTTCAACATGGAGCATATATTTACATTAGTTATAAGTCTGAGGTGAGTCTGGAAGTGAAACACACTCCACTGCAAAGTTAAGTATTTCTGTTCATAATAAATTCCATTATTACACTCCTACTCACCTGACAAAGTACTTCTATTTAACAAGCTTAAGGGCCATTTACCAACCCAACTGCACACTTGCATGCCCTGAAAACACACCTTACTGTGCCAACTATGTGAGCTTTTCAAAATTGAAAAAAGCAAGCTTATTGCTCTGGGACATGCAATTTTAACAAGCCTTGGAAATCCAACTAAAAAAATGTTTTTGGTTCTATAGTAACACAGGCTCAAGTTACAAGAGTTACACAACCAAAATAATATTAAATGTTTAACACAATGGCCTGTGCATTGAGCACTTCAGGACAGTACACTTTGAAATCCCTGAAACCTTCAAGTCCATGTTTTTATTCAGGAAAGTATCCTTAAAGCAAGTATGAAGAGTAAGATTCTCAAAAACAAAAACCTGCTAGGCAAGCTATTATGCAAAAGTAAATTCTTAAGTAAATGCTGAAAGGAGAGAAGTGAAAAAAAAAAACCCACACTAAGTTTATATTTGAGGGGTTTGGAGCACATCAAGAGTCTCAGCCTCTGGATCAATTTTGGTTTTGTGCACTAATGAAGAATTTCAGTGAGGCTCTGTGTTGACTATGCTTCAAGCACATCTGATTTCTGCCACTCTCAGCACACACTAGAGCAGTTACAAGTAACCTTGGAGCTCTACAAAATAGGACATGACAGTTAAGCCACAAGCACCTGTCATATGTGTTTTAAGATCTTTCATACTATTTGCACATCATAACGCTACTTCATATCACTTCTTTTAACCCACCAGTTCCAACTTAAATACCCTTGTAAAAGGGATGATTTTCAGCACACTGGCTGGGAGGAGTTACCCAGTATCAGCTGAAGCTCAGAAAACTTTCAGTCCTGCTAAGCAATTTATACCACATTATTCTTGTTCCAATACTGCCAAGACCACAAAGTCCTCCTGCTCTTTACTGGTCATGTGAATTAGTCTAGAAGACAAGCAAAGCACACACTGATCAACGTAAAACAGAACTGAAAACTGAGATAGTTAAAATATAACTAGACAAATGAAAAAAGTCTCATACAGTATCAAAAGCCACACCTGAAGAATACTGGGAATATGCAAAAGCCTTTCCCAGAAGGACAGTATCTTTGCAGAGCTAAATTGCTCAACCTCTGGTCTTAAAGGCTCTTTTAAACTCTGCATTTGTAAAACCTTTGGAGGCCCAAGCAATCATATACAGAGCTTTTGAGTTGTGACAAACTAGTCTACCTCTTGCATGAGAAAAAGGACCCCATAGGCTACATCCCTTCCAGTTTTACTCTTCAGGCTTGGCTGAGAGAAGGCAGGAGCTAGAAATGTTACTAAGGGTGGTAGGTACTGCAGCCCCCTGCTGCATGCATCCTTCCTGGGTAAGGTGGAAGGAGGAGAAGCTCGACCTACAGCAGGCACCAGTGACCCCAGGAGGGACACACTGAGCCAGGCCTTGGCTCTAATGCAGACCAAGAGTGAGATCCACCACTTCTCCTTCCACTGACAGGCACAGGATGTTGATCTCCTATTGCACTAGAACATCGTGTCCTTTTGAAAATGAAATAGTTGCAAACAAAAAAAAAATCTGCAAGTAGAATTTCAACACTTTGATATTTCTGATCGAGGCACACCGTGCAGTGATGCCTAGAACACCAGGGTACTGCAAATAGTGAATGGTAAAAATTTTCAACAGGCCTCAAATATAGCTCAGTATTTTATCGCACTGAAACACATCATGAAAACACTTTTGTGCTGGAGATACTTCATGTTCAAAAAAATTCTACTGACTGACCAAGAGGGCCCACTTCTGCAACCCCCAAAATACCAACATATGCCTCTTCTTTTTTAGGGGAAAACTGAAGTTATGAAGGGCTGGCATTTACAAAGAATGAACTGGGAATAAACATTACACTAAGAAGAGTGTCTGCATTCAGCTATTCTACAATTGTCATTGTCCTTCACACTTCACACCCTTCTCACTTGGTAACTGCTACATAGGCAAGCTTCAGCTCATACATGGGGCCTTCCTACAACTTGTCCCTTCAAAGTAACAAGTTGTCAACTTGGTGCTATGATTAGGAAAAAAAATTAAGTCCAGGCTTCCTTTGGTAATATTGCAAAATAATTAATGTGAAAAAATGTTAGTGCTGTTTTCAAATTAAAACCAGAGGGTGTTTCCCTACTACAGGAGAAACATATTTGACAGAATGAAGATAATCCTTGTCAAATCACCCTGTATACCTTGCATTCATAAAGCACAGTTGAATTAAACATAAGTACAGTTCAGATGAGTACACTGCATTTCATGCAGCTGGAAGCAATGGTATTTGGTCAGAGAAAGACAAATTTGTACAAACATCTGCAAAAAAAGTTCAGTGAGTTGATCCTCTCTCCTTTCCCAGTTTCCAAAGTACTCTGCATTTTTGTTTCCCCAAACATCCTTCTTTATAATGCCTATAAGAAAGAACATTCTTTTGGATCAAAAAAAAACCCAAACTGCCAAGACTAGCTGTAAAATGTTTCAGTTACACTTGACAAAGCAGTTGTTGAAATTGTTTTAGTTTACATCAGTTGATCAGTTTCTATATCTAATTTGAGTACTTGAGTACTTAGTCACTTGGTTGAAGTTTAAAAGGTTGCCACATTAATAACTGAGTTATCAGCACACTGCTGGCTGCTCAGGCTCAGCAGAACTGGAAGCAAGCAGAAGCAGTTGCATTTAAGAAGTGAGGATGCATTTGCTGTTTTCTCAAAAGCAAAGGACGACAGTTAAAATGGAAATGCTGCTAAGCAAACATCCGGATCGATGGAACAGTCATTTCACAGAGCACTGAATGAACCAAGTTATTTTTTAACTACTGCAAGTTCAAGATTCTTAAAAAAGGCTGTTGGGCGGATGAAGTGTGTCACAGCAGTATTGCAACAAGAACAACTAATGGAAAACTACCCAGGCTCCTGCTCCACACAGGCTGCTGCAGCTCAGACTCCAAAGGTTTGGGCTAAGAAAAGCTCTTCACATTTCTACCATTTTATTGTTGAAGTCAGAGCCTTTTATCCACTCCAGGTTTTTAAAAACACCCTGTCAGCAAGATACACCTGTTGACATAGCAAACTTAAGTTTAACACAAAAGGACCTATCTACTACTTATCCAATTGATGACTTACACTAGAAATTTTATTTAATCCCTTTTTACCTTCTACTGCATGTCAGAGTTAAGAACTCCTGCTCAGGAGCTTCATTTTGTTCTCTATAGTTTCATTATTACAACAGACCTAATCTCCAAGGTACCACCTAATTTCCCAGCTAATGCAAATATTTACTTGAACTATTTAATTGCATTTTTAAACCAGACAGGTGATGTCTGATCAAAGTATTTTCCTGAAAGTCAGATACACAACACAGCAGATGTGTTCACGTGGCAAAGCAACCTCAAAATCTGTGGTGGGATCTCCAACACTGGGAACGGTGCAGAGAAACTATAACCATGACAACAGCAAATCACCTACAGAAAAAGGCTGCAACACCTCCTGATACTAAAACAACATGAGTCCTAACTTCATCCTGCATTGCCCAAACACAAGCAGTGTTTTTCACTCCCAACAGACACTTTCAATCTTGATCTCAGGGGCAAATGTGAAACCAGCTCCTTCTGCTACACATAAATGAGTAATTTATATAAATAAAAGTGAATCAATTTAGAGAATTATTCAAAAACAAAGAAAACCAAATACTCCAGGACCTAGAGAAAAGCATGTTAAAATAAGTCATTTTTTCATCTTTGCTTGCATAGAAAGTTGGACAACTCCAAACATCTGGATACAACGAAACTAGCAAGATTTGAAAGAAAATTAGTCTCATTTAGTCTTGATTTTCTTTAGACTCACCTGAAAGTAACTGTACTAACTTCTGCCATAAATAATTTTTGTCATTCAACAAAACATTCTTTAATCTTTTGCATTCCTCATTCACCTCACCACTTGAATGCTGGTAAATCCCCACAGAAATTCCAAAACATTCCAAATCCACACCAGAGGACGTCCCACCAGCACTGAGTGACCTTCCTGTGGCTCCCTCCCTTCAACCATACCAAAAAAGTCCCCAGATTTTAGAGGCTTCTGGGCACTGTCTATTCCTGGGTAATTCTTCAAAAACAGACAAGGTTCCTCTTGCTTTTTGCAATCTTAAACCATTCTCATTTCAAAATGGACATTCTCTCCTACACACATGCACACAAGTTCTCAGCCTTGTAATTTTTGCAACAAAAGCTCATTTCACATCAGGATTGCAGCTGCATTTGCTGGAAGCCAATTTTCTTCCTTCACTGAAAATCCCCAGCAGTCATTACACTCAAGTAATCTTACAGATACAAGTTTGAAGCACGTTATTTTCCTTAATATGTTTATATACCACACTGAATTTAAAAAGTCTTTTTGAACATCAAAAACTCCACAGAAGATGAGTCTTCTGCAGTAATTCAGCTTAAACCTAGTACTTTCTTATCTTCTTGTGTGCACTGATCTCACAGGAAGTTTCTTGGGTGGAGACTTGAGAAAGTTTTCAAAAGCCTCTGAACTGTATCTGAATTACTAGTTTGGTTTTATTCCACATGCCCACTTTCTACTATCCAAACTGACCTTAAACCAGAATATAGTTCCAGAGAAAAACCTCTGCCCTGGCATATCTTCATGCCCTTAGAGCTGAGATCACACACCCCACTCAGCAGAGCAACCAATGTCATATTCTACTTACCCTTACTGACATAATCAAAGCAGGTTAAAAGACTTTTCCACAAATAAGACAAGTCAGGGAGCTGAGTTACCAGAATCCAGTCCAAGGGAGCCCAGAACAGCAGCATGACATAACTACTCTTGGAAGTTACACCTTGTCCCAAAAGGAGAGGGTTGAGTTATTCAAAACCATGCTATGACACAGCTCTTGGAATAAAAAGTCAAGTTATAGTCTGTACTAAAGGCCTTAAGAGCAGCAAACTTGCACTGCCTACAAAAAAAAATAAACTAAACATTGATTCAATTGCTTACCCCAGCAAAGTACACAGAAAGACAAGTCCAGAAGAGAATAATTGTTACTTCATCATGACCAGACAGTTTTCTAAGAACTTTATCTCTTCCAGCTTTATGTACTTAAGAGCACTGGTATATTTATCTCAAGTGTGGTACACAAGCCTGCTCCCAACTCTAATGCTCCTCCATGACCAGCTAAATCATCATTTTTGAGTTCTGCAAGACACAGAGCAGCAATACTGAGAACCTCATACAGAGCAGAAATCTAATCAACACACAAAACAACTGCTCAAAGATGGAGGTGGTAATACAGCTTTGTGACAATGCATCTGAAGACTGCTTAGAAAAAGGGAAATAATGTGCCCCAAAGAGTACATTATATTAACATTCTTCAGGAGTTCAAGCTGAGTGACATCAGCCACATAAGGGAAGGCTGGAATATTCATGAACTTGACTGAAATGATATCATGGGCACATTTATAGAAAAGCACAAGGTCACACCATCAAACTGCATCACGAGGAATTCATCAGTTGGAAGGGTCAGAGCAGGACAAGAAAAACAAGTGACTGCAGTCACCAACACAAAAGAGCCGTAAAAGGAGAGAGAATAAAAGCAAACAGAAAAAATAATAGTCAGAGGTAGGCAAGGTTCACAGTCTGCTTCAGCAGAGCCTGGTTTAATACTTAGCATGGCAAAAGAGACAATCAGCAATAACTTTGTCTAAGCAGGCACAGTGCAGAGGGATCAGCTGGAAGGAAGAGCTCAAGAATCAGCTCCAGGACACAAACACACTTGATAAGGACACGTGATATAATCAGCCAGAAGAAAGTTTGAGGAATCACTCACAACCTTCTTCTTCATGGCAGTTTTCTAACATAAACCAACCATGTTGGGAATCAACAATAAAATCCAGCTCCAATTAAATCAATGTTATGGTGCTCATGTGCTAATCCTAAAGTAAAATGAAACAAACCACAGCAACTTCTGCAATATTCACTTTTTATAGGCTATTGAAGCCCAGGAACCTGTGCAATCTCTTTCAACAAGAGACTTCAGCTTGGCCATACATCTGACAGTTTGTACTTCTTGGAAATTGATGCTCCCACAATATGTAAGCCTAACAAAGAAGGTTAAGGAAGAGAAACTAGCAGGGTGGGGAATGTTACACAAGAACAAATTTATCATAAATCTCAGGACATATTTAAATAGATCACAGAAAAATATTTTGACCACAAGCTGGCCAGTGAAGTGTGAAAGTAGCCTCATTCTGTGTACACAAAACCTTTTCAGATGGAGAGAAGAAAAAACTCAAAGTAGGTATGAGTCACAAAGAATTTAAATATGACTGCTTTGGAATTGACACGTAGAAGGGGAAGGAGGTTTAAAGCAGAGGGAGTTTACAGCAGCACTCATAGTTCACTAACAGTTCCACTGAGGTTTGTTCTTACAGATTAGAGGTTATTACAAGTACGACTGTTTCACTAAAAATGCATTTCAACATCCTGTCCCTCCTTCATTTCCTCTCTGTAATCCTTTGGTTTACAGTTTCCAAACATGAACTTCAAGGGTGAAGTTATTTCTGCTGTAACCCAAAGGTAAAACCACTAAGATGCATTACAAACCATATTACCATTACAAAACTGGACTTGACCCTCAGTCTGAATGAATATAGATCAAATGATCCCCCATGGAAGACCTGATGAAGTCTGTTTCACAGCAAGGGAAAGGCTTCACCACAACAGAAAAAACCACCCAGTATGACAGCAGCTAAATCAGCCACGCAGTACTGCTTGCAACATCTCCTGTAAGATATCAAAGCAAGAAAAGGTTGTTTTGTTTTGTTTTTAGATAAACAGAGGAGAAACTCAAAGTGTCCCAAACCTGTCACTTGTTACACTCTGCAGACAATATGTTGTAGCACTAGTTTGAATCTCCTTTCTATTTAGGTCACAGTTCCTGCTACTCCCACAAGTTACACTGTAGGACAGAGAAACTCCTCATATTGCTGCTATTACTTGCAGTGAATGTGGCAGTATATTGATTTTTGCTTTGTGTAACTGGCACTTGGTTTCATCACTACTCAGGAGAACAGGAATCATAACTGAAGTTATTTCACAGGTGCATGAGAAACTCCTAAAGCAGAAGATCCAGCATATATCAGTAGACTCATACCAGAAGAAAAAAACAGCATTTATGCCTAAACAGACATTCGAAACCAAAGGCCATCTCAAGAACACCAGCTTTACAAATAGTGCTGCTCAGGGAATTAATAATTGGAAGAGACAGGCATTGAGAGCTATTCATAGACCTAGAAAGGTTGCAGAGGACACTCCTTCCTTCCCCCTCAAACTCTGGCATCCCCTCCTCAAGTACACATGCTTTTTTTAACCCATAGCTTTAAGGCACCAACTTCCAGACTATCAAACTGCTGACAGTGGCAATGAAAAAAAAGGATATTCCCCAAATTCTGCTTGGGAACAGACCTTTTGGGCAGTTTCACCCTTTTGCCACCATCCTCTAGCTGCTGACTGCCACACATGAAACTTATCTCATGGTTCCCCAGAGGTCTTCAAATTTTTCAGAATATGTATTAAGACAGAAAAAGCCAGAACTATGCTAAGAGGATTTCAATTTAATATGGTAATGTTAAAGATTCAAAACCACAGTCATTGATTGCAGAAGCAGATTCACTAAAAAAAAATACAAGTGCAAGCCATAAAAAGAGTTGATCACATTAGCAGAAGGATGTCCTGTGTGTCTGAGAGCAAAGAGAGGACAGAGACATGTTTGAGTGAGTTCACATGGCTTCACAGATGCTGGATACTCTCAGCCCAGGCTCTCAGATTTGCCATGGCTACAACATCCAGCACACATCAGGGTCACTAGATCCCAAGCAGACCTAGTCAGGCAATGTTTTGTATAAGGCAGCAGCCTAAGAATAGCTCAGTGTATTTATATAGGACTGTGGGTCATGCCACCACACAAGAGGATCAGCAGAACTCAGTTCCACTGGATCTTTCTGCTACAAGTCACAGAATATTCCTCACTGCCATAATGAAAGTGGAGCAGGACTAAGGGATGCTCAGCACCAGGAAGGACAGCTGGTTTTCTGGACAGTTATTCTCCACAAGGATCTAAACAGGATTTTGACACCAGACCAAAGAACTTAAAAAAATCCCTAAACAGAAAGCAGCAGAGCAGAGCTGCAAAAATAACTCAGAACAAAGCCAAAGGGACTCACAGAACAGCAATGTACATGAAGCAGAACCTGAGGAATGGCAAGCTGTGTAAACTATTTAATTCTGCACATGTCCTGTTCTCACACAGCAATAGACAAAGAATCACTCTCACTTCCAACATTCAGTTCTGCTGTCCTTCCTCCAAAAGAAAGAGAGCTTACAGCAGCAAGTAACAGTCCATAACATCCTTATAAAACAAGCACATACAGGAACACACAGATACAGTAATAGGGAAAGAAGCTGGCAACATTTAGGAAGAAAAAAGTTTTTAGACCATGTGAAATTAGCCATCAGACATCATGCTGGGTTGCCAATTCCCAGTAAACACAATCATGCATTTTGTAAAGATGCTTAAATGCCATCTGAAAAAAAATACTGACTCCTGGTAGAACAGTTCCACACTTTAGGTTTGTACCATGTAAGATTTATCCTAGAGGAAAAAGCCTTATGTGCAGACAAAGGTTTCCTTTTTCAAGGCCTGTTACTGAAGGAGCTTTTCAAGTTCAAGAATCTTACTTTTTTTTCAGAACACAGCTGGGCAGAATAGCATCCAAATTCAACAGTATCAGAGGCAGGGACTAGAGGTTCTCCAAACTGTGTCAAACCAGACTAACCCCTTCAGGCAACAATGTTTAAGGTAAGAAAAACAGTCATCTGTCTTTGAAAAATAACTAGGTCAAGAAAATACTCTGCTGTGGTTAGAAAAAAACCCACAAGGCCATTTCTTGACAAACTCTATGACCCACGTAACTCCAGTTTGGAATGTAGTTATCAGTTATGTTTCAGCACAGGAAATTCAAATCTGTTAGTGACAGCAAGATCATTTTAAGGAGCAAGACTGGAAAAAAGATGTTCCCCCCCTAACACTGCTCAACCTAAAAAAGATTTTTTAATAAATTAAGGACTCCATTAATTAGAAATTACAGCTGTAAGTAAAGGACTTTTTTCATCATAATGAAGGGGGGAATTACCCAAGATCTGGATTAGCCAAGCTCAGATGCATCTGAAATTGAGACCTAGATGGAGAGCAATTCCTAGCCCCCTTCCCTCCCCTTATTTAAGCTACCTAGATATTCATCTTGTTCATGGCAGGAAGAGGTAAAAGCATCAAATTAAATCTGACATTATCTCAAACAACTTGGCAAACTGCAGATTAATCCTCAGGTTACATTGATACCAGAGTACATCGAGTCTCAGTTAACTGGGCCTATTTACTAAAACAGGACTGAAAAAATTAAAAGCATGTTTAAATTGAAGCCTTGTAGAAGCTGAAGGTATTAGGACAGGACCTGCTGGTCCTGCCTGAAGGATCTGTCATCAATATGAACAGTTCCTCCCCATAAGTCTGAGACTATACAAGAAGCCTCAGATGTGCCCTGGAGCTCTTAGGAAAAGCTTTCCTGTTCTACAACACCTACTTTGAAAGGCTTTCCTTCTCAAAAATGGCTGTTCCTTGGACAAGGTACAAAGACTAACAGCTCTAGTGTCAAAAAACTATCAATAACCAAAGGAACTCCACTAGTTTTGTACCAGGCACAGAGCTATAGATGAACAGCATCAGATGCACTGAAATAGCAGGGATTTGGAGACCACTGATGTTCAGCAGATACCAAATGCTATGGGCAGGACTCTCCCACGAGTGTGAGCTCTGATGATTAAGTGCCCCAGGCTACTCTCAGAAGCAGCCAAATACTTCTGGGCAACTGGAAACTTCTAGGTTACTGAAGTAATTATTTGTAGTACTTTGAACTAAGCTAAAAATACATAGTCTTTGATATATCAAGGATCCTTCTCATCTAAATCAGTATGAAGCTAGCACTACATGCACACTAATAGAGGCAAAATATATCACTTGTCCCCCTCACTATAACAATAATTACTTTTTAATAGACTACAATTTCATTTTTAATAGATTCTAGCTTAATCTGTGATGGCCTAAAACGTACCCACAAAAACTAGGCAAATAAAAAAAAAACTAGAAGGTAACCCTGTGATATCAATTCATATTGGTTTTGTACTATGGTATAAAAAGCTAGCATTTAAAGGTTTCAAATATTAGATCAAATTATAAACTGGGTAGAGAATGTTCCTCTAAACCACCCCACTGAAAGTAAAAATACCTGTCAGGTGCTAAAGCTTAGCAGGACCAGGACACTAATTATCCATGATTCATTAGCCATCCTACAAATCTGTTACTGCTTCCTCATATGGAAAGTTCTTAAGGACTGTCATATTCTGAAGCCTGGCAGTCCAGAAGATGACTCACTCACTTTGAGACAAAACATTATTACCAAAATATAATGCCTGTTTCATACAGACATTGTAATCACCATTGTATTTGAAAGAGGAAAACAAGGAAAAGGAATTCAGCTTCCCTTCCTCTGAGTCCTCCTCATACAAAACTCAAACCACAGGGGTGGCAAGGGGAGGGGAGTGAGGAAGGGAAAAACAAATGCTAAAGTGGTTTCCACAACCAAACCCTCCATAATTTCAAAGCATGTATGACATGAACATGCTGCAGAGTGACCACAGGAAAGCACAGCTTCAGGGCAGATAATGCCTTACACCAGTGCCTTGAATGCTGCCATTTGCTTAAGGACATCCTTAAACAACAAAAGCTCAAGTAGCTGGAGAGCCCAAACTTAAAATTACACAATAAAGGTTGTAAATAGAAGTGTTTCACAGTTAGCACATCATCTACATAAAACAAAAGACAAGAAAATTAAAGCAGCAAGTGATGAAGGTCTGTAATTCAGAACAAGAAAGGATACAGTTTAAAGTTACTTTTTTTTCCACCCACAGAACTTACCTGAAAAAATTCATTCAAGTTCCCAATAAACACTTTATTGGATGAGGCAGGGACAGTCTCAATTACAACCCAGATTCAAAAAGAACTGGGAGGAAGTTGAGAAGCAGTTGCTTCAACATCTCATTTCATACTTAATTACTCATGCCCTTTTCTCTAGCTTCATTCAGTTGTAGAATTATCTGAACTGTTAAGTTCAAGAAATTGATAGAGCAAACATTATTTGCTATCAGAGATGCTTCCACTTGAGTTAAAAAGTTGCATTTTAAGGAAAATCAAAAGTACTGAAAACCTTGAAATCCAAGCACCCCTCTCACAGTTTAATTGATTTTTGTACCATCAAGCATTGAGCACCCACACTCATCACTCCAGTCTGCTGCTACAGAGTCTCCTACATCTCCCTCTTGCAGTTTCTGCATTCTAAAGGCAGCCCTGCTCTGGCTTACACCACCTGCACAGGTACTGCAGCCACAAAGGTGCACACAGACTGCTCAAAAGCAAAGTGAATTCCACAGGGCACTGTCTCTGACAATGAAATCCACTTGGAGCTGAGCTACATGATACTTGGAGAGAGCCCACAAGTTCTACATGAAAAGCTCACACAAGTCAGTTCAGTACACACCATTGACACCATCTGGGTTCTTAGGCCCTACAAGATTCACTGATAATTTATGACCTGTTCTGCCTTTCTTATAGGCAGATACTGGAAGGTTTATACAATGTTTGTCTCCTTCTGAAAAAAATCCATTAGATTAGGTACTATTCTTCATTAACAAACTGTTCTCACTTGCACAAAAATTCATCACAACACATTAAAGAACTAAAAATCACACTTAAATCTGTGCACCTCCTCAGGAGCAGAGAAAGTTCCTAATGTTTGCTCCCCCAAAGGCCCTTTAAAGTCAGTCATGGCACAAGTGTTGCCCTTAGGCACTTCTGCTACACACATTTTGGTGAAAATTCTCAGTTCTTTGTACAAGAGCATGTCTGTTTTCACCTGGTACAGTGCCTGAACTTATTTAAAAAATTAAAGCTTAATTTGCTGTGTTGCTTTGCTGGCTATTAAGCATAATACCCAGCTTAAAAAATAAAGATTTTAACATGCTTCACATTAAAAACCATCTGAGAAAGAATGGAAAATGAACATCAGCTTTGCAACACCACAGTGTTAATAGGAACTGTGTAATTATAGATAAGCCTTTTAACTGATGTTAACAAAGTCACTCTTGAAATAGAAAAATTTAGAGACCTCCTACGTTACTTTCACACAACAGATGTGCAGTTCATCTATTTAGGATTAGAAGGATGAAAGAGCTGTACAACTATGCCTGAAATGACAAAATCCAACTCAAAACTGATTGTCAGATAGTAACATAACGCTCAGTGGAAAAAACAGATTTTTGACAAGGTTAAAAAGCTGTCTTTAAGCTTAAGTCAACTACTTATGCCACAAATGCATACTCTAAAAATAGTTTCATACTCCTCTGAAAATACTACTGTTATTTAAACAAATTCCTGCTCAAACAATGGACACAGCAAAGAGACAAGTACTAGCTGCTACATATGATTAAGAAGTTCAGAAGAATCCTATACTGATTTATAATGGCATAAAATAAAGTTGTGATGGGAAGGTGCTGTTTTGGTTGTTTGGGGTTTCTTTTAACTATTTGGAGCCTAAACCCACTTACAGGCTTTTTATTCTGACACAATACACGTTAAAGAATTTTTTTATTTTTTTTTTTTAGTTTTGAAACCAGCAGTTGAGTATTTCTAACCGAAGTATTCCAATATAGGAAGTAGCATCTGTATAACACCTTATACAAGTAGGGTAAATAAAGCTTAAGATGACTGAAAAAGGTTCATCAGTTTCTACACAATATTCATTTCATTAATGTATTTTCTAGAGTACTTTGAAGAGGCTTAAATCAAGAGACCTAACTATTAGGGAAAGGAATAGTCTAAATGACTGGAAATGGAGATCAAGCTGAACACATCACCTGGCCCTACTCAAGTCCTTGAAGCTCTGCAAGAAGCTCTCATCCCTGGCTATTATTTCTCAGAGCAAAAACTCCTGCTCATGTGTAATTCTGTAACTCATGGAAAAAAAAATATTCCAGGCCAAGAAAGCAGAGTCATTCATAAATTTTTCACAAAGCAGAGAAGTGTAGCTGGATACAGGCTCCCAGGCTCTAGGTACCACATTTAATATCTGCTATTCCTCCTCTTGCTCCTGCAGGAGTTGTTTTCAAATGGAGATTGAGACATCTCACATGTTTTTATTAACTAGAGGATGAGGAAGATTAAAGTTTTATTTCCATGAAATATTATCATGACAGTAGGAAAGAGATCCAAGAATACATGACACTATCTTAAGTGAGTCTGAATAACTTTTACAGCTTAGGCAAAACTGCCCCTGCTTCCCACAAAATACTCTTTTATCTGCTAAGGAAACCACATCCCTGGAGGCATTTAAAAGCCTACAGTAGACCAAATACTAGAAAAATATATATTGTGGGAAGTATTCATGCATGAACAGAGAATGAAACAGGATGATTTAGGACATCTTTCCTCAGCCATGATTTCCACAATTGTTTTTTACAGATTGATAGCCAAATGTAAATAGCTACTCACACAGAATTTGATTCAAACTGCTTTACACAATTTTTTATTTAATTTGAGATTATGGGAGGTTTCATCACAGTACATAGCAGATGCATATTGCTTAACTTCAGAGAGGCAAGTTTAACATACAGTCTAAGTCAAAAATACTTGGAAATTTATTAGACATCTGTTGTGCAGAGAGGTGCAGAGCTCAGGCATACCTGTGCTCTTCCAGCAGTCAGTGGTGCTGGGACTGCCAGCGGTCATCACTGAAGTTGGCTCAAGAAGGAAATGCCACAGGAGGAGGCATCTCAAGAAACTGCTCCCACCTTGCTCTCCAAGGAGAATTTCTTCCTGATCTTAGCCATTCTCTGGCCTGTTAACTGATTGATGTCAGACAAATATAGCTTGACCAACTTCTAGCAGATTGAAGCCAACTTGCACTTCATTGTTCAAACTCCTGCAGGCATAGCAGGAGTTTATCTTAGCTCTACTGAAGCTTAAAGAACCTGCAAGTACCTTACTGTACTCACTTTCATTCAGACATTTGTCCTCCAAGACAAGATTACTCTTAAAGAAAAACTACACTGAAATATTGAAGTCTTTAGCCTCTTGCACATAGGGGGATGCTGCATGGGCAAAGAGTAGAAAAATTCTCCTTGAGGTTCACTGCTCACAATTTATTTCCAGCTATAAATTATGTTTATGCCTAGATTACACAAAATGAATTTAAAACACTGTTTTACTTAGCTGGGCAATTTTGATACAATGTTGATATTTGAAATACAAATCATGTTATCTTTTGCTTTCTTGGTTTATGATCACTTACAGAAATTACCACCACAGGAAGAAAAAAAAAGCCCAACAAGTCCCCAAGTGTTTTTCAAAGCAAAGGCAGGCCAGGATTAGTTCTATTTTTCAAATGTGAAGTTAAAGGCTCCCCTGGTAATAGGCATTTCATTTTTAAAAAAGAACTAAAATTCTGTTCCTGGCTCAAGTACTTCATTCATAGCTGTTCTTTTTGGTCTCAATCTTATACAAGGGAAAACTACTACTGTTATACATCTATGTTTGCCACCATTTCATTGACCCCAATCAACCCCAGCCCAATCCTTCTGTACATATTACTCATCTGTATTGTATTTTCCACAAACCATATTCGAAAACCCAAGGGCACTGAGGGTGCCCTGCAGCATAAGATACCCACACAGAGTGTAAGGACATGTACCACCCACTCCATCTGAGCAGTGCTGCACCATCCCTGCACCACTGAACTGCAACATGTCAGACACAGGTGGAAAAGCCAGACCTACATTCTGACCATGAGGTGCTGTAGCACATCTTGCAAGTGAATCACAGGAGCTGAAGTAATGAAGTGCTGCAGTTGTAATTAAAGACCTTCCCCAAATCACACTGCACTCGTGCGCAGGGCACAGAGCAGCCTTTGCTGACTCCACAAGCAGAACTGCCATCTACCCCAAATAACCTGTTTGTTCCCATTTAGACAGGAGGCTACGAGAGACAGGCTTTACATAAGCATCTCAAGCTATTTAAAGCAACATGTTTACTATTTCCAGAACGCAATCTGAATGAACTTCATGAGCCAGCACTTAACCTACTTGAGCCAGTGCAGCCCTGACTCACAGGGCAGGCACCCTGTGAGCTTAGTGAGGGACTTGATATCACTTCTTTATCTGGTACAAGCTAAAGCAGCAACCTGGGAGAGAGCTTAACAAAAGGGAGCAGCTCCTTCACTACACTAATCACAACAAGAATTCAAAGAATTAAAAAGAATGCTTCTACATTTGCTTAAACTTAGTGAGGTCACAGTATGGCTAATGCATAAACCTGTCCCCATACTAACCATTACAGTAACCTCAAAGATCAAAACCCAGCCATTGCCTGGTAGTTCTCAGACTGCAACCACACATTTTGTTACCCTGGCTTATATAACTCAATAAAATAATTGGTATTATAGCTCACCCTTGTAGCTATTTACAATGGCTTCTACAAACTGGCCCACCCAAATGAACCAAGTAAGTGGATGTAGAGATTGCACAACAGAGATCAGGAGTTACCAGGAAAGCCTCTGTAATAAAAGCAGCAGCAATCTGACCCATCTGACCCAAGTTCAGTTGCAACACTGCTGATGTGCTGTGCCTTTTATTAAGTACTGCCTTCTCCTCCCACCCTTCACAAATCCACCCCCAAAATTCACCTCTGCTTCTGTGTATGTTTTTAAACAGCTGTTTCAACCAACTGCTGTTGAAATCACTACCAACTAGTCCTGCTGCTTATTCTGACATGTAACTGATACTAATTTTGCTGTTTTGGTCAAAGTTGATGTATTTGACTCATTTGTTCACACCCACCCTGTGAGAAACCCTCATTCCTATACAGAGCCTTTACACCACTGCTACCTGCAGCATAAAGGCAGTAGTCATATAGCAATTTTAACTCAATTTACTTTAAGGATCAAAGTTATTCAAATGTTTTGCCTACTGTTGAGCTGAAACTTCAAGGAAGACTAACTCAAGCATTCAGGTGTTGCAGGTGATGAACAACTGCTTACAAAAATTAGATTGTTGCCTAACACCATGCAGGTCCAAGATACGGGATTTAAAAAGCTGATTATCAATAGAAAATAGCTCTATCAGCAGTTGTCAGAGTTTGAACCACTGATGCACACTCTGAAAGCCCCAAGATGCACACTGGCAGGAGCCAGGCCATGCTGGAGGAAGTATCACATTGCACATTCATTGTTCCTGCATCCCTCAAAGCAGCTGCTCTGGCTGGGCAGGGTGCCAGCTGCAGCTTTGACCTGACCTGGTGTGGCACTTAGGAGCTCTCAGTACCAAGAAAACCCAGTAGTAGAAAATCCAGATGACTTTCAAGCATTTCTAAGAAAAGAAGCACCCTGTACTAGGAAAGTACAGCTTCAGTCCTGAGTTATTTGACTGTTTAGAAACCCCTAAAACTCTTCATTGTGTTGTCTTATCACCCTAATGTTAATTAATGCATGAGGTGCCCCAGGATTCAATAGTTGAAACTATTACTTATGTGGATAAAGCCAGGTATTTGGTGTTAACTATTTAAACAGACCAAGCACCACTTCACAGAAAACACAAACAGTTTGGGATTTTAAAGTATGCTACCAGGATTATTACTCTCTGGAACCTCATGCCACCACACTGGGGGAGGAGTAACACAAGAATGTTGAACACCAGAAAGACTTCAAACTACAGTGTGTTGTTTGATCTAAAACAGAATTAAATCTCACTGTCACAGTAAAACTTGCTTACACACCAAAAAACATGTGCAACCTCTTGGCTGCTCTTGCCTTGTCGCACCTCAGGATCAACTGACATAACTCACAAAGCAGAAAACTGGAAAAAACTCAGCAGTTTCCACTTCAGTAAAGAAACATTTCTCTCCTCATACTGCAGTTAGCAGTCTAAACACCACCTTGACTCATTCAGTGGCAGCCTCTGAGACAGAGTGGATTTGCTGCAGGAGAGCACAAGCCCGGAGAGGCTCTTGGCCACACTCAGGCATCTCCAAACAGCAGGGTGACACAATGTCTGCTGCCAGGGAGGAGGGCTGGCACTGCTCGCTGCAGCCAGCTTCTCCTCTCATTCTTCTTTCTGATTTGCTTGTGAACAAGTGCTCAGAGGGCACAGACACAGCGTTCTGCTGCGCTACAACTCCTACAGCTCTCCTTGCACACAAAACTGAATGGAGAAAGTAATTTTGAGCCTTCGGGGGCTGGAAACAGCTCTTGCTTTTGTTATCTTTTCCTACAGTCTTTTCCACTTGTTTTTACAGCTGTCTTCGTGTCCTAGGTCTGATGTTTCACAAGTTTGAATTTTCAGCTTCTAGTGCAGGAAAAGATCCTTCCCAAATTTAGCATTATGTGAGAGCTAAGCAGGCCTGAACAGAAATCTGCCTGAACACTTCAATCTCTTTCTACATACATGAATCACTTTACTGGATATTAATGCAGCATTTTCCATGAGAATTGAAGGTATGGCATATTCCTTCCCAAGAGGGCATGAAAACCTAAACCAGAGGGGGAGTGCAGTGAAGTGTGAAGGTCTGTGGAAGAATAAAACAAAGTACATAGAAATAAACAGTTTATGGTATTCAGAGCTGCCCAATTTCTTTACCTCTTCTAAATAAAGGCGTAAATCAGAATATTAAAGATGCAACAGTGGAAGGAGCAAGCCAGGAACAAGGACAGAAATTAAGAACAGGCATGGATAAATTAATAATCTGAATTTTCTCATCAATGAATTCTGAACTTAAAAAGCAATGACAATGGAAACTTTGCTTTCAGAATTAGACTTTTGATTTTCTAGCACTAACATTTATTAAATTAATAGGAACTGAAACAACAATCAACAAGATTGTACGTTTTCAGAACTCAACTAGCAAAAAAAAAAACAGTTCAGTAGTGAAAAGAAGTCCAAAACACAAAAAGCCAATACCAAAACAAAAACAAGAAAATAAAACACATCAAACCAAAACACACCTTTCATCCCCTTCTGCCTCTAAAGCTTCACCCAACCACAGCTATTCAAGATCTTCATTGAGATGTAAGAGCCTTTGCTTCAAGCTGAAGTAATTATTTAGTGCTGATAAATACTGATTTGAGAGAATTCCTTGCTGAGAAGACTTCTGCAACTTTAGCAGGTGTTTGTGTAAACCTCTCAGGACACCAGAGCATTGGCAGAAATGTCTGCAGCCCCAAAACTTTCATCTTCAAGCAGTTGTGGCTCCAATATACCACCTTCAGATCTATCATAAATCATATCTGCCCTATGTAAAGTTCTCCACAAGCACTATTATCTAACTGCTGACCTGGTTTTGAGCAACTATTTGGTAAGTTGAGCTTTTTAGGAAGACTGGAGAACATCAAAATATTTGCAGTAAAGCTTAAAACAAAAATCCTTACAAGTGCTTGTTTTCAACAGAGGTCTTTCATAAACTGACTTGGAAGTGAATTTGAAATCACAGAAAAGGTATTTTTGGAAACAATAAGGAGCCATCAAGATACATGAAAGGAAGGACTTACTGAACTTTCCCTAATGGTAGCCTGATCTTCACTGAGCTCTATGCAGATATAGGACACCTTGTATGACACTTCAAAACAAGCTTTCTGTAGTATTAGCTCATGACATTGTGCACAGCAGTAATTTTGCTGAAGACCACAATGTAAATTTCAAAGCATATACATCTGCTAGGATTTGGGGCATGCAGAGAAGGTAAGATAAGACTTCTAAAATAAAATGGGTAAGCCAGCTGACATTCTAAAAAACCCTGATATTCCTTGGAAACTTAATTTTTGCTTCAAATGTTTCCAGTAATTGTCTCATTTTTCAACAGACGCTTTCATTAAGGTTTAGCGTGTTTGGAAATTGATGTATTTCCAAGCTATAGTTTGTGCCTTGGAATAAAAACACAGTAGTATCTTAATAGGAAGATTCTACTGAAATGGCTGGAAAGAAAGCATCAGGTCTTGACACTGCATAATAAACTACTCATCATGAAATCATCACTTCAAAATAGTCTTACAGGAAAAGCAGTCAAGACTGGATAAATATTAGTGCATATACAATTCTGCAGCAATTCTAACAGCCAAAAAAACTTCCTATAGACATGGGCTGTAACAGGTTTCCTCCATTCACACTGATGTATGGATTATTTAAAAAGGTGCAAGATCTGAGAAACTGAAGCTATTCAGTAGCCTGAAATATTGCATCTCACCTCCAGAGCTTGAAGAATGCAAGCACTGAGCCTAGCCAAAAAAGGGGCAGGTTTTCAATTTTATATAAAGAAACCTGCATTAGACCACACAGGCAGTTGAAAGGCAAATCCAATAATACTTCTGGTCTAGATTAGCAAACTAATCCCAACAGTGATTAACACAGAGAAACAGGTAAAATCTGATTAGCTAACTAGTAAACTTGCATCTTAGCCAAAACTCAGAACACTGTCTAGTCATACCTAGAACAGAATTGATTATCAATCTTATCAGTAACTACACAGATTGCTTTACCCCCACAGCTCCACCAAAAATATTATATTTTTAAAGAGGAAAATCCTTTAAGATATAAGGAAGTCGTTTCCAAAAGTAAAAGGGAAGGACAGTTGTCACCACAGACTTTTACCCAAGTGGATATAAATCAGTTAGCATCAGATAGTTCCAGTATCTATCTTACTGGTATTTTGATGTAAAGCCTACTAATACTGGGGTACCAAAAACTGCATGTTTTAGCCAACACTGTGTCCTATTCTATTTCTTTTTCTTTCTATTTTCTTTTGCACAGTGTATCACATACAGACACTGGTGCACAACTATGTCCCTTCCTTACAATTTTACTGCTACTTTTGCAAACTGCCTCCTCACCAGTGGTCATAACAGAGCTATCACACAAACCTTCCAACTCTGGTATCTACTGAAGGCAGTAGGGTTATATTCACAAGCACAAAGTGTTCTCTGACCATAATGTTAGATTCAGTTTTACACTTTCAACTGTAGCACTCAACTCTGCTGACCAAGAAACTCCAAAGAAGCGAGTTCTGTTACATGCATTTGCATTACATACAAAGTATAGGCATGAACTGAAGTTTTCTAGCTCTTGAATCAGCACCTCTACTCTATGAGGAGGGAAGTAGAACTCTAAATAAAATTCTGGAGGAAAACACCTCTCCATTGAGCTAGAGCACGTGTAGTTGCCATATTAGAATACTATCTCTTTCCAACTGCTTATTTGAAGCTTCTTTAGTTAATCCATTTATACAGAGGTTTGCTTGTTCTTATTTAGCTTCATAGAATTACTCAAACCAAGGGAAGGCCTGATCAAACAGATTTACAGGAAGATTACTCCGAAATCATTGCACTGGGGAACACTGTCAACTTTTTGCTACCATGTCTACTGCATTCCCCATGGCCTCCTTGCTTTTCAAAAAGCAAGCTATTTTTCTGTGGTCTCTGCTTTTAAGCATCTTTTCAGAGCTCTCAACATTCTATATGAAGTAGAATGCACTTCAAGAACTGGGTCCCACAGGCAGAACCTAAGTAGCATTAGGGTATAGCGCAAGCAACCTGCTCTCCTGCCAAAGGTGACAGACCCAGGGCACAAGCAAACCTGCAACACCTACAAATCAGTGCTGCTGATCTAGAAACAACCTTTCTGCAAAAGAGCACCCTTCCCACACTGAGCAAAGCAAAATCTCACCCGTGTCATTTTAAAAAAGTCTAAGGATGGCCTGTTCCATCGTACATCCTCCTCCCGTCTGCGCTTCAGCCGGCTTTTCTTCTCGTTCAGCACGCAGGGCTGCGAGCGGCACCTGAGCAGGCCCTGCCGCCGGCTGAGCTCGGGTGTGGAGGTGGGAGTGCTGCTGGCTGAAGGCAAGAGATTCCCCGTCTCGGTGATGTGCTCCTGGGAGAGGGACAGGCGGCGCCTTGGGTTAAAGTCACAAGGGCCTCCGGAATTCCAGCGGGTGCTGGAGCTCGTGCTGCCCTCGCTGCTGTCCACAAACCCGCTGCTGGCAGAGGAAGGCCTGGGTACTGGAGAGGTGTTGAAGCTGGTGATGGTGAAGACGTTGTTGAGGGACAGGATGTTCTGTGGCAGGCTGATGCTTGTGCTTCTCTGCAAGGTGGCACTTCCGTGGCTGTTGCAGCGCTGCAAGGTAGCGCTGCCACCGCTGTTACAGCGTCTCTTTGACACAGGAGTCCAAACCTTGGAGCTGCCGGGCTTCCAGGGGGAGCGGCAGCGCGCCAGCTCGTCCGGCTCCGACAGCGAGCGGCAGTGGCGCTTGGTGGGCGGCGCCAGGGGCTGGCCCGAGTTCTCGTTCAGGTTCAGCTCGCTGATCCATCCCGACACCATGGACGTGCTGGAGGGCTCCTGCTGCCACGGCAGGCTGCCATTGCTGGCAGCGCCGGTGCTGAACGGGCACACTGGGAAAGGGTAAGCTGAGCTCCTGGTGGTGTCAGGCTGGATTGGGTAACCCCCATTTAAAGCTTTCCAAGGACTGTCTTCTGAAAGCAAGAGAAGATACAGGTGAGAGGTGAAAGGAGAAAAAAAACTAGGCTTAACACAAATCGTTCCATGTAAAGCCATCAAAATCATCTTTAGAAGGATGAGCCATAAGTACTCAGTTCCTAATCAAAATTTCACACTATAAAAAAAAGTAGAAAATTCAAAAACACAAAGACCAAAGTATTTAATCAGGAACCAATCCAGGCATTCCTTGTTAATACATTTTCCTTTACACTGAATAACCACAATGGGTTGTTTTTTTTTCAGTGAGCAACAGGAAAGGTTCCTAGTGCACAGCACACACTACAATTAAATCAGACTAGTGAACAAGCTCAGGTACAACCAAAACAGATTAACAACACAAGAAGCTGTTGAGACATGGATTCTTGCAAGAAGCCATCAGGGAACTTTTTATTTTTTTATGCAAGAGCTGGATAATCACTTCAAACTGCTGTTCTTCATTTAGCTCTTATGCTTTTCTATTAAAAACACCTTATTAAAGAAAACTTCCAAAGGGTGTTCACATTCTCTGCTCTAAAAAACTTTAAATTAGAAACAGTATAAAGTTAAATCATGAAGACTGTTGCTTCCCCCCTTACACTCTGACTACAAGAAAAAACCCCAAATCTTAATTTAATGCATAAAATAAAGTATCCCTTAAAAACCTCCTGCAAGTCTTACTGTGAATGCAGACATAGTGCACAACTTCTCATCTGAAGTGGCAATGCTGGGTTAAAAGCAGTCTGCCAGTGCAGCCTCTCACTCTTTTGTGAAGTGTTTCTTTGAGAACATTCTGCACATTTTACAGCTGTTCCTCCACATTATACAATGAAGTGTAAGAAGAACTACAGCAGACTTTGGATTTGCAAATTGAAAAGCAGCAAAACTGTTGGCCAGCTAACAGTGCTTCATGCTTGGTTAGAAAATTTGCTAATTTAAACCAATTAGCCAAATAAGTTTCACTTATCCTGGCTTTAAAGAAAGAACATTTAAAATACCCATTTTTTCCCATACACCTACTTTAAGAACCTAGATAGAGCCTAAACATTGAATACTAGTATATTCCTATGGTTGATTTTCTAAACTAAGTTTTAGAGTAATAAACAGCTAAAAGACTTGCTGAGTAGCTTTAAAAGTTGCAAACCCAAATAGTTGTACATGTTCCATGCCCAAAGTATGTCATGGATTATCCTGTTTATTTGGATCTTATTTAAAGAACACCCTATTGTCTCAAAATCATTTAACTGTGCAGACAGCTGGCCTATTCAAACATGTTTTATTAGAATTCCTCTGTCCTTCCTCCTCCATTCTTTCAGATGGGTACAACCACATACTGTGCTTTGCCTTAAGCATGCAAGCTCTTCAAGGCAGGGACCATCCATAATTCAATGCAAGTAAAAGAGCCAACACAATAGGGTCCAGCTAATGTATAAAACTCCTAGCATCTACTGTAGGACAATTTCCTAGCTGGAACTCACCTGATTTTTTAAAATCCTTCAGAAGCTTTCTTCCAGGCTAGGAGACTTATTTAAAAGTTTAATGTAAAAATAAAAATGCCAAGAATCTGTGTTTTAATTGTTTACATGGCAGAAGCACCTAATAATTTAGTCTGGAAAACAGCTCTAAGATCAGAGTCCAATCATTAACTTAAATCCACCAAGTCCACCACTAAACCATGTTCTAGGTGCCACATCTACATGTGTTTTAAATACCTGCAGGGATGGTGACTCCACCACTGCCCTGGGCAGCCAGTTTCCATACTTGACAACCCTTCCAGTGAATAAATGTTTCCTAACATCCAATCTAGGCCTCCCCTGGTGCAACTTGAGGCCATTTCCTCTTGTCCTGTCACCTGCTATTCATGAGAAGCCTTTCCCTCATGCACAGGAGAGGTCACCTCGTTAGAGAAGGAGACTGAGTTGGTTAAGCAGGACCTGCCTTTCATAAAGCCCACACTGACAGGCCTGTAGCTCCCAGATCCTCCTCCAGGCCCTGCTGGTAGATGAGTGCCACATTTGGTGACCTCCAGTCACCTAGGACCTCCCCAGAGAACCAGGACTGCTGGTAAATGCCAGAGTGGCTCAGTGAGCCCACCCATGACTCCCTCAGTCCTCCTGGGTGGATCCCATGCAGCCCCACAGACCTGTGTGGGTCCAAGTGATGCAGCAGCTCTCTGACCATTTTCCCTTGGATTATGGGGGCTTCATTCTGCTCCCCATCCCTGTCTCCCACCTCAAGGGGCTGAGCACCCAGAGAACAACTGGTCTTACTGTTCAAGACTGTGGCAAAGAAGGCATTAAGCACCTCAGCTTGTATCAGCCTTGCATCCAGTAAAGGATGGACATTCTCCTTAGCCCTCCTTCTGTTGCTGAAGCATTTACAGAGACATTTTTAATTGTGTTTTATGGCAGTAGCCAGATCAGCTTCTTGTTGAACTCTGGCCCTTCTAATTGTCTCCCTGCATAACCTGACAACATCCTTATAGTCCTCCTGAGTTGCCTTCCCCTCCCTCCAAAGGTCACCTCTCCTGGCTTTTTTTCCTTAGCGTTGAGCTCCAACCAAAGCTCTCTGTTTAATCAGGGCAATCATCTTCCCCACTGGCTCATCTTTCAACAGCCTGCACCTTTAACATTTCCTTCTTAAAGCACATCCAGCCTTCCTGGACTCCTCTGCCATTCAGGACTGCCTCCCAAAGGATTCTGCCAACCAGCCTCCTACTTCTGCCCTCCAGAAGTTCCAGGTGGCAGCTCTCCTAATGCCTGCCTGCTCCTTTCTCCAAGGATCAAACCCCAGGCAGCCTCTGATCACCACCAGTCCTTCCCTGTTTGAAACCAGCAGGGTCTCTCTCCCCAGGCTGAGCTCACCCCTCAGCTGCATCAGGGAGTTTTCTTCCACAAAGTCCAGGAACCTCCTGGACTGCTTCCTCTCTGCTGTATTGTATTTCCAGCAGACATCTGGCGAGTTGAAGTCCCCCATGACAACAAGGGCCAGCAATTGTGAGGCTTCTCCCAGCTGCTTGCAGAGTATTTTGTCTGCCTCTCTTGATCCTGGTTGGGTGGTCTATAACAGACTCCCACCAGGATACCTGCCTAGTTGGTAATGTTATTTAGACAAAGCACCATTTGAAACTTCTCACAAACCAAGATTCACATTTTATGAGGAATCCCACTGAGCAAATAAAAGTCCTCCTTGCTCAGAGAAAACATAACATGCAAAATTTCAACTCCACACCTTAATAAGGCAGTACAAAGTTCACATATCAATAACTGGAACTCTTCTTTTTGCTAGATGAAGCTTATTCTAATAGGACCAAGGGGGAATAAAAGCAAATAACACTTCTATGAGGGCACTGGACTTCAGCTTCAGGTTTGCATCATGCTGGATGGTCTGTGTGGCAAAGAATATAATAAGGTGTACAAAGATTTCTACTAGCTGAGGAATCTGAAGATGCTTAACATGAAAAACAGCATTAGTGTGCTTCTGCAGACCAAGGCAGATAATGAACAAAAAAAAAGTTACACGGGCTTTTTACTATGCAAAGCAGATCACAAGTACAAAACTAACAACCAGCTATTCCCAGTATTGTTCAAAGACCAGCTTAAACCAGCAGGCTCTACAGCAGCATGCTCCATCCCCCTCACCTTATTTACAAAAGAAAGGCTGCTTGCTATACCAATTACCTCAGTAAAACACAGCTAAGGTTTCTGAAGAACTTACCATTGATTTCGAAAGGGAACAAGCTGCCACTTTTGTTCAGCTTCTCAGATGAGTACTGAAATCAATCAGAAAAAAAAGTTTTAACTGTGGAAAGAGTCAGCATTCACTTCAAGGAATGTGCATGCAGTTTTTAGTTTTCCTATATGTGCAGCTAACAATGCCTTTAAAAAATGGGGTTTTCCAATGTAACTTGAAGAAATTCCTGAACAGCTGATCTTTATAAATAAGCCTCTGGCACCTAATTATTTGTAATGTTTTCTGATATATTGCTAAGTATCAAACTGTTTCAAGAGTTACAACATTAGCCCATGTGAATAAACTGGAAAATTAAGAGTGATAATTCATCCTTAATAAAAGAGCTTTGATCCAATTCTCATTTCAGCAGAGAGGAAATTACAATCTGGCAGTTGGGTTTCCATTTTCAATCTTAAGGCTAGAAGGCTAAACACTTCATCTTCAACTAAGGGATAGGAATAGCTTTATCTAAATTAAATATACAAGGTCTTGAAGTTCCCCACCATGAACACTGTTCCAATCAGGCTTTATTAGTATTTTACATTTTCTTACAATCAATGAAGTAGTAAAAAGAAAAAACATGCAAAGTAGAAAAGCCATTGAAAAATACCTTTTCTATCATCAAAACATCTTTAGCAGACTGACTGCTTTTTAAATCTCAGCTTATTGGTGGAAAACAACATGACAGCCATGCTTAAAACAAGGTCTGTGTGTAAAGGCCTTCAATTAAGCCTCATCAGTAGCATCTACACAGTAAGACAAGTTTGTAACTAATTTACCTAAAAAAATATTACTACAAAGGCATTCTTAATGGTCTAGATTTCTGAGACAAAGCACAGAGCCTGCAAATCCAGCATCCTATAAAGGAGCTATAAATAAGTGGCTCATAGCTCCATCAAGCCAAGGGTCATTATTCACTCCCCCACCACCACCTCAGGATGGAGAGGAAGATTGCTTTAAAAAACAGCAACACACTTTATGTGAACATTGTTCTTTGTGTATAGCCAAAGAAGATAGCATTGTACATACACTTCCTTTCCAGATACAAAGTCAATTTTTAAACAAACATCCTTGGGCTACAAAGCCTTTTCTTTTTTTTTCTGTACAGCAGCACATAGTGCTAGTGACAACTTTATATCCTTGAGCCCCACAGAGACAAACACTGAGCTGTGGTAATATTCCCTTGGTGTTATTGTTTCACAGGTAGGAAATAACAGAACACATTAAAGGATAGGACAGCAATGAGATTTTTGATCTTATTTTTTAATCAGCACCTGCATTATAAGACAAACCATTTCATTTTTACTTTGTAAACACATTTATAACCTCCTTCTAAAGAAGCTACTCTAAGTAAACAGCAGAACCCCAAGTTTAAATCTCCATTGGATCTGCTGTTAATTAGTCCAAACCATTTGAAGTCTGCAACTTGCCAGTTGCATAGAATTCACATTTAAAAAGCCAGTACCCATCTTCAATTTAATCAGGCACCAGCTTCATGTGAAACATAGGACCACATTAAGGTAACAGTAGTTACATTTCAGCTGTCCCTAAAGGGAAAATGGACAAATTAGAGACTTAAAGATAAGATCTTCCAACAAATTCTTCCTTTCCATCATTCCCCAAATAAAAGGCAATATCAACCTATTCAACTATCAGACAGTAGCTACAGAAAATGTGTTTTCATAACAAAACTCTGTGTCAAAAAGTCTTATTTATCCTGAGCCAGATGAAAAGAGTAACAAGATGAGTTAATATGGGCATAATAGTTAGGGCTATTTAAAAGACTATTTATTCACACAGGCCAAGATATTCAATACCCATAAGGAAAAGAATCTCAAGGACAATCCTACATGGCAGCTGATACTTAAGTTTTTACAGTTTTCAGCCAAATGCATCTTTTAAAAGCTTCTCTTCATGAATGTCCAAGTTATTTGATTACCTGTACTTTTACCACCTTAAAAAGCCTTGTCCATCAATTAGACTAAACTACTTTATCTTTGACAACTGCAGAGCACTGGAGCCATTTGTCAGGGGCACCATGGAAACAGCAGGATCACATACACACAGACTCTGTGTCCTCCAGAGAACTGCAATGTTCCCTAACTCAGACAGCAACCTTGTCCTTCCAGCTATTTCTGACCAGGTTCTGGAGAAGTCAGTGCTCAGTTCCATTACAAAGCAGATACATCTCCTCTGCAACTTGGCATCTCTTACACAGAATCCTGCTAAGTCACAAATTTGCTAATTCTTTGGAGATTCAGACCAAAAACTCTAAGAACATGACATGTGACATCACATGCTGAAAGGGAGAGTAAGCTGCACTATTTCTATCAAAAGCTCAAGGCACTGAAATAAGGGTTGAGTGACTAAGAGAACAGCAAGTAACAAATCTCCTTTACAATATATGCTTGGCTTTCTACAACTGAAAGAAAAATACTTGGAAACAGTGTCTGCTGGTGTGTTTTAACTACCTCTGGAAGCCTAAACTTGAGAAGACCCTGTCAGGCTGTAAATTTTTATAGGAGGGAGGATTTCTTTATTTAATCTATACAGCACATGGCACAAGTCCCACTAGATAGATATTACTGTAACAGGGCACTGAACCAGTTTATCAGCCCTCCTGGGCTGGCCACGCTCTACCCTCCCCCAGTCATTCCCTTTGTGCTAGGAGCTACCTGAAGCTTCCTCAATTCAGACTTTATTTTGTGATTATGCCTGAAAAGTGCTTGCAATTGCTGAGAACCTTGACAGGGAAGTCTGCTACCCCTCTGTGTGAAGGAAATTTTCCTTAGAATAAGGCCAAATTATTCAACAAGGTCACTTTCCTGAAGAGGAAACACATCCATCTTGCAACTACTGCTTTTTGAATAGATGATAAAACATCCACAGAGATCTCATGCCTTTGGAGAATTTATTAGGGAAATAATGGCATATTTTAAGATAAACACATAAAACAATGAAACTACAAGTTTCACCTGAGGTTAGAATTGTTTGCTTCATGCCAAGAAGTGGATCTACTTGGAAATGCTTGTTCATAAATAGAATCTCTTTTGTGCAGCTGGACAGACTGTGTCCAAAAGGAAAGGAAAGGTGTGGTACAACATCTAGGACAGTGCTGCAAGTTTCAGTTGGTTTTCTGAATCTTAACAGCTGTTCTTTCATTAAAATACTCACTCAAAAAGACACCTAGTCTGAACTAAGTGGAAGAGCTGTGCAAGTGAGGCTGACAATGAATTATAATTTACATCACTAATTTTAAGTGTTCTTTGCTAGCAGAAGCCAACTGTAACAAAAATAATTCTGGCTATTCTTCTACACTCCAATGTGCTGCATTAAGGACTTCACAGCCTGTGCTATCTCTCCTCATTATACTCAGAATGACAACTTCATCTTCATACTTTTAAAATTAATGACTTTAATTTCAAGGCATTTTTTCCAGTTTCCAAGTATATTTGAGTTCCTCCAATTTATCAGCATCCTTTCCAAACCACAGGGAAGCCATTGTTTATCATTCAAATACTAATTTAACCACCACCATACAGATGTGACTCAGTCTGAATAAGTCATGCCAGACCTCTGTCTCTCTACCAAATGTCCTCCAAATATGACTGGATATGAAATAGTGAGGAGGAACACTTTGACCTTTTCTCAGGATGCAAAGAAGTGATTAAGTCAAGTAGTCTGACAGTGGCTTTTCCTCTGAGGAAGAGAGTCTAATTCTACATCTTTTAACATAAATAAGACTCAAAAATTAAAAATGACAAACTCCCCCCACATGCCTGCAAGGGGTTTTACAGCAAAACTTGTTCCTTTCACAAATCCTTGACTGGCAGTGCTCATGTTTCCTTACTACCACACCTTGAAGTCTTACAGCTCACATACTGTTACTTCACAAACCAACATGTGATTCTATACAGCAATATGAAAAAGATACAAGTTTAGTCAGAATACAGACAAATCCAAGACTTTTGAATTCTAAAAAAGTTTTGAGAGTTCAAGGGACTAGAAACCAACTATTTGATTTAGTGCTGCTGTCAACTCATGAAAGCCACAATGTGCTCACAGAACTTCTCACTTCTTTTGTGAGGTAGAGTTGAGCAACCAGGGACACTACTTTGTGAGCTACAATACCCAAATTGAGGAAAAAAGCTTGGGACAACCTTCCTGCTTCTACAGCAAGTCACTCAGTCATTTTCCTGAAGGCAGGTGCAGGACAAGGCTGTACAACATCACTGAGCATGCACTGTCTGAATTACACCAGCTTGGAAAATTAGCATGCCATTTAACAGAGCAGTAAAAAGCTGCAGCCAGTATTTTACAACATAAAAGAGAGGTACTTGGTCACCACACAGCTTACACAAATGAAAAAGTGTACTCTGTCCTATACATGTTGTCTTTGTGCCCAGCTCGGCTGCACAGTACATGGCTTTGAAAGAGCCATTCTTTCTTCTTTTATAACCCTCATTCATGAGCTGTATAACAGAATAGCTTTTCCCCAGCTATTTTATCTACTTGTGCCCAGACACTTGTGCAGATGCACAGTAAAAGGTATCACAAAACTGATAAGGTTTAACTATATTAACCCAGGCAAGAAAAGTTGGTCTTAATCCTCAATCAGCTCACAATGAGGTTCACCACATGGTGTCACAGAACTTTGTGCCAGCACAAGTAACAAAAGGTCCAGCCAAGATCACTTCAGAATTGCTCCAAACTGCTGCTATTAGAAGAAACTACAGCATTAACCTGAACTTCTTGCCAAAAAGCCTAAATGTGCTAGCAGTGATACCAAACCATCACCAGCAGCCTTTTTCTCTTAGTGACATTTAGCAATTGCCTTCACCAGTGGAAAAAGCACATTTTTTATCATCTTAGGTTCTCATTTTAGTCAGGAAGTCATTATTTGCTTCCATGAATCCTTTTTAGTAGGGAGCAACCTACTTGCACACTTTTATTCACACTTGCTTCTCTACTTCCACACCTCACTATGCAATTTCCACACTTTTTCAGGGTGCCATTGTGTACAAACAGAACCTGTTCCTGTCCTCAGAACCTATTTTCTGTAAGAACTACAGCACTTACAAAACCAATTACTTGACAGATAAAAGGAGGAGAGGAACAGGAGAAGGCTGAGGACGAAACAACTGATGAGACATCATGTGCCATTTTCCGCTCTACTTGTTCTTTTTCATGCTTTTTTAAAAGTCCAGATAAGGAGAGGAATAAAAAGCAACCAACCTGCAACACATTACAGCCAAAACACTCCTGTGCAGACTCCACACAGTGTAAAAGCAGTAATATGTCCTTCTCTGCTATTAGAGTCTGTGGTCCAAACTTTCAGTGACTTTTGGTAAAAAGACTGGAAAGTACAAGGTGCTGCTACATGTTTGTCACTAAACACTGCTACTGGCTGTAAGTCATTATTGGCTCACAATTAGGCCCCAGAGTTTAGTTACAAATTATGACACTGCCAGTTCACAGATACAGCAGATTCTCCTACAAACTGCATGACCCAAATGCTTCGTCAAACCAGACAAAATAAATGCAAGCTAAGTATGCACTTCTCCTGAGAGAGAACATCATTTTAACACCTTAAATCTGTCTTTCAAGAATAGCACATATCTAAGGGGCAGGTGAAATAAAAGTAAAATCAATTATTGTAAGAACTCTAAATGGACCTGCTACAGTTTTGAAAATAAAACTGTTTGATTAATGTCCACTGTTACATATCCTTACTGGACAGGGAACTGCATACATGAGAATTGCAGGTGCTTGTGCACAAATTCCACCACATTCAAGGTATACTTCACTTGCTTTGGGCCCTTGAAATCAATAAGGAAGCAGTTCAGTTGTTTAAATAAGTTACAACACAGAATTTAAAAGTAACTGACATACTTCAGGTCCAATATTTGATTATTTTAAAAAGTAACAAGACTTGAGTTGAGCAACACCTTGACATTCAGTTAAGTTCTTTTGTGTCCCACTGGAACATTGAAGTTTGACTTACAGAAGGGTGCCACTGTAATTAAAGTCAGCAAAACAAAATTAGTGCATTCCATACAGAACATGGTTTCAGGGTTCTCAGGTAGGCACCTGGAAGTGACAAGAGACTTTTCTGCATTACTCACTCTGGAGTAGCTATTTCATTCACAAGAGAGATGTGAAGAGAACAGACTCCTTCATGCCTGAACTGCATGCTTGAACCACATAATGCACCCAGAGATTAAACCAGCAAGAATAACACTATAAACTACAAAGTTTTTCAGAGCACCAGACATCTGAGACACTGAAAAAGCCAGGATCCACTCTACCAGGAACAACAACAGTCTGGTAGCAACCTGACTTTTGGGTTAACTGTATTTGCTTGATGATCTGTTTTCCTTCTGCCCAATGCTGATAGTTACTTATGTGGTAGTGAAAGATTTTCAGATATAAAGCTATCAAGCACCTGGACTGTATGGACACATTTCTATGGGTTGAAGTTTTCATTTTGCTAGTAAAAAAGGAATCCTGAGATGCTTGGATACTCCTTTTTAGTCATTAGAACACTATTTCATGAATCTGGCTTTTTGCTATTTAAAATGAAGTAGCAAGTTTTAAAAGATCATTAAAGTAAGAAAGCATCACTTCAGAAACAGACTAAACACTGAAGATCCACTTTTCCTTCCCATTACAACTCTCAACCAACCTTGCAAATCAATGCTAACTCAAATAGCTGAATTCTGGCTGATCTGCATTCTCAAATCTGTTATGCATTTGTGAGTTACTTGGCATTTCACATTTATTTCATGTTGTTTTGGTAGATCCTTACCAGATTAATATTGTATGTTTTACAGGTCAGATCATCCAAGCTCTGGTTCTGCAGCTTTTCTGTTATTAGTGTTACCATGGTAGTTGTTCCTTTTCCACTGCTCACACAAGTGTTGGAGGCTCTTCAGTCTCTTCTTTCAATACTCATGAGCCATTTCTGTTTTGGTCTAGAATCTTGAGATTTATGCTTCCATCTTACTGCCAAAGTTAATTTCCAAATGCTGTCAGTGTATCATGTCTGCTTTCCTGTAAAATTGGATTAGAAAAAAAGGAAAAAGTCAGAAAAATTCTTGCATATATAATAATTAGTATTGTAATAACACAACTCGTATTTGGACTATTCCCTCATGCAAATATATCACTTTGTGACCTGTGCTGATGGCCTGGCATTGCAGATTATACATCTCTCCTCATGAAAGAATACTCCTATTTGAGATTTCACTGATGAAAATTTCAGAAAGGAGATGAGACTCATTAATGATGCAGATCAGAGTATATGGTTTGGCTGTTTCCTGCTACTGAACTGCTTCTACCTCGGAGTTTAATCCAAGGCAGAGGGAAATCTTCCCCTCATTTAAACTACTGAAGCCTAAGCCAGGTATATTGGAACAGCACATGACAGGCACTTACCCACCAAACTGTTCTGCATGTTTAACACTATTTGGCATGTTAAAGCAGTCTACATTACTTTTTCATCACTAATCCCCTCTTAAAAACAAAAGTGAAACAGTGGGTAATAAACACTATACACACTTCCAAAACCCTCAGCTACTTTTAATATCTTGCCCTGTGGTTTTTTCAGCTTTTTCTTTAAAGGTTACATAATTGTTACCTGTCAGCAAACACCAGATCTGGTAACCAGGACAGATTCCCATACACACAAAAGCATCACAGACAACAGCTTTGATATCTTTATTCTGTGAGCAGTCATCTAAATCAAAAGCACTAGGTTCATCAGCTGCCTCTTCTTATCTTAAAAATCCTCTACATATTTTCTCTCTCTAGTGGCCTGCATTAACCATTCTTGATGATTTAAGCTGGCCAAGCATGCTCAGGGACCACTTATGGAATCTAAAGTGAGAAGAGATCTTCTTAGAGGTATTTCCAAATTTAAACATGAGGCTTTGGGAAGGAACATTGATGCCACCAGGACCATAAGCTTACTTACATTTTCTAGTTTTAACATCTACAGTTTAAAAAAAAGGCAGAAAATTATTCTCAAATAACATTTCCATAAAATATTGCCTCTTCTACACTATTAATTAGCTGTTTAAATAACCAGTAGTAGCAAGCAAAAAAAGCAACTTGAGGCTGAGTCAAGTTAAACCCACTTAAATCTAAGATATTAATATTAGTAATGGTGATGTTAGACTATCTTTCAAACCTGTTGCCTTTAAGTACATCCTCAGATATGCTTTTCATATGCTAACCATGCACTATTTGACCTTCACAGCAGTCTGTTACACACCAGCCTCCCTCAGCCTGAGAGCTATCCCATAAATGTAACTTCTACCCAACTTTTGGCCTTGTTCCTATATCTATCTATATCATTTTTTTTTGCTGTAAGATAGAATGCTTAGAAATGCTCTTCCACCACAAATAATGCTACCCAGATAGCTGGGAATTCAGCTGGTCTGTTTTTACTTCATGTGTCCTATCTTTAAGAAAAGCACATGACTTGAAATATTTACATCATGTTCTGAAATTACACCAGGTCAAATATTAAAAAACCCTCAAGTTCACACACTCACTGGTAAAGGTGGCACCTACACTGCTCAATGTGAGCAGTCAAAGCAAATTGTGGCTCATGAAGTACTGAAGCCAAGTTTGAGGGCAAGCATGTGAACACAGCAGTATCCAAGGCAGCACAATCAAATGTTGCTGTGCCCCTTCCAAACCTGGTGGAGTTTAAAGTAAATCAGGAAATCCAGAATAGAAGTCACAAGAAAGGCTGACTGGAGGTCAGATGTTGTTCCTTTACAGGTTGAAAACATACTGAAGAACTTCATTACTGGTGCAAGACTTTCAGATCCATGTTAAGGACAAATGGTTCCACTGCTAAGAACCAGCTGAAAAGTTCAGCAGATGTTTAATTACTTCTATTAGGAAGAGCCATAGAAGAATTTGTAGGTTTTTATTTCCCTCAAGCAAAAAAATCAAAATCCAATAAAGCTACCAAAGATGGGAGAAAAACTAATCTGTAATCAGTTAATTATATTTTGCTTAGTACTTCAAATGTTTCACTGCAATTTTAAGTCAGCTTAATACAAGCTAAAGTAAGGAGAGACTAGACAGAATGACATTAGACTTTAGTTAATGAACCAATTGAATCCAAGGATAAGGGGAAAGCAAATGAAATCACAGAAGCACAGCACTTTCAGAATCATGCTGAACTGTAGTTACCCACATTCATAAATCCTACCAGCTACTGAAATTAGTATTTGGGCACTGCAACCATTCAGGCCCTTTCTGACAGCATGGGACCCAATCAGCTCTGAAACACAGGCAATGTGGAAACCCCCCCAGAAAGTTTCATTTTAGCAGCTCACACTTACTATAATAATTTTTCAAATGGAGACATGCTCCACTGACAAAGTTTTATTTTTAAGCATGGGGCAGGGACAAAAAGGTGCTATTAGCCTGAAAAGCCTTCATCGAGCTGCTCCCACTTTCTCCTGCTCCCCAGCACAAGTAAATTCCATTTCTCAATTTGAAACCCAACCCTGATAGCAGGGCTTGTAGTTCAGATCAGAAGCACACTTCACAAGTGAATTACCTTCTCACCCTTCTTAAATGTGCTTGATCAGTACATTGGTATTAACTGTTTTACACCAGAAATCTGTTCTTACTGGGCACTCCTTGTTAAGGATGACACAACAAACGTTTCAAGTGGTCAAAATGTCACCATCACACTCCTACCACTGAAATGTCACCATCACACTCCTACCACTGAAAGCCATTCTAGGTTGCAGTTTGATGTACCTCAGCTGCCAACACATTCTCTTCCCTGGCTATTTGTGGCCCACAGCAGAGTGCCAGCACAAGTGTTTCTGCTCATCACAGAGAACTAGATCAAGGAATTTTTATAGCTGGGTGAAACCAAAACACTTCCTTTTGTTTCTGGGAAATGTTGTTTTCCAGCTGGATCAGCTCCCCAGAGTGGTTTGCCATGAACTGGACACAAATGTTTGTGTGGGAGCATTGTGGGATGCTGACACTGCCTGTCCAAGTACCTGTCCAACCACAGTGTCAGAAAGAAAACAAATCCCCCACACAAGAAAGCCAGCAGAAATCAGCATTTCCTGCACTGAGGCACACATATTCTACTTCAATTAGAAATTAGATACCTCCTCCTGAAACATGGTTTGAACGTGTTTTGCTCCCATCTTCCTTTCCCAATTTGGACTCTTTTGACTGGTCAAACTTACCAGCTCAAAGGGGTCTGAAATCCTCCCTGCAGCCTCAGCAGCTTCACTCAGTGACCAAACTCCTGGTTCACTCTGGTTGAACTATGTATACTCTACAAGGAATTGTTTCCCTCATCTTTGCTAATTAATATTGGCTGCCAGGAGACAAGAGATTTTCAGAATGACTTATCTATGGTCATTTTAAATCTTTGTTATTATGTATTTGTAAGCTTTTTGTCCCTCAGTACCTCCTAGAGAGAAGCGCCTCACTTAATTTTCCTATTTTGAGGGTTTAGTTTATTTATTTTGAGACTCTCTGCTATGGTATGTGTTTAATGGATCCACAGAGAGAGAGAAAGGAAACTGTTTACTTTATGCACTTTTTCCACCATGCTATTTTTCTAGAGCTGCTTAAAGGCAGCCAACTTTATTTTTCAGTCTCTCCTTATCATACTCTTCATGCTTATCAGGCTGAATCCCTCTCAAACTGCTCAGCACTTCACACTAATTGGATTTTCAGTACTATGAACCATTTGACCATCCCTGTTAGGGCAATGAGGATGCTGCTGAATTCACATGTTTTCAGCTGCCTCATGGCAGAGATCTTGGCACAATGCAGTCCTGCCCTGGCCTCCAGGGAGCCTGCAAGGACAGCCCACAGGTGACACACCTCTGCTGTCACCACAGGCAGCAGCAGCAGCAGAGCCAGGGGCTGCCAGTTCAAACAGGAACATCCTCCAAGCCTCGAGCTGATAACAATAGGCCTTGGAGCTCCAAGTTGGATGCAGTCCTACAAGATTATGGCCATCCTTCCCTGAGCACCCCATCCTTTGTGGAGCCTGATTAGGTAGGACAGTGAGCAAGCTGAGACCTCCAAGATAAACACACACAACAAAAGATGTTACTCAGTCTCTGTCCTGGGAGAGCCTTAATCTTCCTACGATCTCCTTGAGCTGGGGGGCAGAGGTGAGAGGTGGGGAGGAAGAGAAGATTTTTTTGTTGTTGTCGAAAGGCAGACTAATCAAAAGGAATAAATGGAATATAAAATTCAAACTCCAAATGCAAGCCAAAGCTAACATTCCTCAAAGCTGGAGAATGAGCTGTGATGGAATCAGTATCACCACTGTCTCTGATTTAAAGTTCTTTTCTATTCATTCTGAAGGCTGAGAAAGGTAAAGATTCATTATTATATCTCTATAGTACTACTAAAGGAGAGAGCAAGTTCAGCTACAAGTAGTAATGACTTGTAAAATCTCTGCCAAAATTAACAGTGGAGATAGAACAGAAGTGCTCATGTCACAAATTCTGTATCTTCTCAGTGACATCACTAGTGTCTTTTTTGGGGAAGACTACTAAAAATACAGATTATCCAACCTCCCAGTCAATTAAAGGATGTCAGAAGCTCATTCAGTTTGACAAGCTACTTTCAAAGAGATGAAGAGTCCTGATGAAGAACACAAAGCCAACACAAAAAAAAAATCTCTCCTTGGCTCTAAGAAAGTAAGGCAGCCAGACTCATTTCCAACCCACTCCTCCTCCTCCTCTGCATCCTGCAGGACAAAATGTTCCAGCAACAGCTCATCTCAATGGGAAAATTTACATTTGTTTGAAACACTTCTAACAATTTCTTCTCTGTTTCTGGAAGTTCTATCTTGGATAAAGAAGAAGAGATCACAAGATTTTTAGATGATTTCCCCATAACACAAATGTAGGTGTTTCTTGGTGATCACTGTTCCATTCTTTTTCTGCCCATGGCATTAAAATGACCTGTGAGAACACAGAGAGTTGCTCCCTCTGTGACTTCACATTATTTTCCACTCTTTGCTCTAAGTGCTGCATGGAAACTTTATTACCAACAATCCCATACATGCACTTAGCTTGCTCCCAGCAGAAGAAAAGGATTAGCTGGAGTCAAAATTCCAATTGGGATAAGCAGCTCCTTTAAAATATTATCTCTGCTTCAGCAAGCCAAAGGAGCTAATCACTGCAGCAGTACTAGCTCCAGGTCTAGGTGATCTTGCTACTAGACTCTAGATCAAAGGTGATGGGATTTTTTTGCCTCCTGGCACTTTCTGCAGCATCCAAGAATTGAAACACCAGATAAAACTGATCAAGTTTTAACTGAGCATCATCTGTCCCATCCCACTTATGCTTGAACCAACTCTAAGCTGGAAGACCAGCTTTTCAGAAACTGCTAAGCTAATACTTTATGCCATCTGACAACAAGCTACAAAATTTCTAAGTTTCCTGCAATGCAAAATTCCAAATTCCAAAAGGGAAGAGAATATTCTATTTCTAAAAATACATATTTACTACAGTGCTAAGAAGTTCATAGAGAGGCTAAGCATTCCTTACAACATAAGTCTATTATTAATAACTTTTAGCCCAGAAAAGTTGTTGAGAGCAGGCACTTAAAAGAGAATTATTTGGATTCTATCCTTTCCAGCATTAATCTGCAGTGTGGTTATTCAGCAAACCTTCCAAAATTCCACATCAAGTAAAAAAAAAAAATCTGTTTTAATTAGAAAGCTTCCTACAGCTGTAAAGTTATCAATTAACATTTTGGGGGATTGGTACTAAAAAGGGACACCTCCATTTCCAACTTATTATACTTCAGGCATCCCCTCAATGCCATTAACTAGCACCCCTTTATTTTCTGAGGTTCTTTACAAAGAGGTTTTTAACAGTACATCAAAATAACAGTTTCTGACCAAAAGGGACAAAGAGAAAGGGGTTTATAATCCTAGTCTGTATTCTGTAGAAACTGTTTCACAACATCTAAAAAATGCTGTTTAAATTGTAGTTGTTCTCCCTGAAGGGTCCAGATGTGACAAAATAAAGCCTTAACACCACACTCTACACATTCTAGAACTCTCAACAAACAAACCAAAGAACCCAGTTTGCAATTTAGAGTTTCTCTAAAAGGACTGAAGGCAGATTCCAGGAGTTACAGAACCTCTTCTCTTACTCCATGAAGTGCTTTCATAAACCAGTTTTTATTAGAAGGAAATTTCAGTATTATGAAGTGTTCAAAGCTTGGATTCAGGTTGACACAACTCCAGCACAGAACACCAAGAAGGGACAAGAAAAATAGGCTAGAAGACGTCCTTTACATCAAGTTATGGCCACTGGAGACAAATTTCAGATATTCCACAGGCTCTAAAGCACAAGGAATATCAAGAGCTCAGAACTGTCTGCTGAAGAATATACACCATTAATGTGCAAGGCAGGACTACAGATCACCACTCTGAGGTTAAAATTAGGGTTTGGGTTGTTAATGCCCCCAGAGACAGACAAGACTAAATATTAGGTCCACTTACCTCAAATGCAGAAAAATCACTATTGAGCCCAGAATTTTACTGTTTGACCCTACAGCATCATCACTAAGACCAGTTGATCACTAAGGCAGTTGAGACAAAATATAAACTGTTACTAAAATAAAGCTGCATCCTACACACTCACTTCTACTCCACCTCCCACACTTCAGATCCAAGAGCTCCTAATGAGAAGGAAGGGAAGCCTCAACCATCACCCACAGCCTCTGGATCCCACTTTACTTCAAAAAGACAGGTGATATGCTGGAAAGAAGTTAAAGGTATCACCTTACTTTGGTATTACCTTTGATGGTATGGTTTCCCATCCTTAGCTGTACATTTCACCCAGCTTGGCTGAGGAACACATACAAAACAAAGCCCTAAAATAATTTAATACATTTTGAATTAGAACCAAAATATTTTACATGATGAACTGTTGTCTGTAATAAATACACCCCTTTTACTTCTCAAGTTACTGTCAGTAGTTTGGGTTTGGCTTTAAAGCAAGATGAGAGTGACCTTCCAGAAAGAAAAAAGAGGGGTGGAAATAGGCAATGTTCAACCTTTGTCACAGTTTATAAAGTACACTTCTCAAAGCAACAGAAGTGGTGAACTAAGCTCAAGAGACTTTTTCCAGGTCATACCTAATTAAAGCAGGGAATATATCACTACAGAAAACTAGGGCTAAGAACTCAACTCAGCCAGAGGTTAAAGCATTTCTTATTGCCAACTCATAGCAGTAAGAAGTCAGTCTCTCAGGTTTAAACCTGTCTTTCAGCCCTGATGAAGGCCAAATACTCATATCACAGTCAAGTCATCCTGCATCTTTTAAAGTATCTTTGTCAGACAGGCCAACAGATGAGCTGTGCCTTGTGTCTGATGCTGTAGAAAGATGCTGTTCCAAGATGCTTGTGTTACTTACACTCTTGCCTAAAATAATTCACCACAATGACAAGGCAAGGATTTCATTAATTTTGCTGAAGAATATTTACATCTACTCTGTTTGGAGTTCCATTTGAATGAGCCATCAGTGCTGGCCCATGACCAGTCACCTCCCTGCAATGTGAGATTTGGACACTCTCCTCAGCCCTACTGCAGAAAGCCCAAGGCTACAATGAAACGTTGAGGAACAGAATCTGATCTACTGAGGCTTGAACACATGAACAGCAAGCCCTTGGCTTTTGCTGTAATTATGAACTAAATGAACTAACAGTCATTATTTCAACACTGAACTACTCAAACCAAGAGCTATTGCCTGTTTAAGCAATTCAGAACAGAACCTAGTGGGCAATCTCCACCTTTTTTACTGTAACCTTCAGTGAATATTAGTAAAAGCTTAAAGCTCAAGTCCTACACAAATTACTTTCACCTCCACATCCTGGTTTTATAAATATGCTATTTAAAACCAATGGAAGTATTTACTTCATAGACTCAAATAGTAATTCATACTGATAATATTAGTGTTTGGAGAAATCTACCAGATTTTCACTAAAGCAAGTGATCCAGACTGTACAAGACTCATAAGATTTTTTTTCTAGGGCTTCAAGAATGAAAAAATAGATCAACTGGCCCTACTGCCAAGATAGTTGCTTCACTTCACCATTTAGAAAAGCCAGAGAGGATAAAAAAATAATAATGAGTAGTATCACCTACTTTTGCTTAGTGTTTGCCCTTAAAACTGGAAGTAAAACAGACACATATGCATAGTTCATAAATACCCAGGACTGAAAAAAACAAAGGAATGACCCTTCACTTGTATGGCAGTGACAATGATTACCCCACATACATCCTGCTTCCCTGTGACAGAATGGAACAACACCAGCACTGAAGTGCTGTTCTATTACCAAAGCCTATGGGCTTGGAGCTGAGGGATTACACAAATCTCTTCCATACATCCTGCTCCCAAAACACACACAGCTAATAAACCTCCTCCTGTTTGCCTTCAGGTTCATTCTGAGGAGTTTCAGACATCTGGTTGGCTTGTTTAAAATAAAAAGCCCAAATAGTAGGTTTGTTTTTATGATCCCAAGTGTGAAATGTTCTTGCTGGAGGCCTCAGGCCAGGTGAAAAACACTTATGTTAAGATGCTACTTCATGGCATTTCAGGGATCTAATGAGCTATATAATCTGCACACAGGGAAGTCTCCCTTCATTAGCTTGCATACAACTATGGAAATTAAAAATGAGGAACCTATGGTAGTCCAAATATTCTTCAGTAAATAGTACAGCTGGTGAACTGCAGATAGCACTAAATTTATAACTCAAGTTCTGAGCAGTATTCTGTAAATATCCATACATCTCAATGCTTACAGCAACGTGAAGCACATTTCTCCAAGCCTCACTGTACTTATTTTTCATACTATGAGTAATATTTCCTTCTCATGACCAAGTATTATGCCCAATTTAGCAGCTTAAGAAAAGTGTGTCTTTGTCTCAAAATTGGAACTCTCCAGAAGATCACTGTACAACTATACTGAATGAGCATATGGATGTGTGTACCCTTATTTTAGCAGTTCACTGTTTACATATTTTCATATAAAAACCTAAAGAAAGCAAATTACAGGAAGAGTTTACACAACAGTAAAGTCTATGGAGGCTTCCATAAAAATAGTTAAAGCTTGCTGCTACATTATCTGTGTGGAAAGAGCATGGAAATGCATTGAACAGATATGAAATATGGTGTGCAGCTGACAACCAAGTTCCATCTCATGGCCCAAACTTGTTCTCTATCACGGCTCACCATCTGCAATTTGTCACTGAAGAAACCCTACCTCATGTGGCAGGGGATACCTCCTCAAGAGGTGGCACACAAAGATCCCAAGTTCTACAACACCCATCTAGTCACCAGATCCACTAGAACCCAGAATATAGAACTCAAGTACCACACAGCAAAATTTTCTTTTAAATAAAGAGGTCTCAGTATCACACTACAAATAGCAAAACTGAGTGGTGGTTTAAAGAATTTCTTGTTGCTTTGCTAAACTATGGTTCCTATTAACTTAGTTGGTTTCCAACTTGTGTTTTGCACATACCACAAGTTTTTGAATGGCGAAGTCTCTGAAGGGATCTGCACTACATATAATCTGCTCTACATGTGACCTCTCAGTCCACAAATGACCCAAGTATGAGAAGACCACAAATTAAAGCCCATTAAAATAATGGAATCAAATACAAAGACAAAGGCAGTACACATCAATACCGTGTGTGCTCTCAGCATTCAATTCAGACATTACTTCAAGTGTCACCAGGGACATCCCTCTTGCCAGACCTATTAAAGGTACTTCAATAAAAATTAGTTCAGTTGAGCTGTGCAGCTCTGACTAGTTCACTAGACTATTTGAAAAGCCAGGTAACTACTTTGTCTCAATGCAGTCAGCCTTGAGCAGCACAGTGAACAGCTGGATCCAGGAAATGCTGTGGTAGAGGTCAGGACACAAACCAAGGGCTACACACTGCAGTAGGTATCTAGAAAAAGCACTTGTAACAATTACATCAACTAGTGAAATTTCATGAGACAAAGTTACACCATGTCAGAGAAGGGAAAAAAAAGTGAACTACTTTAGCTACATTATTATGATTGTTTTTTCTTTAAATACTGGAAGAACGCCTTTGCTTGATGGAACAGCTCAGTATTTTCTGTGTGCTACCCCAACACTACCTGACGTTCAATGAACAGCTCATTACTTCTAGCAGCAAATTCTATGGAAAGATTTACTTGTCAAAGGGGAGCCACAGAAGTCACCAAAACTCCAAATTACAAAGTTCACTCACAGAGGATGGGCTACAAAGCCTTAATGTAAAACCATGGCCCTGATACAGGAAGCAAACAGGCACGAGGTGCCAATTAGTACACAAAGACTATAGGCCATACTTCAGTCAGTATAAACCAAAATAACTATTTTATTTGAGCACAAAAATGCCAGTAGAAAAATGAGTGTTGAGGAAGGCCTTCACTTTTAACCTTCCCTGAGTGGGACAGAAATGTAGCAGCTTTGAATGGCACAAGTTAAGTCACCTGGCAAGTCCAGCACATAACATTCACCAACAGCAACTGTGCAAAGGAGAACAGGACCAAGAGTGTTAGAGGAGAAATGGAACCTCCCACTTGGGCAGGTACCTTTACAGCATTCTGACAAGATCAACTTTGGTAACCAAAGCTGAAGCACAAAACAGTAAAGATTTATCTGATGGAGTCAACAGTACCAGAGATGTGGTCTTTCAAATGATCTTTCAATGCTGACAAAAAGTGCACCCATCTAAGCTTCCTTTAAACTAAACCTCTGAAATTACACCTGGGTTCCTGGTATCTTCACACATGCAAAGGTTAAATCACTCTAATCTGCAAAAAGTGGTGACATCTTTTCTGCTGAAGATCTGAAACAAACAACTGTGTTGGGGAAGTCACTGGCTGAGCACCTGGACTCAAGAAGAACTGAAGTGATAAACAAAGTTCTGACAGCTGCAGCCTTTTCTGCAGGTGCAACAGGCATTTACTTCATGGCAGTTTGGCTCAGTTCAACAGCCAGTTCAGAACTCAGAAATAGGTTTGGTATTATTTGATCAGCTTGTGCTCCAGTGAGAAAAGAACAAAGGGAAGGTTCCCCCCAAACTAGTTCCAAAGTTTAAAACTGTCTATTTAACAGGACTATAAAGTTTAATCTCAAGAACACATGGAATTTTGCAGCCAACTATATTAGCAAAATTGGAGTATCACACTTTACACAGAAAAACCTGCCACAGCCATGAACACACCTTGAAAGAGCTTTTCTGAACACAGCCTCCCCATAATCCTGTTTAAGGTCTAACACTTACAAACAACTATTAACCTAAAGTACACTCTGCACAAATTTCACCATCCACATTGCCTTTAACTTCCCAACACCAGCTGATGCTGCCTTGCTGCTCTGGTAAGATTCTGTGGGCTCAGAGTGGTCACTGAGGTAATCCCATCTAACAAACACTCAATATCTTTAGCAAAGGACTATCAGACTTTCTAAACCTCTGCTCAATTTAACACTGCAGCATGGTTTCAAAGTGTATCTGTCCATCTCCTTAGAGCATCCAGTGGAAAGAATGAGTGGAAGACTCATTATTCCAGCCTATAGCCAGGCACAATAAAACTTCTAACTACACTCAAATACATGTGTGATGAGAGAGAATAAACTGCTACACATGCAAGGACTATAAATAAGGCAATGATAAGAGCAAGTCTAAGGGAATTCTTGAATGGCAGAGATGTAAAGAAAGTTTAGAGAAGGAGGTGCTGGAGAAAAACCAACAAATAGCACTTACAGAACTGTGTCAAACAACCCCAACAGAGACAGGGCTCAGAAAAATCCATTTCTATGCAGCACAAGATTTATTATGTGCATCAAGTTTGACAGGGGAGATAATATGAGAACTAAGATTTCAAACAGAGAAAATTGCACCTATAGAGACGTCAAGAAATACTTACAAATACAAATCCAAGAAAAATACTTTAAAGAAAAGCTCTTCCAAATAGTGGAGCTTATCCTTTGACACACAGCTTGCAATGAAAGAGCAATTTCATCTCAAGAATGGACAGCTTCAAAGAACTCTAACTACTGATGACTTCAGTCACTCTGTAACACCTGGGATTATTTGCAAGGTACTAGATTCAGGCTGTTATGTGATATATTTAAATACAGACAGAAACAGGACATGGTTGGGGCTTTCTTAAAACAAACAAACAAGGGTTTGGACATCAGTTTGAGGTTAGGCCTGTCTTCATTCTATGCCTGCATTAAGAAAAAGGTCAAAATTCATGCAATAAGTCTTTAATTCTCCCACATTGAAGCAGAACCTCTGGGAAGAGTGGGAACTTTTTGTGAGCACTGCAGGTGTGCAGCACCCACCTGGCTCACTGGGACATCAGTGCAGCAGGGGTTAGGGGCAGGGAGGAACCTGTGAGCTCACACACCTACATTGTACAGCCTTGTGCTGCTGGGAGGTAAGCAAAGGCATCCTTGGGGGACAATCACAGCCAGAGAGCAGCTGCCAGTGGTGTGTGGGAGAATCCAGAGCAGGAACCCAGCTCAGTTCCATTTCTGTGCTTCCTGTGATCTGCTGCTGGCACAGGAGCCTTGTTCTATGTAGGAGAACAGCAGGAAGGACTGCAAGACAGCCTTAAAATCCTGCATAACTCTGACAAGTTTGAAAACTGTTCTGCAATAATAATGGGATACAAGTGAGTTCTGAAAGGCACACTCAGACAGGATTAAATTAACAAACAGGAAGGCAGGTTCTTCAGAAGAGGGCTGTGAGCTAGGTGAGATCAACAGGCTGACCTTGAAATGAGTGTTAAGCTGGTGTAAAAAAGTCCAGTGTATGGGGATGCATAAACAGGAATATCAGCTCCAGGGCACATGGAACCACTTTTTCACTCCACTCAGCACAGAAAGTCTCCACTGCAGTACAGACTTGGGTTTTGAGCACCACACTTGAAGCCCAACGTGGACTAACCTGAGAGAACAACAGGAATGATCAGAGCTGAAAAAACATGATGTCTCAGGAAGACCTGAACACACTAGTTTTACTTAGAACAAATGTATCACGAGGGTGGAGGGCAAGACAAGGAAATAGGAACATTGCAAATAACAATTCAAATATTTTTAAAGAGGACTTACTACTGGGGAAGGAATAGCTGTCCCTTATGTCCAGGGAATTTGGCAATAAGCTTGACCTGCAGGAAGGAAGATGTCTGGTTTCATATTCAGAACAAGTTTTAATACTGAGGACAGCAAACCACTGGACTAAAGAGAAAGAAGAGCTGCTCAAGCTTCTGTTATCAATCACATCAGATGTGCAATACCAGTATGGGGCAGGAGACTCCCTACCAGCCTACACCTTTCACAGCCCTACTTTGTTTTTTAATGACAAACTCAGTTTCAAGCCCCTGTAATGTTTTTGCTTATCCTCCTACAATGTTTTTTGAGTTTCAATGAACTAGAAGTTACTTTTCTGATTGTTCACATTAAAACTTGAGGACTTGCACAATCAGGTTATTGTATTATTACCAAAGAAAGTCACACCTGCCCCACACTTTCTCCACACAGAAATCAATCCCCTCCTCTGGCAGCATGCAAGTTTCAGCAATATTACAGTATCCTGCTGCATCCCTCTTGTGACGAAGAGAAGCCAGAAGCCCATTACTTCAGAAAGACAGGCGTGCTCTGCCTTCTAACAACCCAGCAGGGTGATGTAATGGATTTCACTGATGTGGTGTCAAGGCACTGTCACACAAACATGTGTGTGCACCTTTTACTGCACTGCCTTAGGCTGGTTTAGGACTTCCTGAGGATGGAAAATGCTGCACACAGCAGCCAAATACTCCAAAACAAAAATTAAGATATGCAGCATTTTACAGATGGGGAGTGGAAGCAAAGAGCATTAGTTACAGCCAGAGGTCACATTTAAACTGCAAAATCCAAAGTCACTAAAGCACAGAGGAATTAACTCTTAAGAGGTCAAGAATAAATAGGCCACCTAAAAAGCATAAAACAAGACAAAGCACTATCCTTTTTCATCCTCTGTAATAGTTTGGTGCTACAAGTATTTATCCAGGTACTTCTCTGCTTTATTAAAGGACATTCTTCTGATTTGTGAAGCATGAAAACAGAAGAGCAGCAGCAGTCCACCTTACCCTCCCACAGTTCAGCAATTTCTTATCCAAACATTGAAGCAGAAAAGTCTGGTCAGGATGGGGTGCTAATGGAAGAGAAGGATGAAGTCAGCAGGCACATATGCAGCCAAGCTCAAGCAGACTACTGTGCATCCTGAGAAGGGAACAGGCCAGGTACCAGGCTGGCATTGGAACATGCTGGCTCACATTCCAGTGCCAGCAACACCCCTGTTGTTGTCTCCTCACCTTTGGGAGCCTCTTACAACAGGCAGCAGCACTTCAGCTCAGCCTCCAAGCTACTCACACATCTCAAACTCATCAAGGTTCAACTCTGTTTCATTTCATGTTTCATTTTTAAGAAATGAAAACATGAAGTGCTGGGTACTTGTTCCTTTCTCCCTTCCCACTACAAGAAATACATGATGTACTTTAGTCAATTCATGTAAGTAGTTCTTGAATGCTGTTTTCATTACCCCTCTCCCCTCTCATTTACTAAATACTGCATCAGATGACACTCTGAAGCACTAATCTGGAGGCATGCTCACACACCAGTACCCTCCATTCTAACTGATAGCAATGAATCACTTGCCACTACTATCACACTGGGATAATTAGGCAAAGAGGTTCCTTTTTTTTTTAAACCAGGATTGTAAATTTAACTGTCAGTTCATTAAAAACATTGTACAAACATACAAATAGGTCTCAGGTATCTAAATGGAGACCGGCACTTAAAAAAATCAATAAATCACACCCTCAAACAATCCACAGATCAGAAGTTTGCTGTGTTATGGAAACATAACAAGGTACAAAAACCACCTGCAACCTCAATGGCCCTTTACATACTGACTAAGAAATGCTGAGCTGCAGAAGGCAGAACCTCAGTTCCAGACCCATCATCCTGTCCCAGCCTTGTTCCCACAATTCTGTTTCATAACCTGCATAGCACCTGAGGCTCCAAACCTTCACCTCTCCCATATTCTGTGTACTTCTCTTGGAAAGTGGCAGCTGATAATGCCACAGGGTTTGACACACAGCTTTTGTCACTTGCCCCCTTCCTTAAACACAATAAACTTTCATCCCTCTAAAACCAAAGGAGGTCACATAAACAGAAACCTTGAAGGAAGACAGAGAAGTGCATTTTTCATTGGGGAGTTGAAGGAAAAAACTTATTTTAAAAAAAGCATTTTCATTCTAAACAAACTTTTGAGAGCAGAATAAAGAACAAAAATATCATAGGGTATCTAGTAGTAAGTGTATGAGATGGATGAATACTTAACCAAGACAAATCTAAAGCCACAATTAAGAAGGTGAAACATAACACATGTGCACAGCACTGAAGGAATGATTTAGAGCCACTGACATCAACACAAGCTGTGCAGAGCAAAAATTAAACACACTGCAATAATAATCTGAACTGCCCAATTAGGTTAAAAAATACATTTACCCTACAAATTAAAAAACCTCCCAAACCCCTCGAAGGCATTAATGCTGTTCACAATGTTATTTGAGATGCAAATTAGGGACCTAAAGTTAATATAACACCAACAGAAGTTTCTATTATTCCTGTTAATGGCTAAAGGGGAGGTGACAGTAGAAGAAAAGCCACAGCCCTGTTACATGAGGTCTTATTAGGACAGCACACATTTTCCTTAATTTTTAATACCTTCACTTTAATGCAGAACTGGGCAAGTTAAAAATGTGATCTTTTATAACCCAAGAAAACTGGAGTGAATTAAGTAAATAGCAAGTTGGCTGACAAGGGTGGCTGGATGAGGGGTGTCTTAAGGAGAAACAGGTATTCCTTTAAAAAAATGAAATTCATATCCTGTCTTCCAGCATCACAGATCTCAGGCTAAAGCACAAAAGTGAAGGTACAGACAGTGATGCTGCAGTTGTTTCTTCAACTATTTCCTGTACCAGCTGGGTGCTCCAATTCTGAAGCTCAGCAAATGCAGGAACAGCTTTCTTGCAGCTCAAACACAATGATGTGTAGGTCTTGGTACACAGAGTCACTTTTGCTAATGACACTTGCAGTGAAAGCTCCAGGCCAAATAAAAAGCTGCAGTTTGATTTCACACCCTTGGCTCTGCACAGACAGACTCACACACATTGAAGGGCAGCTGCCATCACTGGCACTGGGTGTCCCCAGCTCTGGGCTGATCCATCACTGACAACTCTCCCCAGTGCTCTCCTACAGTTGAATTCTCACAGGAACTCAAACCAGTGATGTCATATCAGGTTCAGAGCAATGATGGGAACACCAGCTGATCAGAACAATTGTTCTTACTGTTAACACCCAACCTGCAAAGCATAGCTGCATTTCACCAGAATGCACTCAAGTTCAAACAGCAGAAAGCCAATTATATTAATTTTGTTTTTATAACTCAGTAAATATCCTAACTGAAACATTTCCTATTACCTTAAAGCATAATATTCAACTGCTTGCTTAAAAAAAGTGCTGTCAGTAAACTGAGAGCCATAACCCAGATAATGTATTTAGTAACAACCCTGCCTACTTCCTCCCCTCAACCTAAAAATTAGCAGCAACATGGCCTTCAGAAGTTATTTACACCCACTGCAAAGCATTAGCAGTTAGCTGAGCAGCTTCTTGCCAGCTTGCTAATGATATTATTCCCCAAAACAACCAAAAAAGACAAAAAGCACCAAATGTAGAAAGGGCTATGTTAAGAGTTGACAGTTACCTTGATTTCAGATTTCTCTATACTTAACAGTACCAAAATATCCAGCTGGATAGTCACAAAAAAAAATGTAGAGCAGCCTAGAAAGGAGTTAAAAATATGCCACACCCCTCCCTTTCTTTTTTACAGGCCTCCTCTTGAGTGAGAAGAAAATCCTTAAAGAAAACCATTTTCTGAAAAATGACTGTCTCAATTCCCCTAACAGAGTTTATAATTAAGAGAAATCAAAGTGAAGGTGGTTTTTGTTTTTTTTTTTTTAAAGACTCATCACTGGATTGCATTTCTTCAGTGCTAAGATCTCCTTAAGAACACAAACTTTGTGACAACCAAAAAGCAGATTGTCCATATCAAGGGCTCCCTCACAGGTGTGCAGGGTCAAGAGATTAAAATTTACCTACCAAGAAAGTATCAGACACTGCACTGACTCCAAGTACCTGCATTTCTATGAATTTCATGAATTCTATTCATGAACAGGGCTTCCTTGTGCTGATGAGCCCCTCCTTCAGGGGTGCTCATAAAGCCCTTCACAGGTTTTTGTGAGTAGCTGCACCCCCGCCATAAGGTTATGTTACAATATCTAAAGTAAAAGTTGGAGATAATCCCACAATGGATAGAAATCTCTCACAGTTAAAAACAGAGTACCTGCAACATCTGGTAACTACCAGATCTCAAGAATGTAGTAATAAAAAAGTCCAAGAAGCTTATTTAACAAAAATAAAAATTACAGTTTAAAGCAAGCAAAGTTTTGTCTAAAAAGAAAGCACAGAGCTTGTGAGCTTGCAGGGGAGAGAGAGAAGCTCCCTGTTGCCAAAATACAAAATTTCTGTTTATATTATGACCATCAACATACACAAAAAGAAATGCAAATCATAACATAAATACTAATATTTTCCACTAAAGGCTTAAGGAGACTTCTTACTAGTTTTTAAGACAACTCAAAGCAGAACCACAGAGGACAAATTTTTAGAACAAAAACTCAAAGCCAGCATCAAAAAAGTGGAGGAGCAAGGAAAGAATTGTGTTTGGAAAGTTTTAAGTACACCATGATTCTAAAGGGAATAATCTATCAAACCACAGGAGGTGACTAGAACTGCCATCATCACTGCTAACACAAAGGAATGTAGATTGGGGGGAGGCAACAGAGGAAGGGGGAGAAAGCACAGAGAAGGGAAAAGAAGGAACTAAAAAAAGGGAGCCACAGTAATGGCTACCAGACTCTCAAGGAATTCCTAAAGGAAAGAATAAATCCTTCAAGGTTTTGTTTTAAATAAAGCAATCCATGCAATAAATTGCAGTCTTCTCAGCACAGTCAGGCTTTCAGTTTATCTGCCCACCATATTTTCATAAATATACTTTTACACCTCTACTAAACTTCCAAAGCTTAACACAATGGTTGCAAATATAAATATTTCTTCTTTCTGCCTCCTCATTCTTCTGAATCATAGTACCCTGCAGAAAAACAGCTTTTTGAAAGGAAGTAGGGAAGTTTAACCATCCTGACCTTAAAATAACCCTTTACAATCGTTTAACCAACTTTAATTCCCCAGTCAGAGAGACAATAACCATGGGTTAGGCACTGGCAGGTAAAGGCCACTAGAGGACTGCCAGATTACCACAGGAACATCCCAAAAAGGTATCATATCATTAAGGGGCTGATCTTGCAGATCACTGTCTGGAGTTTGTGTCTAACAGGCAACATTTACTTCCATATGATGAAGAGTAGCATCTTGCTACTGATGCAAAAAAATAGGGCTCATTAAAAATAGCAGACATGTTAATATGAACAGCATTTCAAGGAAATTCAAAGTCACTGAGTAGTGAACCCATTTTCTAGTTCAGAGTTCCACCAGCTTGTGTAGAGCTACTTAAAATGTATGGGTTTTTTGTCTGAGAGCAATTCTTCCAGACATTTTTGGAAGCTCAGTAACTGTAAGGATACAAGCTCTTTGGGCTTGAACAAGCACACTGCACCTCCAATAAAACCAGATCAAGTAACATGCTTCATCAGGAAAGTTTTTGCTATTCAGCAAGCATTGTGCTCCACATTTCATAAGCCCCACTAGAAGCAAGCAGACCATTCACAATTAAAACACACCCAGAAACATTTCAGCTTGCCACAAGAGATACAAACTTACTGGTTCTTGCCAAAAATGGCAAATTTTTCTGACAAAAATATTTGCTATCAGTCGGGGAGGCAATGCAACAGCATTGGCTCTAATAACTGTTCTCAGGAGCTAATTTTAAGGTAGGCATAGCAAACCAGAAAATGGATTTGACCAGCTGGCTCAACCCATCCCAGGCAGAGGACTTGGTGAAAGCCAGGGACAGATTCACCCAGTCCCTCTCAACCCTGCAACCCCAAAGCTGGGGTGCTGCTGCAAAACTTCTGAATGCTGGCATGGGGATGTCTTTCCCTAAAGGGGAAAAGGCCTGAACTCTTCCATCCCAGCCCCAGGAGTTCAGATCCCTGAACACCAATCCTCAGAAGCCGCCACAGCGGGTGCCTGCTCTGTCTCATAGGACCTAAAGAGACCTCCTGAAAGAGCACCCAGAATTTCAAGCACACATTTCTATCCAGCCTTCCAGCAGGCCAGAAGACATCTAATAAGCCAAATAACCAGAACAAAGCCATGTTACTGCCCTTAGAAAAGCTGGGATAACACAAAGAGCCCATTCACTCGCCCACTGAGCCCAACTGGTCCCTAAACTTCGGGGCCATAAACTAGAAATCAACTTTCCTATTGCTGAGGGGAGGGGAAGGAAGAAAATAGCCACTGTTTCCACCCTGGAATCATTATGGAAGGCAGCTATTGTGGAAAAACAGGCATCTCCACAGAGGTAACTCTATCCTTGAGCCAGACAGGGGGGAATCGCCTCAAAATCGCCGGGGTACGTGCCTGCAGACATGTGTTTCCAGGGCAGCGGCACAAAGGAATGTCCGAGCCCCGCCGCGGCCGGGCACCTTCCCTTCCTTTCCCCGCACGGCCGGGCCGGGCCAGGCCCGGGGAGACCCGGCAGGGCCGCGCAGCCGGCCCGGATGGCGCCCAGCAGCGCCCGGGAACGCCGGTAACTTCACCGGGGGCTCCGGGCTCGCTGCCTCCCGGCGGGGCGGCCGCTCCAGCTCCCAGCGGGCGCACAGCGGCGGCCCCGGCAGTGCGGGGGGAGCGCGGCCCGGGCCGAGCACGGACAATGACAGCAAAGCGCACGATCCGATCTGCACAGCGCTTTACCTATGTGCCGAGGTAAGCGGAGCGATGAGCAGCCCGCAGCCCTGCGGCAGCGGGAGGTGACGCTGCGGGGAAGCGCAGCCTCGGGGTGACACCCCCGCCCCGGAGGGTCCCCCGGGCCGCGCTCGCCGCCCCGCCCGCCCGGAGCTACGCGGTGCGTACGGCCTCCCGAGCTCCGCCAAGGGCTGCGAGGATGGTCGGGCCGCCTCCCCTGTGCCTCGCACTGCCTGCGGGCCGACAGCGGGGCTGCTGCCTGTGCGGCTGCTGCCTGCAGGGCTGTTATTGCCTACAGGTCTGTTATTACCTGTTCGGCTGTTGCCTACACGGCTGTTACCTGTTACCCGCACGACTGTTGTTACCTGCCGGCCGCGCTCGTTGCCCCCCCCGCCCCGCTCTCCCCCCCACCACGGCAGCCGCCGGTACCTGAGCGGCCGCGCCGCCTCCCCCGTGCGTATGGACCGGGCTGCTCAATGGCAACCGAACAAAACACCGCCGGCCACGCCCCCTCCACCGCCCGCCCGCGCCCATTGGCCGCGCCGCCCGCCCGCCGAACCTTGACCCGCTCTGCCATTGGCCGGCGGCGCTGTCGGGCCCCGCCCACAAAGGGGCGGGGGGCGGGCGCTGCCCCGGTCGCGGCAGGGACGCGCAGCTGTGGTGCCGGGTGGGGTGGGGGACGCGCGTTGGACTACAGCCCCCAGCAGGCCTTGCGGCGACACGGCGCTGTCATTGGCTGAGCAGCGCGCGTGCGGAGGGGCGAGGGGGCGCCAAGGGGAAGACGCGCTTTGCGCGCGGGGGTGATGACGTCATCGCGTGCCCGGATAGAGCCGCAAGGGGGATGCGCACCCTCCTCCTCCTTTTCCTTTTTCTTATCTTCCTTCTCTTCTTCCTCCTTTTCCTCTTCCTCCTTCTCTTCCTCTTCCTCCTCTTCCGATTGCTCTTCCTCCTCCTTGTGGCTCTTGGCACCCTTTCTGCCCTTGCTCACCTAGCTCCTGGCCCAGCTGTGGGCTCTGGTGCATGGGAAGTTGTAGCTCATCTGCTTCCACCGATCCTTGTCCGTATCCTTCGCAGGGATTCGGCTCCATCCTTGTTATCACTTTTTTGTTCGCAGAATTTCCCATTGAAAACAACTCACCCCCTGAAGCGTTTCATTGCTAAATCCTATCCAAATTTAGATTTTTTTTTTCTTTTAAGTAAGAGTGAAGTCATGATAATGTGTTTCCCTGTCACAAGCAGGCCGAGGTGCGACGGGATCCCCCGGCCCGAGCCGCTCCCGCTGTCGCTGCGGCCGTGCCTGGGGCCGGCGCTGCCGGCGCTGTGTCCGTGTGCCTACACTGCCCTCTGCTTGCCCGCTCCCTGCTCCCGCCCTCAGCGCCGGGAATTCTGCCCCAGAGAGAGCGGGGGCTGAACGACGCCCCACAGAGAGTAGGGGGCAGAACGCCGCCTCAGAGCGGGGGGCAGAACGCCGCCCCACAGAGAGTAGGGGGCAGAACGCCGCCCCAGAGCGGGGGGCTGAACGCCGCCCCACAGAGAGCGGGGGGCAGAACGCCGCCCCAGAGCGGGGGGCTGAACGCCGCCCCAGAGCGGGGGGCAGAACGCCGCCTCAGAGCGGGGCTGAAGGCTGCCTCAGAGCGGGGGGCTGAACGCCGCCCCACAGAGAGTAGGGGGCTGAAGGCCGCCCCAGAGCGGGGACAGAAAGCTGCCCCACAGCTGCCGCCCGCCCCACAGAGCCGCTCCGATGGGAGCTTCCCCGTGAGTCAGGCGGAGCGAGGAAGTGGGATGTGTTTGGACAACAATTACACCGTGCGCTTGTCGGGGCAGAGGCTGCTTTATGTGGGTGCATAATCCTTAACGTCATGAGAAACCAAACCCTGATTTACTGCTGCCCACAGGCCCAACATTACCGCGGTGCAGGTATTTCTTATCCACGGTAACTGTTATCTAGCTATTCTTGTGCCTGTGACAACCATCTGTTGTTTCAGCCTTCTGCGACCTGTTCTCCCGAGTTTGCACATGGAGTTGTATTTCACTCACCTTTCCTTCGACCCACGAGTTTTTCAGCTGAATTTACCTTATTTCCCTGGGAAATTTTGCTGAATTACAGGACAATGCTGCAAGAGATATCCAAGTTAATGTTGCAATGAAGGGTGCAAACCAAAGTTGTCTTTCTGGGAAATGCTTACTTTGGCTAGCTTACTTTCAAATTTGAAACTTAAGAGACCAATAAATTAAACCAATTTTTATTTTAAACAACATTACCAGGTTTTACTGCTGGTCTTCATCACTCTCCTCCCATCTTTTACACTCTGTACAACCCCACAGTACTTTTTTCACATAGTTTTCCAAGATTCCTTCCCCTGGTTATACAATGAATATTTAAATCAGTGTTCTAGTTCTCTGTAAGATCAACACATACCTCTCTTCAGAAAGATCTTGCAAGTGATTACAGGTACACAGAAAAAAGTACACAGCTTTCTCCCATTGCTCAGTCCTGGCTCTTGAAATGCTTTGTGATTGTGCTCATTTTGCTCCTGGCCCAGTTGTGGATTCTGGTGCATGGGAAAATGTAGCTCATCTGCTTCCATGATCCTGTTTGTATCCTTGGCAGGGATTTGGCTCCATCCTGTAATCAGTTTTTGTTCTCAGAATTCCCCATTGAAAACAACTTATCCCTGAAGCATTTAGTTGCTAAATCCATATCCAAATTTAGAATTGACAATTTTTTTTTGTGCTTGTTTTTAAATGAAGTCATGATATAATTTGTCTTTCACAACCATTATAACTATTCCACTGGAACAGAGCATCTCAGATGTGAGATTTTGAGGTAAACCTGGTTTTCCTTTACCTATGACTTTAACCATTTCCATAGTTTGCAAACATTTGTGTCTCCATGATACTTTCCTCCAGACTCCTATTTCTGTTTCAAAACCAGGGTGAACTCTGTGTATCTGAAATTGAAGTTTCTTGATTGCAACTGTTCAGTCACAGCCGTGGCTGCAGTGTTGGGGGAGGCAGGTGAAAGGGGCACAGCTGCACTTCCCCAGCAGCCAGGGCTGCTGCTCTCAGCTTCCACAGGCTGGATATTCCCATCTAGGAGGAACTTTGCAGGAGTTAAACTATCTTATGCATTAGATAAATCCCTGAACTTCTTTCTTGTTTTCTGTAATGCCCCCCTGTAATTTCTCCCCTGATTTATCACTTTCCATTCTCCTCTTCAACTTTATCTGCTTCTTTCCCAATGTGATGATGGCTCTGTATTGGCTTCTTTTGGGATAAAACTGCTTTTACCTCTCTGTAGTCCAAAACCACGTGGGAAGATGAGTCTTTAACAAGAGATGTTACAGAGGTGGTACCTGCAATGATCCCAAAACTTATCAGATGGGGAAACCAGGTACAATGGTCAACAAAAACTACAGGATGGAGTGGGAGAGAGGAGTGAGTGATCATGTCTGAGACAGGGCAGGTGGTAGCTCTAATCAATGTCACTCAGTATTCCACCAAAGCCTTCTTTCATTTTATACCCAAGAGTAAAGCCCTGGCAGGGATCCAGTTCATAATTCAGATCTTGGTAAACACAGACCTAAATTTCCCTCATGACAAGGTTTGATAGTAATTGTCTAGCACTTTAAATATCTAATTACAAACATGCTACCACATGGTAAAGTGGTCTGTGTCTGTTCACTCAACTGTGTGTCTTCAGGAAGGGCCATCTGTTTCCAGCAAAACAGTGAGACACGAATGTAGGCAGGTTTCTAAATTAAAAATAAAAAAAAAAAAAAAATAGAGAGGAGGAAGAAAACAAACTAAAGAGAGACACAAAGCTGTCTTTACAATAAAGCACAAGCTGAAATAGGTGCAATCAGAATGAACCTCAGGAGGCAGTTTTCACCTAGGGAGCCAATGGGTGGCATGGCTTCTCTAGGATGTCCTTCTGAATATTATTTTATGCACCTAAACTGCTGCATTAAGAATATGGAAGTCTTCACTACAGGAGGAGTTTGGTCCATCTTCACCCCCATGTTCCATAAAGAAATAGCAGCTCCTCTAACCTCCTGTCTCCACATCCAGGTCATGGATCCAGGTATTCAAGAAAGGGAATGTTTTCCTTTTCCCCTCCTTAGAGCATGGCACATAGACATGAGTGACACTTTGGCATTGTCTCTTGGGCAAAAACAACAGACAGACCTGAATGCTCTGGGTGTGTGTCACAAGGAAGCTGCTGCCTATCTAGGCAAATTACCACCTAAAATCAGGAAGGGAAGCAGAGGGGACTGTGCAACTCAGTTCTTTTTTTGTTATTATTTTCATATTGTTTGTAGACAAGTAGCCCAGCAGCTATTTGATGTAAGGTCATGAAGTGCAAAAATAGTTGAGACGCTCTGTAACATGCACAACTGCTCTTAAAGGTCAGATGAGCATTTCCAGCACTGTTTCAAACTGATTGCAAAGTGTTTGCTGTGGACACTGATTAGGTCAACATTAGTATGCCAAAACTTAGTGTATTTACTGCATAAAAGTGTTCTTTTAACAGTGAATTCCAAAAGCAAGACAAGCAGGTTGGGATAGCAAGTCTTAGGTAAATTTACCCCAAACCATGCTATTTCTCTTCTTGCAGCAACCACTGTTGACCATTCATCTGCTTCCCCATAAAATATAGATATATAGTGGCAAAGGGGCCTCTGTTTTAAAAGACACATTTATGAAGGCTTGTCAGAAAGAGTCCAGATCCAATAAAATCCTTCACTGATCCTGTTTCCGTCAGGGTCACTTTGCACTCCCTTGAGGAGCCCCTGAGGAATCCAACATGGATTCCATCTCCCAGCCCAGGGAGTCCCCCACACAGGGGGTGGGGAAAGACATTGGATGATTCTGGAGTCTGACACAGAGCAGGTACAGGCCTGGCTGTTGAGTTTGCTGTGATGTTCTTCCTGTTTTGAGGGGATGTTTGAGCGTGGCTGAGCCCCATCAAAGCTGCTTTTCACACTTCACCATTCTCTCTGTTGAGTGGTTTCACAGATTCTGGGCACAAGAGGAAGTTCTGCCACTACTTGTATGTATCAGTTGGTGGGTTTAATGCAGACCTTGCTCAGACTGCTCAAACAGATGAAGTTCTTGTACAAGGTACTTTTCCTTAATTATGTTCACAAACTTGCTATAAATGAGATAGAGCAATAAGAATGCTAAATAAATAAACTGGAACTGAGAAGCGGAGCAGTGTTCAGCTCTGAAACAAGAGCTGAACACTGTTTCAAAATCTGAAACAAGCAGAGGGCTGACATCCAGGGATATTAGAGTTAGGGGTCTCCCACATACCACTATGAGCTGGCTAGATATTATGTTCCTTGTGAAGTCTTAGAAGGATTTTGAAAATGTTGAGTTAATCATGACCAGATCAGTTTTATTAGATTTCATGGGTGGGTGACTCCACCCCATGCCCCCTGCACACTTTTCCTACACCCAGCCTTTACCTCCATTACCTGTTATTCCAGCTACACACTTGCCTGTTTCTTAAATCGAGCCAACTGGCCAGGATATATTTCCTTTTTCAGGGTATGAATTAGCCACCAGCTTTCCAAAAGGGCCAAGCAAGCTCCATGTGCTGAGCCAATACAGGACTGCTCAGTTTTCACTGCAGTCCCTGAGGAACAGCCCAACTCTGAGAACTCTGAACCACTATGAGTTCAGCCACAGCATCTTCTGCCTCCTCAAGTTTCTAATCCTTCCTACATACATTTCCAAGTGCCTTGTTCTTTTTGCTGTGTACAGCACTTTCCAACACTTGTCTGCTTTTCCAAACAGCTTTTTCATCTCTTGACTGAGCTTTTTCTCAGCCCAGAACTTTTCCCCAGTTTGTGTCTCCTTGGAAAACCAGGTGCAGCACAGGTACATCAGGCACCTGCATCTTGCTGTGGAGTTCTCAGGTTTGCAGTTTTTCCTCTAGGACATGGCTTGCAGAGCTCCTGCAAAATCCTCTAGTGATTTCCAATGCCAGGCATAGGGAAGGCATATAACTAACAAAGAAATTTGGTTCATCAGCCCTGTTACTTAAAGCCCACTCTGCCCAAGATATCACACTTGTTATGGTTTGTTATGGTTCACTATCCTCAATATAGAATTTCTGTATGAGCCATTTCATCTGCTTCTCATTTTTTATGAGTTGAGGTTGGGGGTTTTTTTGTTTGGTTTGGGCTGATTTTGGTTGGTTTTCCTTCATTTTGATTTTGCTTTTTTGTTGTTTTGGGGTTTTTGTGGGTTTTTTTTCTGTTTTGTTGTTGTTATTGGGCAGATTTTTGTTTGTTTTGTTTCATTTTGGTTTTTGTTTCAAGGAGATGGTAGTTAGCACTGTTATGGTACTTTTCTGCTTTTACTTACCCAGGAACCTGAGAGAGCAATTAGCAAATTAATTTTCCTGTGGAAACACACTGGATAAATATTTGGTTAATGTTAGAATTGTTTATACCTGCATGGGTATTACTTTTATTCTGCCTCAAGCTTGGCTGTCAGGTGGTAGAAGATGTGCAGTGGGCAGTGTCACAGTGTCAGGCCTTAATATCTTTTACCATTTCTCAGGAAAAAAAGATCTTTCAAATGTGAATCTTCACTGGGGAACAAAGTGATTGCAAGCCAATAATATCTGTATGTCACTTCATCTCATTCCTAAATTGACTGTGGTTAGATAAAGCAGGGACTATTTTAATCCTCAAATCAAGACAGGAGTATAGGGATGAATTTTCCTTGTGTTTCAGCCAAGCAGATATGTACCCAAGATTTTAACCATGAATTCTTCACATAGATTTGTGAAGGGGGATCATGGGGATATTCAAGTATTGAAGGGTTTTCTCTTACATCTTGTATTTCTGGATAATTTCCCATGCAGAAAGCAGTTCAAACACCACATTTCTACTCATGCTCCCAGACCTGCCAGCTCTGCTCCAGCTGAAATCCCAGCCTGTCAGAAATCCTGTCCCTGACACACGGGAGATTGAGCTCACTATGACTCAAACAGAACTTTTCATTTTCTCTCCGTTTTCCCCTCAGCCAACACAATCTCATCCCCTCCAGACCCACTCTCTGCTGCTGCAGTGTCTGTCTGGCCATGTCCTTTAGCCACATGAGCCTCCTCCTAACTCTGGTGGCTCTGGTTTTGTGCTCTGCTTTAGCTGTACCAACCACAAACTCCCCATCTTTTCATTCAAAGCCCTTCACAGCCTGTTGTGCCTCTGTCTATGTTCCACTAAAGCAAAGGCTGTTCTGCCTCTCGAGCCCCCAGACACTGAAGTGCACCAGTGTGACCTCTGCTTACCTCAGGCCTTTCCATTTAACAAAGGTACTCATATATTAAGCCCAAAGGTTTCAATTAAACTAAAGCATTTTCATTCTCAGGAGGGTAACCTGTGTTTCACAAGCAGAAAACAAGAGTGATCACCATGACCTGAGGCTTTTTTATGATGACCTGACTGATTCAGGAGGTCAGCCAGTCAGCTGGCTGTAGAGGAAAGGGATAAAAAAAGACAAATGAATCTTCATGTCCCTCCTTCCCTGACTGGGAGGGAAATGTCTTCCTGACCCCCAATCAACCCTGTGCAAGGGAGCAAGAGACATCCATCAGTCCTGCAGCAAGAGGGGTTTCCTCATCACCTCCAAGCACTCACATAAACTGTTCTGTGTTTTGAAATATGGGGCATCTAGGATGTTTCTGAAGAAGGGAGGAGATAATGCTGGAACCAGTACATTTTAAGATCTGTTTTAATGAAACTTGGTGTCTTTTGAATGTATTTCAAGGCTGACTGACTAAGATGCAAGTCCTGGCTGAAACTTTTTCTGCACTTGGGGTAGGAGAAAACCTCACAAATTTGGGGTTTTTTTTTCAGTGTTCTCTGTTGTCTGAGACCACAGGAGCTTGTCTTCAGTAGAATACTTGTGGGGTGTTTTCTATTCAGTTGAGTATTTCCATGAATTTTGTGCAATCTCCAGAAGGTCTCTAAACCTCTACCAAGTTCAGTTGAAGTTGCCCAACTGGTTTTAAATCTGTTACATCGTGTACAGATATGCAGAGACAGGCACAGATAACACGCAACAGTGCCTGTGTGTTATCACAGAAGCACAGAATGGCTTGGCTTGGAAGGGACCCCTAAAGGCCATCTAGTTCTGCCCTACAGTGATCAGGGATGTCTTCAACTTGCTCAGATTGCTCAGAGCTCCAGCCCACCTGGCCTTGAATGTGTCCAGAGATGGGGCATCCCCCTCTGGGTAACCTGTGCTCCAGCAGCCTCATCATAAAAAATTCTTATTTATATCTAGTGTAAATCTACTTGTGGAAACCCAGGGCACCAGGAATATTTCTCTGTCTGCTCTGGGATGTCCTGACCCCCAGGGCATCACTGACTTTGACACCCATCCATGGAGAAAGTTTCCTAAACTTCAAAATAGACTAGAATCCACAAAAGTGTGAAATAGATTATAGAGAGTAGTGTAGGTGTATCACTTGGTGAGAAATTTAGGTTTTGGGATTTTAGTATGTTGTGGATGGAAGCAAGATGGAGGGCACAGGGTGTCACCCTGGGTTTCCCCTTCATGCTTCTTCTTCCTTCTTTTTCATGGGTTTGGGTGGCATTTTGTAATTGGGCAGAAGAGTCTGCATTGTGGGCTCTGTGGGATCAGTTATTGGGTTAAAAGGGAAAATAATTTAGGTGTCCTTTCTTAATTGGATAGTTTAGTCTTAAAAGACCTTGTAACAAGAGATTGTTGGCCATTTTGTGCCTTCTGATGAAAGGCTGCAGAACTCACAGCAGTGAGACTGTTTTACTGATAAGAAATAACAAACACTTGAGTCCAAACATCAACTACTGTCTCAAGTGCCTCCCACCCAGACCCAGAAAAACCAGTGACTGGTACCCCCACATCTACTCTTTTTTCCTCCCTCATCTCTAATTCTGTTGGTTAAAAGTAGAAGATTCAATTATAGTTGTTATCTGAATACTGAACAGGAGTTGTTACAAGTCCAGCAGAGGCTGCCCACAAAGAGTTACTCTCAGAAGGAGGGAACTGAGCAGGAGTGTGGCACAGCTACTGGGCTCAGAAAGCAGCAGTGAAACCCTCCAGCTCCAAACCTGTTACCCACAGGGCGAGGCTCCATGGTTTCCTCTTGAAGCTAATGAAGCATCTCATGGCTTAGTTTAAATCAAAGGCAAGTGCACTGCATTGCTGTGTAAGCAGCAATAATTATTTAAAATCACAAGAAAACGTCTGGTTTCAAACTGCAATGGATCAACAGAGTGAGGACTACAAGAATTATAATAAAGATCAGCATCAGCGATGGTACCTCTGTCTTCTTTTTAAACTACAAAAAGGCACCTCTGGGCTTCTGTGTGCCTCTTGGCAAGGATTATGCACTAATTCTGTGGTGGTGCACTGCTCAGCACAACAGGGACCTGCACCATCCCAAGAGTTCCTAGGTACTTTGGGTAGATAAATAATAATGGTAACCTGCAAACAAGAAATTGTTTTGAGGGTTCAGGGCAATGGAGTGTTTTCTGTGAAGCAAAAAAGGTAATTTGTCCTCCCAGAAAAATCACTTAAAATACTCTGCATGCAGATCTGTAGATCCCAAATGCAGGGAGGCACTTTAAACAGCTAAAAGAATTCCTCTCTCCCCACCCCAAGAACTATCATCAAATATGTATTTTGAGGAAGAAGAATCATCTTTGAGTATATTTTTTCTGTTTCAGTTCTTTTTTAATGTTCTAAAGACAGTGGGTACTTATTTAAAATAAGCATCTCAAACTTTGTCATTAAAATAGCTGTTCTGATTTTTTTACATTTTTTAACTCATTATGTATGTCTGTATGCTGAGGCCTTCTGTGAAAAAAATTAAAGGCAAGCTTCTTGAGAGCAATGTATTTTTTTCCTGGTTACCAATCTTGTACAAATTAAAAGCACATTAGCCACTTTGAAAATAAATCCAACTGCAGTTCAACCTCTTTGGAGTTTTAGTTTGAAGATAGCAGTGGCATTCCTCTGACTAAGCCACTTGAGTGAATTTCCTGATTTTGCTTAGTTGCTTAATTTCCTGTTGGGCTCACATTTTGCCTAATTCAAGACAAAAAGACCCCTATAAATGGGATAAATGATTGAAATTGCAGAGCTGGACATAGTAATTTGATTGCAGTTCAGCATGTGCCTCTCTGAACAGAGGTAGAATTTCTGAGACATGCATATAAGTAACTTTAAAAATGCCTTTAATTCAGCATTTTCTCCCCTTATTGAATTACCCATTTCTGTATCTGAATATCTGTTATCAAAGGTCTTCTCCTTGTGTCCAGGCTTTAATGTGTGTCCATGACAAGTTTCCCCCTGTTATGACATCACTCTTGAGGCTCTAAAACAGGACAAAATGTAAAACAATAGGAAGTGCTGTGGTCTGTTCTTCATAAAAGCTCTCTAGCAGTAATTAGGAGTACATTTAAAGCAGATCTCCTTCTCTGCCTCATTTTTGCAGTGATAGGCTTTAACTTTTAAATGCTCAGGACTGTGAATGGGACTAAATAATGCCTTAGCCATAGCTTATAAATCATGGCTATATAACACATAGAATTTAATTCTCTAACCTGATGGTTCCACACACCATTCCTTTATGTATTTCCTACATGCTGTACAAAATTACTGGACTAAAAAACCATAAAGTAAAACTGTTGGCTTTTTTCCTTGCTTCCTTCCTCAGTGAAGACCACTGCCGGTGTGGGTTTATGTATCAGTTAGATCAGGGGAGGACTTTGTGAATTTCAAAATGCACTTTGCAGCTTTCCCTGAGCACCATCAGCCTGGGCTAAGGTGGATGGTTTCTGGGAAGGCTTTCCAGGCAGCTCTCCCTGGGAACACATTCTTTCCACAGCCCTAGCCATGGTCCAGGAGCTCCCAGCTTGTCACCTGTGTGGGGCTGGAAGCTTCAGGAATTTCAACCCTTTATCGAGGCTAAACTAAAATAATTGCAACACCCCATTACAAGGTCAGTTTCTGTAATATCTGTTCTTCAAGTATCTTTTAGGTCAAGAACTTGGTGGTGGATTGAGTACCAAATTAATGGAGTTGAAATGAACTCTCATATTTGTTAAACTAAAATATTAGCTTGGCTTTGGATGCTTGAGCCTGATGATTCTGAAAGGGATGATTCTGCAATGTGAACCACATTTCCAGCAGCCTGATTTGCTTCAAAGGTGACAGACAAATCCTTCAGGAAATGAAAATGCTGTGTCTTCTTTCCTGAATAATAATAATAATAATGGTTATTATTGTTGTTATTATTATTTATTGCTCTTGTATCTGTCTTTATCAGATGGTCTCTTGGATGCAGGGATCTTCTCACTATGTTAAACATCTGGATAATGGCCTAGGACTTCATCACTGTTTACAGATATTTCCAACAGGAACTGAGATCAAAGATCAAGTTAATGGAAGAAAGAACAGTGAAAGATGAGAGCCAGTGCTCTTTTAGGAGGGACCAGATTCTGCCCTTGTAGAGCTTTGTCTGATAGGTATTTTTCCATCTCTGATGACTGTAAGCCAGATCCTGTGATCTTTATATTGACCAGCTTTGTGTTTAAAACTACATCGATAAGACTGCATTTAATTTGGGCACATTTTTAACACACTTTCGCTTCTGAAAAATCCGTTTTATCTAGCAAGAGCTATGTAATTCTGCCTCTAAAAATACTGTGCCTGGACATCCTTAGGGCTGTGAACCAAGGGTACAGGCTTTTTTGTGGTTGTGGGATTGGTGTGAAGGTTGCATTACCTTCTGGGTTCTTGCAAACAGAAGAATGTAGGTTGAGACAGGGAAATAATTTCTCAGAAGAACCAACTACACATGGATCCAATGGCCTCTTGAAACTTTACAAACTAGGTAGTTCTGAGAGTGGGCTTCAGGTTTCCATTTATACAGGAGCAAATTTAACTATATATATATATATATATATATATATAAGAGACCAAGATACTATGACTGATTTGGGTGGTTCTGTTTTTATGTTATTTTATTTTTAAGCTTGGTGGGAGCAGACATGGTTTAAATTAAACCCAACACTTCCACATAATTGAAGAGGGATTTACAGAAGATGCAGACGCTTTTCATGCCAAATGTTGTGCACGTACAGAACAAGAACCAACCATTACAGTAAATTTCTGAGCCCATGTTCTGTACCCAAAAAGCAGCAATATGCCTCCTTAGCACAACAAATGCATGGGGGAAGGGGTTTTATAGGGGGTTGTGCATTTTTTTCAATGCTGTCAGAACCTGGGAGTTGTGAAATGCCTCGGATTTCTTTCACATGCGTTTGTCCAGGCTGGCAGGAGAGCCTGCAGGCTGGGACAGCGAAGGGCCCGGCAGCATCCGAGGGCTCCAAGTGCAAGTCACGGCAGACAAAAGCAGCGCCTGCTGCATTCCACCTGTTATCTCCGGGAGGCAGCAGCGCTGCCTTCCCCCTCCAGCCCCGGCAAGCCCTGGCAGCGCCCAGATAACATTCGGTTCAAGATCTGCTCCTGCCAGGTTATCGATAGGAGGAGGAAAACGAATACCTGGCGGGAGCGAGGCCAGGCCTTCAGTTTGCTTAATTTATGGGCCAAGTCTCGCCTGGTACAATGGGAGTCCCGCTGTCAGTGCTTTCACCAGCTTTTACAGGATGTCATTTTGGGACATGAAAGGAGGTTTGAAGAACACTTTGCAGTGATGATGGCTGACCTACTGCATTTCTGGTTACAATTAACAGCACATTCTCACCCACTCTCTCTGATTCTGCTTGTTCACAGGCCCGGGGGCAACCGGAATATCTTTCTTTTGTCCCACACTCCTTCATCACCATGGCAACAAATGGGCAAATATTATAGTGTTTTTTTTAATTTGCAAGTAGACTGGTGAGTTTTCGAGACCACACACACAGACACACAGTACGTGTAGCTCAAACTCGGGGATTAGCACATTAAAACCTTGGGTTTAACCAGTAACTTGGGCTGTGGTCTGGCTCCCGGCCAATGCCCACTGGAAAACGTCCTCACAAAGTCACACAGCACAGTGGTGACAACACAAGAATGTGGGCCACGTCCAGGCTGGCCTGTGGTTGTTGTCACCAGCAATTACAGGGAGGCTGAGGTCTCCCCAGGACCACCCTGAGTCCACCCTCATTGTGCCACTGGTGGAAACAAAGGGCAGCTCCTGTGCAGGGGTTTAAGGGTTGAACTTGCAGCCCCAAGGGGACACTGCAGCCCAGAGCCCGCGGGGACACTGCAGTCACTATCACTGCGGCCTGGGAATCAAAGCCACCATCTGCTTTAATAAGGGCTGTCCCCAAATGAAGGGGCAAAAGGGGTGACGCCAGGAGTTCATCTCCACTGGGAATTGAGGGAGGGGATGCAGCTCTGCCTCTGTGCCCACCCAAACCCCTGTGTCACCAGGAACCCCCCGGCAATGCTCGTCCATGCAGCAGTGAATTACAGCGCTGGGGCTAAAGGCACACGGGGAGCTCCAGTTTTTGGTTTGGAGTCTGGGAAGAGATCCTTGCCAGCTACAGCTGCTGGAAGGTGCCATGCCTTGGCATGGCCATTGGGCTGATGGATCATCTGGTATCCGACCCGAGGGAGCTGGAAGGCTCTGATCTGCAGCCTCTGGATGCAGAAGCCAGCCAGAAGCGCTGAGTCTTTCCCTACCCCGCGGTTCCTTAAGCACCCTGCAACATCTGTATCACTTGGGTATTTAATGGGAAAGTTTCCTTTTTGTTGGTTACGTGTTGCTGCTTGCACATGTTTTTTTCCCCCGTGTATCTCGACCATCTATTCTTTTCAAGTGACAGATACTAAAAGTAGTAAGCTGTAAAAACATGTACCACCAGAGCTATAAAGAAAATCTCTTGGGAGATGGTAAAACAAACCCAGTCCCAAACACCCTCCCCTGGCCCACGTTGCCAAACCACCTCCTTTTCTACCGCCCTGCCAACAACTCAATTCTTCCACAATACCTACAGGGAGGGAGGCGGTAGCAGATTAAAAAGCCAGGTTCCTCCCTCGTGAGGTTTCCCAGCACGTATGTCCAGCCTGGGGAATTCGGGGGAAGGGCAGAGGAAAGGCTGGCTCTGCCCTGCCTAGGGCCGTGCAAGTTTCCAGCCGTATAAAATCCATGAAGTCCCGATGCTGCTGGAGCCGGTGTTGAAGGATTTCAGCGAGGCCAGCCCTTGACCTTTGGCAGACAATAGCCCCGGCCCTAATTGGGAGCGCTCATTGTGCGGCCTCAGCTGCGCTGAACGGGCGCGTTTCATGCTCATTCCCCCGTGCGCCCAGGTCTGCGGCTGCGGCCGAGCTTCGGGCATCCCCGATTGTTCTATAATGCCACCTGCTGACTCGAGGGCGGCGGCAGCCAGTGTATCAAAAGTCCTTTCACGGAGCCCTGCTTTTAACTTTAGTGCTATTTATATTAATGGGATCATTCAATGCGCTTCACTCATGTCCTGATTTAGAGTCCAAGGACAGCCCCGAGTTACAAATCCTGAGTGAGCACCGTAAGATATATTGGACACGAACTATGCTGGCTTTTTGTGCTTCAGCTGGGCTGCCACTACGAAATATAATGAGGAGGTGATTGAAAAGGTCCTGAAACTCAAAATATTAACATGCCTGTTTATACCACACTACGCTGGTTCGTGACTGAAGCAAGATCAAGCGTCCGTGTGCCAGCACTGTACTGTGTCTTCACCAAGGTGGTAGGAGGGGGCAGACACGAGGGGCTGTTTTGTCTGGGAGGCACAGATCTTGCTCCAGCTACGGGAATCCACAGCAATTCCTGAAAGGATACACAGATTAAGGAGGCTCCCACCCAGAAAAGGGCTCTGTACCATCTACTTTGAAAAGCCTGGGAAAGTGCAAACACAGACCTGGAGTAGACGAAAAACTGAACAAACTGAAAAATCATGGCCCTTTTATCTGACAAAATTTGCACTTCCTGAACTCATCTGATTATGCCAGTGAGTCCTTGTTCTTCACTTCTGTGTCTAGACCTAAATTCACAAGAATGAATTTCACCTCCATCTCTGGGTGAATCCTTTTACTGAAGGATCATCTCCATTGTAGGGTGTATGTGCTCCCAGCACACATCAGCTACTCCTGTGCTCTCCTTGTCCCCTCATATCCATTCTGGTTCTCTTTCCCTAAGGTCTAACTCTCCTTTTGCTCCTGGCACCAGCCTTATTTATCAGCTCCATACATAACTGTTCATCCAGGTCTCTACCAGCACCTGCAGCAAATCTTTGTGTGTTTCTCATGAGGTCCCAGCTGACACTCAGGGTACAATTTTCAGAGGGCTTCTGACACGGCCAGCTTGGTGCTGCTCTCCAGCACAGCAGAGACAGGCACTGCAAGGCTTTTGCACCACTCCCCTCCTTCTGGCACCTTTTTGGGGTCTCATTTTTTGTGCTGGCCTCCCACACACTTCATAAAAAGCGCACATTCAGGCAGGCTTTGTGCCCGGAACGCAATTAAGCATCCAACTGTCCCATCTGTGTGGCCAAACCCTCGGCGTTCCTGGGGCTCCTCAGGTGCAGGTTCACACTGGTTCATCAGGTTTCCATAGGGGGGAGGAAATGTAATTTAGCTCTTTCAGTCTTAGTCATTGAAAATAAAAGGGGAGTAACTGAAGCTTGTCTCTGGCTATAGGAATGGCAAACAAACCAGCCGTGATTCTTTATCTTAAAGTGAAATTTGCAAGTGAACAAGGCATTATAATTGATGCAGATTTAAAGATTTAAGGTGAGGCTATTCTGTGTTTTGTTTGAATGACAAACCTTATCTCACTTTTCCCATCCCCTCCCTTTTTCTTCCCTTGCACGGCAAAATGCTTAACAATAATTCTTCAGGCCCAGTCCTCAGAATTGCCATTCCCTACAACTTCATCATGTTTTTTTAGGAGCTGGAGGTGTTTAGCAAGCCTGAAAAAATCCCTCCATCAAACCTCTCTTTCATCACAGGCTGAGCACAGAAATGTCACAATACCTGTGATGAGCTGTGTGCTCTGGGTCAGTCAGTACCACTAACAAAACATTACATGTGATGAATTCGACCCAAAATCACATCACAGAAAATAACTATCATCTCTACTGAAGATGGATCAGGTGTGTTTAATTCCAGAACCAAATCAAACTTAAGCTCTGGACTATTATCCACCCTACTAATCTGGCAGTGCCTTTCATCATAAAGCTGTGCCCTGTGCCCCTCCCAGAGAATGCCTGGCATGGCCTGGGGAATAGCAGCCATTCCTAAAGGGCAGTATGGACAGAACAGGGCCAGCTCTGGCTCCCTCCATGCTCCTCCAGCACTGGCTGAGCAGCCTTTGCATCCTCAGGGATGTCTGGTCCCTCCTCATGCTGCACACCAGGGCTCACCACACTCACACCTGCAGTTCCACCCTGTGAAACATCCGCCCATCTGGATGGGATGCACAGCACAGGCAGGGATTTTTGGACACTTTGTGCCTTAGGCCTAAAGGCCCAGAGGAAACCACAGCACCACAGACCTTCTGTACATATCTGGCTGTGCCGCTTTTCTTTGGGGCTGAACATAGCTGAAACCTGGAAAGGAACATTTTCACCTCCTAGGACTTACCAGAGGGCAAAGTCTGAATCTAAAACACTAGAAAACACAGTGTAAGACTTGGTCTCTTCTGTTGGTTGAGGCAGAGAGAACAGGGAGGTTAGAAGATGGATAGGAATGGCTGATGGCACAAAAGTATCAAAAAGTAAAAAAAAAAAATTAAAAAAATTATAACACTGCTAGTAAATGACAGAGAGCCATTAGCCTACTGATGCCCTGTGTGATTACTGTGTGAGGGATGTTCCTCATCCACCCAGAGCTGGATTGGTCTGGAGATGGATTGTAGCCTTTCTCTCTGTCACACCAGTTCCTTGGCATCCACTTGGGCACTGCATTGCCTCTGCCCCTCAGCTGAACCAGGCAAGGAAAAATAAAGTGTGCAAAGGAATAAAAGCTGCAAAACCACTCAGACTTCAATCAAAGCAGGAGACCACAGGAGCTCTGGTGCTCCCGTTTTGATTTGCATTTTCCAACTACTGCAGAGGAAAATGAGATCTCATCTGACCAACACTGGCCACTGCAACAGAGCCACGGATGAGCCTTTGATGGATTAGCTCAGGTTTGAAAGAGGTACACAAAGAGGGAAACAACACATTGGAGAACAAATGGAAGATAAGTACACCTTGGCAAACTGAGCTCTAGGGGGTTTTTCTTATAACTAGGAATTATTGAAGTTTCTCTGAAAATGCTCTGTTGTATATAATAAAAGTACAATTTCACTAACTGAGTGGGCCAGCCTTACTAGGTTATACACCTTAAGAGTAAGAAAGGCCCAAATTACAAGATTTAAAACAATCCATCCAGGAAAAGTCCTTACTTTTGGTCAGTACATTCAGTGAAAAACAATTCCTATTGCACAAGAGCAGGAGGAGGTGGAAGTGAAAAACAGTCAATGAGGAAAGCATGTTTCCCATTTTTTAAAAAGCTGCCAGCCTCTGCAAGGATGCCCAGGAGCTGAACTCAGTTCCTCACTGTTTCTCCAGCTTGCAGTTTTCCAAATGACTGTCATCTTCCTCCTTGCTCTGCCCTCCATGGCTGTTGGAAGCCCATTCTGTCTCATTTTTCTACCCCCTTAAATGTCCCTTTTGCCCTCTCATTTACCCAGAAATATCACCAGCAGGTCTTTTCTCCACTCCTCTACATGCTTAATACTGCCAAGTAAACCACATAAACCAAGTGCAGCATCCTCACTGTCAGAAGCTCTGAAACACCAGGCCTGGGTGTCTGAAGTGTTATAGGACAATTATACCACAGAAACATAGAAAATAAATACCAGACTGTAAAGATTTTAAGTAATTCCAATGTAAAAACTAAAATTTTTAAACTCTGGCATGCCTCTGTACAGCTGTTTAGTATTAGCTGTTAAACTGTGTGATACAAAATGCAAACATTAATTTGGTTTAGTGGGCAGATCTCTTCTGAGTAAATCAGAAGGTTGTAGGTTTAATAAAGAGTCAGTTTTTAATTATGTTTTCTATTTCCTTTGTTATATATTTATTGTGTTTTCAATGCTTGAAATGAGAGTGAGAGAAAACATGAGGAAAACCTGGTTTGGGTGTTTATCTGAAGAACCAAAAGTATGAAAACACATTTTGAACTAACCTTCGCAGAAGTTCTGCCCAGTCTTTCAGCTGCTAAGATTATTCATGCAAATTAAAGCAATACTGATATTTTCATCCCAGTTTGAAAATAAAGGCTGGATGAGGAGTCCCTTTAGAGACCAAAAATAGCCAGCTACTGTTTGCAGCAAACACTAGATGGGATGTTTTTCTGAGAAAAGGGGAAGCAGCAGTACAGGACAGCTTGCTCATGGTCTGGTTTAGAGCAATCTCAAGCCTTTGCACGCTGATAATCTTCCCAACTCCACTCCAGATGTTAAGGCTGGCTGGCTGGAGGGAGGAAGGGAAGATATGGAGAAGAAAATGCACCAGATATCCAAGATTAGAAGTTATGCAGTCTCAGGCATTCATAAAAGATGGGAGCCTGCCAGCTCCTCCACATATGGGATGGAGATTGGGAAGGGGGAAACAGCTGCTCTTGTCCTGTGCTCCCTCCCAGGCCATGGAATTTGTGCCTGTGGCCCAGCACAGCCAGAGATGGACCAAGACCCCAGTGCAGAAACCCAGCTGGAGGGTGGAGTTGGAGGAGAATAGAGAGAGAGGACAATCTCATCCAGGAGAATCATCCCTGACCACCAGACCACATCTGACCCCTGCCAGTGACTGCTGGGCTCCTGTAGCACCACTGGGGTGGTGCCAGCCACCTTCTGGGGAAGCAGTGATATGTAAAACCCTCGTGTGACTGTCACACTGTCACATTCCTTACAGCAAGAGTTTCCTGAGTCCCCCTGTGTGACTGATCAGGTTTTACATTTCCCCAGACGTCTCCAGAGGGAACGTGGGCCTTCGTCCTGCTGCAGTCCCATCTCCCAGCTCATTTCACAGGCAGCTCAGGCTGTTACTGTCTGCAACCCCGGGATGCTGAAATCCTGCACCACACACTGCACTTTGATGTGGCATTGGCAAAGGGAGGATGCTCCCCTCCAGCCATGAGCAGAGTGAAACCCTGCAGTGAAATGCCGAGTCCAGGCAGGGTCAGGACAGATTCCACGGCTTCGGTGCTGCCTCCTCCTCACTTTTCCCTTCCTGTAGCAATTATTGCTCATCAGCACAGAGTAACAATTGCACAAGAAACCCTCAGAACAAATGAAATCAGGGCTGAGGGCCAATCTTAGTCAGTGGAGCTCTGCCACTGACTTTAAATGGGATTGGGATTTAGCCCTGCAGCCTTTCCCTGCATTTCCTCTTTTTCCCCATTCATGTGCTGCACATGTGTAGCTCTCTGGCAGCTCCTCTGGCTTTGTTTGGGATGAGGCACTCACAGGTACGAGCTCCAAAAGCTGCACCCATAACCTTCTGGCATTCTCCACCCACCCTCTGGCCCCGGCTGTCTGCTAAGAGTTGTTCCAGCCATTTTATGATGTCTTTTAAAAGGTAGGAGAATAAAGACAAAAATAGCTCGCACCCCATTCATACGGGTTTCTGCTGGGCTGTGAATAATTTAAAGGTCTTCTCACCTCATCTCTTGTTTATCTCGTAGCCTCAGGCCTCATCTACATGAAAGAGTTGCACCCATTCAAGTAGATGTTAATTTAAACCAATTCATTAACCTAATACAAACCCCGGAGCAGAGGGAGGGATGCTCCCGTGCTAAACCCAGGGCTCCTATCGGTTTGCTTTAATCTGGTGAGAAACTAAACCAAAGGAAGGAGCGCCCATGGACAGGTTTGCTCTGGTTTCACAGAGCACATGGAACAGAGCAATGCAAATCATGCCAGGCAGTTCTCACTGGCAGAGCTCTGCTGCTCACTCCCTGCAGGGACAAGCTCAGACATTCAGCAGAGATTGGAACCACCAAAAAAAAACCAAAATCGTCGTGAGCCTCCAACATGCACCCAGGGCCATGAGCTGGGCTGTGTCCTGGGGCTGCCACACCTCTCACCCAACCCAGGGACTCTGCTGAAGGTCTGCACTCTCTGGCCAGTGTCCCCCCAGGAGGTCATGAAGCCACACCAGTGCTTCCATACCATGGTTAACAGGGGCTATGTAAGGAGCCAGGTAAAGTGCAGGTCACCTGAAAAAACTGCAATGTCAGCAGGAGCCAAAAAATGAAAGAATTGCAAGGAACACCATCCCAAAGTCACAGAGAAAATCAGTATTCAATGAAAATGAGCCCAGAAAGAAAAGAGGCGAGGGATGGGACTGGAACATTTTTGTTTCACGGTTCTGCCCTCTTTTCAGTGAGTGGAAAGGACTAAATCACCTGTTGTCAGTCTTGATGAGGACTACAAAGAACATGGAATAGATTCCTCTCATGTATGCCTGGGGGAGGATGAGAGGCAGCAGATCCAGTCTCCATCAGCAAAATTCCAATCAATATTAAGCAGTTACTTAATGATGGGAGCAGTTAAAGCAGAGGAGACCAGAGAGATGGTGGTATCTCCATCCATGGAGGTAATCAAAACTAAACCATACAAGGCACCAAACAGCCTGATCTAATGTAGAAGCTATCTGTCTTCTCAGTAGGGTGAAGGTTTGATCTGGTGACTTTAAGTCCCTGTCAATTTATTCTGATTTATTCAAGTAAAATACAGCAGAAAATTCTTTTTGAAGCCAGCTTTCCTGATGTTCCAAAGTCACACAGCTGGTAAATTCACCTGGCCATTACCCAGTTGTTCACTCTTCCTGAAGAGAGACGGCAGAAAGAAAATATTAAGAGACCTGTGTATCTGCAAAGTGGTGCCAGGTGGTGCAGTACAATTCCATGGGCCACACAGAAGATTTTCCATCAGGAAAGTGCAAGTGGGACACTGGAAGCCTACAGAAATTCTTAGCATCCACCTGCTTGCTGAGTGGGTCCTGGGCTTGGGAAGTTACTGGAAGTTTTGCTGGTGGTGATGGTACAATTTGGCTTTTCCCTGCCTTGGTGAGCACTGGGAGCTGGGGTGTAGGTGGCTGCTGGCTGCCTCTGGCAAAGCTACACCTGTAGCACCACAGCAAGGTGCCTACACCTCTAGCAGCAGCCACAGCTCCTGAATTTCCATCACTGTGAGTGCTCACAGCAGGAAGAGAGACAGAGTCACTGTTAATATGGGCAAAACCCCTTAGGCCATGTAGGGGCAGCATAAATAGAACAAAATCCTCATTATTTCAGTGAAGAGAAAAGCAGAGGAATGATTGTGCAAGAGGTGCATAGATTTTACCAATACTTGAATATTTTTGGATTTGTCTTGATTTATATATATACACACATTCTAGGAAAAACATTTGTGTTGTTGACATGAATTTTTCATCATACTGGAGAAGTCCTTCAAGATCTGTTTTTATATCACTGTGGTTCTTTTCATCCAAAGATCTTTTATCGATTATCATGCTGAAGCTTTCATGGATTTAAAGACATGAAAACTAAATTTCCAGGAGGAAGGCATGCCAAGGGCCACGAAACACAAAAGCATGATGTCAAACTCAGGAGGCCCTTAAGCCATGGATAGCTGGGAAGTGGGATTGTGTACAGAGAAATCCCAGCCTGCAGTGCTGTGCTTGTCTTCTGTTCCAGCACCCAGCACAGAAGGGACACTGGCTGTGTGCTGCCTTCATGTTCTCAGCCTGATCCTCACTGATCTGACACCTACAAGTGATGGTACAAAAATAGCAGGGCCCTGTGGTTGTCTTGAGGTCTCCTCCAGCCTTTAATGATGTTGGGCATTACTTAGACCTTGTTGCAGCTGTTGAATTTGACTCTTCCACCCCACTCCCCAAACCAGATGTGGTGGTAAATCATAGCCAGACTATAAGGATCAGTGAAGAGCATAAGAAAGCAAGAGCAAATATCAGGTTGTAAATTCTGTTGGGTTGTGACTTACGTTAACAGTTTTCAAGTGGCTCTGACCTTCAGCACAGCACAGCACAGCCCTGAGTGTGTGTGCAACATGGGCAGAGCTGGGATCTGCTCTGCTGCACTTCCTTGACAATCCAAGGTGAAGGATGCAGGAGCAAGTGCCCATGGATCTCACAGAGCTTCCCACAGTCTGCTGACAATTGCTGGGAATGCATCACAGCCATGCCCACCTCGGCCCTGGCTGTGCATGGGAGATGCTAAAGCCAATCAGGTCACAACCACAGATGCAAGAATTCAAATCTCAGCCCCCAGATGGGCCAGGGGGGTGCCTGGTGAAGCCCTTGTGTTCAGAAACCACACTCAGTAAGTCCACAGAAAAGCAGCCCAGCACAGTTAACACACTGCTATAGCCTGGAGTGAGAAGTCAGACAGAGGCAGGAAACCTGGCATAGCATCACCTGAATTACTTGTGTGTCACAGGTGGTGTTTGTGGCCTTCCCAAACACCTCATCTGGGAGCCACCTGAAGTCAGTGGGGTTTTCCATTTACTGCAGATCTCATATCAGACCAGTTATCTAAAAAGCCTTGGGATACCAATCAGTATCTTTCAGTTCTTGAAGTCTGTAGAACTTGCTGCCTTGGTCGAATTTGCACAGATGTTAAGCTGATTTCTAGTTTGATGTCTAGGCATAGTTGAAGGGAGAGAGTGCTTAGAGAAGGAATCTTAATAAAATGACTTTTAAAAGTATAAAAGTGATTCTCCTATAGCCAGGAAAATCATAGTTTTTTGAACTCCATTGGTCTGAAGACCAGTTTTTATTCTCTGAGAAATGCTGCAGAAAGTTGACAGAGGCTCTAAGAAATTATGCTGAAACAGGTAGTGTAGTTGTCACTGGATTGTCTTTTGTTTGGTTAGAGATCAGAACTCAGGCAGTGGTAAGCTTTGCATGGCAAAGAAACTTCAGATTTCCAGTCACAAGAGACCTCTCTGTATTTCATTCAGGTATTATATATGCCCACCCCAATACAATTTATTAAATCCTTGGACACAGAAGATAAAATATATTTCATTTGTATTTAATATATGGTGAAGCTATTGCATACTCACAGCTGTAAAATAAAGAAAATAAATAACAATATAAAAAGTTTCTTCCAGTCACATGCTGACAAAACAAGAACCTCTATCTCACCTTGTTTGGACAGCAGGGGAAAGCTGAGAGGGGGGCAGCCAGAGCAGCTGCAAATAACTATGTCTGTTTCTAATTCAGAACCAATCATCTTCTTGGTGTAATTTCTGACAAATAATTTTCTTGTCCAACAATTTTTATGTTGATCTTGCAGGACTGCTGGGATAATCACCCTGACACTGCAGATAACAGGATTGTGATCATAAATCTTAAGATTCAAGTACATTCACCATGGTTGAGTGACCCCCAGCATTTTGAGGGAATCAGAATATTTTTCCCCTAAAAAGATGATGGCATGAAGAGCACGTATGCAGAAAGTGAATCCTCAGAAATACAGAACAATGCATCATTTTTATTTCAATTTGCCATGCACTCCTTATCATTTCACCCACACTCTGCCCACTAATCAAGGGGAAGAGGCTTGGCTGGTGCAACTGGTTCTGGATAGATCTATTTGTGCCTGTTGCTATTGCAGCAACAGCAAAAGTGTGTTTTTTATAGAAGAATCTAGGCTCTGTCACAGAACATAAGTGACTTATTCTGTGAACAATTATTTTTATCTACAGAGTGAAAGAACCTTTACATCAGGCTGGTGTTGTGTGGGGCTATTCCAGTTGTGCACATGTAAGTGATGAAGGGAAATTCACTTATTTTCCTTATTTGGCCCTGCTTGGTACAAGTCTGCCTTTTCTGCATGGAAGGGGAGAAATCAGGTACTTTAGTAATATTAATATTACAGAGGTATGGAGCTGGGGTTTTTTGCCTTTTAAAGATAGTTTGTCTTCTGCAAGCAAAATGAGAAAAAAAGTACAAAATAGCACTGAGTTGTTTATCAATATAAAACACTCAGCAGATGAGATGCACTAACCCACAGCCAAACCCTGGATAAAGGCCCAGCTGACTCCTATTTAAGCCACCACCTTACTCCACAGCTTTTATATGTCAAAACCCTGACAGTACCTACAATTTGAGCCAATTCCACAGTTAACCACAGCCCTGCATATCCATGGTGATCAAACAAATGCTCACCTTCTAAACTGTGAGGAATGTGACATTAATAAAGGCATGTTGCTCCCTGCTAGGCCATGCACGATCCTCCAGACAGGCCACATTGCATCACTTGCAAACTGGCAGCATCACATGGCAGGAGTGTTAACTGGGATACTGCTGTGAGAAGGGCATGTCTGGATTTACTTTCTTCCCCAAGGACCTTCCCAGCAGCCAGCATCTTCTCCATTGCACATAATTCTCTTTTACTAAAAATGCCTGGTAGGTCTCGTAATTCCTGTCCTCCTGTGCTCTCCCCTCTCACATCACTGTCCTCAAGCTACACAAGACACCATCTTCAAAACAAGACAGAAAGAACCAGAAGAGGTGGAAGCAGATGACTCCCTAAAAAGCAGAGCAAGGCTATAAGCTGTGCTGCAGCCTCAGCCAACTCCTCACAGGGAGTCCCCCTTTGTTTCCATTTCCCCTGGACTGCAGGCTGCTGGTAAAGCAAACAGACCTCTACAAACAAAGCACTGCTGCTGCACTGGATGCCCAAGTTTCTCTGGAAAAAGTTGGTTAAGTCAATGAGTTAACAATGTGTTCCAACTACAAGGACAGTGCCCTGGAGTACAGCAAAAGCTTCTTACCTTCCTCTCTGCAATTGCAAAGCTCATGCACCAGGACCCTCATACCCTTGCTGCATGGTTTGTATATTCTGTGTGTGTGGGAGTGAGAGCTCAAGGATTTGGGAAGGGAGGGAGAAAGGGGGAAGTCCAAACAGAACATTTAAATGTAATTCCTTTGATAGAGCAGCTGTGAGAGGGCAGCTGAGATGATTTTGCTGTATTTCAGAAGCTCCAGAGTTTTCCTGTCCTTTATTAATTAGAAATCAAGTTTCCACGGTCAGGCTCTTCTCAAGTCCATCTCTCCTACCTGCACAGCAGACCTCAGTTCTAAATTCCCACACAACAAGAACTGATGCTTCATTTTCCCCCTTCTTATGACCCCATCTCCCACCTTCTCTCCTAAACATGGCATACCAGGAACATTTCCTAACCACTGCAAACAAAACAGCACAAATGAACCCAATTTGCTTTGTGAGAAAACAGCAGAATAGCACCCAGATAGGAACAATGAGCTAGGGCACTAGGATCCCAAGTGGCTTCCAGGTTGATTCCCAATTCCTTGGGTGTAGGGGGATAGAATATAAGTAATCTTACCCCCTAAAGAGTTGCAGCTGAGCCAATTATTAAGGATTAGGAGTAGGCCTGATGTTAAGAGGCCACACCTGTAGCCAATAAGAAGAGTGTTATAAAAGAGAGGATTGGTGAGGAGTGGAGTTTGTTGGCTGCTGTGAGAACATGGAAGACTCAGTGCCTGGAGGAGCTGCTTCAAGAAACATCAAGGAGGTATGAAATTCTGGCAATATGGAACCTTTGCAATGAAATGACATTAGAACTCTTGCACTATAGTGACAACACTTGAGGTGCTTGTACACCCCTTTACATGGTGCCATGAATCCTGGCCTCCAAGCACAAGGAGCAGGGAGTAGAGCCAGCTCAGGGTGGCCCAGCAGCATCAGGAGCTGTGGCATTGCAGTGGGTACCACAGCCCTGCTCCTGATCCGTGTGGCTCCTCCAGGAGTGCAGATCCCTGATGGCTTCAGCACCTCCACCCCAGGCTTTGGCATGGAGCAGGGACCTCCGTGCCTGCTCTGTCCAACACTGTCCCTGTCAGACAGGAGCAATGGCACTAGGTGACTCCACAGGGGATATTTTCACAGCAGAACACACTGCAAGGCAGTTCCTGTGCTCCAGCCTTGCCTTCCTTGATCCTGCAGCCCCCAGCTCACAAGCCACCAGCCATTTCCCTCTACCGTTGGTTAATCAGGAGCTGAGGTGACATGGTGCTGCAGCACTGGGCTGGTGCCACTGGACAGCAGATAAATGACCACAGACAAGGCAAGGAGTCAGCAACTGCAGTGTTCCATTACAGCAGCTGGGGGAGGGTTGGAATTCTGTTTTACCCTCCACATTTGACAACATCCATGAAGGTTTTTCAATCCCTCTTCCAGAATAAAGAGTGCAGCTGAGCCTTTCCTGGAAGTGATGCCAAGATTTTTTTTCCTTTTCTTTTATATACTTTTTATATTACTTTTATGTATCCTCAGTATTCTTAGCATGCATACTTGTAATTCCTTAAGTGTGGTAACTTAGTATTTTGTTACACCAGGAGACCAAACATCCTAAGGGCCTCATAGTAGGAGGCTGGAAAACCCCACACTATCTTGGGAAACCAAGGTCCTCTCTAGAACATATCCTGTAAACTAGAGATTTGGCCCATCCAGGGGGGGAATTCCTTGAATGGAGAATATCATGCCATTCATCCTCCTCCCATTGGGGTATCCTTGTTAGATAAGCTAATTTGTAAGCTCTATAAATTGTATAGACAGTCTGTCGTGTGTGTGTGCACAGTGGCACATCCCACCTTAGCAAAGTGGTGCACCAGTAAGAATCCTTATTAAAATACCAAGGTAAAAACCCCTTATCCCTTAACTCTCAATTTTTAAGACCAGGAAAAAGCATCAGAAGGGCTAAACCATTCAGAGAGAGCAAAGAAAGGAGAGGCTGCAGATGCATCTCCTCAACTGCAGACAAGCAGTGGCCTGACAGGCCTGGCATGATTATGGAGCACAAGCTGGACGCCCTCCCTCCCAAACCATTCATCCTCATCTTCCCAGCCCAGCACCTGGCTCCCTGGCTGGGCTCCCCAGCACCTCTGTTATGTGCATGGTTACTCTCACGTCTGTGGAAACAAGAAACTTGTGTCACACTGGGAGCTGCATCTCGGAGCATCCCGAGGCGGGGGGCAGGGAGGGACAGTGTTACCTAGGAGCTCCGGGATTTTCTCCGAGAGACTTGGTTCATTTTCTCTGAGGCTTCTGTGTTCTCTTTTTTTCCCCTTTCGCCCCACTTCTCTCAATGGTCTGGTGCCCTCAGAGAGTCCAGGAGCAGACACCAGCTGGCCCTAGCAAAGGCCACATCCCCCACTGCCTGTGTTGTTCTCCCCAGCTTGCCTATGTGGATCCCTTAATTGCATGCATGTCTTTCAGGCTATTCTCCATGCATGAGCTGTCAGCAAAACCTTGCTGGAAACACTGGAATTTCACATTTTTCATGGAGATTTTCCATATCAAATGGGCAGTTTCACATTTTCCATGAAATTCCTAATGACTACAAAAAAAATACAGCCCCAGTGTTTGGTAGGGCTTGCTCAGCTTGCCTTCGGGCACCGCTTGCGTGTTAAATGCATGTGTGTGAATTTACTTAGCATATCATTTCAGGGATGGGATTGGAATTTTTTTTTTTTTTTTTTTTTTGTTGCAGATGACAGGAGAGAAGCATGCATTCATCCATTCATTCATAAACCCAACTTGTGGCACGGCATGCTGGGGAAGGGATCTTTCGCATCATTTTTAAAACAGAGAGAGTGCAAAGCCCTGTCAACTGACAATATCCATCCAAGCTGTCATTGCCAATCACTTGAATGGACTGCAGCAGAGAGTATTTTCCACAATGAGATACCAATGGGGGTGACCATTAGGTCAGGAATCTTATTTTCTCAGCTCACCAACCCCTGCAAATAAATTCTCACCAAAAGGAGAGAAAAGCCTCATTGATTTGACAAGCGATCAGACACTGCAGTTGTCATTTTCCCAGCAGTTGCTGGCATATTTTTTTGCCTGGTGTGTGAGATATGAATTTTGTGACTTAACCTATCAAACTCTTAAAGGGATCATCCCTTTTTCATCTGCATCCTCATGAAAAGCAGAACTCACAGCAGCAAGACTCTGAAAGCAAAATACTGTTCTCAGCTTTAATATATTATTAGGTGATTTACAACAAAGTTCATGCGGGGGCTCTACTTTGTTCTTAATAGTCAGACATACTTATTTGACCAGCAAGAATGTGGATTTTTTTTCCCCATATCAATACCCATTTTAATTTGTAAAACACATTTTTCCAAAGCTGCTGGTATTGTTCCCTTATGAATGCATCACAGCCAAACCAAGAAAGGCTATGAAAGCAAGAAAAACGACATTCTTCAATGAAAGAAGTCCCATTTCCTTGAAGTTCTTAGAGACACAAGTTTTCATAACTTTTTAAAATACTGCATTAATGTAAAACAAACAAACAACTTTATGCTGAATTTCAGCAAACAGCCTAAATTCTAACTGTGGATCCAGTGAAACAGATTTGTGCTGGCAGACAAAGTGTATCTTCTTCCACACTGCTCAAATCTACTTCACCTCTTCGAATTAGAGATTGAAAATTCATCTCAGATGAATTTGGAGTTTTTCTGAGGCAATATCTTAGCAGAAATAATTCATTAACTGATGTAAAAACATAGAATTGGTGATGTATTTACAGGCAGCTAATTTACAGGCTTTGGGAATATTTTCTGACCATGAGGAGACCCTGGTCCCCAGCTAAGAACTTAGCTGATTTCCTTCCACAGTGATAGTTTTGCTTTTTTCATTAAAATCAGAAGTTTTGTCTGTATATATTTTTTACACCATGAGAAAGTTGTCCCTGCCCAGTTGCAGACATTTTCTGAGGAGCTCACCATCTGCTTGGACATACCTACTTCAACCACACTGGATTATGATTTGCAAAACTTGCAATTCCATCCATCCAGCCCTTCAGTTCCCAACAGCAAAACTGCACTAGATCTCACTTAGCCTATGGCATTATTATAATTCAGAGAAATCATGGGATCCACTCCTAGTGGAAGCACTTCTATCAACAATTCAGAAATTTTAAAATATTACATATATCTGTATCTATTATATATATATATTTAAATTCCAATAATTGATGTATTTAATTTACTATTGGGAGGACAACGTGATCAAATCAGAATGTTTCTTTACAAGTATTCTAAGGAATGGTCAGAATGCATTAAAAATAGATTAAGAATCAGGTTAAGCCTCACCCCTGTGCCTTACTTGTGGTTTAGCATCAAGATTGTTGCTGCCAGTTTAGTTTCTCCAGTAAGAATGAGAGGAAGGAGTTTTATTCTCAAATGTCAGAAGAATAATAATTTATTATTTTGGTAAATTGACAGCTCACTAAGTATCAAATTCTTCTAGGCACTATCAGGCCATTCTTTGTTAATCAATACTGCACATTTCTTACTAGTCTTATCATTGGAGTACATTGTTCCAGAAATTTTAGCAGCATATTGAGGCCTGAGTCTGCTTCCAGATAAGCCTGGCTGGCTGAATTTTTTGTCTTTTTCATTTCAAGATAAGTGCTGTAGTGCAGGGGCCCACCAAAACGACATTTTATTCCTGATACACCTATCAATTCCATATCCTTTGCCATATCCTTGCAATTCAGCATTCAGCTGCTCAGCTATGGGCAGTCTCTAGGAGGGACTGACTCTCTCTCTGTTCCTTTTTCTGATGTTTTTTCCTGTGCAAACACGTGGTAACCTCACCAACAGCTCCTTTCAGTGCTGCAAATTCCCTGCTACGATTTCACATCCAACACTCCAGCTACAAGGGGGAATTTTAGCTCAGACAGCAATAGTTTCAGAGCAGTGAGGGCTTGGGAGACAAACTCTTTGTAACACATGTCAAGGAATATGGATTCAATATCCAAGAATATTCTGAAACTAGTCAGCTGTGGATAAAATCCTGAAATTAATTTTCCCTGGGAAAATCTTTACTCCTCAGGAAAAAATAGTTTTTCTGTTCTTCACAAAAGTGAAGCTCAAACAACTTAAATAAGCATTTTCAGATACTTCCACTGTAGGATTTTAAATGCAAGCAGGCTCATACTGTCTGTCAGGAGAACTTTTTCTCCCCCCCTGAAGTCCATTTTTCCTCTGTCTGCTGTTAAGTTACTATTATCTTCCATTCTTTGTAATAATGGGCTTAAGATCAAGTGAAACTGGAAATGGAAAGAACAGTGAAAGATGACAGACTTGAAGGGGCTTTATTGGGACTATGGGTTGCTCCTGAGGTCAGAATCAGTAAGTATAATTAGATTCCTGGCATTTACAACAAATGTAAAGCAACTCAGAGCTCCCTTTTGTGTGCCTGTAATTAAACATGCACTTTTACTGCCCTCTGCAGTGCTCCAAAGTATCTTTGATTCCAGCACATGAAAGTGGAATGAAAGAGCAGGCCCAAATCTTCATCTCTATATGGCACTCATATTTCTGAAAACAAAGTATTTCTGAGCAGAAATGGAACAGCCCCTTTCTAAAGAAACACAAAAGGGAACGTTGTTTTTGCTAATAATTAGAGGCACTCCTGTACCTCCCAGAAACTTTCTCAATACACTTGGACAGACAGAAAGGTCCCAACACAGAGAGCTGGGCCCCACTCTAACCCACAAAACAAGTTCTAAATTTCCACTCCAAGTGAAGTTATTTCTTGAGTGTATGAATCAGCATTTTTTGGATAAATTACTTTCCTCTCGTGCTTGAACACAGTCCAAGAGGTAAGTGACAAGCTCAGAGTGAACAGGACTGGTAATCAAAAAATACAGTGGGGGCCAGCAGTGGCAGTTGCTAAATCTTGGTTCCTTGCATGCTTTGCATTTAGGTATTATCCCAATGCCACAAAACTCAACAGTGCACAACTGGAGTAAATTCTGCTTAGCATTATCACTTTCTCTAACTAAAGTGTATATAGTACATTCTAACTACACTGTTTTCCTTGAAAGTAAAATGGATTTTTGACACTTCACAAAGTAACTTCAATCTCTTAACTATTTATATAATATTTTGGCAAATTTATCCCTAGTTGTCAGGAAGCACTCAAACTTAGTATTCAACAGCTAGCAACCAATCTTCTCACATTATGAGAAACCATATAGAAGAAAATAGAAGAGCAAGAACTTCTAGTAAGGTCAAAATTCTTTTAAAAGGGGTCTTTTACTAGCCCAGTTTTGATAAAGAAGTGCCTGATCCCCCAGGTTTCCATACAGACCCATCCTCAGGTATATGCAGTTACTCTTACTTACACTAGGAACACCATAAAACAGATAATCCTGAAAATAACTCCAGTAAATACCTGCATGAAGAGAAGTTGTTTGAATGGTATTTTGGACTTAAAAATGGATTCATGGAAGAAAGCTGATTTTAGCTTGGCTTCCTTAAGAGCATTAAATTGTTGTACTGGCAAATCTTTTCCAAAATCTCTGTCCTGTCACTTCTAATTTTTGAACTGGCTGTCCAGGTACTGAACAGAAAGGTAAATATGTTCCCTTATGGTTTATATGACAACAGCTGAGTGATGAAGGAAGACCCAGTTAATGCCCAAGTGAAGGACAAGCTGGGGCAGCTCAGCTCTTTCATGTTCTGCTTGCCACCCTACCCACACTCGTGTACCAATGGCCCAGCCAAAACAGATGGAGCTTTAAATTAGCCACAGCCAGGGCTGCTGTCAGCCAGGCATGGCATGAGGATGCTGAGAGGGGACAGGGCTTGGTGTGAAGGGAGTAAGAGAAACACAAACCAGAAGGCACAGGTCTATAAAAAGCAGGGTTGACAGGTTCTGCTGCCTACAGAACAACCTGCTCAGTTTTATTTTTAGAGGAATTTAACCTAATAAGGCTAAAATTTGACAGCAGTACTTGCTGGTTCTCCATCTGAAGCAAACTCCACTGCATGCAACTATGCACAACTGAACATATGGACATTGTTTTTCCATAAGATTCCTCTGTTACCAGATACTGCCCTAAATGGATGGGTTAGCCCACATTTAACCACTAGAGGGCTTAATTCTATTGCAAAAACTCTGGGTCCTTTTACAATTTGGTGTTCAGGAGCTTTGGAAAAACATCCAAACTGAGTGCCCTCTTTAAATACCAGCCACAAAAACTAAGTGATCTAAGTAACTGAGACAAAGGGGAATTGTTGTAGTGAAGACATTGCTGTGCATGGCCAGCTCCTTCAGGAAAAAGCAAAAATCTGAGCCTGTTTCACAAACAGCTACTGAACACAGACCAGCTACACTTCTAGTCTGGATCACACCCACCTGGTTCCTGGGTGAGTGTGCTGCACAGAGCTGAAATCTGAACAGCACCTCAGATTGCTTCTAATGAGATCAACACTATTAACATACCTGTAAGCAAGCTGGAGCACACCACAGGAAAACAAGGGATAAACTAGCCAAAAAAACTCCCAAAAACAGTGACATAGAATGTTACAGTCTGAAGCAGAAGTGACAGAGCACACTGAAAGGTGACAGAATAGAGCAGAGATGGAACAGAGTGGGCACAGTGAGAAGCAACACCCACCACAGCAGGGCAGGGTCATGCACAGGAGGGCACAGGCAGTGCAGGAGGGTCATGTCCCAAGGCCTGTGCTGGGAACCTTGTCTGAGTAGTAGCAGGTTAGTTGGATTAATCTCCAATTATATACCACATTATGGACTAACCCCTGAGAAGTTACTCTGCAGAAATTTAAAAGCACCTTAAGCCATTTGCCAAAGGAGAATTATTTGTTGTGTTCTCCATTATAACAGAGAAGTGCATCCCAGTTGTTTGCCTGAACCCTGCCCAGGGATTAGTGCTCTTCACAAGGTTTTCCCCACATTCCAGCCCAGAGCTGGATGCAGCACTCAAGGTGGGGTCTCACAGAGGGGCAGAGTCCTTGCCCTGGTGGCCAGGCTGCTCTTGGTGCAGCCCAGGACACAGCTGCCTTTCTGGGCTGTGAGTGCACATGGCTGAGTCACTTCAAATTTCTCATCCACCCACCACCATCCCCAGGTCCTTCCCCTCAGGGCTGCTCTCCATCTGTTCATCCCCCAGCCTGCATTTGTGCTCAAGAGATTGTCCCAACCATGTCCTTCCTTATTTCAAAACCAGGTGTAAGTAACCTTACCCCTCAGAAGCCTCTGAACAATCTCCTGAATATCCCACTGATCCAACCTGTTTGGGTAGCTACAGGATGGAAAAACTTCTTTTAAATAAACCAATTCTAGTGGCAGTTCTGATATTCAGCTACAGACTGACACACCAAAAATACTTAAAGAACAACCAGGAACAGCGTGGCCAGAAAATGTGACATGAGAAAAGCAATCTGGGAAGGACAGAGGGTGCAGTGCAGGTAGAAGGCAATTACCATTTTATTGCCTTCTCTGGTAGAAATACATGTTAGGAAGGCTGTCTCCTTAACATCAGAGCTGAGCACCAACCTTATCCCAATGCCACTGCTTCCTTCTGGAAGCTTCCCTGATTTCAAAACAAATCAGACACATGTAAGCACTATTACTAGCTAAGGTACTCCCTTCAGTTGATGAGTTTAAGGGGTGTAACATCAACACACAGGAAATTCCATTTAAAGAGATAAAACCAGGTGAGGTGACTGTAAAAGACGTCCTGTAAGTGAAGAATTGTTCACCCAGCTCTTCTAGCAGTTTTTCCTAGAGAACAGAACTTGGCAACCAGCTAATGGACATCTACTAAATGAAATTGTCTCCAATTCACTCTGGTGGCCATGTAAATAGATTTTAAGGTCTCCTCAAAGTCAGAGGATGGTGCTAACACAAATATATCCTGGCTCAGTTCCAATATCAGACACTTGGCTTTCAGCATTTCCCTGCATTTCATTATGCACAGAGCACTGCTAGCAGGAAATGAAGAGTCATATGTAAAAGTAAAGGCAGTTCTGTTTATTTTCCAGCAACATCCCACACAAAAGCAATAGAAACACGAACTGCTCTCAGCAGAAAATCTGTACAGTTGGTAACATTTACAACAGTTTTACATTTAAAACCAGAAAACTGAAAGAATCAAGCACTTTCCCTAGACATTGTTTTCTTGACTGCATTAATAAATGACTGATGACTATTTACAAATTTCAAGTTAAGGCTACTACTTCTAAAAAAAACCCCAACATTATTGCATAGACTTTACCATGCTGACTTCCAATTTCTTGAGGGTATTAAACTTCCAATTGTTTCTGAGACATTTTTGCAAAAAAAAAGTGGTTTTTGAAGGTAAGGTAGTTAAACTTCCAGTAACTGCAGCAGATGGGCTTACTAGTACTAATCAGCCACATGCACAGCACCATGTGCTTTACTTCAGGTCAGGTGGGTTACAAGAGCCATATGTAAAAACAAGGAAGCATAAAAAAAATCCCCCAACTTGGCTCTTGATCTGCAGGTGGACAACTGAAATCATGTTCACAGTGGGGGAGGGAGTGGGGGAAATTGGTAAGATCTTGCTGTGTTATTTATAATTACTAGAGGATAGCACTGCCATTGACTAGTTTTACTATTGAAAAGTTTTATAAAAAAATCTGATATACATAAATTAAAGTTAACAAGAAGTCACACAACTTAATTGCAATTTTACATAAGTTTGGTCTGGAGAATACCTAGACCAATCACAGCTTTGAGAACAGTCTTCAACTTTGCTTAAGCTTTCTTACTATTAACAGGTTATGGATCAAGCTAACCTCTCAAATTTAAAAGAAACTTTCTCTAAAACAGGTTGCACAAGACTATTTAACTCACAGTATCAAATTCTTTCAGTGGCTCACTCAAACACACTTCCAAGTCAAATTCTCCTTCTGCTTGATAGTCAACATGTCTAACTTTGGTGGGAGTGCCAGAACAGGGATCCTGGAAGGAAAAGGCAATTAATAATTACTAGTTAAGTACAAGTTATTAATACAGGTAATTCAATTAGCTTCTGTAATTCATTTAGACCACCCTATACCAAAGGCTTACAAATGCTTTAAAACCCATAAAACCTCAATGCCAGTCTTAATATTAAAGAGATGTAGGCTTCTGCCCATCCAAGCACCTTTGGAGATACCTTGCAAGTGTTCCAAGGACCTATACATGCAAACATTAAAACATTATACAGATTTAATATTAGAAAAATAAATACAGCAAGAAAAGCATTCCTAGATCTTTAATGCTCAGCTGTACCAAGTGCTTTCTGGACATAAAAGGAGCCTACTTCTGTGTGAGAAGGAAATGTTACCCTCTTTTAATATTAGACATTGCAATCTAAAGTAGTTTTTCAACTGTACATTACAGTTCATAACTGATTTGCTTTCAGCAAATAAATTTTCCTTTGTAAGCTATGAAAAAATGGGATGTTTTTAATTTGAGATGATCACTTAAGTTCTAATTCTCTAAACCCAAGGCTAGAGACAGAATAGCTTTAGCTGGAAAATACCTGAGTTTCAAGATTGCTCAGCTTTTTAAACAGTCCCTAAACAAAGCAGATGATGGGATCTGTGAGGTATTCAGGCTGCTCTGGATATAATTCTAAGCAATGAACCAATTATCAACAAGTAGTTATGCAAATGACAGATATACTTACATCATTATCTTGACAGCTCGTTTGAGATTCAGTAGAATTGCTTCCAACAGATTCTGTCTCCATCTCACCAAGGTCAACAGGACAACTGTAAAATCATTTAGAAGAATATAGCATAAAATAAATTGATTTTTTAGTGTTAAGATGAACTTTGTTGTGCAGTCCTGAAAAAAATGGCCAGGAGAGCAAAGAGACCTGCAGAGATCACAGGGACAGTGGTGGCAAACTGGGGAGACAAAGAGAACTGCAGAACAGCTCAGTACTGCCAAAATGGCCAAGGACTGAATGAAGTCTTGAGACTGAATACTGCAACTTGTCAAAGACAAAAACCCAGTGCTAAAGAAATGCCCCAATGCAAATGCTACAGAAGAGGAATGAATTTTTTTTTCCGTTTTGCAAAGATTTAATATCCATTATACACAGCATCTGAAGGTAGCATTTTAACTCCAATGCACACAGCAGGGTTCTGGCTGAAGGACCAACTCCCCTCACACTGATAGCAACTATAGGGAAGCTGAAAGGAAGGTTTTCTTTTAGATCCTATTGCTCTGCAGTAGTTATAAAATCAGCATTCCATTAAGGAAAAACACTACTTTATTAACACAAAACTGCCTGCTGAGGAATTAAGTTCCATCTTTGTCCCCTTCGTTCTCTACTGCCAGTTTTATGTCATGTTGCTGATCAGCTGTATTGCTTTCAACAAAGGAAAATAACTAGGGCATCACTCTACATCTTCTAGAGCTTGGGATGAGTTGACAATTCTCCCTCTCTGGAGAAGAAACATTTTACACCACTGATCTTGAACTAACAAGTGAGAAGAGAGGCAGGTTCCTGTACACTGGATTAGTCCAAGCTCAATATTCAGACCTGCCATTAGTGAGAACACTCCAGCACTGCTCCTGCCAGATAATCTGAACACTGGTCTGAAAGAATTGCCTCCTCTTGATGGTGTGGTGATTATTTTACAGAGCAGCACAGAACTGGCTCTGCTTTCACCTCACCTAAAGAGAGGGATATGGATGTTTGCCCTTCCAAGGACACTGGGCAAGGACCAGGAAGCTGTTGGATATTTTGATTGAGAAGGAACTGAGCACCACTAAATGTGGATAAATAATTAGGGAAAACATTCAGCACTCACTGACTTGTCTCAAAAAGAACTATGCTGGGGGTGATGTTTATTTCTTAAACATGAGACTTCACATCATAATTTCTGTAACAGCATCTTGAATACTCTGTGTACATACATTTCCTGCAGATCACATCCTCCTTCAGTTGGAGGATCCCAGGAATGCAGTGCCACTTTCCACAGTTTGATCTGCTGGTCCCATGACCTACGGCTGTACTTCTTAAATTTGTTTGGAGTTCTGGGATGAACTCCTGGTATACGATGGCATCTATTCAGATATCAGACATGAAAATTGATCAGTGCTTTATTCACACATACATAACATGCCTTTAAATGTTAACTGATTTATTATTTATGAGAAAAGAGCAACGTGCAATTCCAGCACTCAAGCCAAGGTTTGCCAGCTCCATACAAACTTCTTAGTTTTTCTGACTCCAAGTCAAATGAAATAACAATAAAGAATTACCATTCATAGGTTTGAAAACTTAATTCCAAACTCAACAGCAACTGTAGCCCATTTTGTCTTGAAGTTAACTCATGTGAAAACTGACTGCAAAAAAGCAGTTTCATTTCCTCTCATTGACAAGCACATCCAAAAGAACTTTCATTTCCATTTCAGCAGCATGAGGTGTTTCTTTTATACTGACTCATTAAAATAAACCCTTAAGCCACACCTCAGTTGATTGTTAGTGCGATCTAACAGTTCAAGAATGTCTTAAAAAAGTTTAATTTGTAGATACCTTCTATTTAAATGTGTATTATATACCAAGTTTAGTACATTAATGTGCTTATAAAGAACAGGTATGACTTGGAGGTGGACATTTAGTTTCTAGAAAGTCAAGCAGCTTACCTAGGAACTTCTTTAATGTATCTATCATATGCAATCGTGTTTTTTCCATAGTTTATCTGTTTTTGTCTTCTCATCAAAACCACCTCATCTGTCTCAAGTTCTACTGCCACCGTGGACTCCTTTGAATCAGAACTGAAGGAAAAAAACATTGTAGGTTTGGGACTACTAGAAAACCAGTGACACTCAAACAAACCCACTTGTAAAAGGCTATAAATAAACATGTTAAAACTTCTCAAACAAATGCTCAGGGTGTTACTAAACCATGGTGTTGGAACAGACTTGAGATGAAGCATTTTAAACTGTGTGTTTTAAGAAACAACATTGTACAATGAAAATTCTATTTTCAAGATTCTCCTCAGCTAAGCTAGAAATGTAACCTACCTTCCTGAGGAGGACTTCCTTTCTCTTGAAAATTCATTTATCAGGAGTTTTCTTCTGTGTCTGTAAGAATTCAAATCAGTTTTAAGAAATTATATACACAAAAAGGAACATGAAGGCTGCACTGTCCCAGCTCATGGGTGAATTAACTTTTCAGAAAAGCAGCAGCACCCCCAGACACTGCAAAGGCGTTTTTGCTATGAAATGGATGTTTCAGTTTTCCCTTAAAAACCAATAAAAATACAAGGACTTTCTTTTCCTGACTATTTTTCCCTAAAGCAACTTCTTATAGCAATGATACAAAAAACCCAGTCATTAGTGAGAGGGTATTTTAAGTATTTTAATCTAAGAGATTCAGGAAAAGCTTCTTCCAAAAGGGAGATATTTAGGGATACACATCCAATCTCCAGAGAGTATCCCATGACATTCCTGCAGGACTGAACCCAAAGCAGATCTGAAAGCAGCAGAAAAGAGGCTAAGGTTGGCCTGATTTTACCACAATGGTGAAGTTAAAAATACAAGCTGAAACAGATTCTACAAGATAACTTCCATTTCTGTTCCTTTTACCACTTCATCTTAGACACCCAGGCATACCTTGCAATTTCTTTGTGAACACTGGTCCTCATTTCATCTTCTTCCACTGCAGTGCCCCAGTCTAAACACCTGGGAAGGGGTCCAGGACCTTCTGGTGTTGTAAAACTAGAAAGAAAAAAAAAAAATTAAGGCTCTATGTTAAAACTTTGGGTTATTGTATTTACCACTCACAGCTTGATCCCTTAAACATGATTATTTACAATACTCAAAATGGCTGTGAAAACCTTGTGCTTTATTAAAATTTTATCACTGTAAAATTAAGCATCAGTTGTGACTCCCACCTTGTGTTGGGTTAAAATTGATGTAGGTATCTATAGAAACATACCACTGTAGCTTGATAACCCAGCCCATGCTTTCAGTAATTTCCAGCTTTGTGTTCTTCAGAAAATGGGACATGAAACACCAACTTTATTCATTTACTCACTTGTTTTCACTCCACTAAATGACTCAGCAATTATTTATACTTTGATGACTGCAGACTCATTTGCTATATAAGAGATAAAAGGCTGGAGCACAGAATTAAGTTGCAAAGCTAATTAATTAAAATTACATGATAGCACCAGGAGTTGCTCCATGTGTGTATATGCCTGGTAGAGAAGGTGAAGGCACAAAACCATTTTATTTTAGCTAGGAAACAGATTTGCTGTGACTTTGCAAACTGGTTTAACAACTTTATTGCAGTCCATTAGCATCACAAGCAGGTTCAGACTCTTGTGGGGAATAAGCTCATACTCCTTCCCAACCATCTACTGCTGCCTGCATTATTCAGTGTTTCCCCTGCCTGTCTTCCTGATGACCAATTTTCCCTAAGTAAAACTCAAAACTGTATCCTACAGAGCAGAGCTTTTTCAGCAGATCTGGAAATGCTCTGGAGACTTTCCAGGATTCTGTGCAAACATGTCCCCTGGAGTCAGGGAATTAGGGCCATCTGCACTAAAACCAGCTCCAACTCCCTCCCTGCTCCTAAATTGGTTTGCACAACTTTGAGTGGTTTGTTAAATTCAAACTAAAAGTTATTTTTAGATGAAATCCAGTTATCAACTTGGCAAAATTAAAAATTCATAGCATACAGTACAGGTCCCTCTGCAAAGATTTGTTCAAGCTCCAAGGAATTTAACTTTTGCTTATACCAATTTCTAGATTTGCAGAGAATACAGACCATATTCAGTAATTGCTCTCCCATGGTAGAGAACAAACAGCAGAATCCCAGTTGGTCCCAACTGAGTTTCTTCCTCAACACTGTGCTGTGATATCTTTTTATATTTGTTTGATTCTGTACCTGTGCTGTGATTATCAAGATGACAAGCCTCCACCCTGATCCTCTTTACTTTTGGGAATTTTCTTTTGACATGGTTGGATTGGCATAAATAAAAAGTTTTGGCAGAGGAAGCGAATAATTTCAGAGCTCAATCCAAACTGAAACCAGGAAGTATGTCTGCACAATTCAGTACTGGGAGACACACAGAAGTGTCACTTATTTACTTTGAAACTATCAGTGAAGTTCCATCCTTGTACTGCTGTTCAACTATGCTTCCTGGAATTAGTTTAAGCTACTCTGGATAATGTAACTTGAGCCACTGACCAACAGGTTCCCTGCTTATTGTCAGCAAAGGAAAATGGGTGGGCACAACCTAGCCCTGTTCAAGAAACCTTGATTCAATCAACTGGGCTGTGGGGCCAACTCCCATCCAGAGATCAAAGTGATTAAAGAGACCACGGCATGAATAGCTCAGACTGAAAATGTGATATAAAATAAATACTTAAGTCTAGCTGTGCTGACAGACATGGAAGGCAGTGCTATGGGGTGACCTCAAAACTGCATCCCCCCACAAATGTGCTGAAATATAACACAACTTCTCTGTACTCCCTTCAGAAACAGAAAATAGATGATTTCTAAGAATTGAATTTTTGTCATTTACTTCAATTTTACCACAACTGTTTGTACAGCCTGTATTTACAAATATAATGGGCCTGTACAGTATTAATTCTCGATAAACAGCAGTAGACCAACACGAAATAGGATATAAATTATCAAGGACATATATTTCAAGAGATAAGGATGAAAAATGCTGCCTCTTAAGAACTGACTCCAAGATAAGAGCACTGCACTCGATCCTTTTCCCTCCTTTAAGACCAGCTATTTGTGGCTGATGAGCGATTGATAAACAGGCAGAGCTAGGAAAGCTGAGCAGAAGGGCCAGTGTAACAGCTCCGGGCGAACAAAAGAGCAGGAAGCCGCTGCCATTGTCACCATGCTCACCTGTCCAGCCGGCTGTCCTCAGGCCTGGCCTTGTTTTCCTCGAACACGGAGGACTCGGGCTCGTTCTGCCTCCGCCGCTTCCCATCGGCGCCGCGTTTCCGCTCCTGGGCCCAGCGCGGCGGGTGCTGCGGGCTGGGGACAGACACAGCGACACAAGAGAGCCCGGGTGGGCTTCAGGGCTTCAACCTCCTTCAGAGACCGCGCTATTTACCGAGTGCGCGGCCACCAAACGCAGGGAGGCGACGCCACTCGCTGCGGGCACCCTGAGGGGGCTCTGCGGGCCCTCTGAGGGGGCTCTGCCCCCCCCCACTCCCTCAGAGAGCTCCGCTGCGGGACGGCGGGAGCGAAGCCCGGGGAGCAAAGGGGGAACGAGGCCAGGGGAGCAAAGGGGGAACGAGGCCCGGGGAGCAAAGGGGGAATGAGGCCCGGGGAGCATAGGGGGGAGCGAGGGCCGGCGCCGCCACCCCCGCCTCAGCCCGGCGGCCTTACCTGCTCTTGGTGCTGCCGTGCGGGCTCCTGTGGCGGAAGGACATGGCGCGGGGTATCCTCGGGAGGGAGGGCTGGAGGCAGAGCCGGGCGCGGGGAGCTGAGGAGGCCGGAGGAGGAAGGAGAGCCGGGCAGTGAGGCAGAACTGAGCGGTGAGGCAGAGCCGAGGGAGCGCTGCCGCCTTCCCGCTCAGCCCCTTCGCATCTCCCGCCGGCGCTGAGCGACACGCCCGCTCCGCCTCCCCGCGGGGCGCCTCCACGGGGACAGGTGCGGAGGGGGGGAGAGCGGGAAGGCGCAGCGGCCGCCCCGCGCCCTCAGACGCTCACAGACATCCCCCACCCCCCCACCAGGGCAATGGCTCAGCCCGCTCCGCCCGGCCCCGCCCCCGGGGCGTGTTGGCGGGAGAATCGAGCGCGGCGGCGCGCGGTTTTGGCGCGCTGGGGCGGCGGGACTCCCGTGAAACAACAGGGAAAAACCCAGCCCAAACAAAAAGAAAAATACAAATTCCCGCGATTTAAATATGAAGGATGACGGTCCGCGGTGTGAAAAATGCGTATTTTATGATTGGCTTTTGCAAATATTAAAATTAATATTATATATCTTATAAAGTTAGAAAGTTATGCTGTATTAATTTTCTTAAGTAGTGTGTTAAATACAGTTTTAGGTTATAACATAACGTTAAAATAGAAACTATGCTATGTAAGGTACTTTTTTTAAAGAAAGGACTTGCATCGAAATAGCAGCTTAAATCTTTCAGAGAAAAAGAATTTACTGCTCTCTTATCAGAAGAAACTGATTTCTTCCTGCCTCGCTCTGAAGATGTGATTAGGATTAAGAGGAAGAAGTTGACACTGACCAGGCAGAATCCTGTATTTGAATGGAATTTATGCATCATGTATGAGGTGTATGAATATGCAACAGGTTATTGCTTTTAAGGGTTAATCCTCTGTTAACGTGGGTCCTTTTCCGGGCTTATTTTGCCCAGAAAAAGGTACCTGGACTGTCCGTAACTCTTTGTTTTTATTGTCTTGTATTGTCCTAATTGTTTTTATTGTCTTGTATTGTCCTAAATCCTAAGAGTCCAAATTTAGTTATCAATAGTGAGGAAGGTTGGGTAATGGCATGAGGTGGTTATGCCTTGGTTCATGGACCTTTTTACTTGCAGATGCACGCACAGTGAGATCGTGTTGGTCCTGCTATTGGGCATACACTCATTTTAGAACAGTAATTTAGAAACAACCTGGAGAACTCCAGCAGAACACAAGCATCTTTAAACAATAATAAATTTGCAGCCTGAACACTTCAGAGAGATGGTTTTCTTCTGGCCTTACAATGGCAGGCTTACTCAGGTTGAAAAAGCCTTTCAATAACAGGTTCATAAAGGTTGGAAGAGCCCTCTAAGGTGATCAAGCACAACCATTGTTAACAAGGCACTGCTAAGTCCATTGCTAAACCATGTCCCCAAGTACCACATCTGGTAAAACAGATGGCAGAAGTAGCAAACAAAACTTCGTTTGGTGGGTTTTTCTTATCAGCTTAAAACACTAAAGCAACTATCCAAGTGCAGCAATGGTTTTGGAGAAATTTTCTGAGCTAAAATTTCTCAGAAACAACAGGTGGTGTTTGGTTTTGATTTTTTTTTTTTTTTAAATAAAGATACACTTCAGCCTTGCTATGCATGAAGGTATTTACATTGAAAATTCCATTCCTGTTGCCTGGCCTTACTGTGTTAAATTTTGTACAAACTCACACATTTTCTGTGTGGCATCTGCATGAACATCCACATTCCTGCAGAAAAGTCTGCTCTGCTGGCACCTCTCCTTTCCCACACACTACAATGGAAAACAGAACTGTGTTCTTGCACCAAGGTCAGGCTTGAGGTACAGCAGAGGTTCAAAACATGCACAAACAAACTCCCCTCCCTTCAGCCTGGCTCTGCCAAAAGCTAGACCAGCATGTTTACCTGAACACACCCAAGCAAGGCAGACAGAGGACAGCTACAGCCTGGAAGCCACACTGTACTTTTAGCACGACACAATCTACAAATTAAATTCAGTTTATCCAGCAGCACTATCTGCTGGGACACACCTCAGGGCTTACAGCTGCACTGCATCTTTGTGTCCTTGTCAGCAACAAAAATCCTTCACAAAAGCTGTTTCACACCACGGTGGGAATTTAAGGGGAGGAGATATCAGGAGATATCCTCAGCTGTGACCTCAAAGGAGTTTTAGAAACAAAATGAAGTACACACAGCCCGTGGCGTTTCAGAACTGGCAGTGAAGGATGGTTTCCACAAACACAGATAATGTATCGTCTATAAGGAGATTCTCCCCGTGGAAGCATGCCAACAGAAGATACTTGTCACTGCTAGGGAGAAACTGAAACCTGTCTGCTGAAGTTCAGGGTATATTTTGGTTTAATTATAAACTGAGCACAGATTTATGCAGGGGAGATTTAATTAAGTTGGGTAAAATTAAAGGAAAAACTGGGGGTGGAGTGCCAGACTTCTGCTTCACTTAGTTGCAAGCTCTGTGTCAGACAGCCTTGGGTAGGTAAACAAGTGCATGGCCAGGCTGCATTCCAGTTTTGACTGCTCTATTTAGACTAATGAGGTTACTAATTAGAACACAGGATGATCCTACATCCACTGGCAGCACTGCATGAAATCACTTCAGTGGATCTCAAACTTCATCTGCTGTTTCATTCCTTCCCTTGTGCTACCACAGCTTGTTCAGGCACACAGAATCTGGGAATTTGGGCAGGTTAGGGAATAAACCTGCCCAAAATTTAACTTCCACAGGCAGACTGGTTATGCTTTGTCTAGTCTAATATCTTCAACAAAGAAATACAAAGATCTTTTAAGGACTGCTGAATTGCAAAATCCTATGGATGTGTCCCTAAATCCATTGCAGGCCCTGTCAATCACAGGCAAAAGCTTAAGGGCTCTTAATACTCATAAAATACTTGAGTTTAAGTATTTCTCAACAGCCCATTACTCTCACCTAGCAGTTCCACCTTCTCCAGCAGGACCCCCTTCCATGGCAGAATGGGTGCTGGGACTTCAGCTGCTCCCTCCCACCAAGTTACAATGCCTTAAAACTGAGGGGTTGGACAAAACCAGAATTGTAAACTGCCTTCAAGAGTCTAGCTTGAATCTCTGAAGACTCCTCTTTTCCACTTTTAGCAAGGACTAAAAATCCAAAATCACTACCCAAACCAACTAAACACCCTAAAACAAACAAGAAAGGACTACTGAACCCACACATTCCTTTTATAATCAAACTGACAACACAACTGCAAAAGCAGACTAGCAAGGATTTTTAATTCAAGTCTTTAATTCTTCTGCATAAAGGCAAATTGCCAAAAATGTAACACATCCCCTTATTTACAATCATCATAAATCACAAGGAAACATGCACACTGGAACAACAAGGTTCTAAATATTACCTCTTAGAAAAGTGCTGTACAGATGTGTCCCTTGTACACACACATGCTCTGTGGTGTGTGACTGATACACCCTTGTGTTGGGAAAAATGCCTGAGCATGTCTGGAAATTACATTTTGGGAGTGAGAGTAGTTTCTGAGGAAGCAGCTTACTTCAAAATCAGCAGCACAATGGGCTCTTGGCCCTGGGTACTGCCAGCCCCATAGCAAGGGAAAGCAAAACCAAACTCCTGTAGAGAAACAACCCCCAGCTCTAGCAGCCATTGGTAACCCAGTACATGCTACACAAGGACTGTAAAATTCTTGTAACTGGCACGTGGATTTAGTCCAAACCACTGTAGCCACAGCTCTCACTTCAAACTTCTGCACACAGTGCTAGCAGAACAAAAAAAAGAGAGCCTATCCCAACACCATCACAACCCTTAGCCTGGACAAGAGCAGCTCCACACCTGCAAATACTGCTATTTATCCCCAACAGTTGTGTGAACAACAGGCACTGAATGCATCCTCTCCTACTCTTTAACTGTAGACTGGCTCTTTGGGTCAGGCTGCAAAACACATAAAAGCAAAATCCAGGTATTTGAGCTGTGCTGCTGTTCTAACAGTCACTCAACCCTTTCAAGAAATGGATCTGATTTTGATAAACCATCTACCTTTCCTTTCTCTTCTCTCACCTGGCTTAGGCAAACACCACCTTAATACATCTCAGAGAACAATAAATATGCCAAATGGGTGATCACCCAATCCAAAAGTTATGAACAGCTTGTCTTTAATGGCTGGAGGAAGGCTGAAATGATCTACATTCTTTTGAAGCAGTTCTTCAGGCTGGATGTCCAGTTCTGGTCCAGGGGAGCAGAGGAGGTTCCTTGGTTGGAGGGGTTCATTTTTCAGTCTGATTTGACACTGGACCAATTCTCTGGTGAAGCATCAGCACATCCTGAGGAACAAGACCTCCAGAGGAATGGCAGGATCCATCACCTGAAGCAGCTTTTGAAATCTAATGCACATTATATGATGTGTCACCTGCCAATGCAGGCACAGCAGCAATGTCCTCACAAAAGCTTTAAGGAACATCCATTGTCATTGCAGCACAGGTTTCACAAAATCTGGAGTTTTACACTTGAGGCACAGCTTGCAGAAAACAATCTATCCTTATAAAGATCTGGAGAAACCTAAACAAAAAAGCAGGTAACAGCATTTTATAAACATGCTATATCCAGGCATTAACAACAAAATATTCTCCTCTTTTCCTCTTTTAAGCTGTAGTGTTCAGTAGCAGTAAATGGAAGAGAGCATGTGAGCTTCTAGCACAGTATAAAGGAGAAACCCATACTGCCCATACTAAATGAAGTGTTAGAACTAGTATGAACATTTTGAGAATGTAAATCACTGAAAAAATACACTACTAGATTCTCTACATTCCTGAAGCATTTGTCAGAGAAAAAAGGAAGCAGCTGAGCCTATTCTTCCCAACCCCTTGCATCATTTTTGTCTAAATGTCATTATTAATTCATAAAACAAACTTTTATCTCAATTCTAATTAACAAATTTCTGCCATATCTTCAGTGTCCTATGGACTAAGGTTTCTTCCCTAGAAATCAACCAGATATATTCACATTTACTGTTTAAGAAAGAAACTTTCTTTTAGCAAAAGGGAAGGTAGTGTGGAATTCTACCATGTAAACCACTATCTGATTTTCAAGCAAGATTAAACTTCCACAGATAAAGTTCCTGACACTTGAGAGTTAGAGCCCAGTTAGAGTTTAGAACACCTAAAAGCCAAGGTTAAAGGCAATGCTGCTCTGAATACTGATCTTTCCATCCCAGAAAACCAATGTATTGCTCCACAGAGAAGGCATTCACTTCATATATTCTACACTAACAGAGCCTTTTTTTCAATTAGAACAAGTGATTACAAACCCACTGCATATATACACTCCTTAATACAGCCTAATTTACAACAAAGACCACTGCAAAAAAAGCTAGATATCAACGATGTGGAAACCAGACAGGCTCTTAACTGTGACCCAGAGATGCTTCTTTTACCTGAATAATTTCACCTTGTGTTGATTGCACTTATGCTGACTGTAAATCTCTTCCCTTTCAGTGCAGGTCCTACATGACAGCACCAGTTTTCCAAGACTTGATCTGCTGATCTCAGAATACATCCCTATTCTTCAAGTCTTTTTCTGTCACAGGAGAAATTCTTTCTTCAATATTTCTATATACAAAGAGAGACTAGATATTTTCAAATATTGAATTAGCACTTTAAAAAAGAGGAAGCATGTTAAATCTTATTAATGTTCAAAGAATTTAAATTAAAAATCAATAAAGTCAAGAGAAAAATGTCATCAGCATAATTTTTAAAAGCTCTAGCTGCCTTTTCCTCACGTTGCTATAATCCAAAATCTAAGAGTAAAACTAATTTTGGCCATATTCTTAATGAGTTTTATAAGGACAACTTTTCAAAGATCACTGATTAACAGACATTTATATCCTAGTCCATGTTTCAGAGCCTGCACCAAATACAGATCAAACACAATCTAATTACACAAAAGACTAACTGCTAATAAAATCTGTTTAACTCAGATAACCACCATCCTATTAATGCACCACAGGAATCTACAGTACAAGAGAAAATTTTCACTAAAATCTACTGCTGCAAATGCCAAGTTGTTACTTCTTCACAAAAATATTAAGATTCAGAAAAGGTGCTATTGAAATACTTTAAAATTGGCACTTTTCATTTGAGAGATAAAAACACATTTTCTGGCTGACAGGTAACACTTTCAACTTAGCAAGTCTGAAGCATTAGGTCTTTTAATTAAGGTGCTGTATTAAGTGCAAGAGGATGGGATAAAACACTAATAAAATAAAAGAGAAACTGATCTGCCTGAACTGAACAGTTGCATTTGGCAGAATGATCCTGTGGATGGGTGACTGAAACAGAAGAGATCAAGTAAGCAGTCAGCACAAACTCACCTTCATATTTAGATTTTTTTCCTCAGTATTTTATCTTCAGCATTTGCATTTTCCCATCCTCTGTCAGGGTATTCTGACTGATGTCCATCCAATAAACTGCTACAAAGTTTAAGCCTACAAATAAAAAAAACAAAAACCAAAGACTAGGTGGCTTTACTATGGTAACTTTTGAATACTAAATATAGCTACAATCCTTTTACATTAACACAGACTATAACATGAAAACATAAAGACAGAATTTTACCACACAACATATAAATATTGATCAACATATCTCTAAGACAAATAGTAAAAAATAGCTAAAACAAAAATTAAAAATCGTATGTTTTATAATAAATGCTTGGATTGAATTACAGCAAGAAAGCAACTAAGCTACTAAAATAATAGGCAAAAATACCCCTCAAACCCCAGCTGATGAGCTGCCTTTGATACCTCTCCAGCCTGAAGTCTGCATCTCTGCAAGTCTTGCTGTCAGGCAGAAAGAAGCTGGATTTCTTCTGTTTTGGATGGTTCCATACTGAAGAAAAACTGGCTGGAATCAAGCCACTGCATAAAATGAACAGCTATTGTTGTTGTCACTACAAAACAATCTCTAGGGAGACAGAGAGGAAACTGCCAGCTCTTAGGCTGAGGAAGTGAGAGGCAAACTTCCAATTCTTGCCACAAGACAGAGTTTGAAAGGGGCCCATCATTTTCCAGCATTACCTGGGATGGCAGAGGCAGCAGAAAGCAACAGATGGAGAGACAGACTGGAGAAAGCCAAATAAACTCAAAGAACAGAAATAACAACCAAACATACCATGGCTGGAGGAAATTTAAGAAGGGGAAAAAAAAGACAGAAGGAAAAGATGAAAAAGGAAAGGAAAGGACACCGCTACAGCATCAGCAACAAAAACAACAAAATCACTGGGGTATTTACCTTGTTATTTCTATACTTTGCTGCACTGTCATGACTTCATCTTTTGCACCAAAGGCTTCCCACTCTGAGCACTGGGAAAAAGCATCCTGATGTCCTGAGGCAGTAAGGCTGGAAAGAAAATGAAAATGCCTGAGTCCATACACTGTGGTAACACAGTTCCTCTTAATTTTTCAGAAGGGGGCTAAGCAGAGAGAAGAAACCATACCTGCAGGAACATTTTCACTAAAGTTAGTGTGAAATGTCTACTAAACTGCCAAAATCCTTAGTGTTGCCTAAATCTACACACAAAACACAACCTGTGCTGTGTCTTCTGACACTTTGCAATGGAGTACTGTAAATATTTGCTATCATACAGCACAATTATTCTGACATGATCTCCCTTCCTCATTACATTGTACATATTTAGATAAAATTAAAGCTATTAACAAATGGAGGGGAAAATACCAGTCATGTTCCAAAACTCAGTTCATGGTATCAATGATTCCCACATGGAGAATCACTTCATACCTTTCCAGTGCAGTGTGGTACATGTGCAGATAATGGTTTTTGCTCTCTGAAACCACAGAGGAGTCAGAATTGTTTCTTCTTCTGCGTTTCCATACTGGAGAAGAATTGGGAGAACAGGAACTACAAAAACAGATTTTACACACATAACACTTCTTATCTCTGTTTAAATGTTTATCACTGTCCTGCTAAACAAGAGCATATGCTGCTGAGGAAGTTTTCTTTTGGGCTATGATTCCTCAGTCACACAGAGGAACCCTGAGGAAATCTCTCACAGTTTGGAAACAAAACCATTTTGAGTTTCACACACATCACCCCAGGACAAGATATTTCACTAAACAGGGAAGTGCCTGTCACAGCCAGCCTCCCTGCTGTGCTCCAGACAGGCACAACTCTAAGAAGGATGGGGACTCCTGCTCCTGGAAAAGCTCCTCTACTTTCAGAACATACCAGCAATGGTTAAAGAAACCTCAGTACTCTGCTGTATAAACTGAGAAGCTGAAAAAACACTGCATTTCCTTCTGTTAAATCAGGTAATTCAGCAATGCTGGTAAATTTTCCATATTTATTGCTCTGTACCTCTCATGGATTACATTCAACAGCAAAGGTGTCAAACCCCAGGGCTGAGTATTAACTGCCCTTGCACACCAAACATTTCCTCCAAAAGCCTGACAGCACTGACCTGTACAGAATTATTTCCCTAAGTTAAGCACAGAAGTTTGCTCTGATACCTCTCAGGTGTGTGGGCAGTCTGCCTGCATTCATCTTCACACTCATTTCTCATCTGCTTTTCGTCAAACACAAAGGAGCCAGGAGCATCCTCATTTTTGCAGAACCATTCCTGGGAACTACCTGAAGGTTCTGTACTGCTAAACACAGCAGGGAAAAAGAAAAAACTTTTAAAAACTATTAATCTGGCTTACTGCTCCAAACAGAAAACAATTTAGCTGCAGTAAGAAGTAACAGTTAATCCCATATGACACCCAAATGATAGAAAACCTGCAACTTCTACCACAGGTCAATTCCAACACAGGTAAAACTATTTACACAGTGCAGTAACACAGGCAAGAGAATTCCATTCACTCTTCTCCTCCCAATTTACTAGTCCAAATCTTGTAAGGAATGACGTGGCATTAAGTAGCAGAACTAGCCTTGATATGGAAAAGATAAAAATATTTTCTTCTTGAACACAGTTGCCACCATCCTGCAGAGAGCACAGAAATCTCTCTCTCTCTCAACTACTTAAACATCTCCAATCCTCTCACATATTGTCAATGTAGGAGACATGTGGCTCCACTGACATCAGGAAAAGGAAAGATGGAAAGTTATTCAAGTCAAGGAACAATAATTGCCAAGTTTCTGCTCGTGTCTGTTGCTTTCCAGAAAAGTAGCATTACCTTGTGCCCAGCAGTGTAAATACAAAGGGGAAGGGAACGTGCTGCTGCAGGCAGACCAAATGCCTTTCTCCCCATAACACCTGACTGCAGATTAACTTAGACTCAATAACTGCAATACCTTGAAGACTAATAGAATGGAAAACAAAGCATTCAAGGCTACTCTGACTGTTGAGTCTGATCTTTTTCCTCCCAGTCAGGAATGCTCTAAAGGAACTACAGAGCCCACCTTAAATTCCTTAAGCCCTGACTTGATTGACCCACAGAACATACACAGGCTGCAGATCCCAGGTTTCTTCAGCAGGAGGATCCCAGGCATGCAGTGCAATCTTCCACAGCTTGATCTGCCGGTCCCAGGACCTGCGGCTGTACTTCTTGAACTTGTTGGGAGTTGTAGGGTGAACCCCTGGAAGTCGCTGGCTCCTGGGAACACACAGTGACATTTGTTATTTCAGAGCATAAGGAGAGTTTTCCTTAAAAAGAATCCTCAGTCCTTCAGGTCACACAAGCATCAGTGGTCTAATAAAGAACCATTCATATTTTTAATCACTTCACTGAAATGTGTTACCAAAACTAAATCACAAAAGCAACAACACACCATAACGTGCTGAGTCAGACTGGAGGCTCATCCAGTCCAGCACTCTGACAGCTGCCAGAAGCAGAGCCCCACTGCCCATGAACAAAGATGAAACAGAAGCATAACTCACACTGCTTCAATATTATCCTAACCTCCAGCTCCTCCTGCTTTACTTTTCCTGAGTGCAGCTCCTTTTCTTTAGTATTGGACTCAGTCTCTCAAGGATGGAGTTACCTTCCTCCCCAGCAGTCCCTGTAGTGCTGTATTTTGTACTAATCACTAAAACAATGCTGATAAACACACTGATTTTTGGGCATGACTGAGCAGTGCTTGCACAGCTTCAAGGTCTTCTCCTCTCCCCACCCCACACACAATAAGGTGAGAGGGAACACTAAGTTGAGAGGGAAAAGTGCTGGGACAGCTGACTCAAATTACCCAGAGATATCACACATCATATCATGTCACACTCAGCTGTAAAAACCACAGGAAGAATTTCAAGAGAGCTAAGGCTGTGTGCTATGCTACACACACAAACACCCACCAGGAACAACTAAGGGTTCACCTGGAAATCTGCAACACAGGGCAACTTACTTTGGAACTTCTTTAATGTATCTGTCATATGCCAGAGTATTCTTGCCAAAATTGATCTGTTTTTGTCTTCTCCTCAGGACCACCTCATCAGTTTCCCTTTCTGCTGGATTGGCAGAGTTGCTTGTAACAGAATTTGAAAATAAAAATAAAAATAAAGTTGAAAGCAACCTTAATAGCATTATAGGAAGTGTAATAAACACATATTCTAGAACTGCCCTCTATTCTTAATGACAGACAGTGAGCACAACTCTTACCTCCCTAGTTCAAAGAAGTGAAAGCTCTGCTAATCAAATCACACAAGTAACTTGTGAGTTAAAACCTCTCAGTGCTACTCCCTCCCTGAAGCATCCTTCAGGCTTGATATGAAACAGCCTGTCTGGGGTTTCAAATCTTCATTACTGCATGTGAATGAGTCAGGGACCATCAGATGGTTGTTGCTAAAACCAGTACAATAATAAGCAGCAATAGCTCAATACCTACTGGGTCATTTTTTTATTTGATGTCCTCATTGTTTTGCCTTCTTCAGTTCTACCTTCCCAATTCAGGCAACGGGAAAGTGGCCTAGAATGTTCTGACGTTGCAGAGCTAAAAAATAATGGGAATTCCACATGACTTTGCTGCATGTTACACAATTAATCAACAGAAACATCAAGAATGGACCAAACCAGCTCCACAACTGTAAAACCATGGGCATGTTCCTTCTCTATTTCACTTCTAAGGTCACCTTCAGCCTGTCCTCTTCTGTCAATTTTAAGGCCTCAACATTTAACAAGTCATGTGAATAATACAGAAGCAGATTTAGCTGACAGTCTTACTTTCCCTAAATGGTTTCACATCAACGGATGAAATTACCATGCAAGCTGACAATCTCATTGTAACACAGGACAAAGACTCCACACTGAAAAGGAACAAACCTACTCAGCAAAAGAAAACACAAAACACTCCTGGCACATCCACTTAAGTCTCACACTCATGCCATACTCTCAGTACTTTTTATGACCACATCAAAGACACAGAAAACACTCCTGAATACAAGGCCTTTCCTAAGCTCTTCAAAACACTAATTAATTCCTTAACAAAGCAATATTAAACATGCCATCAAAAATTAAAATCACCTTCATACAGTGGAATACTCAGAAATGTACGAATTACATAGAAAATATTTTCATGTACCCTTAGTAAAACATGTCCTCTTACATTCTGTTCAGTTTGCTGCTCAGCTGCTCATATCTCAGCACTCAGCACTTTTCACCCTTGCTATCAGACACTAACTCTCAACCAGTCTCAACCACTTCCTCCACCTTGGGTCTTTAGTCTAGAATATCCGAAAGCCAAGAAAATATTCATAGAATTACCTAAGTATAGAGTTCTAGCTCATCTTAAATTGTCCTCAGGAATGGACTACAGGAAAAAAAAGGTGCTCACTAAAATCTGTAGTACAGTTCAATATACCAAGTGGACTGTGAAGAGACAAAGATGGTCTGCTCACTTTTACACAGAAAGATGCAGGAGCAAAGTGTAAGAATAACAGCAAATGGCTTCACTGGGAGTTTTATACTAATATTGAAGACTTCAGCAATAAAGGGCTCAAACTACTGCTTCAGCACACAGCCCTTCTCCCTTTCACTTTGAACACTTGCTAATGCTGTGGCAGGTATTTCCATGAGACACACTGGATGGTCTGCTTTGGGCATGATGCAGGTATCATCTCCTCACTCTGTGCTACTCCATTACAAGAGAACACTCAACCTAAACACATCCAAGCTTTTCTTGGAGTCCTAAAGAACAGCCCAGCAAAGGAGAGATTTAGAAAAAATGTACACTTATTCCTTACCTCTCCAGCCAGTGGTCTGAATGGCCACATTGATATTCCTCCAACACCAGAGAATCGGAATCATTGCAGTTTCTATGCTCCTGCTCCTGATGCCAGCAGTGTGGATGTTGCACAGAACTAGAAAAGAAGAATTTTCATCTGAAATCAGGTCACTGGTAGCCATTGAACATGGCCTCTAAAAATCAAAGATGGACAATTTGATTTGGCATACAGACACATGATTCATATCAGCTTACTCAGGCAACACATACTTAACAAAGGTGTTAGTGGAACTGCTCAGAAAATAACTTTGACTAATGAAATGAAGACATCAACATTTTCAAATAAACACTTAATATTTTGTTAACAAAAATTACACTCTTTTTGCAAACAAATTGGTGGGGAAGAAAAACCTAATTGAGGACTGCCACCACCGTTTATGGACTTGTGGACACGTCCATCCTCTGTCAGCAGTAAATAAATTTGACATTTATTTACTGTTCCATCCAGTAGTAAACTCACAGAAAAGGCAAGTCCACAGAGTACATTTTAACATAATGGCTAGTGAGAAGTAGGTGAAATGTTTATGTGGAAACACTTTTACACAGGAAATTCTGGAGCCCTCACAAGGAAACCTGGGACAAGGAGCTGCCTCTAGTGCTCACAACACACTGGCAGCTCAGCCAGGGATTGCTTAAGGCTTGGGCTGTCTACATTCTCCTCCTTGGTTCTGGAGCCTTTGACACCTTAAATGACAGCTTACTAAACAAAACACAACCGTAGCATCTCCCAACACCAGAGCTGGCTGCTGGTCCAAGGAGGGCAGCTGCAGATCCACCCCACACCTGCCTGAGAGAACGCTCTGGAACAGCAGCCTCTGCACTCTAAATCCACCATGTTTCTGTATGTGTGTGTTATAAATAATAAATGTAGTTATTGGCTTTCACAGTTATATATTAACTTTTGTTTTGCATGATACTATTGATCAGAAAAATCCTCATACAGTAAAATTTGTAATTACTGCTTTTGATAGAGTATAATCTGTCTGTTTATATATGTACTGTATAGCTTTTATAAATAGTAGTGTAATCTATAATATTTTAGACCATAGCATAACAGAGACTGCGAAATGTTGTAGTGATTTTTCATTTAACTAACTCAGAAAATGATGTAAAATGATTAGGTGATTTCCCACATTCGGGGACTATCTTATCTAAAAGACAAGATAACTGAAACAGAAACCAGATCACGAAAAAGAAGAAGAATTTATTAAATCTCATTATCAGGGAGTGAAAATACAACAGGATGGAACCACAAGAAGAAATAAAACACATTAGTTTAAGCTACAAGATGGCATGAAGACAAGTCAAAGTTTAAAACCAAGCAAAAGAACATCTAAACTCAAAACATTGTTTGAATATATATAAACCCTTATCAATACTCATGTACCACCTGCAATGAAACAGAATATAGAGAACATGGTTAAAGTTAACTGTGGCTTTTGTCAAACAACCAAGCACACCAGAGCTGGATTTTAACACTCTTATCCCTTAATAAACTTTTTAAAAATTTTAAATAGCGAGCCATGTTACTCACACGATTAAATAAATATTTTATATAGGACACACCATTGCTACAATGCCAGTGCTTCCTTGGAAAAACAAATTTTGAGTCATTGCCCCTGCTGATTTCATGACATCCAGTGTCACCCCTTCCCATCTGGTAGCTGTGAGAAGTATTTGGAGGCTTTTTTTCCCCTGAGGTTCTTACAGAGATTTCATATACACCTTCTTCCATTTATGCAAGCCTCTGCATTCAGGCTGTAGTAGGAAAGGCCATCCAAGGAGGATTTAGCATGAACACCTTTAGGAGAATTTAAGCCCTATTTGTATTTATTCCCATGTTCTCAGGTAAGACACTGCATACAGATAAGCCAGACTGATTTCCACTCATATAAAGTTTTACCTGGTAAACATAACTTTAAAATTAAAGCCAGACGTCTTACAAAGAACTGACTGTATTTTTATTGAGCTCTTCAGTGGGTTTTAACATTAACTGCATGGATTCATTAAGCCTTTTCCCTAAGGGCTATCCAAATAATACTGCTCATTTTAAACAGGCAAGCTATCATGCAAAAAACCCCACCAACCCCAAAAACCACAAATGAGAAATCCTGCAGGATGTCTTTGGAAGAAACTGTCTTGTAATCCATGTAAGAGCTTGAGTATTTCTATCTCAACTCCTTAAACAGCTCAAAGTCCACAAACATTTCAAATTTAAAAATTTAAAAATGGCACTGAGAACCTCAGTCTTACTGAGGTTTGTCCTGAATGGAATGGTGCTTAGCTGCAGTCTAGCACGTTTTACCATATCAGAGAAAGGTTTGACTTGGAGGTGACCTTAAAGATCATCCAGTTCCCACCCTCTGCCATAGGAAGGGACACCTTCCACTAGACCAGGTTGCTCAAAGTTCTGTTCAATCCCTTTAGCACTTCCAAGAATGGGGCAGCCACAACTTCTCTGGGCAATTTAATCCAGTTTACAAAGACACAAAAAGCCCCTCATACTTTAGAGATTACATGATAACTTGGTATTTTGGTTTCAGGCTGTGCTAAACCTCACAGTAGAAAAACTGTACTCATATAATGGATTAAAAATATCTTCTGCTTGGGAAAAAAAGGTTTTTTTGGGTTGAGAAATTATGTTAATCTAAAAAAACAACAGGTAAGATATTTCCCCAGTATGCTCTGGAACTACAAACTGTGGAAATAAGTAATATAGCCATAAGCCATGTTTTGAGAAAGACCTGTTGAGCTGCAGCACACTGGGAAATATGGGCTATCCATGATACAATCACATGGGGTATTTGCACTGACACAGTCCACCCACAGACTGTCTTTAGTTTAATGACATCACATTTATATAATATACTTCAGATTACTAACATTGCTCACCCACAAATCAGTGATGTGGAAAAATATACACACAGGTGGAAATGAAAAAATAAATCACTATTAGTGATTTACACACAAAAATAAAAAAAAAAATCTTTAAATAAATATTTTAGTCGCTTGCATAACTTAGGGTTTTTTCCTGGCCTTTTTTTCTTTAGTTTTTTTGTTTGTTGGTTTGTTGCAACAACAAAACAACTTAATCTCTAGGGAGACAGATGGGGGAAGCTTCCAGCTCTTAGGCTGAGGAAGTGAGAGGCAAACTTTCCACAAGACAGAGTTTGAAAGGGGCTCATCATTTTCCAGCATCACCTGGGAGGGTAGAAGCAGCAGAAAGCAACAGATGGAGAGACAGACTGGAAAAAGCCAAATAAACTCAAAGAACAGAAATAACAACCAAACATACCATGTGCTGGAAGAAAGGTAAAAAGGGAGGAAAAAAAAAAAGTAGAGACCAATGAAGGAAAAGAAGAAAAAGAAAAGGAAAGGACACCACTACAGCATCAGTAACAAAAAACAACAAAATCACTGGGGTATTTACCTTGTTATTTCTATACTTTGTTGCACTGCCATGACTTCATCTTTTGCACCAAAGGTTTCCCACTCTGAGCACTTGGAAAAAGCATCCTGATGTCCTGAGGCAGTAAGGCTGGAAAGAAAATGAAAATGCCTGAGTCCATACACTGTGGTAACACAGTTCCTCTTAATTTTACAGAAGGGGGCTAAGCAGAGAGAAGAAACCATACCTGCAGGAACATTTTCACTAAGGTTAGAGTGAAATCTCTACTAAACTGCCAAAATCCTTAGTGTTGCCTAAATCTACACACAAAACACAACCTGGGCTGTGTCTTCTGACACTTTGCAATGGAGTACTGTAAATATTTGCTATCATACAGCACAATTATTCTGACATGATCTCCCTTCCTCATTACATTGCACACATTTAGATAAAATTAAAGCTATTGACTAAGGGAGAGAAAAATACCAGTCATGTTCCAAAAGTCAGTCCATGGTATCAATGATTTCCCACATGGAGAATCACTTCATACCTTTCCAGTGCAGTGTGGTACATGTGCAGATAATGGTTTTTGCTCTCTGAAACCACAGAGGAGTCAGAATTGTTTCTTCTTCTGCGTTTCCATACTGGAGAAGAATTGGGAGAACAGGAACTACAAAAACAGATTTTACACACATAACACTTCTTATCTCTGTTTAAATGTTTATCACTGTCCTGCTAAACAACAGCATATGCTGCTGAGGAAGTTTTCTTTTGGGCTATGATTCCTCAGTCACACAGAGGAACCCTGAGGAAATCTCTCACAGTTTGGAAACAAAACCATTTTGAGCTTCACACACATCACCCCAGGACAAGATATTTCACTAAACAGGGAAGTGCCTGTCACAGTCAGCCTCCCTGCTGTGCTCCAGACAGGCACAACTCTAAGAAGGATGGGGACTCCTGCTCCTGAAAAAGCTCCTCTACTTTCAGAACATACCAGCAATGGTTAAAGAAACCTCAGTACTCTGCTGTATAAACTGAGAAGCTGAAAAAACACTGCATTTCCTTCTGTTAAATCATGTAATTCAGCAATGCTGGTAAACTTTCCATATTTATTGCTCTGTACCTCTGATGGATTACATTCAACAGCAAAGGTGTCAAACTCCAGAGCTGAGTATTAACTGCCCTTGCACACCAAACATTTCCTCCAAAAACCTGACAGCACTGACCTGTACAGAATTATTTCCCTAAGTTAAGCACAGAAGTTTGCTCTGATACCTCTCAGGTGTGTGGGCAGTCTGCCTGCATTCATCTTCACACTCATTTCTCATCTGCTTTTCGTCAAACACAAAGGAGCCAGGAGCATCCTCATCTTTGCAGAACCATTCCTGGGAACTACCTGAAGGTTCTGTACTGCTAAACACAGCAGGAAAAGAGAAAAAACTTTTAAAAACGATTAATCTGGCTTACTGTTCCAAACAGAAAACAATTTAGCTGCAGTAAGAAGTAACAGTTAATCCCATGTGACACCCAAATGATAGAAAAACTGAAACTTCTACCACAGGTCAATTCCAACACAGGTAAAACTATTTACACAGTGCAGTAACACAGGCAAGAGAATTCCATTCACTCTTCTCCTCCCAATTTACTAGTCCAAATCGTGTAAAGAATGACGTGGCATTAAGTAGCAGAACCAGCCTTGATATGGAAAATTAAACTTCTGAAAAGATAAAAATATTTCTTTCTTGAACACAGTTGCCACCATCCTGCAGAGAACACAGAAATCTCTCTCTCTCTCAACTACTTAAACATCTCAAATCCTCTCACATATTGTCAGTGTAGGAGACATGTGGCTCCACTGACATCAGGAAAAGGAAAGATGGAAAGTTATTCAAGTCAAGGAACAATAATTGCCAAGTTTCTGCTCGTGTCTGTCGCTTTCCAGAAAAGTAGCATTACCTTGTGCCCAGCAGTGTAAATACAAAGGGGAAGGCAATGTGCTGCTGCAGGCAGACCAAATGCCTTTCTCCCCATAACACCTGACTGCAGATTAACTTGGACTAAATAATTGCAATACCTTGAAGACTAATAGAATGGAAAACAAAGCATTCAAGGCTACTCCCATTGTTGAGTCTGATCTTTTCTCTCCCAGTCAGGAATGCTCTAAAGGAACTACAGAGCCCACCTTAAATTCCTTAAGCCCTGACTTGATTGACCCACAGAACATACACAGGCTGCAGATCCCAGGTTTCTTCAGCAGGAGGATCCCAGGCATGCAGTGCAATCTTCCACAGCTTGATCTGCCGGTCCCAGGACCTGCGGCTGTACTTCTTGAACTTGTTGGGAGTTGTAGGGTGAACCCCTGGAAGTCGCTGGCTCCTGGGAACACACAGTGACATTTGTTATTTCAGAGCATAAGGAGTGTTTTTCTTCAAAAGAATCCTCAGTCCTTCAGGTCACACAAGCATCAGTGGTCTAATAAAGAACCATTCATATTTTTAATCACTTCACTGAAATGTGTTACCAAAACTAAATCACAAAAGCAACAACACACCATAACGTGCTGAGTCAGACTGGAGGCTCATCCAGTCCAGCACTCTGACAGCTGCCAGAAGCAGAGCCCCACTGCCCATGAACAAAGATGAAACAGAAGCATAACTCACACTGCTTCAATATTATCCTAACCTCCAGCTCCTCCTGCTTTACTTTTCCTAAGTGCAGCTCCTTTTATTTAGTATTGGACTCAGTCTCTCAAGGATGGAGTTACCTTCCTCCCCAGCAGTCCCTGTAGTGCTGTGTTTTGTACTAATCACTAAAACAGAGCTGATAAACACACTGATTTTTGGGCATGACTGAACAGTGCTTGCACAGCTTCAAGGTCTTCTCCACTCCCCACCCCACACACAATAAGGTGAGAGGGAACACTAAGTTGAGAGGGAAAAGTGCTGGGACAGCTGACTCAAATTACCCAGAGATATCACACATCATATAATGTCACACTCAGCTGTAAAAACCACAGGAAGAATTTCAAGAGAGCTAAGGCTGTGTGCTATTCTACACACACAAACACCCACCAGGAACAACTAAGGGTTCACCTGGAAATCTGCAACACAGGACAACTTACTTTGGAACTTCTTTAATGTATCTGTCATATGCCAGAGTATTCTTGCCAAAATTGATCTGTTTTTGTCTTCTCCTCAGGACCACCTCATCAGTTTCCCTTTCTGCTGGATTGGCAGAGTTGCTTGTAAAAGAATTTGAAAATAAAAATAAAAATAAAGTTGAAAGCAACCTTAATAGCACTATAGGAATTTACATAAACACATATTCTAGAACTGCCCTCTATTCTTAATGACAGACAGTGAGCACAACTCTTACCTCCCTAGTTCACAGAAGTGAAAGCTCTGCTAATCAAATCACACAAGTAACTTGTGAGTTAAAACCTCTCAGTGCTACTCCCTCCCTGAAGCATCCTTCAGGCTTGATATGAAACAGCCTGTCTGTGGCTTCAAATCTTCATTACTGCATATGAACGAGCCAGGGACCATCAGATGGCTTTTGCTAAAACCAATGTAACAATAGGCAGCAAGAGCTCAATACCTACTGGGTCATTTTTTTATTTGATGTCCTCATTGTTTTGCCTTCTTCAGTTCTACCTTCCCAATTCAGGCAACTGGAAAGTGGCCTAGAATGTTCTGATGTTGCAGAGCTAAAAAATAATGAGAATTCAACATGACTTTGTTGCATGTTACACATTTAATCAACAGAAACATCAAGAATGGACAAAACCAGCTCCACAACTGTAAAACCATGGGCATGTTCCTTCTCTATTTCAGTTCTGAGGTGACCTTCAGCCTGTCCTCTTCTGTCAATTTTAAGGCCTCAACATTTAACAAGTCATGTGAATAATACAGAAGCAGATTTAGCTGACAGTCTTACTTTCCCTAAATGGTTTCACATCAACAGATGAAATTACCATGCAAGCTGATAATCTCATTGTAACACAGGACAAAGACCCCACACTGAAAAGGAACAAACCTACTCAGCAAAAGAGAAACACAAAACACTCCTGGCACATCCACTTAAGTCTCACACTCATGCCCTACTCTTAGTACTTTTTATGACCACATCAAAGACACAGAAAACACTCCTGAATACAAGGCCTTTCCTAAGCTCTTCAAAACACTAATTAATTCCTTAACAAAGCAATATTAAACATGCCATCAAAAATTAAAATCACCTTCATACAGTGGAATACTCAGAAATGTACGAATTACATAGAAAATATTTTCATGTACCCTTAGTAAAACATTTCCTCTTACATTCTGTTCAGTTTGCTGCACATATCTCAGCACTCACCACTTTCACCCTTGCTATCAGACACTAACTCTCAACCAGTCTCAATCACTTCCCCCACCTTGGGTCTTTAGTCTAGAATATCCAAAAGCCAAGAAAATATTCATAGAATTACCTAAGTATAGAGTTCTAGCTCATCTCATTTTGTCCTCAGGAATGGACTACAGGAAAAAAAAGGTGCTCACTAAAATCTGTAGTACAGCTCAATATACCAAGTGGACGGTGAAGAGATAAAGATGGTCTGCTCACTTTTACACAGAAAGATGCAGGAGCAAAGTGTAAGAATAACAGCAAATGGCTTCATTGGGAGTTTTATACTAATATTGAAGACTTCAGCAATAAAGGGCTCAAACTACTGCTTCAGCACACAGCCCTTCTCCCTTTCACTTTGAACACTTGCTAATGCTGTGGCAGGTATTTCCATGAGACACACTGGATGGTCTGCTTTAGGCATGATGCAGGTATCATCTCCTCACTCTGTGCTACTCCATTACAAGAGAACACTCAACCTAAACACATCCAAGCTTTTCTTGGAGTCCTAAAGAACAGCCCAGCAAAGGAGAGATTTAGAAAAAATGTACACTTATTCCTTACCTCTCCAGCCAGTGGTCTGAATGGCCACATTGATATTCCTCCAACACCAGAGAATCGGAATCATTGCAGTTTCTATGCTCCTGCTCCTGATGCCAGCAGTGTGGATGTGGCACAGAACTAGAAAAGAAGAATTTTCATCTAAAATCAAGTCACTGGTAGCCATTGAACATGGCCTCTAAAAATCAAAGATGGACAGTTTGATTTGGCATACAGATACATGATTCATATCAGCTTACTCAGGCAACACATACTTAACAATGGTCTTGGTGCAATTGCTGAGAAAATAAATAACTTAACAGAAAATAAGTACAATTAAGACATCAAAATTATGAATTGAACACTTAATATTTTGATAACAGAAAAATAGACTCTTTTTGCAAACAAATTGGTGGGGAAGAAAAACCTAATTGAGGACTGCTACCACCGTTTATGGACTTGTGGACATGTCCATCCTTGTCAGCAGCGTATTATTTGATATTTAATTACTGTTCCATCCAGTAGTAAACTCACAGAAAAGGCAAGTCCAGAAACTACATTTCAACATAATGGCTAGGGAGAAGTAGGTGAAATGTTTATGTGGAATCACTTTTACACAGGAAATTCTGGAGCCCTCACAAGGAAACCTGGGACAAGGAGCTGCCTCTAGTGCTCACAACACACTGGCAGCTCAGCCAGGGATTGCTTAAGGCTTGAGCTGTCTACATTCTCCTCCTTGGTTCTGTAGCCTTTGACACCTTAAATGACAGCTTACTAAACAAAACATCACTGTAGTGTCTCCCAACACCTGAGGTGGCTTCTGGGCTGAGGACGGCAGCTGCAGATCCACCCCACACCTGCCCGAGAGAACGCTCTGGCACGGCAGCGTCTGTTACACATTTTTGTATGTGTGACTAACAGCAAACACGCTGCTCTGTACGGGCCAGGTCTCTGCCCTTAGCTCAACAAGGAAGAATAAAGGATTTCTGATGTTTTACTCCTTTGTTAACCGCCCATGTTTTCTTTCCCTTCCTCCTCCACCCTGCCGGGCTTTGGGAATTTCCTGCTCCCAGAGGGCTCGAAGTTACCAGCACCACACAGCACGAACAGCACAAACAGCTTCCCCAGAATCACAGACCAGGCAAAGGCTCCACTTTCCAACCCGCTCAGTTTTCAGCAAGGCAATAAACGATTACAACCCATCCCTAACCACCTTAAACAATCACTCGGTTTAACGACTTGAAAGAAAACAATTTTTAAACCAGCTTAGGTACACTACAACACATACCATAAGTACGACACTGTTAGTAAGGGGAAATGATGACCGAAAATTATGTCTTTTAGAAACATTCCCGTATTTGCTTTGCACTGCCCGCCCCCTCCAGCCTGACACCAAGCCCCAGTGCTACCAGCCGGGCTGGGGCGTCTCGCCGAGCCCACACGCCCTGCCCGGGACTGCTGGCGAGTCCCTCGCCACTGACAGAGGAGGCCGCAGGAGACGGGGCCGTTTGCCGGAGGAGCAGGGGCTGCACACCGGCACTGCCTCCGGAGCCGCTCCGGACGGGCAACGCCGCACCCCCGCCCGCCCAGCGCTGCCCGCCCCGCTCTCCCGTTCCCCCGCGGCCGCTCTCACCTGCGCAGCCCGCCCGGCTCCGCTGCACCCGGGCGATGCGGCCCGCCGGACATGGCTGGGGCGGGCGGCGGCCCGGCCCGGCCCGGCCCAGCCCAACACGGCCCCGGCCCGGCTGCGGCGGCAGCGCAGGCGCGGCCCGTCCTCCCGCGGGGAGCGCAGGCGCGGCCAGGATAGCCCAGGACGGCGATGGTGCTGAGGGAGCGCTGCTCGGTCCGGAGGAGAGGAAAGCGTCCGGCGCCCCTGTGAGGGCACCGGCGCAGCTTCCCTCACACCAGGGACACCAGTGCCCTCACACCCTCTCCCTCTGGCTGCATCCCCGGCCCACTCCGCTCGCAAATGCAGGGAAAACCCAGCTCCCACATCACGGCGTTACCTCACGCAATAGCCAAGGGTTCATTTTGGGACAAGTAATGTTTCTCCTAGATGTCGTGAGGGCTTGGTGGCCACCACAGTGTACACGCTATAGGAATGTATCCCACATTTCATACCATTAATGGAATCATAGAACAGTTTGGCTTGAAAAGGACCCTAAAGATAACTTGCTCAAATATTTATATCTCAATTCCTTAAATAGCTCGAAGTCAACAAACATTTCTTAAGAAAGGCACTCTGAACTTTAGTCTTACTGAGGTTATTCTGACTGGAATGGCACTTAGCTGCAGGCTAGCTAGTTTCACAAAATCACAGAATGGTTTGGGTTGGAAGGGACACTGAAGACCATCTCCTTACAACTCGCCTGCTATGGCCAGGGACACCTTCCCCTAGAGCAGGATGCTCAGAGCCCCATCCAGCCTGGCCATGAACAGGATCCCTTCCAGGGATGGGGCATCCACAGCTTCTCTGGTCACCTCTGCCAGTGCCTCACCACCCTCACAGTGAAGAATTTCTTCCCCTGTATCTAATCTGAACCTACTCCCTTTCAGTTTAAAGCCATTCCCCCTTGTCCTGTCATGCCATGGCCTTGTCAGAAGTCCCTCTCCAGCCCTCCTGGAGACCCTTTAGGTAGTGGAAGGTGCTCCAAGGACTCCCTGCAGCCTTCTCTTCTCCAGGCTGAGCACCTTCTGCTCTCTCAGGCTGTGTCCACAGCAGAGGTGCTCCAGCCCTCTGAACATCTTCATGGTTCTCCTCTGAATGCACTCTAACAGGTCCACTACCACAGGAATGTGATATAGGAATGTGACAGATTGTTTATTGCTGGTGCTCAGTAATACATCTGAGCAAAGTCACAACGAAATAAGTGTTTTATATATTGCTACAATGTCAGTGCTACAATGCCAGTGCTTCCTTGGAAAAACAAATTTTGAGTCATTGCCCCTGCTGATTTCATGACATCCAGTGTCACCCCTTCCCATCTGGTAGTTGTGAAAAGTATTTGGAGGTTTTTTTTCCCCTGAGGTTCTTATAGAGATTTCATATACACCTTCTTCCATTTATGCAAGCCTCTGCATTCAGGCTGTAGTAGGAAAGGCCATCCAAGGAGGATTTAGCATGAACACCTTTAGGAGAATTTAAGCCCTATTTGTATTTATTCCCATGTTCTCAGGTAAGACACTGCATACAGATAAGCCAGACTGATTTCCACTCATATAAAGTTTTACCTGGTAAACATAACTTTAAAATTAAAGCCAGACGTCTTACAAAGAACTGACTGTATTTTTATTGAGCTCTTCAGTGGGTTTTAACATTAACTGCATGGATTCATTAAGCCTTTTCCCTAAGGGCTATCCAAATAATACTGCTCATTTTAAACAGGCAAGCTATCATGCAAAAAACCCCACCAACCCCAAAAACCACAAATGAGAAATCCTGCAGGATGTCTTTGGAAGAAACTGTCTTGTAATCCATGTAAGAGCTTGAGTATTTCTATCTCAACTCCTTAAACAGCTCAAAGTCCACAAACATTTCAAATTTAAAAATTTCAAATTTAATAATGGCACTGAGAACCTCAGTCTTACTGAGGTTTGTCCTGAATGGAATGGTGCTTAGCTGCAGTCCAGCAAGTTTTACAATATCAGAGAAAGGTTTGAGGTGGAAGGGACCTTAAAGAAATGGCCCTGTGGCTCTTTGGATGATAACCTGAAGCTATCACATTGAAAAATGCCTATTTTTGTACTCTATTAGTTTCATGTTCATTTGGATTTTTACCAAGTTGTTTCTCTAACACAGCTTTTAAGAAGCTCACAAATGTCAGAGGCATGTCAGATTACTTTGAGAATTTAGTTGGGGAAAACTACTTGTTTTAAGGAATATAAGTCAAGTACTATCATTAACAGAAATCATAATTTTGTTTTGGTAATTATTACTAAGTTTTTTAAGAGGCACTTCTGTGCATTAAAAGATGCAAGGGTATAAAACACTAATGACTGTTACTCTGTTGTACTTTTATATTGACAAAAGAGGTAGGATGAACAAAAGCAAAATTCCACTGAAGTGAAAACTTCCAGTCAACTCAGAGTAGATTCCACTGCAGTAGAAATTAGGAATTTAAAGCTTTTATTACATGAGATACTATTGGCAACTGACCTGGCATTAGTCTATAAAACCATCTGCACCTACCAGCATCTGAGATTCTCAAGGCCTTTATGATTTTAGCCTCACATTCTTTGCAATGAATATTTTTATTCTGAACAGGCAAAGTGCTGTAGGAACTGAATGGGGGTGGCAAAACCACAGCTCCAAAATCATACCCTCTCTTCTGCAACTATTTCAAGGACCACATCCCTTGTATTGGTGACACATTATGTAAACTTTTCAGAAGCAAATGTTACAAAATGCTGATTTGTGAAGGCTGCTGTGTAGTGATAGGTGCATGTCAGACACACCACCCTGCCCTGCAAGAACCTTCCAAAGGTTAAAAAATCCTGCAGAGACCATTTTAAATCTGGAAATAACTTTCCCACAGAAGTACTAAGGAAATATTTTAAATTCAATTGCTAATTGACTTCTAGATTTTTTTATTGGTTTTCAGACTTAGCAACAAATCTGCCTGAAACTCCAGAACTCCATTTAATTCTATTCAGATGAAGAGTAACGTGTCACTGAAGATCTCTTTGGGAAAGAGAGATAAATCCACACAACCTGTCTCAGTGTCAAATTTTCACTCTGTACATCCATAAAATCCAAAACAGCATGTAATGGAAAACAGAGAAGCCACTGTTATTAACAGGTAATTTACTTAATTGCATAGTAGATGTTGTCTATAAAGCAACTGAGATATGCTGAAGCAATAAGTGTTCTTTAGCTCAACCAGTTTGGACTTTTACAAATGAATATTATTTAAAAATTCCAAAGTTAAAATCCAACACCAACAATTAAATGTTAGTTTTCAAGCAATGCTGTCAGATCTGTCTTCAGTTCCTTACCCCTCTATGAATTCTTGCTTGCAGCCACATTTGTAACCATTTCCTGGCTGGTTGCAAGTGCAGGTAGGTGCATTCACCACCTGTAGCTCAGCTGAGACTCATGAAATGTTTCACAGCTGTACTTCCAATACTTGTACCATTTTTACATCCTGCCATCTGATCCTGCTCAAACCAGTTGCCTGTCATGGTAATCAAGAGGCTGTCATGTAAGCACTGGCATGCCACCTCTGCCCATGATTTACTGGTGAGATCCTTGTGATTATTCAGGTGGAAGGTATTAAGAGCTTTTATTCTTGTAGACCAAAGCTTTAAAGTATTTCTTTCTCTATTTGTCCCACCTGTGATATTAATTTACAAATTATAGCTCAGATGTTTGCTGCACGCTCTTCAAATGTATGTAAAAAAAAAGTCTAATCACCTAAAGAACATTGAAACCCTAAGCAATGTAGCTCCTGGAAACCAACAGATTTTAACCATGTATTAGCAGTGGAGGTAAATGGGTTGACAAATCCTTTCTGTTTTCAATAAAGTCATCCATCAAAAGGTATGCTAGAGGCAAATTAATGGAATAAAAGGTCCATACAGGACTTGTAAATCTTCAGGGATTACATTTCTCAGCCTACAGCAACCCTTTGTGGTAGATGTAGTGGAAGTAGCTCCTTCCAGCTGAAGGAACACAACTGGTGCACTTGTTTGAAAAACAACTGCAAAGATTAATAATAACTTTACAACTGGATTAAAGAATAACAAAAGTATCAATGAAGTCTAACCAAAGCAATTTTCTCAGTTAGCCCTTTATTAAAAAATCAAAACCCAAGTTAAATTTAAAAATAGAAAGAATTTAACCTACGTTAAAACCTGAAAAAACAACGGTACTGCAAATATAGGATAACCTTATTCCATCCAAAAGGTAAGAAAGGAAAACAGGGGTTTAAACAAAATTAAAATCCAGAAGCTGACATCGTGTGAGTAAAATCCACAGATAAGGTAAAAGTGGAAAGGAACTGAAAAGATTTACATCTGTTTTCAACACTGTAAAAGAAACCTTTAGAGTTTGTACCCTGGTCGAACATGAAGTCTCAGAAACAGATCTAGCAGGCCTTAAACCAAACCCACTATGAAACACAGTCAAATTAAAAAAGTTAAAACATACCCAAGTTACTACTCATCGTATTAGGCAAACATCTAGAATGCAAAACTTGGCTCGGCAAGTCGGGCAAGGCACTTGGCTCGACAGCCAGGTCTCTGGGTGCTGCTGGTCCTGCCTGCTGGCAAACCACTTGCCCATGCAGGTGAGGCACCACATGGGCCGGCAGTAGCACTGCTGGCACTCCCCCTCGTTGGGCTCCTGGCAGTTCTTGATGAGCTTGATGTTGGCAATAGTCTGCATACAGCCTATGCATGGCTCCAGCTCCTGAGGGAGGAGAAAAACCATCAAAGTTGTGAACTGCACAGAATGGTTCCTGTTACTGCTTTTTTAAAGGCTTTTAGAAAATCATCTGTGGCAGGACTGCCCCACCACAGGGTATCAAATGGTTTCACTAGAATGCTCTCTAACAAATGACAGCAAAGCTTGTCTCTGAACAGAAAACTCAGAACTGCTGCATGACACTACTGATTAAGCATAAATGACTGAAAAATAAATGTTCTTTCACTCTCTGAAGAGCTTCCAGCAGCCACAGCAAGGTAAGCAAGCAGCCAGATTTGTCATTCAAGCTGTTTTTCAAAAAATGGACCAGTATAAAGTAAGGAAAACAAACCAAAACACTGAAACAGCAAATGGCTGTTCCTATCTTCCATCTAAGTAAGAGGCATAAATGAGGAAACTAGGGCTGTACTGAACACAAGGATGCTCAACCTGAAGGTCCAGAAATGTACTTAATTTTTTTTTGATAAAATTGGAATAACTGATTTTGCCCACAGTTAATAATGCCACATGAACTTGCAGTTGCATATGGGGACAACATCTTGCTATGAAGTGTTTTACAATTAATAAACAATTATTAGCATTTCCCACATCTTCCAGCTGTCCAAGAACTTGACAAAGCTCAAAAGACAGCACACTGAATAGGCACAGAGACCAGAATCTGTTCAAAATGCTCCTGGTGGAACAAAAATCAGCTCTCTATGTGGTCTCTAGTTCCCATCTCTAGTGACTCTTCCCTTGTCAGCTCAAGTGCCTGCTCAGCTGCCCTGTGAGCTGGGCTGTGGAGCAGATCCAGATGAACAAAAGCTACTCAGATTTAACTTGTGAAATTAGGTCTTAGCTTTTAAGCAGGAAAAATTCTATCATAGAAAGATTAACTAACTTTTAAAAATATTAATGGAGCTTCAGAATGGGGGAAAATTCAATATTGTATTTTTAACGTCCTTATCATCATCTGTGATGTAATTTATCACCCAATGTCAAACCCAAGTTCAGCAGCTCAGCTGCCACTTAAATGTGTCACAAATTAAATACTCTCCAAGAAAGCAGCTTTAATATATTCTCTTTACTGTGACCATCTCTTTTTGCTGGCAGTGCAATCACACACACAACATAATGTGCAGACACACCTGATCCAGTTTTATTTTAGCTAGTTCACAAACCATATAAGCTGCACAGCACTGCCAAAGGTACCAACCCCTCACTCCATGAGCTGAACCAGTGGGCACAGACTCCCTGCAGGGTCACCAGTACTGGTTTAATTGGTTCCCTCTGGTACACTGGACAGTGCTGCAGTCACACTTCCAGCTGCTGCACAAGTATAATAATGACCAGGTCTCTGTGACTATTACTGGAAGTAGGACTCTGTGCTGTTATAATTAACACCGTATAATAATAGCCATAATAATTATAATCAAAGCAAACCCCAATTAAGAATTATTAGTTTATTTCAGCAGTAGATCCACCAAAACCTGGCTGTCTGGAAAAGCAAGCTGTATTGGAGCAAACTGCCTAAAGAACAGCAACAGCAGCTGTGGCTCTGGCTCCCCATAAATGATGACCCTGCACTTCTGCAAGTGCAAGGTCATCATTTCCAAATGTGTTCATGTAACATTTTAGTAGCAATTATTACAGGGGACTTTATTTCACAATGCCATTTCTCATGTCTCAAAACCATAATGCTCACAATACAGTTTGTTCCTCGTAGCAGGAACAGAAGTTAAGGTTTGTGATGAGTTTACTGATGCAGCAGGTGAGCATTTGTGAAGGAAGCATCACCCTGACTGAGCAAAGAGCACTTGGGTTCCTGGCATCACTGACTAGGATGCCTGACTGGAGCCAGCCTTGGCTGTGCACACCCTAAGAAATTGTGCTTGGCTGTATCTTCTCCGGAAGTTAAGGAATCTAGGTCATGTCTTCTCAGGGGCTTATCAGTATCACAAGATGAAACTCTAAGTCCTACAGCTGTACCCACAGCAAGGGGCACTTTAACCACCAGTCACACTCTAAGTAAGTGACTGCAGCTCCCAGGCCCATAGAGCTCTCCTGTAGGGCAGCCTCAGGTAGGTAGGAGACCTTACTTGGTATCCCTTACTTGGTATTTGTTATCTACAGAAAGGAGAGTAACAGTTTATATTAGATCTCAAACATATTTTATGCAAGCTAGCTGAATGATTAGAAATGTAGAGAGTAGCAGGGTGTTTAACTGCTGTTCAATTACTATTTAATTACTGACTGAATACTGCTTAATTATTAAATGAGGATTATTAAGCAGTAATCACATGATAAATATAATTTAATCATAATTTGTTATTTAATCCATATTTTTAATAAAACCTTTTTGTTAACCTCACAACCCTGAATTCTCTTAATAATTCACTGGAGATAGCCCTAGGTAAACATTTATCATTTACACAGTAATCACAGGCTCTATCTATATTGAAAGTATAATTGTTACAGTCTCACATGGATAGAAAGTTTCACCTGAGTGCTTGGAACGTGGTATGTCTGGTTTATTTCCACCAGAGATGTAAAGGTTTCTAAAAACAAATCACTAAGGCTTTGATGGATCACAACATTAGCTGCATTGCTGATAGGAGCACGGAGCTTCTCCCGGAGCTCCCCATACTCTGTGGAGTTCAACCTGAAGAAGAGAAGATGGAGCAAAATGTTACCATGATTATCCACCCAAATACCTTGATAGTAGCTTGCAGAGGTTAACATCTGAAGTGAATCCACAGGAAAGCTGGTACTTATTAGTCAGAATAAATACACAGAATTGTGTTTTCTTGTTTTCTTCTGCTATTTAGTTATTGGTTTTGGCACAACTTGGTCAACAGAACATGCTGTCCTCGTTCATATCTGTGTAAGATTGCCAGCAGGGTATGTCAGAGATCAGCTAAAACATCATACAAAACCAAAGGATTTTGAAGTAATCAGCATGAACAAAAAGCCATGTAGGTATGTAAATCATGCATTAACTGCACAATGCTGTTTGCACCATCTCTGTCACCTTTTTAATGCCTGTTTACTTAGACAATATCTAAATTCTCAATTATAAACTCCTGAGGAATTTAATTAGGAGAAATTAGTTGTATCATGCAGCAGGCATCTCAAGGTGATACAGTTCTACACAAGTAGAAGAGGAATGTCAATCTATCAGGTTCTGTGATTTTATGATACAATCTAAATCACAGAAATTTCACAAAGGTCACAAACCACTGCTGATTTAAGGCTGCAGCAAGCTGTGTTTCACACCAGCTGCTTCTGTAAATTAAATTTAAGTGATGTCCACAGCACTCAAGTGGCACCTGAGACCTCACACAAATCCTACAGTGATATATTACTGTTGTCATCCCTTTTTAAGAGTTCTGAACTGTAGTGTCAAAACTCTCCAGCTCAATGTTTCCACTCATTAAACAGCTTTCAGGGAGAAGTCCCTGGAACACTGCCCTCATTTTCCTACCACTCTCTGAATTCCCAGAGCCCAGCACAATGCAAGGCTGGCTTAGTTTTTACTGCTACGGGATAATGTCACTTAACAGATGCTGTCCATACAAATCAGAGACATTTATAACCAGAGGAACAATTCACACTGAACAAGCAGAGAAATGTGGCCCACCTGCACAAAAGCATTTTTCTTCCAGAAACACCTCACTATATTTGATTCTGATTCTGGATATATACAATGACCCTGTATGATTCTGCTACATTCTAGCAGAGATTTACTATCACTGACATCTTATTAGAACAGCTTTTAAACACTGTTCTTGATGCTATTCTGTTTAGTCACAAAATACAATTTGGGCTTAGGACTTTTTTTCTATAAAAGGAATTGTCAAACAAGTCATGTTTTTCTCAGCTGTGGTGTATTCTGGCACTGAAGTGCTTGCAGAAGAAAATCATTAATTGTTTAATACTAATTTGGTCATCACTGTCACAGGTCTATAAAAGTCTCTTTTCTTAGCATTGTCATGCTGACCTTAACCACCCTCTTGTTCTGAGTTCTGTTCACCTGGATCTCTACCATAATCACCTCTTTGCCTTCCTCGTGCCTGTCCCATTGCACACCTACAAGTCTGGTGATATGCATGCTTTTAAGTACCTAATAAATGCTCCTGACATACAAATTTACAGCAAAAAGACACCTTTTCAAATGTAATTTTAGGAGCACTAAGATGGCTTTTAATAACACAACACCAAGGACTTGAGCATCCTTCTACTCAGAGGTTTCTGCCAAACTTGTACTTAAGCCTGGTTACACAGAGACCGATGAGATAAACAGCATGGGCCCTTGCAAAACAAGCCCTCACAGTTCACAATTGTTATGATTTATTGTTATGAGAACACCTAAGTCAGAAAGGGACCAACATTTCTTCCTTGTTTTAGGGGCAGTTGGCTTGCAGTAGCTCAGTGAGAGCTCTTCTGAGCAGTGATGAAATTGTGGGCCTTAAGCACAGGGAAAAACCCAAAGTCATGGATGAACAACAGTTTTAGACAAATAGCTATTTCTCCTCACCCAAAATTTAAAAGACTAAAAATTCTACCTTTCATTCCTGTTCTCCATCTCTCACCTAATTTTATCCAGTTACTTCTTTCTGCATCCAGCACAATCCTCTCCCTAAGAATGGATCAAAGAGGCCAATCCCTTTGTTTATCCGTTGTGTATTCAGTGTTGCACTAAACAACCTTCCCTGCACTGCATGGCAGAAATGCACATACAGCAGCCCTGAACACCAGGCAGGGACCAGAAAGGAAGGGATGAGTCTCCAGATTGGTCACAGAAGTGCTCCCTCAGCACCATCAAAACAGCACCTACGTAACATAACAGGTTTAGCAGTCGTTTTACCGGATATCGAATGCCTTGACGTAGGGATTAACGCTGGCAACGCGGATGGTGAGGAACTGCACGGGCACGTTGGAGTCTGGGGTGAGCTCGTGCTGTCTGGAGTCTGTCACCGTCAAGTGAATGTCCTGCTGCTGGGCAACATGTAAACAGTAGGTGGTCACTTTAATCACCCACGTGTCCGTGACGATCACCCTGGCTCCTGGCGCCCCGGTAGCAAATTTGTCGATTCTCCTGAATTCTGTGTTGATGGAAGAAGCTACTGCCCTCCAGCCTGACTGTGGGAGGGCGTGAACAGCGAGTGTCCGGGCTAGTGGATGATTATTCCAACCTTTCCGGGACCAGTAATATGCCAGGGCACTGGTGATTGCTGGGAGGAGAATGGCGAAGAAGAAGAAAGTTTTCCACTCTTTTGAAGCCAGGTAGAAAAAACAAAGATGTTTTTCAGGTGCAGCAAAGCACATACCAAGGTAATAACCTGCAAGGGAAAAAAGAACTTACTTTCAGAAAACAATTAAATATCTGCAAAAGAGATACCCTTGAATCATATGGTTATCTAACCAGTGAGCTCACCTCCAAGAGAGGTATTGTATTTCTGGATGACTTCAAAGTCAAGCCTCTTGTCTCAAGCAAGCTGAGGTAAATTCTTAGGCATCGATGACTTTTACCAGAATTATATACCTAAAGGAAAGCCATCTGAATTTGGTTGTTAAAAAAAATTACCTGTGCGATGCCACTTAGTTTTAGGAGAATTATATGGCTAAAGGAAGCTGATTTGCATTCCTTGGTTAAATCACAGAAGATGATGCACTGGAAGGGACTCACAAGGATCATCAAGTCCAACACTTAGCCCTGCACAGGACACCCCAGGAGTCACACCATGTGCATGAGAGCATTGTCCAAACACCCCTTGAACTCCATCAGGCTGGAGTCAGTGCCCAGCCACCCTCTGGGGGCAGAATCTTTTCCTGATATCCCACACAAAACCTCCCCTGACACGGCTTCAGGCCATTCCCTGGCTCCTGTCCCTGTCACCAGAGAGCAGAGATCAGGGTCTGTCCCTCCTGTTCCCCTCACGAGGAATTTGTAACTGCACTGAGGTCTCCTCTCTGTCCCCTCCAGGCCGAACAGACCAAGTGCCCTCAGCCTCTCCTCACACGGCTTCCCCTCACGGCCCTTCACCATCCTCGTGCCCTCCTTTGGGCACTCTCTGACAGTTTCATGTTTTTGTTATCTTGTGGCACCCAAAGCTGTCCCAGCACTCGAGGTGAGGCCGCCCCAGCCCCGAGCAGAGCGGGACAATCCCTCCCTTGCCCGGCTGGCCATGCTGGGCCCGATGTCCCCGGCACAGGGATGTCCCTGCTGGCTGCCAGGGCACTGCTGGCTCACCTTCAACTTCCCACTGCCCAGGAGCCCCAGGTGCCTTTCCCTGGCACTGCTCTCCAGCCCCTCATTCCCCAGGCTGTACTCAAACTGCAATTCCTTTGTGAGTGCATGTGCAGCGCTGCAGCCCGCTGGTTACAAAGCTCGGGGGCTCACTCCGGGAAGCCGGGGCGCTACTCACCGAGGGGCAGCAGGGAGTGCGCCAGCAGCGTGCCGGTGCTGCGCCGCAGGTGGTACTGCACGAAGGCCGCGTCCTCGCTGCCCAGCCAGGCGGACAGCAGGCTCTGCACCGTCAGCCCCGCCGAGCGCACCTCGTCGGGCGGGAACACGAAGCACACGGCGAACACAAGGTAGGCCAGCGTGAAGGTCACCGCGGGGCTCTCCATGCTGCGCCCCGCGGGGCGCTGGGGTCCCCGGGAGCGGTAGTTCCCGCCGCAGCCCCGGATGCTCCAGCGGGGAGCGGTGCTTCCCGCCGCTCCAGCGGTAGTTCCCCCGCAGCCCCGGATGCTCCAGTTGTTGTAGTTCCCCCGCAGGCCCGGATGCTCCAGCGGCAGTTCCCCCCGCTCCAGCGGCAGTTCCCGCCGCACCCCCGGATGCGCGGCGCGGGCGCTGCCGGGCTGGCAGGGCCGCCGTGGCGGGACCCGCCTCTCCTCGCACGGATGGTCCCCGCCCCTCCATCCATCTCCTCCCGCCCCTCCGCGCCTGCCCGGCCGCCAGCCCCAAGCCACGTCCGCGTTCCAGCCGGGGCCGGACCGAGCCCGCACCCCGCGGCCGCCCAGCCCAGCCCAGGCCAGCCGGGACGCGCAGCCCCTGCCCGTGGCCCCAGGCATTGTCCATGCTCGAGGTCATGCTCCACAGGCCTGGCAGAAGGAACCGATTCCAGTTCTTTATGCACGTAAAAGAGCTCTGCTGGATGAGGGCAGCGTCTTTCTGAAGCAGGGAAATGGCCTGTTTTATTTAAGCGTCGGGAAAAGCTTCTCTTTGCTTTTCCTTGTGTATTTTATGTAATGTTTTCTAATATTTTCTAATAAGACAGGGATGTAGCATCTTAAAATGCCTTAAAGGGAGGTGTGTTTCAAGCTATCTTCGTACACCCCCAAACACAGTAAAGGGAGAGGCCTGACAGGAATATCTTGTTACTATTGAAGTATAAACAATAGCAAATAGCCACAAGATTTGCTGTTTCTTACAGAATGTAGGAAACCCCCTGCACACATCCTGTTATAACCGCAAACTTCCATATTTCTCTCTTTTAGAGAAAGAGGAGATTGTATAACTGGAAAAGCACAGCACAGAAAACAGCATGTGATGTTATATGCTACTAATGATGGAAAACCAAGTAAATACCACCCATGGAGTGTGTGACATTCTAATGCTGGCAGATGGCTGATGCGTTGCTGCTGTGATGGAGATCGGGAATTCATGGTGGTTTAGTGACTCTTGAGGATGGTTAAATCAGTAAAAGCATGCTTGGATTCTGTGCATCTTACTTCATTCTAAAAGACATCATTGTTAACTTTATTGTTTTAACAATCACTTCGTTGTTGCTGTTTGATGACTCAACAGTAAGGACTGTTTTAATGTGCTAAATAGACTGTGAAGTCCAGTAATAAAAAACGGCTTGTTGAAGCAGCAAGTTTTCTTTCTGTGATTTCATGCAAAAGAATGAAGCAGAACAGCTGAGACTGTAGAATCATAGAAACGTTTGTGTTGGAAGGAACCTTAAACTCATCTCATTCCAACCTCCCGTCATGGGCAGGGACACCTTCCACTAGCCCAGGTTGCTCAGCGCCCCATCCAGCCCGGCCCTGAACGCTGCCGGGGATGGAGCAGCCTCCGGAGCGGGTCTGTCCGTGGGGACATGGGGCAGCCTCCGGTGCGGGTCTGTCCGTCGGGACACGGGAACACGGTGCAGCCAGCAGGGTTTGTCCCGGGCGGAGCCGCACCCGCACCGCCCGCTCTGCCCGCGCGGGGGCGGGCTCGGGGGGACGCAACGGTCACGCGTGGCGCTGGCCCCGCCCCTCCGCAGGACGCTTTTCTGATTGGCGGGCGCGCCCCGAACGCCGCTCCCTCATTGGCGGGCCGGGGCTTCCGTTGGGTTTGAAATCGTGAGGCGGCGGCGGAGTGGCTGCGATCGGTGGTGGGTGTACGGTGCTGTCGCGGCTGAGCGCCCTCAGGGCTCGACCTGGGATCTGCCGGCAGGTATGGGCGCTTGGGGGACCCCGCTGTAAGGTGGTGTGAGGCTGGGGCGAAGTGTTTGGGTTTCCCTTTGTGAGACTGGCTGCTGCAATCTCGGTGAGCCCTCTGCGAGGGAGGGGGAGGGACAGGCTCGGGGAAGTTCGGGCTCTGTAAGCGCTTGAGGCAATGTGGGGCTGGGAGGGGCTATGTCGGCACCTCTTTGTGAGATTGGAGGGCTCGGGGACCGCTCTGGGAGCTTGGGGTGCTATAGGGGTGAGCTGTGGGGCCTCTTTGGGAGCTTGGGGTTGGGGGAGGGTTCAGGGGCCTTTCTGTGACCCTGGAGTGCCGAGGTTACTCTGTGAGTTTGGGGGAAGGCTTGGTGACCCCTCTGGTCTTGGGATGGTTTGAATTTGATGGGGGGCTGGCTGAGGGCCCCTCAGTGAGCTTGGGGTGCTGTGGTGTTTGGGGAGTTTAGCGACCCCTTTGTGAAATTCACGCTTGAGGTGCTGTGGGACCGGGGCTATCTCCTTGTCTAGAGGTGTCTGGGGCAGCTCTGTGAGTTTCAGATTAAGATATTTGAGGGTTATTTCTGTCAATTTAAGGATGAAGAGAAGGCAGGAACTTGGGGGTACGGGGTGGAGCTCAGGTGCTCCGCCCCACTGAAGTGGGGGGCGAGGTGAGGCTCTTGGGGCCATCTCTGTGTGTTTGCAGGATGGTATGGGGTTGATGGGAAACCCGGGGTGAGACAGGAATAAAGAGGGACCGAGGCAGGGTTGGGTTTTTGGGGTTTTTTTTGGAGCTTGTTTTTTTGACTTAAAACATGTCTCGGTGCCATGATGGGCAGGGGTGGACCTGCTGCTCCTTCCCTGGCCTTGCTGCTCCTCCCCTGCAGTCAGGAGAAGGTGATTATGAGAGAGCTGCTTCTCAGGAGAGTGTTTATTTGTTCTGAAGTGAGATATTTGCACTAAAATAAATAAATTCATCAGTCAGCTATGTGTTAGTTTGTATGGAAATATTCACAGCACGTACCAATTTGCTTTGCCAGCAGCGAGTGCTCTGCATATTGGCTGCTGGAGGAGTTCAGAAGGATAATTAAGTATAAAAATTCCATCTCTGCCCTGCATGTTCAGTGGCTTTTCAGGCATTTGAGACCACGTTGGTGTTTTGGATATTGTGTCCTGGAATTTGTTAAACAACAGGTTAGGTTGAAGCACTTTACAAATGATAGTTATCTGAGGATTAGTTACCTGATGTCATGTCACTGAATTTATGTCAATTCTGAACTGTAGAATGGCAGGTTCTGGTATGTGCCACATAAATATCCTTCCAAAATAAGGAGCATTTCCATTTTTGTGAACTTTGATAGATCCATGGAAAAGTTTGGGTTGAAAGGGACCTTGAATATCATCTATGTCCAACCTCCCTCACAGGAACATGGACACCTTCCAATAGACCAGGCTGCTCCAAGCCCCATCCAGCCTGGCCTTGAGCTTTGTTTTGCAATGGTGGGAGAACCTTCTGCCTTTCATAATACTTATGTGCCTCAGATGCTGATCACTTCAAACAAAGATATGAATTAGGCCACCCTTTCACTTTGTCACAGCTGCTAGCTAATGAACTTGTGGAATATTATTTGGATCAAATCTTGACTGCAAATTTTTAAAATAAAACAATAAATTACTTTTAGTATTTTAATCCTAGAAAGAAATTTGATTTTTAGATTTAATATCTAAAGTGGTATATGGTGTCAATTTGCAATTAGCAATGGTGCACAAGTAGCTCAATGACAAAGCTGAAAAAGTCTTTAAACAACCCTCCCCTGCTTATGGAGCTTGTTTTAGAAGGTGTTGACAACTTTACCATGTCCTAGGCTTGCTTCTAAAGTAATTACAGTAAAAAATACAATTTGTAAAGATTTGCTTCATCTGTTGTCTCAATTTTAGTTTGGAATAAAGGAAAGCAGTGAAGTTCACTTCAAGTTCTACAAGTGGTTAATATAAAAATGCTTAATACAAAGACCAAGCTGAACTGAAGCATTAATATGATGAATAAAGAAGGAATGAAGAAATCACTAATACTGGCATGCTTTGCATGCCATTGCTTCTGCAGCTATTGTTTGCATTCCATTGCTGATTGAAAGTGCTACTGTCAGGCTTGCAGGCAAAGCAGCTGAATTCTATGGAAAGTAGGAAGCAAATTTTCCCATAGGGATTAATGCCTACATTAATGTGCAGAAATGTTTGCAGGCTTATGTACAGAAATTTAAATACATAGGGGCAAGGAGATTGAAAGCATGACTTAAAATTTTCAGTCCAAGTGTTCTTGTTACCTCTTTATGACACTGAAAACAATTGTATGTATAGATTAATCCTGAATATATGATGGAAAAACAGGCTAAGGATTACATGTTGGGTCAAATCAAGCATTTGAGATCACTTAGAATGGTTACACATTGCAGAAAGTCAAAGTCTCTTCCACTTGATACTGGTGATCTTGCACAGGTGATAATACATCAGCTCACATGAAATAAATTGCTTTGACAGCGGTTTTCCAGGTAAATAACTGCACAGGTGTCATTCTTCATGGACAGTGGTTATGCTTAGATCTTCCTTGCCTTCTGTCCAGCTCTTTTTTTTAAAAGCAGCTGTGCATCACTGAGTGATAGTGTTAAACCTTTAAGAACAGCAGTGGCTCCAATGGGAATAAAAAGCAGGCAGAGTTCAAATACTACATGGTGGCTTGCCTGGTGTGTTTTAAATGTGCTTTCTCTCTAGTTCTAGTTTATTTTCATCCTTAATATTAGTTGCAGCCCAGGCTTTAGTTTCAAGTCTTTCACATTAGTACAATTAGACCAGTATTTAACAGTCTACTAAAGCTTGTGCATGTCCAGTGTAAGAACAATATTTCAGAAACACCTTTCTCATGATGACTTTTCTCACTTGCATACCAGTAATGTCTATGCTGCAAAGGATTCCTAAGTACTATCTGCTTTACAAGAGCAGCATACACTCAGTGCAGGAAAAGGCTGATTTGGTTCAGGACTCTGATCCCAAACACACCCTAACTAACCACACTTGTTTCTGCTGTTAGCTGGGGTGCAATGTAGTAATGAGAGCATGGGAGTAGAGAGATGATTGTCATCTCTCATGTGGCCCTTGCAGGAGCAGTTGTGCTGCTCAGCTGGCTGCCCTGTCACAGGACACACGGCTGAACGTCACTGCCTGAAGGGGCTGGGAGGGAGGAAACACTGCAGGTGACAGAGCTCCCTTTAGAGCACAGGCAGGCTAGAATGTGAGCTGTAGAAGGCATAATATCAACAATTAGCTTCTCAAGCCCTTACCAAAGCAGAGGGGCTGTAAGTGCTGCTTTTAGGTACTTCAGAGTCTCCTGAGATAGACCTTTCCCTGCGAAGCCCTTCCATGCTTCCAACTTTCCCTTTGAAGCTGTTAGTCCTGGCTAGCCAGTGCCAGGCTGCCAACTTCTTCCATTATCTCCAAGTGCATCTGGCTGACCACACCCTCTCATTCATGCTGCGGTGCTGTGTGTGTTGATGTCCTAGAATGAGTCTGCAGATTTTAAATGCAGAAAATGGAGAAAACGGAGGAAGCCTTAAGGATGATTTAACAGCGGAAGACTGCGACTTTTTCTTTGCGCCGCCGGAACCCACAGGGAGACCTTCTATTCTCCGCCTGTCCCAGAAAGAAAACTTGCCACCAAAAAGTGGAGGAAAAGTGATGAAGGTAAACTTCTGGTTCTGTATTCTTTTTATTCTTTCTCTTTCTATGAGAGCTGCCACTGAATGCATGTGCTGTTTGGTGTTTGAAAAATACTGTGCTCATATTTTTCCTTTTTCTTTCCCCCCCACCCCTTTCTTAAAGGTAACCTTTCAAACTCCTCAAAGAGATCCTCACACTAGAAAAATTCTGAGTCCTGCTATGACAGACAAACTTCAGCCTACTTTTGCACTTGACGACTGCCGTGAAGATGTGGCAGATGATGTTTTATTTACACCCCCTGATGCTGGGTGAGTCGTGTGTTACCCATCTGGGGCATGCTCAAGTTAACATTCCCTAATTTAATCCTGGATAGTTAAAGTATAATATTCTATAGCAAGATGTAAACTATGCAAGAAGAACAAAATTAAGATTGACCAATGCATGAACTTTTCCAAGGAAAACTGTCATTACTTTTAAGAAATTTTATCTTGATTGTATTATTAGTTATTGAACTTTATTCCTTACTCCTCTGTAACTGATTTCATTAAGGTAGCTTATGGTATGGGTAAATAGCTTGAGAAGAAATACTGTAAGAAACAGTCTTGTATTCTCTACTTGATGTAAGGTTTCTGTGTGAGAATACAACTATTCTGAAGCTAAGCCTTAAAATATCTTATCTTGTATGTGAAGTACTGTTGTATCTTGAGGAGTAAAATCTAAAGAGATGAATCTTCTGAAGGGTTAGCTTGGATTGACACCTTGAGTCAGAGAGTATGAAGATTTTCTTTAATCTAGCAGCACAAAGTGAATATACCATCAGTCACAAGTGTAAACATGTTTATGTGCCTTTATAGTCTAGCAGCCTTAGTCTCAAAGTGGCTCATAATAGCTGTTTGTAGAAGAGCATAAAATCTGTAATGTTTCAATTTGGTGGTATCATGACAATATTAAATGCAAATTTTGTTAGTGCCTTTTAGCCCCCCCTTTAAACTAGCATAGACATCTGTAATTCCCACCAGCAAGAAGTTTCAGGTCTTAGTTTTGCCTTCTGCAAGCAAATACACCCTTTTATTTGTTTTTAACTACCCAATACTTTCATTTGATCTGTGTTTTTGTTGTTGGGAGGGGTAGAAAGGGAAAAAGGTGGCAACACTTAAATGTTTAAGTGTATATGTTTGCTTCAGCTGTTTATTTCCATGTCCAGTCTAGCTCAGAAAGCTATTTCTGAACTAATCACCACAATTAAATAATGTTATGGTATTTATGCCCCAAATTCATTGTATGCACAAATAAACAAAGATTTAGTACTTATGAAGTTCAAGTGAGTTTAAAGGATCAGCACAGAATTGCTTTAGTTAGGGCATGATTGTATCAATGCACTGCTTGTGCTGAACGTGTCCTCTCTGGTTTTAAAATGTGAGGATTCGTTTGTAACAAATCCGTGAAAGGGCTCCGTGTTGCTGAACGGGGTCACTTTGGCCCGGGCACAAGCGATTGGCGTTCCAAGCAGGTGTCTCGCTCCTGCCTGGCATTTATTAGGTTAAACGCTGAAGGAGAGTGGGAGGGACCTGAGTAGTCGCAGCCTGGGGCTGAGCTATTGCCGGGAAGAGGTGCTCAAACCGGGTGAGAACAACTTCTTCAGCTCTTACCTCCCTCCTCTGCTTTCGAGTTTATCAAAGTGGAGTTTTTAGTGAGTGGCTTTTAATCATGTTCTGTTCTGCAGCAGATAAGGATGGCATATAGAAATAATAACTTTATGGAGGGACAAAACAATGGGAGGAAATCCTCTTTCAGGAAGTAATGGCTTAACTCTCTGTAGTCTGAGGCTAAGCTTTCAGAAGTTGTGTGGAGTTTGGAGAAATAAAGTGGGCAGCAATAACTTGTAGAATATTCAGCAATAGCGAGTACACAAACTCTTTAATCTTTGTCTTTCACTAGAAAATCTTAACCATTCTCTTACTGGAGAAGTGTTTTCTTGTGTATTGCTCTGCTCTTCACATGTGCTGTTGTACAGAATTTAGAGTGCCTGAAGTTCAGGGTCTGGTTTTGTATGTAGGCCCTCAAAAATCAAATGGTGGTGCATACTTTCAGGGGGTAAAATATTTGCCAGACTGCCCAGACAAAGTAATGACTAGTGTGGGAGGACCTGAATCATGACTTGGTTTGGTCCCAGACTCGAGTCTGTCATGACTCACATGGATCTGCATGAAGATGGTACCACAAGCTGTGTTTGTTTTTGAGCTGCTGACTGTCAATAACTGCTCCTAAGCAGTGTGTGTTTCACTGCCTGGTGAAAGGGCAGTGTCCAAATGCTGTGCTGGGTGCAGCAGTCTCCAGGGATGACCAGCATGAGGTATCAAGGCTGTGTAGAACAGGTAGCTTAGGAACACTGGCTAACTTCAGGGGTTGATCTCCCTATGTTTCATAAGTACCAGAGCTCATAAGCCTTGGCTGTTTAGGTGACAACTGAATTTTTGCTGTTATATTTTGCTGTCAGCTGTCATATTGCAAAAAAAAAACAAACCAAAAAACCCAACTGATTACTCTGACCGTGCAAATCTACTTGTGCAAATTTTTCTAATTTCAAACTATGCCTGCAAAGTAACTGTCTTTTTTTTTTTTTTTTTTTAATGCAGCACATGTCAACAAAAGCCTGAAGCTGAAACAAGCAATACACAAATGCCAGAGAAGGTCAGCGTGGCTGCTTACCCAGATGATGAGATGCCAGTGAGGAGTCGAGGTTCCTACAATCTTGATTTTGATAACTTAAATGACATCAATCCTTTTCAAAGTTCAGTACAGTTGCCTCATTCTCCTGGAAATCTGCAAAAGTCTCCTGTAAAAGTATCCAGTAGCCCTGAGAAAACTATTGAAAAAAGTAATGATTCTCTTCTGCAGGACGATGCAGCTCCTTTTGCTTCAACCACAGCAAGTACAGAGTGTTTAAGTGAAGACAAAGCTCTCATCTCTGAAAAACAATCTGCACTGAGTGAGCTGGAGTCTAACAAATCCAAGCTGTCACCTAAGCAAGCAATTGGTGGCTCTGAGCAGGGTGTGAAGTCTGCTTCCACAGATGCAAGCCAGACTGAAAATTCAGTGGTATTAGCAGAGGCACCTACACCTCCTGTGCAGTCACCTGGCAGCTTAGGTCCCAGTAGTTCTGATGTGAGCAACTCTTTTAAAACTGAGGAATCAAAACTTCAGAATGTTTCAGTAGCAGAACAAGCCTCTGCACAAGAGTCAAAGCCTCGTGAAGAGCTGAGTGTCTCCAAAGAGAAACCTGCAGAAAAGCCTGATGTCACCAAGGTTGGACCAGTAAAACTGGAATTTGACTTTGATAATACCACTGCTAGAAAACCACCTCCTAAGAAACTAGGTAAAAGACCTGGAATTAAGCCACCTTCCAAAAAAATTCCTATTACCAAAACAAAACCAGAGAATACTGAAGAGCGAAGTAAAAGTAATGTGGAGGATGAAATCCCTGTTCCTAAAGCATCTTATCAGTTTGATTGGGACAAACTTGATGATCCAAACTTTAATCCATTTGGAGGAGGCTCTAAAATTTCCACCTCACCCAAGTGTTCTAAACCCAGCCCTCAGAAAGCTCACCTGCCAGAGGAACAGGAGAGTGCCTCACCAAGAAGGGAACCTCTTCCAGTGGAGCAGGATAACAGGCCAAGTACCTGTGAAACTCTTGAGAAAGAAGAACCCAAAAATGTGTAAGTGAATCTGTAGCTGAATGCAGGAGCACCTTGAATTCATGTGAGCAAAGTTAGATAGTATCTCAAATTAGTCCACTCCTACTTCTTAGACAGCATCCCTCCCAGGCTGGCAGAGTCTGTTGTAATCTGTAACACAGTTAATGTTGCAACAGGAAAGATCATAACTGGGAAGGAAACTCCTGAGATGACTAGCTTTAGGCAAAAGGTGTTTTTAAGTCTGGGAGAATGGGAGAGAACAGGCTTAGGTGGAAAGAGCATTGTTCAAGGGGTGCTTTCCCCACTTCTCCAAGATTAAAGTGTGGAGAATCAGGTGACTGCTACTGTCTTTAAATAAAACAGGGAAGTAGGCAGCAGTGTTGTGCATGGTGCAACATGGGAAGGGATCAGGCAGTTTTGTTCTCTGCTGAACTCTTCTGTTTCTTCCCTGCATGTTCTTTGTATCTAAATGCTATCTCTAGTAAAAAGACCTGGCTCTGAAGCTGCATTTTTCTTGGCAGCACACAGACTTTTTACTGGAGGATGGAATATGTTGTTACCTTTCCTAGAAAGTCTGGTTATTAATGTTACTATAGACAGGTCAGGTGCTTGCCAGAACTAGACTGGCACAAATTGTTCATTTGACAGAAATGTTTGCACTCGTGATCCCTGTAACATGATCTGTTACTGTTTACCAAGGTGAAAAGTTTACTTACTGCTGACAGCACAAGTGGAGTATTGGGCTTCTCTAATGAAGTTCACACCAATAATCACAACATGGCCTTGGAAAGAGGAGCAGGCTGCTTGTAATTCTGTTCTTAATTAAACAAAGAGCCTATCTTGAACTTAAAAAAAGCAATGAGCCTAACAAATGAAAATAAGAGAGCAGTGTTAAGTGAATAGAAATAAATGATGCTGCTGTGACTTTCTGCTTCCCAGGAAACACTGCTTCTCATGGTGGGAGAGCTTTCTGTCACCTAAGTTGTCACCAGGCAAGACAGTAAATTTACATCCCCACCCTCTGTAAAGTTTCCTGTACTGTGGCAGTAGAACCTCTCAAGGAAGCTACTTTTGTTCAGTTCATCTGATAATACAGAATTTGAACTGTGTGATGTCAATACTGATTTTTTTTTTTTAATTTATTTTGTTTGTTTTCTTTAGGGAAATTGTTGAGCAGAGTGTGGTAGAAGACATGCCAAAAGCTCAAGAAGAGAAGCCAGGAGTTCAAGCAGAAACTGAACTTCCAGGAAAAAGAGAAGTGGTAAGGTATAGGAAAGACAGACAGATCTTACAAAGTTGTTCCATGAAACAGAGTTCTCTGGCTTAATGACTTAATCTTGTGAAAGCTATTTCTGATATTTTGTCTAAGAATTGGTGGGTTTATGCATCTTCAGCAGCTCCAGAAGGAGTGTCAGCTGTGAAGACCTGTGTTTTGAAGGTAACATCAGAGACAGCCAAATTGGTGCCTTGGTGTTTAGTATCTTTTTTGATCAGCAATTGCATATAAGGACAAACATAAAGGTGTGGCTTCTAGAAAAGTGACTCCTGAGCTGTGCTCACTGTTGGTAGTTTAATTTTTATGCTTGTGAATTCTTGTTTTATTATATTGGCTGCCCAGTTAGTTCATGACAAACCAATTTGATCATTAAAATGATTTTCATTACATTTAAAAATAATTATTTTAACAATTAAAAGGATTTTGGTTTTTTTTTTTTTGTCAGGAGAAGCAAATGAGCCCATCTAAAACGTCTCCAGCTAAGGTTGTCCCCTCTCAAGATAATTTGGTTTCTACTGACAGTGGAAAAATGGCAATGTTTGCAGAAGAAATTAAACCTAGTTCCCCTAGAATTGAAGGAACAGCAAATGAGACAGCTGGTGCTGAACCTGAAGAGCTCTTCAGACCATCATCAGAAGGTAAGGGCATTTCTTTCAAACAGACTGAAAATGTATTGTTTCAGTAATGTGTATAGATATTTTTCTGCTTAAGTTCTATTATGGATAGTTTTCTCTCTCATTCTGCCCTTCTGAAAGGACTCCAGACCCCACAAAGACTAGCAGTGCTGGGAAATGTATCTAAGCCTATTTCTAACTTCCTCTGGTTTAAGCTAAGTTCAAAAAGCTGGCTATTAGAATTCAGTGGCCTGTGAGGATGGGAATTTAGGCTGGTACAGAAACTGTCTTTTTAGAGTTGCAGTGGCAGTTTCTGGGCTGAAAATTTGCTCCCTTAAAGTAATTTCTGGTGTTAAGGGCTTTGTAAACTGAGAGCTTGAGAGCTGGGCAGCTGTGTTTGTGAGCCTTGTAGGTGACTGCAGGCCTTAGCACTACTGGTTTCATATTGCAGTGAGTGATCTTCCTGACAAGGATGCTTGTCTTGAGAGCTTCCTACATGGCTGTGATTTAACCACTTGGAAGGGTTACTCCTGGTAGGAGCATGGTGTGGAAGGATGAGCAAATGGTTGGGCTGCAGCTCAGTCTGTCATTACCTTCACATTGGAGTGGAATTGCTGTATTGGGAAATGGTTATAACTTCATCCTTCAAATCTGAGCTGTGTACTAATTTTAATGGTGAGATTGGCAATCTTGCTCTTTCATGGGGCATTGTGTGTAACACAACATGTGAGTGTACTTGTCCCTTCAGCCATAGAACCACACAAGTTCCACTGTGTGTTAAATCCTACCTATTCTTACAAGTGCCTGGGAACAAATGGAAGTTGTCAGTTTGCGTAGTTTAGAGATATTTGCTTTTTTCAGGTCTGGATAGAAAGATATTTTAACCAATGAAGAGCTAGAAGTCATGAGACTGAGAGAGAGCAGGGATTTACTTTATACGTGTTTGTTTCTGTCTGTGGTAGGACAATTTGGCAGTATTGCATCTTCATTGTATTGTTTCCTCATTTTCCAGTTTTTGGAATGGGCATAGACTATCTGGAACAGTTTGGGTCTTCATCAGTAAGTATGACATTAAATATTTTGTTTACCTTCCTGGCCATGTGGAGAGGAAAGCAAAGATGAAAGTGTCAAGCCTTAAATGTTTTCATGAATTAACTTCACTTTGAGTTGTCCACAGAAATTGTCATTTATTCCAAAGGAATGTGATGACAAGGCTGGGGAGGGGGTGATGGTGCAAGGAAATGCAGTTATAACCAATTTAACCAAAAATCAATGGTCTCTGGCTGTCAGTGTGCAGAGGTGTTATTTTTCTTTAATAGCACTGAAACTGAGGTGAAGGATGTTTCACTTCTGGCCAAAACTGCTAGAAGATGATGCTTTAAGAGTGCAGATCATTGTTTCAAAAACAGTTTTTCTAATCTCTTTTGCTTTATGGCCAGTTTCAGAAATGTCTCTAAGTAGGGCTTGTCATATTTTAATCTGTTCAGTTTAGTTATTCTTACTGTTATTCTGGACCCAAGCAGGAGAATCTCTGACAGTGAATGCACTGAATTGAAATTGTTTTAGTAATGCTGTGTTTGTCCTTATGATTTTATAAGGGAAGAGAAAATGGCATACACTGGTTTTTCAGCTTATAATTCTCTTTCCCTGTGTCTTCTAGTTTGGAATAATAGTTCATTAATGTTTGCTCTTTTGATTCAGTCTGTGAGCAGATTGAGCTCTTCTGATATTACATAAGGACTTAAGTATGTGGGCACAGAGTTCTCTTATGTAATTTTCCTCCTGAGAACAGTGCTCTGGCCACTGAAGAATAGGCTCACCCACTCTTCAGAGGATTATTTGTGTGTGGGTGGGATGTGTGTGTTGAGCTCTGAAGCAGATCTGTCAGTTTATGCCTCTTTTCCCCCTTCAGTTCAAAGAATCAGCCTTGAGAAAACAGTCACTGTATTTGAAGTTTGACCCCCTGTTGAGAGACAGTCCAAGAAAACCAGTTTATGGTACTATTGAATCAAGTGAGAGTATCATGACAGCTCCATCTCAGCCTGGGTAGGTATTGACTTAGTGCATAAAATTAGAGTTGTTTAGCTTAGAAAAGACCTTTCAGATTGTCAACTCCAACAGTTAACCCAGCATTGGGAAGTTCACCACTAAACCATGTCCCCAAGTGCAACATCCACACATCTTTTAAATAACTACAGGTCTGGTGACTTGCCTGTTCCAATGCTTGACCACCCTTTCAGTGAAGACATTTCCCCTAATATCCAATCTAAACCTCCCCTGGTGCAATTTGAGGCTGTTTCATCCAGCCTTGTTCCTTGGGAGACCAGCCCCCCTGTCACTACAAACTCCCCTCAGGTGGTAGTGGAGAGTGAGAAGGTCCCCCTGAGCCTCCTTTTCTCCAGGCTGAGCCCCCTCAGTTGCCCCTCATCAGATTTGTGCTCCAGACCCTTCCCCAGCTCTGTGCCCTCCTCTGGACATGCTCCAGCACCTCAGTGTCCTTATAGTGAGAGGCCTGAAACTGAGCACAGGATTCAAGGTGTGGCTTCACCAGTGCTGGGTACAGGGGGACAATCACTGCCCTGGCCTCTGGACTGACTGCTGCTGGTACAAGAGCTTTGCAAAGAAAGACAACACTTGAATTTAATGGTGTTATGTTTGTTCATTTTTAGTCCTGTTGCTGATTTAAGTAATGTGCCTGAGGAAGCTGGAAAGCCTCTAGTGAGTCTTGAGAGTGAAGAAAAACCAAAAGGACTAGATCTTCTGGGGACATTTACCACTTCTGTAAGGGTGTCTGGAATGCTATCAGGTTTCATGTTGATAGTTTAGGAAGGGGATAGACTAGGTTCTGAAGTTAAGACTTAGGCAGGTATTTTAGGGATTGCAGAATCTGATAAGTCTTTTCTTAAATGATTGTTTTTAACCAGGTTGGATACTTATTTATATGGAAGTTGAACTTTGTGAGGAACATTCTCTTAAATATTACAAGTATTTTATGGAAGCTGATGCCATTGCACACAGTCTAAGGGAATTTGAGCTGTTTTTAAGAATGCTCTAGTCAAGCAGTCTTTTTTTTTATGCCATTTAAGCTACAAAAGGCAAGCTATGTTTTGTAATTGCATTGGTGGGGTGAAAAGCACTTAGGTTAAACTGGATGCTCTTGCATCTATGGTTTATAGTTTGAACAGATCTGCCTGCAGCAGCTCATTCTGAAATTATCTCTTTTGCTTGTGAGGAACAGCCTGGTGTCATGTGCTTTGTTTCATAGCTGTAATTGGTGGGTAGCAGTTTTGGTTCTACCTTATAGGTATTTCTTAGAGCTATGTAGTCAACTTCAAGGTAAGAAAGTTTTATGCTAACAAAGTTGTGGAGGTATCTGGTGTGTTTAAGTGAGATACATTGACTTAAAATAACATGCATGCACCTAATCAGTAGTATGACAAGGGAATCTGTTGAAACTTTGCATTTTTCTGTTCTTTGTAGGATGCTGGTCCCCTAATTCCAGACTCCCTGAGCAGTCATGTTCCTCCAGTCCATTTTGCTGCTTCTACAAACACTGCAGTGGATGCTATTATAGATGTGCTAAAATATAGCCAAAAAGACATGGATGCAGCTGTTGAACTGGTGAAGAGAGAGGTATGGTGGCCCTTCCAAAGCAGAACTTGGCAGAGCCTTGGAAGGTCCTTTTGTTTGGATTATCTGGGATAAATCTCTACTTTGCAGTTTTTCTTACCATACTTGACTTAAGTTTGTCATTATGAAAAGCTTGCTGTGGACTTGATGGGTTCTATAGGTATAGAACTTTTTAGAGCTAACACTTAGGGAAATAGGACAAACTTCATTATTAGTCAGGTTCTGCCTTATATCTGGTCACTATTAAAAGGCACCTGTTATCAGATGGGATAGTTAGGCTTAATATCAGTCATCTGGATACTTACTCAGCAAGCAGGAATACATTTTCATGCCAATGGAAGAGAGTGACTTATGTAACTCCCCTAAGACAAGATAAAACTGTAGTGCCAGTTCAGTGCTATGATCAGTTCTTTTCTTGTGGGACCTGAATGCACGAGAGCATGTCCAGCTGATAAAGTGAAGGTGAGGTCTGGAGCTCACTCCAGAGGACAAAGACATTAGTGAAGGAGGGAAGAAGTAGTTGGTAAGATTTTAAGCCTGTGCTATAATTGCAAAAATTGCCTTTAAAAGCCCATCTGCTGACTGATGCAAGAAGACATATATCCACTTACTTCAGCAACTGGAGTACTCAATTCATTATGACTTCTGAGTTATGTTACCTTACAAACACTAAATAATGTAAGAGGAGCATTTAAGCATAAATGTCCTTAAAGCTAATTGTATCACTTCAGCAAAAGATGGAGCTTCCAAAATTCCTGACTGCTGTACTGCAGGCAGTGGCATTAGGGACACCAATCAAGGATGACCTGTGATTATTTGCTGCTTAAGTTCTTTTGTTTTAGAGTACAGAGATAGTGGCTTTTGTAGGAATAACTTTTACTTTCTGTCATTTAGGAGGTGACTTTCACTCAGCATATTGTCTAGTACAGGAAAATAAATGTGGCTTTGACAGGGGACAGCTTCTAGTTCATTGATGTAAAACTAAGAACCTATATAATAGCAGGGGGTTAAGCTTGTGTAATATCATTAAAATGCTGCTCTTTCCTGTTGGAAAGAACTACTTTAAACCTGCAAACACTGTTGTAGGTGTGACTGGGTGACTCCAGCTATGTCACTTAAATAAAAAGGCCTGGAATTGCAATATCAACCTGAAAGGAAGACAGGCTAAACTTCAAAGTTTTTTTTTTTTTCATCTGTGAAACAACTCAGGAGTAGGAGGAAAGTGAAAACCTGTTTTCCTTCTGAGCAAATACAGGACTTAGGGAAGCCTGCTTTTTTGGGGTCTACTGAAACCTTTTTGAGCTTGCACGTGCAAGTTTCTAACTTGTTTCCATCTTCACATACCTTTGCTTTTGTAATATTTTTTTCCTAGCTTAGCTTATTTTTTTCCTTAGCTATCACTCCTTCTCTTAATAGTACATTCTGTTTTTGCTAGTGTCCTGCTTCCTGTCACCTGAAATACTGCAATATATTTAAAACTAGATTGCTCTAAAATACTGAAAAATCAGTGTACTACAGTTTACTATGTAGTTTAGTGACAAAACTAGCAAACTAGCAGTAATCATGTGCTTCTACTTTCTCTTTGATATTTTTTAAATTCCAGGTCATTTTATGTGTTTTGAGCCTCTTGTCTTTGAAGGCCTCCCACAGTGCAGTCAGCTCTGTGGTTACAGCTCTTAAATTGTTATGGAGCTTGCACAGAGTGTTTAGCAAAGGGTATTTGTGCTGCTTAATTCTGTTACTGTGAGCTCTGCTTTAGTTTAGCTGATGTGAAATAGGTATCATTATTCTCAAATGAATTGAGGCATCTTTTAATCCTCCCCCTTTCCACTTTCCCTAATTTAGTGTTGAGTAAAAGTTACTGCAAAGAGCAATTTGATCTTGAACAGGCTTCTGGTATTTGTTCTCTCATGTGTTAATATTAGCAGGTTTGTGAAGTGCTTTTTTTGTCTGCCCTGTAAATAAGAGGGAAATGTGTGTCACTTGAGAAATGTTCCTTGGCCCATTGTGTTCTCTAAGGTTATAGTCTACACAGACACTGAGTAAGAGGTTGGTTGGCTGAGTTGACTCTGATCTTGCCACTTGAACAGATACTGGCAATGTGCTGGGAATCATATATACAAAATCTATGTATTAATCTAAATTTTATTTGAGTCAAGTTTGTAATTAAACAATTTTGATTCTGTTAAGCAATTAGAGCTTATTTCTCTCTCTGTATTAAGTTAAAGTTATAGCCAAGTTGTCCTACAGACTGTTTTTAGTATCAAATCTTTTATCTCTTTTTGTGCAAAAAGTAAAGGCTTACCTTTTCACCCTCAAAGGTTCAAGAGAAAGAGCTGGAGATTGAGAAATGGAACCAGAAGTATAATAAGCTTCATACAGAATACAAAGAAATGGGGTATGAATCTGTCCTGACTTTTATATCTACTTAGTTATTCCAGATACATTTTCTAACTTACGTTCAACTTTTCTTTTTCATGGTTTTTAGAAAAATAGTTGCTGAATTTGAACAGACAATAACACAAATTATGGGTAAGTTCCCTATTTACATTTTGAGTGCCTTGGGGGGCTGGGATGTGCTTAGCCCAGAGTTACTAAATGAGGTTAGTACTCCTTCACCTCTAATATTAATATTTCAAGTGCTTCCAGGATAAATGTAAGGTTTAAGACAAGATAGACTCACAATTTTATGCATATCCATATAGACATGATATCAATTGATAGGTAATGATGACTTTTTGAATCAGGCATGAAGACAACTTTTTCTTATTCTTCACTGGAGCTGTTGTTTTTTTAAATCTGGCAGATGCAGTTGTCAGCACTCTGTTTGATTGTTTACTCTCTGGCATCATTTAAGTGGCAAGGTATCACTAGAAGTTCTTGCTGGACAGATTTGGCCTTTTGCCTAAGTCAAGTTTGTGGCTTCAAAACTAGGAAAGGCATGCAGTGAAGCTCTTGTATAGTTGCATTTTCTTAGCTCAAAGCTGAATTAGGCACATCTGGCCCAGCTCTTTTGTGCTTCTCTAAGGCCATGGGAAACATAGCTTGGGTGTACTACCCAAACCTCTTCTGAAGGTCTGCTGTGCTAGTCTGACTTGTTATCCCAGTCTCCTCCAGATCTTCCAGCTGCTGTGTATGTTTAATGAAAAATATTTTTGGATCCTTGCTTCTATCACAACATTCAAGGCTCCTGTAACAGTAAACTCTAGTGGAGTATTTTGACTACAGTGCAGGAGAAAAAATGCCTTTGGCAAGCACATAGTCATGGTGTTTAATGGCTTTAAGTTTGGTGTGAGGAAATATGTAACCAAGATACAAAGACTTCTTAAAAGCACAGACATGGTGCCCTTACAGGTGAGAGGCCATGTTATGGAACCCTTGTAAGGGGAAGAATTGAAGGTGTGGGGATTATCTGTCTGTCTGTACTATGGAACTGGTTTTATGCTAAAGCAATGACTATCATGGATTAACTCCACTTTCTCTAGAGGATGCTCAGAAGCAAAAGGAAGCCTCAAGGAAAGAAATACAGAAGCTGATGGAAGAGAAGCAGCAGGCTATTTCAGATCTGAACTCTATGGAGAAGTCCTTCTCTGAAATCTTCAAGCGACTTGAGAAACAGAAAGAGGTGTTAGAGGGTTACCACAAAGTAAGATGATTTAATGCAAATAATACTCTTCACTAAATTTCATTTATTTTGGGAGAGGAAATGGTGAAATTTCTAGAGCAGCCATTAATTAGGTAGTATAAGGACTACCTAAAAAGGTGAAAACCAGTATAAGGACTACCTAAAAAGGTAAAACCATGTGCTAAGTTATTTATTTAAAGATTATTAAAAAATACTAATTTGTTGTATTTAGTGACTGACTTAAAGTAAGATAATACCTTAGAAGGCAAAGTTTCTTCAAACAGAAGTGAGCTGTTTTCTTGCTGCAGCACATCTTTTTTTGCTAATCATAGAGATACTCTCATGTGGCAGCTGCTGCATAAGAGCAGCTTGTTTCCCCTACACCATATTGAATGGATGCTGGAGAGGATGTGCACAAGTCAGAAGAATAGATTATTAGGTGCTCCCTACTAAGATGCTTGTGGCTTTTTTCTAAAGCTAAAGTCAAGCCTTTTTCTGCAGCTTCTTCAGAGGCTGGAGGAAAGAAGGTAATGAGTATAAGCTATGGTTTCTTACTCATGAAATGCCTGAAAATTGATTCAGTTAGTGCTTTAACAAGTGCCTTCAGATTTTTTCATTCAATTATCTTTTAATGTCCCTGTTTACTAAAACTAAGAAACTAGTCCCTTAGAAGTTTCATGCTAGTCTAGGTTTTAGAAATAGGCATAGTGTCTGTTAAAACTTCAGTTTCTTCTTTGCTAACATGTCAGGCTTCCTTCATCTTGTGTCCCTTCCATCTCCACCCTAAGTTCAGGAGCCCTTTCCTTAGCATGGAGATAAACATTGCTTGGAGACACAATTACTAAATTCAAGGCCTACAATTAGTAGAGTCCTAGCAATTGTTTCAAACAGTTCCAACTTCCTACAATGGCTAATAAAATATCTTTGTAGTGTGACTGCCAAGGTAACTTCCTTGCTGTTAGTGTTGGATTTTTTTATATCAGGGTCCAAAGCCTGAATGTTTCTGTGGGTTCTTTGGAAAAGTTGGATTTCTAGCTATTCTTGTGACATTTGCAACTTAATACAAAGCTGATTTTAAAAAAATGGAGCAAACCAAAACCAATTAGTTACTGTTGTTTTAGTGGCCTTCTTTTACTAGAGTTTGCTACTGAATAATTTATTGGGGGCAAATATGGTGAATAAATGTCTGCAAAGTTAAGATAGTTGAAAGGAAGCAGTTTAGTCCATATAGGCCTGTGGGATTTCATAGTTGTTTCTGTAACTGCAGTGAGCAAATACTGCCCCTCAGGTGTAGTCAAATAACCCCTTTGTCAAGTGGGGAAACTCCTCCCTCTACTAGCTTAAACAACTAATTGAACTTATTTGGGTTTTGGGACAGAATGAAGAAGTTCTGAAGAAATGTGCAGAAGATTACTTGGCTAGAATTAAAAAAGAGGAGCAGAGATACCAGGCACTGAAAGCACATGCTGAAGAAAAGCTGCAGCAGTAAGTACCATGTAAAAAAGCCAGGTACCAGGAATGGCATACATAGTTTTCACAGTAGCTGCAGAATGTGATTCAATAGTGCCAAAACCTGGTTTAAACATACTTCATTTACTAATTAATCTCAAGTACAAGCATCTAATGTGATTCTGAGAGGTCTGCTTGCTGTCTGAAGGGATATAAACACCATCTTGTGCCTGTTTCAGAGCCAATGAGGAAATTGCTCAGGTCCGCAGCAAAGCGAAGTCAGAGACTGCAGCACTTCAAGCCACTCTGCGCAAAGAGCAGATGAGGATCCAGTCTTTAGAGAGGAGCCTTGAACAAAAGGTGAGTCACAACACCATGGGTGAGTCTACTCAAGCTATTGCCTTGGACTCAGTTAAGAACTCCCTTGCATCAGGGCTAGGAGGAGCCTTGCTAACTGTGCTGGTTTTGATGGCTGCTCTCCTGGCAGGCTTTGGGAAATTAGCATTGAGACCTGACATAAGTGTCATGTCAGGACTTGTCTGTATGTTTAGATTTTTTTGGAGCACAAGGTTCATTTCCAAACCAGTCTGGGCTCCTGTGTCAGGAGGTTGCTGAAGGAGGTGGTGACTAACAGTTACACATGGTGCAGAGCATAATCTGGCAGTAATTTGAATAACTGTCTGGCTCAGCTTGTTCATGAACATGACATGTAAGCTGTTAGCACATATTTAACTGTATGTGACTCAAGATTTCAATGTTGTTCAGGCCATTAGTCCTTGTACTTTATCTTGTTTCATATTCCATAGGTAAAGTCTTAGAATGTTTTGTAAAGGCATATCCTTTGTTGTAACCCTTCAAAGGAATAAGCTTTTTGAAGATTAAAAGTCACTGCTGGAAGTGCATGCTGTTAGTTTTACTGCATCATTGTTGTTGCTGCCAATATTGAAGACTCAAAAATTGATAATGCTGGCAGATTCCTATTATGGAAAAAACCCATATTTGTGAGTCTTCAGGTTTATGGCTGAAGTTTGCATAGCAGAGGAAACAGTAGGCCTGTAACTGGAGAGATGAGACAAGCCATTTAACACAGAACTAAGTTTGGGCTTGTCATAAATACAGTAACACTATAAGAGCTCTTATTAAAATGGCTTAACTGTTCCATAAGGAATTATACAAACTGGAAATTGTCACATGTCAGTAAAAGGCATCATTTTGCAGAGTCTGTTTTGTGAAGATTAAAATCTAAATTGTCCATGTCCTGAATTTTGGTGTACCTAACAAAGGCGGAGCCCCAAAAGCCTTATTTCCTTGGATCAGTTGGTCTCCACGTGTTATGGGAATGTCTGTGGAAGAAGCAGAAACAGTACACTGGGTTTCATTTCTCATTTCCTGAGGCTCCTAAGGATGCCATGTGATCTTTGGCATAGTAGACTCTCCTTTACATTAAATTTGCATGAGCCACCATCATGTAAATGGACTTCCTATTGCATATACTGGCAAACAGGACTTACTGCAATCAGCTCACTACGAGGTTCTAACATAGTTTGGACATACCTGAAACTCACTCTTTTTTTCTTCCACAGACTAAAGAAAATGATGAATTAACGAAAATCTGTGATGACTTGATCTTGAAGATGGAAAAAAATTGATATCTTAACTGTCTTGTAAATATGTTTATTTTCTCTGACTTGCTGTCTTGTGTGTTCATTCACTTTTTTAATGTATGTGGGGAAAAAATAAAATTCTTGATTCACACTTCCATATTGTTGGCTGTATCTTTTGTAGGAAACATCTATTAACTTATGTTTAATTGCTGCTTCCAATTAACAATGTCTTTCATAGCATTTTCACACATTGCTCAAAGGAAAAACTTTTAATCAGTGTACCTTCAGTCTGTGCCCTGTATAAGAACTTCAGAGTTCTATACTCCTGACCTGGCTTTGCTGGGGAGGGTTGCTATGGGCATTGTCTCTATTTTGCCCTTGCTGCTCTTTCACTTAAGGCATTCCAGAGTTACCAGACTGAAGTAAAACTGAACCTGCACAAATGCTATAAAGTATTTAGTAATGTAAAAAGATTTGGAGCTTTGGTTTGTGGGTTTGGGTTTTTATTATTAAGAGGAGCTGGAGTGATTTTGTTTTTGCAGATCAGCTAAGCAGAGGGTTTGATGGCAGGACTGATTGCTGCTCTCCTTCTCTGGGGTTTTCCATGTCATCAGTCTGTCTGACACTCTAGGCTATAAAATGTTCTATCAATCTCCCTGGCCCTGCCTGTAGTGGAGAGCCTTGAGAGCTGTGGGCTGCAGGTCACAGGCCATGATGAAATCAGCCCTAGGCAATAGCAGACATCTGGGATAAGCTGTTATTACCTGGCAGACAGCAGGATTGTCTCAGTGCAAGCTACAGCTTCTGATTTCTAACATTACTTGGGAGGTTATTCCCCCACTTCCCTGACTTGCAGGTGCAGCTCCCTCAGAAGGGCTGTTGCTGCTGACTGTGCTGAGCTGCACTTGGAGCCCTTCCCTTAAATCAGGGTGGTCTGCCTGGGCAGGTGGAAAAATGAGCAGCAGTGCCTTCAAGTCCAGAGTCCACTCCTCTGTGAGGCAGCTCCTGCTCAGTGTAGGTAGCAGGAACTCCCTATAGATCAAAGCTAGTTAATAAACATGCTTCAGGTTTGTGATTTGTGGGGTTTTCTTTGTGATTCCTGCACTAATGTGAGAGGGGACAGCAGTGGTAATATTAAATGCCTGGCTCTTGTGGAAGTTGTGCTGTACTTTTTAACTTACAGCTTAGGAAAGTGGCAGGTGGGAGAGGAGAAGAAATAGCCATAGAAGAGTACACAAAACCAAAGTTCACTATCCCCTGCCTTAACTTCAGGCTGTAGCATGCCTTGGGCTGTTCCTTGGTAAATAACCATATTTATGAGATGGTGAGGTCTCTGGTGTTGAGATGACCCTGAGGTGTTAGAAAGTCTTTTTCCCAGCCCCAAGACTGAAGAAGTTGAGATTCCTTGGCTCTTGTTCTCAAGGTTGTTTATTTGCTCTTATCTAATACATTGTCTTTCTGACCTGCTGAGGTCTGTCTGGCAGGTTGGGTTGAGGCACACTGACTGCCCTCAGGACAGTGTTATCGTTTTATACTAAAAACTACATGTACTTTATTTATAACAATTTTCCAATACCTATCACCTATGTTTAACAGTCTGTCTCTACTCTAAACCAATCCAAAAGTACCACTATCACAGCAGAAGATGGAGGACCAGAAGGAGAAACACAGGACATGCCCAGATTCCTCCATCTTTGCCTCTTGGACCCCCATTCTAAAAGCCCCAAAATCCTACTTTTCCACCCTGTGATAAATTCACTAACGTTCTACTCAAACTCTTGTGGCTTGTAACTCCTCACACAAAGTTGATAATTTTTTCCACGGGCTAAAATCAAAGGCACGGGTGTCTTTGACTCCGTGCCAAAGTCTCTGAGCCCCCTCCCAGAGTCTTGAGTCCTCCAGGGCAGCCAGAGGAATGTCCTGGGCTCTGACAATGAGAAATATTGTACTTGGTCTAATTTGGAAATGTCTTAGTTATGGAAACAGATTTTCACTAGATTTGCAATGGAATGGTTTGAAAGGGACATCAAGATCATCTCATTCCAACCCCTGGTCATGAGACCAGGTTGCTTGGAGCTCTGTCCAGCCTGGCCTTGAACACTTCCAGGGGTGAATTATCCACGGAATCTCTGGGCAACACACGAGGCTGGCACCGGAGCTGCTGCTTCTATTAGGCTACAATTAGCAAAGGCTCAGCATTCAGCCCCAGAGGCCAGAGCTGAGCTTTGCTCCCTGGTGTTGGATCATTGCTGTGGTGTGATGAGCCAGACTGCTCTGGGGGATTGAGTGATTGGCTGCAGCTGCTGTTCTACAACAGATCAATGTGTGCTGCAGGTTCACTTTGTACATTGTGCACAAAAAGAGGGCAGCAAAGGGCAGAGCATTTCAGGGATAAATGGATATTTATTAGGGATAAGCCTGCAATCCTAAATATTTCCACAAGATGTAGCTGCTGCTCTGTGAAATAGAGGCTTTATGGGGTGGTGCTTTATGGTGTCAGAGCTGGAGGTTTCCCCTCTTCTCGAGTTGTGCTTAATGCTAGTAAGACAATTGCTTTTATGCATTTCTGTTGGAATGGATAAAGAGCTGCACAGGGATGTATGATAAATAGTAAACTGTAAATAGTGACAATGCTCTTTGGAGATTTTGTGCTACAGGTGGCAAAGCATTACACCACTTGTGTACCTTTAGGAAACTGCTGCATCAGGGAGCACTGGGCTCTTCCTTACCTTCCTGTATTCTTTCAGGGTAAAATTACTTTCTACTCTTCCCCCTAGCTTTCTGTTATTTATGCAGCATATCTCTGGTCCAGTTTGCTGGGTGAAGAGAGGGGAGACTTAAAATGTATTTTGTTGTTTCTTGAATATAGCAGTTGTAGAGACACCACCATCCCCAGTGTATTGATGGAGGTGAATACAGAAGGCCAGTAGAGACCAGGATGCCAGATACAGGTGCAAGCATTGTTTGGGTGCCTGAAAATTCTTGTCTGATATCAAAAGTTTTCTTAGGAATTGCACCTTGTGTGTCCAGTTACTGCCTGTTGATATTAAATACTGGAAATTGCCACATTCCTACTGTAATCTGTGACCCCTCCCCCGGGAAATCTGCCTGGGGCTCTCTTGTTTGCTGCTTGTGTCAGTACCTACAAGAAACCTGACAGTACATGGAAAGCAATGCTTGAATGGAGATGGCTGTAAAATGCCAGGGCACTGAGCAGGATGAGTGAGCAGCTGTTGTATGTAAGAGCCCCTGAGGCTTGACTTCAATGCACTGCCTTGGATAATTCTTTTCCTTGCCAGAGGCTGTGGGGCAGGGAAGGCCTCTGCATTTTAAGCTGCTCAGAAAGGATGGTTGATTTTTCTCTGCAGGTGCAATGTGTACCACCAACTTAACACTCCCACCATCTGTAAGAATTTGGTATTCTGTAATTCCTACCTGAAAGCATCATTTAAGTGCTGCCTTCCTTATTTAAAGAATTGTTCTTGTTACTATCCTAAAGCTGGACAGTCCCCTCAGAACTCACCTTTATGGTGTACAATGGAGGTGCCTAACACATGTTAGGCAATTTGTGTGAACTGTTGTGTGGAAAATACCCATGGGTTTCAGTAGAATTAGTGTTTTCTTACTAAGATAAGAATTAAGCTGTCTTGTTTTTTGCATTATTGCCATTTACTTACTGATGAACTGCCTGCTCTGCAAGCAGGTTATAGGACAGAAAAGTGATACTACTTGGTGCCTCTGCCCACTTAGTTTTATTTATAACTGATATGAAAAACTGTCAGGTGCTGTACAAACAGAGGATGACAGTTCCTGCTCCAGACAGCCTGTTCCAGCTGAAGGACTTGGGAGGATGTATTTTATCTCAGAGATGATTAAGGTGGAACAAAGGTACTGGACCTTCTTCCCAGCCATTTCCACTCCTGTTCCACCAAAACCAATTTTCAGCAGAGCATTCATCATGGTCCAAGCACAGACTTTAGTCTCTTGCACAAGTAAAGACTTCAGTTCAGAAATTGGGGCTTAAACCTCTTTGGAGTCAGGGAATCTCTCCAAATTGATTCTAGAGTCAGTGGGTTATATGGTGATCAATTTTCCAGTCCTGTTTTGCAGCTTTGACAGCACAAAGTATGTAAAGAAATGTCACAGTTTGACATGAGGGAATTTCAGGAGTCACCTTGGTATGACATTGAAACCAGGCAAGGGCTCAAACTCTGACTTCAGCTGGACTTCTAAACATACAGCTCTACTTCTTAGGTTGCAAGTTACACCTCCAAATCAAGTATTTTTCTCTTCCCTGATGTAAAAATTAAAACACAGATGAAAATCAGAAAAATAATTAACAGTCTCCTTTTTTTTACTCAGTTTGGAGGATGAATTTATTAACCAACAGAATATCTTAAAGCAGAAAAGGGGAATTAGTGCTAGTTTTCCATTAGAAAACAAATGGTGAAAGCTTTTAATTTTAGCATGTTATCTTTGGCTGTATGAGGAGCTCTCCATCTCTTTAAAAGTCATTAGATCATGACATGAATAATCCTTTTATGGTTTTGAAAGAATCTGTGTGGTTTGACTTTGACAAATTGATCAGTCACAGCATCTACTTTCTTACAGATTTCTTTTCCTCTCCAGCACATCTAATACAGACAAACTAAATCCTCTGTATTGGTCATGGGGAAGGAAGGTCCTTGTGAATTTTGTCCTATTTTTGATGATAGTGCATGTAAAATTAACATCAATTTACACCAGCTATTTGCTTTTCAGCTCCTGCTACCAGATTTTTGCTGGTGATGTCTTTGCTGTTTGAAAGTCTCTCTTGTACTTTGCAGACAGAACCTGGGTCAAACCCTGGGTTTTTTTTCTCCCTGTTGTGAGAGGGTTTCACAATGAAGTTCTGCTGTCCTCAAGGGGTTTGTGGTGTAACTTTCTCCATCTCTCCTGGCTCTGGGTGTGGAAGGGGACAGTCCCTTGGGTGTGCTCCCTGTCAGCCCACTGCAGGAGCTGCTGGGGCTGGGGACCTGTCTGGCTGTGTGTGTGTGATGGGTCTCAGTGGCCCAGGAGCAGCTGGGGCTGCTCAGTGGGCTGACACAGGCTGTGGCACCAGGGCTGCTCACTGGTCTTGTATGGCTTGTTTGGCTTGAGGCAAGAGCCACTGGGGACACAAATATGGTGAATCTTCCTCTCTCCTCTTTAAATCCACTTACACTTGCAGCACAAGACTATGTGGGGAGATCAAACCCTTCCATGCTAATTTCTGTATCACCTCAGCCCCAAACTTGATGACTTTTCTGCAATGCCAGGATCAACTTCAGGTTCTTCTGGAGGAAATGGTGCAGGATGGCACTGAATTAGCTAATGAGTAATTTATTTTTTTTTAATCTCTGTTTTCCAAGCTTGCTAAGCAGCACTGCATCCTGGAGCCCAGTTAACTACTGTACTTTTTACTTTTTCATTCCTTCTAATACCTTCTCTCCATGTGCCATATAATTTTTTTCTCTAAATCAAGAGCCTATATCACTTCCTCCCAACACAAGTAAATGTGTGTGTCAAATTCAATGAAGCCATTTCCTTTAGAATAAGTTCTTCAGACCAGTTATCCATTAGTTCCTCTGGGGAATGCACCAACTAAAAAGAGAACAAAGATAACTGAAAGCTTTGGGGATCAAGCAGCCCACATTAGTCAGTATGAACAGGCTGTGCTTCCTGGAGCTCAGGAAGGTGCCAGTCAAGGTGATGAGGAAATCCAAATGTTTCCCATGCATCTCATGTCTGGGATTTGTCTCCAATTTAATGGACAGGTAGCATTAAAGAAACAAAAACAATGAAACAAACCAGCACTTGATGGTAGATCCAGGAATTGAACATTTTTGGGAGAGTTAGTTATGCAACATTTCAATACGCAGGAAGTTCCATTGGTTGTCTGTCTCTTGGCATTTTAAACACCATTCCCTGCCTTTCTTCCCTTGGCAAAGCCAACTGGCCTGGGAGGCAAGTGACAAGAGCTCCCCTGGCTTACACTGAGGAGTTTTGTGAGAGCCTGTGCCTGACAGCTGATAATTTTATTTATGATCATGGCACCACACTTCACTGTTCTGTTTGAAGGCATTGTTGGTGTTACATAGAACTATGTTTGGGTTGGAAGAGAGGTAGATGTTGGTCTAAAAATACATCCAGCCTGGCTCGTAAACTGAGGAGACTCAGATGCAATGACTGCTTTGTTTTCCCAATCACAGCATCATCTGCTGCTACTCTGATCTTTTTTCATGGTATTCACCCTGGCCCCCAGAGTTTAGATGCAGAAAGTCACCAGATATAATCCATAATATCAGTAAATGATGTTGTTTATTGGATGTTGCAGTGAAGATGGGGTTTAGTTCATTTCAGGGTTTAATGATCTAGATGATAGGAGGTGAATTGGAGCACAGGGATCTGAGTAGTAACATGCTCTGGGAGAAATCACTTTGGTGCTCTGCCCCTCTCTTTTCCATGGAGGTGTCTGGAGATTAACAGTGTCTGCTGCTTGCACACCACACACTTGAGGTTTTCAGTTCCAAAAGCTGAGTGTGTTGCTAATATTTTCCATCTGAGGGGCAGCCTGGAGTTAGCACTTCAAATTTTAGCTGCCCAGATCTTTTGATAGGAAAGCTGTTGTTCCAATAGATGAACTAATTAACAATGAAGCATCACATCTGGTTGAAAAATCTCTGCTGTAGTTTCTATGGAGATTTCTGTAAATAAATAAAATCCTTTCCAAAGAGTGTTTTGACCAGCAGTTGGTTTCCAAACAATAGAACTCATATCTGGGTCCCAAATCTGAAGTCTCCAGACCAGATCTAGTATGACAGGAATCTGGGACAGCAGGGCTGGTAGATTTGCTGTGGATTTAACTCTTTAATGTTGTTGATGCCCAAAACCCCCCTTCCAAAGAGAAACCTGACCTAAATTTTTTGGGTGCTTTTTGCAGTACCTGTGACAAGCCATGGAGGAGCTATGTCTGTTCTTAGATCATGTGGTAAAACATCACATATTTATAATGAGCAAAATGTGACGTTGCAAAATTAAAGTGGAAACAGCTCCATGTTTTCTGTAAAATGAGTGCTTTTAAGGAGTTTCTAAGGTGTGGCAAATGGCATCCCTTTGTAGAGCCCAGAGCAGCTGGTACTGACAAATCCATGACTCCAGCTCAGGATATTTCAGTGCTTGGAGTGGCTCTTCACAAGCAGTGAGAGTTATTATTAACCTCCTTCTGGAGCCTGAGGTCCCTGCAGTGGCAATTATGCAAAGTGTAGCCTGGAGTCTGTTTGTCTGGCAGGGATGTGTAATTCATTCTTCCAAGTGCTGTTGTCCTGTTGTACCATAAACCCCATTTGAGGAGCCCAGGGAAAGCACTTGGATAATGACAGAGCTCAGAGGCAGGAGGAGGATGCTGGTGGTGACACCAGCTGGTGATGTGGAATGAGGTGACAGAGAAATGTGTGTGTGATAAATATCTGTACCAGGTGTGAACGTACCATGAGCTGTCCTTGGTCTGGACTGAGAAGATTATGTTCATTCAGACCACACACACACACAAAATAAATTAGGAAGTAACTGTGTACACTTGAGAGTAAACATTGATATTTTTTTGGCTGGCTCCTGAGAGAGGAGGAATCCCATCTGGAAAGAAATTAGTCTTCCAGAGACTTTTGGGGTTAGCAGTACCTAATCCTAATTTCCAGGATTAGATCTAATCTGAACATCTATGATAACTTGGTCAGGAAAAGAACTGCAGCTGGAAATATTGGCAGCATGTTTGCCTTTTTTCTGCTCATCTATGTGTACATATGGATGTACCTGTGTCCATATGTATATGCACATATCTGTAGATTTCACTCCTTGCTGTTTTACCAAAGCTTCCTAGGACATCAGAAGCAGAGGAAGTGTGCATCTGTTTGCTAGAAAGTTAAGCATGTTTTTAAAATCCATCTTTTCATTTTTATCCCAGCACTGGCTGGGCAAGATGCCACTTGTGGCAAGTGCAATCAGAGCTGGAGCTGCTGGTCTCTGGTGTTGTTTTTGGGGGATCTCTGAGCAAGAGTCTGGCTGCAGAGAATTGACTACTCCCCTTTGCACAAGAAGAGAGTTTCAAAGCCCTCTGTGAAAAATAGGTGTGCAACTTTTAGTCCAACTGTCTCCTGAGTACAAGTAGCCAAGGTTCTTGACTCTACAAGTGATATCCCAAAATCTTTGTGTGCTGTGGATGAGAGAAGTTCACAGGCAGGTGATGATAAGTTTGTCTCAGAGGTCCCACGACAAAACAGCAGTGGTTTTGTCAGGCAGCCTGGTCTCATCCCCCCATGCCCTCCACTGCCAGGGATGTGAAGTGCCCCTCACAGCCCCACTGGGGCTCAGCAGCTCCCAGAAATCCTGCTGTGGTGCTCAACCCCAGCTGGCTGCTCAGCCCTAGGCAGCTGTTCCCTCATCCCTCCAGTGGGTTTGGGGGCACAATCAGAAGAGTGAAAGTGAGACAATTCATGGGCTGGGATACTGCCAGTGTAATGGGTAAAGCAAAAGCTGTGCATGCAACAGAGCAGAGCAAGGAATAAACTCAGCCCTTCCCCAGGCTGAATTCAGCCATGCCCAGGACAGCCGGGCTCCATCACACGTAATGGTGACCTGGGAAGAGAAATGCCACCCCTCCAAACACCCCCCTTTGCTCCTCCCTGCCCCAGCTTTATATCCTGAGCCTGATGCCATCTATATGGTGTGGAACATCCTTGGGCCATGTGGGGTCAGCTGCCCCAGCTGTGTCCCCTCCCAGCTCCTTGTGCACCCCTGGCCTCCTCCTGCTGGGGTGGGGTGAGGAGCAGGAAAGGCCTTGGCTGTGTGTGAGTCCTGGGCAGCAGCAACCAAAACACCCCTGGGTTATCAGCACTGCTTCCAGCACCAAACACAGCCCCATTGCAGGTTCTGTGAAGAAACTTGACTCTATCCCAGCCAAAGCCAGCACACACAGCTGGTCAGAACTCCTGATCCACTGCCAGCAAAGCACTTGGCATGTGTGCCAGGTGGTTTTCAGCTGATTTGCATGGATGGACAGGGAGCAAAGCAGGTTGATTGCTCTAGACAAGGCTGGCTGTACTGCCTGTCCAAGTGTGACATTACTGTGTGCTTAATTATTTGCTGTGCTCACAGTAATGTTCAGTTTCTCAGCATTGTAAAGAATTTTATTTATAGGAACTTTATCATCCCGGCAACCAACAAAGTAATTACTTCAGACTGCATCTTTCAATTGGATTTTGCTGTGATTTGTGGCTGTGAAATCCAGAAGATGTTAAAGAAATGGATAAAAAGGGATTTACAACTGCAATCTTGCAAGTAAAACCAACTGCAGCTTGTGTTTTGGTTTGATTAACAATCAGTAGAATATAAAGGTAAGGGCTTTAAAGATTATGAAGGTGGCAGGAGAAATTACCTGGATGGGCCAATTTGAGTTCCAGGTCCTCTGATGTAGCCCAGGCAGGGCTGTGTGTCCCTGGATTAGCAGTGAGTGTCTCTCCAGGTCCACACAAGAGTGATCTGAACTGGGAATTTGTGACAATCAAGACAAGACAGAGCACAGTACAAGGCAGCATTTCCACACCATCTGCAGCTGGCTGTGTGAAGGAGTCAGGGGGTTTTGCCTTGACTGTCAAACTGTGCACTGTCAACTTGCTTTATTCCCACTGCAAAGCTTGGGGGACTGCATTAGCACCACCACAAACCAACATCATCTCAACAATAATGAGCTCAGTGAGGTGAAGACTCAATTCTTCCCCTCCATCCTGGTCCAAGTCACATCCATCCTGACAAAAGCAAGGAAGAGCCAACATCTCCTTGCACAGGAATAAGGGGAATCAAGCCCACCTTGCTGGGATAAGAAAGCAGCATCTCTATGAGGCACAGAACAAGTCCCTGTGTGCTCTGGCTCATGTCCCTGGCACGGATACTGCAGGTGCTGGGCTGTCTCTGTCTCCAGGAGTGGAGGAAGCCAAATTGCAGCAGGAAGGGTTTCCAGCCCTTGTGCCCATGTCCCTGAGGCTGCCCAAAATGCAATTTGTCCATGGGCAGAGGCAGCTTCTGGCAGCTCCCAGCTGGGAGCAGGGTGACATTTCTGATGTGCACAGGTACACAAGGACCTGCTGAGCCAGGGTGGAGTCAAGGTGGGGAAGATGGTCCAGCACAGAAGGCAAACAACTCAGCTCCTTCTTTCTATTACAGGTGAGAATTCAGATGTTTCCAGAGACCAAGAAATTCTTGCAAATGACCTGAATTTTACTTAGACTTGGAATTTTCAAACTTGGAACTTCTTAAATGAGTTTTAAGCGGCTCTCTCAGATGCAAACTTGCTGAGTGAGAGGGAGAAGCAAAACAGGGATTTTATGTACTCCCTAATCTCCTTTTTGAAGCCACTGGTGAGGAAACAAGAAGCTTGTTTTTTAAGGCCTTTATTGCTGTCAGACTTTTCTGCTGAGAAAGGGGGTGTTTTTTTCCCTTATTCTTTATTGTGACTCAGGACTGTGCACACTAGCAAGCAACCGCCTCTGCATAATAAATTGGTGACCTGGAAAAAAAAAATGGAAAAGCTGCAGTTTCTAGGGAGTTCAAAAACATATGCTCCAAAATCTGTTTGTCCCTATATTGACTATTATTTCCAATTGCCAAGGAACTACATGTACATTTCTGGTTTTTCAAAAGCACATTGTGTGTGTTGTCAACAGGAGGCACTTTGGCTCCAAAATATTGCCAAATAGCCCTGTCAAATGGAGATATTTTTTTCTCTCTTTTCTCCTTCTCTCCTCTGTCTGTCTCCCTCCTTTTCCCTCTCTCCTGTCCTCTCTGCACCTCTTCCTCTTGTGAAGGATATGAGGGTGAGGGGCTGTGCTGTGGAGAGGGATGAATTTCAGGCTGTGGATTCAGCAGTGTCTTTGTGTTTCTGACATTTTAACTGCTGAAGGAGCCTGTGCCATGGCAGTGACCTTAGCAAGGGCCCACAGTGTCACTCCCACAGGAGTGATCATTACCTGCAAAAAGACAGGGGAATGTGGCAGCACTCATGCAGAAATGCCAAAGTTGGGGACATCAACCCAGGCTTCTAAAGGCATGTGTTGTTGACAGGGGCCTTAATATTTAATTACTATAGAATTCTGAATTAGTGAAATTATGCTTAAATAATTTAAATATAAAGTTATAAAGTTTTTTGAGTTGTGTTTAGAAGTGGCAAATGTTACTGGGAAAGGCAAGGAGCTAAAGTTGGTATTTTGGCTCAGGAAGTGTAATATGAAAGAGAAAGGTAGATGGCCTTTTTCTCCTGAATTTTGTGCCTCTGGTTGTAACATTGTGGTTCAGGAATGTCTATTAATATTAAATTATTCACTTGGGTGACTTTAGTAGGTGGAAACCAGAACCGATTTCAAAGGACTCTGAAGGAGGCCCTTCATAAAGGAAACAAATAATTACACATTGTTTTTTATTTTGTTGTTTTTACCTTATTTGTGTCCAAGAAACTTTTAAATAGGCCTTCTTTGTTTGTCCACACTGGAGCAATATAACCAGGGGATTTGGCAGAGTCCCAGATCCTGGCAGCAGCTGCCAATAAAAGCTCGCTGAGCAAGTACAAAAAATAAAATCACACAATATCATTTTTAACTTTGATTAAGTTGTGCTGAATTACTCCAAGGGAGGTAATGGCAAGCTCCAAGGGGTTAGGACCAGCCTGGGATGTGAAGGATGTTTATCTTGCAAGTGTTTGCTTTGGGCTGTGTATGTAGTTCCCACTGCTGGGGAAACACTTTGTCAAAAGCCCTCTATTAAAAGAGTTTGGGGAATAAACATTGCAACAATGCGAACAAATAAAATCCTTTATACTGTAATGTGCATAGCAAGCCACTGTCAAATCCAAAAGCTGAATATGCTTTAAAACACTCTGAGCCATGCAGCAAGGGGCTGCCTGAGGTGTGCCAGGGGCTGGGGCTGGGGCTGGCGTGTGCCACCAGGGGCAAAGGCTGGGGCACCCTGCAGCAGGGGGAGCACAGCAGCGCTGCTGCCCAGCTGGGGCCCTGGGAAACTGGCACCTGCTGTTTTGGGCTTGTGTGCTCTGAAATCTGGGGTCTGGGAGGTCTCCTGGAGAAGACACCTCTGGGAAGGGGAGGAAGGGAGCTGAGGAGCAGCTCCTGGGACACTGGGCTCCTTGTGTTGGACAGGATCATCACTGGGCTTTGGAATGGACAGGAGTTACGAGTTATTCATGAAGCCAAAGAGTTGGGGAAGATGAAACAGGAAAGCCTTATAAATAGGATTGCCTGGCAAAAGATTTTGAGAATATAGAAACTATAAGTGAGATTGAAATGAAAGCAAGCTTTGAGATACCTCAGTTACTGAACAACGGGAAAATAATGGTGTGGCTGGCTGAAGGTGATCCCCTTTTGATGAAACAACACCCTGTGCTTGCAGGCAGGTCCAAAGGTCAGAGCAGACCCTACTAGCTTGGCAGAAGGGGTCCAAAGAGGAGTTTTTAGGGTTTAAACTGTAACACAATATGGTAATGTAATGATTCTTATGTAAATGCTATGGGATTTATACATTGTACTAGTCTGGTTAGTCAGAATTAGAATATTCAACACAGAGAAGATTTATTGTACTGTAATAGGAACTTCACTCTTTTACCCTCTCATCCTCTCTCCCCCTCTCTTTTCTCGGGCCTGCTCTGAGCTGTGGCTGGCAGCTCCCAGCAGGGCCCTGCACCCAGGCCCTTTGCAATGAGCCCCAAGTTCCACGATCTGGCTGCAAAGATCTCTCATCTCCATCCATCCCAACTGTCCCACCCCCAACACTCCTACACCAAAGGACTGGAACCATCCAAGGGTTCTTCCCTCACCTGAGTCCCTGGGGGCTGCTGGCTGTTTTATCCTTATGCCTTGTCCCCACTCTGGTCCTTGGTTGCTGTTTCAGTAGTTCAGGGCCTCCTGCTTAGCACATCCTCAGCTGGGTCCAGACTGTCTCTGTGACACCTCTTTGAGATTTACCTCTGAGGATATGTTCAGAGAGCTGTCAGCCTTCAGGTGCTTCACATTTACTTTTTCTTTAGGGTGCAGGCTCTTCTCCCAGTGCCTGGGGTGCCAGGGACATCAGCTCAGCCTGTCCTGCTCTGCTCTGCTCCATGGGGGAGGCAGCACATCTTCAGAGCCACAGTTCAGGACAGCTTCTCCTCTGACTTATCCTGTCCTGGAATAACAAGATGTCCCCTCTTTACATGGAGGGGAAAATCCTCTAGTCTGTCTAATTCCACCCAGCCTTGAGCCCTGCTCGAACAGCTGCCATTATACTGGAGGGTTCCAAGGATTCACAAAATCTGCTTTTTATTCCTGGCTTGACTTCTGGCAAGTAGGACTAGCTGGGGACACGAAGTACAACTCTTTCCCCCTGCTCTGGTGTCCAAACTAAGTACATTTTCACTTTTCTACATCCCTGCACTGCCCTGCAATAGATGATTTCCCCACTCCCAGCCTCCCTTCACTTGAAGCTGTGTCCTTGCTCAGCTCCAGTGTTTGTTGATCCCATCCTCTCCCTGGACATTTCTAATGGCCTTCCTGTTTGCAAGTCTAGCTTTGTGCCTGCAGTAATTCCTCCTGAAAATCTTGGGTCCCACAGAGAGCTCTCTCTCAAGTCAGGGAGCATTTGTGTTTCCTGGTTTGTAGGCAGATGCCAAAGTTCTCAGCTGTGGAGCAGAAATCTCTATCCTGTCCTCCATTCCTCAGTTTCAATTGAAAAAAAACAACACAAAAACCCAAAGCCCAACAACAAAAACCAAACTCCAAAGCATTGTATTCTATTGTCATTCTTCCCATTGATGGAGTTTCAGTGTTCATCAAATGACTCTTTAGCTTTTGCATTCCTGGGGACATCATTCTCCAGTGCCTCAATTCACATGCTTTTTATCACAGTGAGGCAGTAAAATTCATTGCATTTTGTTTGCTCCCCTTTATCCCATCATCAGCCCATTACATACACTGTGCTTGCTTCCACATTGGTCTGAAACTTGTTTGGTTTGGGTTTTTTCTCCAGAAATCATTCCCAGAAGCTCTGGCACTGGTTTGCTTTGTTGCCAGCACAGTGCCCCAGAGCACCCCTGCTCTGACCCACATCATTATATCTCACAGACACACAGGCTGATGCCCCTGGGGGAAGTCAGGGAATGCCCAATGTCCACACAAGTGCAGTGAGAGCTCCAGCAAGGCCATCAGTGGATGCACAGCTCCAGGATAGCCCCTGGTGCCTCCACTGAACCTGGCCAGGAGAGCAGAGGAGCTGGGGTGAGTTTATGGCCCAGTAGGGACCCATTGCTCCTGTGTCCAGCAGCTCCTTCAAAGCCTTCACCCAGGAATTGTTTGGACAGGACCTGGAGGAGGGCCTGGCTGCTTCCTGTGGCAGCCTGGCTGGACATCTGCCAGCCCAAGGGTGAAGGACACACCTGATGTGAAACATTTATCCCAAGGCATTGAAAGTGAAATTCTTCTTGTGTGAGAGCACCAAGGAGAGACATTTACTCTCACTGGTTTTCTTTATGAAAACCCACAGGTTTTCTTTGGCTCCTTCTTTAGCACGTTTGAAAACACAAGAAACCATTTCTTAGGAAGCAGCCAATGAGCCCTCCAACCCCCAGTGTGTTTCCATTGACTTTCACATATTTTTGTCATATTTCTCTTGGCCTGTGCTATAATTTAGGCACTTGCTCCTATGCCTCTTTGGTAAAGGTTTATATGGAACTAAAATCCCATGGTGCTTTGTTGTGTAGGCTTGGGCCTGGCTAAATTTTTTTAGGATCTTCAGCTCTTTTGAGTTTTTTTGTATGCTGCATAGTGACATTGGTTAAAAGCTCTGCTTTTGTAGTAAATTAAATGGGAGCCTGTTTGTATTCCTGGTGTGTGGCAGTACCAGTTGTTGGTTTCTCTGGGTCTGGATTGAAGGCACTTGAGATGGTAGTTCATGTTCAGACTCAAGTGTTTATTATTTTTTATCAGTAAAAATCCCAAAACCTAAATTTCTCACCAAGTGATACTCCTACACTACTCTCTATAATCTATTTCACACTTTTTGTAGATTCTAGTCTATCTTGAAGTCTAGGAAACTTTCTCCATGAATGAGGGTCAAAGTCAGTGCTCCCCTAGGGGTCAGGGCAGAGAAATATTCCTGGTGCTCTGGGTTTCCATACTGTTGTTTTCTCTTGCAGAAATGCCAATAGGCATGAGAAAAGCTTCAGCAGCAAAGGCTTATGTGACAATATTTTTGTGTGTTGGTGTTTGAAATGGACGCCAATTGTGCTAGGGGAGGTTTAGATTGGGTATTAAGAAAAAATTCTTCACTGGAAGGGTGGTCAAGCACTGAAATGGGCTGCCTAGGGAAGTGCTGGAGTCATCATCCCATGAAATGTCCAAAAAATGTATGGATGTGGCACTTTGGGAGGTGGTTTAGTGGTGGACTTGACAGTGTTACTGGTTTAACTTCATGGTCTTAGAGGCCTTTTCCAACCTTAATTTTCTTCCTTACTGTGCATTTTTTAAAGTATTTCTGTCCTATTGTGATGTCTTATGACAGAGGGAGAGATTATGCTCTGTCAGGAGCTGAGAACTCACCTATGCTCTGGACAGCAGGGCTTGCAGCTTGAGGAGCAGAGCCCCACAGCAAGGGCATGCTGATCCAGAGAGAGCTGGAATCAGGGTGTGGCTGTGGAACTGACCATAAACATGCAAGACTCAAGGGCTGGTGTGTTTACCCACCCTGCCATCCCCTTTAGAGCAGTGGCTGACAAAGCTTGAAAGGACATTTTTACTGGAGCCAGTTCCCATTCAGTGAATTCAGCTTCTACCCTCTTCCCCCTGAATCTGGTATCAAAACACCTCAGCAGAATAAATATAACAACTATAAAACAAACTTTTGATACTTTTGATACTTTCTGTATTTATTTTACAGCACGTGTGCCCAGTTCAACCCCTGGCCACTCACTCCAGCTGTGCCGGTGCCAGGGCGAGCTCGGGAAGCCATGGTTAGAGGTGAGGCCCTAATGCTTAATTGCTTTTAATGAACTGAAGCTTTTATTTGGTGAGATATTCAGAACCAGATGCTCTTGGTGAAGCTGAAGCATGGAGAAACCTGCTGATCTCCAGCAGTGATGTGTGAGTGCATCATCCCACAGCCCTATGGGGACTGCTGGGCCTGGGGCCTGCAGCTGGAGACCCTTCCTGGGGCTAAAAACCTTTCCTGGGCTCGTGAACTCACCCAGAATTTGGCATATTCCCCCTCCTTGGACATCTCTCCTAGAGGATCCTTCCATACTCACAGAGGATGAGGGGGGTTTGCTCTTGATGGATGCAGCTCTTTAAAAGTGGGCACACGTGCCTGACATGAGTTTCTTGTCTTGCCTTTGCCTGGTCACTGGGGAGGGAAAGGCATTTCCAGAGGGGGATTCAACCTTCTCAGCATCCTTCTTTAGGATGGGATGGATCAAAACCCCAGAAGGGCTGAGGGGGATTTAAAGCTGGTTTTTGCATTCCCATGGTGTAAGGTAGGGCTGACTCCCACAATTGTCTGGAATGCCCCCACAAGGAGTTCCCGAGGGAGGTTGGAGTGGTGGTGGTAAATCCAGAGCCATCCCAGCACCACTTATCCTCTGTCCTTTTCCTTCTAATGTCCCTGTGGGGCTGGGTGCCTCGTGCCTGCAGCAGTGTCACTGAGGGCCACTGTCCCTGGGGCCCTGGGGCCTCTCTGCTCCCACCTGGATGTTTCAGCCTGAAGGTTTCTGCGAGAGAAACAAAGCCAGTCTCTGCCTATATCTGTGAAACATGAAACTGCAGAGCAAATTTCATATGCATGCACAGATAGTCAGAGATATCAGGATATTCAGAATAATCAGAAATCAGAATATATTTTCATACACTGAATAATCAGAATATATTTTCATACACTGACATCAGCAGTGCTATAATTTCCCTGGCTCTCTTGCAGGGCAGAAGGTCTGCAGAGATCTGACTGAGGTGGTTCATGTGCAGCAGCCTCTTCAGACCCCAGTGTTATTACAGCTCATCCTTGAAGAAGAAGATTAGCACTTCACTTAGCAGCTCTTTATATGACAACACACCATAAGTTAAATTCAGTATAGAAGTTTATGCATTCCTGGCCCTAGTCTCTGAGCCTTTCTGTTAGGAGTAGAGCTATATTCCAGATTAAGATATATAATAGCTCTGGGCTTTGCCACAATTAAATCCCTTCAGGTTTGAGCTGTCACCCGAGACTGATTCACTTTCTCCTGAACAAAGACACAGAAAGAAATGAGAACAGGCTATAATGGGGAAATTGGCCAATGTCTTAATTTCCAGGCAAACATTTTGGGGTGGATGAAGGCATAAAGTGTCTGTGACAAACACAGAAAGCCATGAAGAACTGCCATATGTGGGTAGGGAAGGAGGGATTTGGAGAAGCCTCCTAGCAGTGGCATTCTGGAGAGGTCATAAAGAGTATGGATGCTGCTCTTGTGCCAGTGAGGTCAGCATCTGCTCCTGGGACTGAGACCTCAGGCAGCCAAGGGATGAAGTGAGGTGCTTTTGGGACCTTCAGAAGGTTGAAAGGAAAGACAGTTGAAAAATAGGAAATAGTGAATTTTAAAATTATTTCCAAGGGCTGTCACTGGAAATATCTGCAGCTCAAGAACTACTCAGCTAATGCAGGTTCAGTTATCATGCATGGGCATAATGCAGATGAGACTCAGGTGCCTTGAGTGGTCTCCAGTGGGGGACACCCTCACTCTGGACCATAACCATAATAAAATAAAGGGGAAGAAAAACCTCCTGGCAGGAGAATGGCCTGACAAGAGAAGGCAGACTGGACACTAGGCTACATTAGATAACCAAGGGCTGGGGGTCATTCATACAAAGTAGTGGACTGAGTGACGAGCGCTGGTGCAGCATTTGGAGCTCACTGCTGCAGGACACCGTGGGGGCTGGCAACTTATTCTGAGGCAGAAAATGAGCAGACCTTGGAATCAGGTGGGGAGGATGCAGAACCTTGTTTCTCACCTCTCCTCCTGCCCTCAGGAGAGTCCTGTGAGACACATTTGACCTTCATGAGTGCCTGTAGATCATCCCCTCCTGAGACAGGCTCCCACCAGGGAGTGGTCTTTGACACTGGTTTACTCACACTGGCTCCAGTGGGGGCAGAGGCAAGGCAAGGACAAGGGCTCTGTGGGTGTGAGGGAATGCTTCAGTTCTTTTAGACTTCATTTAGCCACCTAAAAAGAAAAGAAAGATGTTTAAACCCCATTGTGAAGCCATTCTGGGCTGAGGAAATTGGAATGGGATAACAAGCAACACCCTGACTCCTCTGCACAGGGAGGAATGGTAAGAAATCAGCATACATACACACACTCTCACACACACACACAATCTATCTATCTATCTATCTATCTATCTATCTATCTATCTATCTATCTATCTATCTATCTATCTGTCTGTCTGTCTGTCTGTCTGTCTATCTGTCTAATCTATCTGTCTATCTGTCTATCTATCTGTCTATCTATCTATCTGTCTATCTATCTATCTATCTATCTATCCACTGATATGTAGGGCTTGTAGTTACAGACACTTCAAGAACACGGTCACTGCACACGGGCATTGAAATTCCAGTTACACATCCCTGCAGGTTGTTCAGCCAAGGAGAAATGGGAACAGAATTGTATTTCTGCCTCTTGTTAAAAAGGCACACTTTCAAATGCTGGGCCCTGTCCTGACCTCAGTTACTTTGAGTGGCCTCTACACTATAGGTGAGGTGCTTTGCTTTGTGCTGTGACGTTGAAATGGGGATCTGTCCTGTTAGCTGACTTTTATTTTAATCTGAATATCAAAGCCACTGAAAGGATGGTTGATCTTTAAAATAGTAGTTGTTTTCATTAATTGTTCCAAGTGCAGTTCAAACTGGGTTGTAGAATTCATAATTTAAAGGAATGTGTAAATTTGAGTCCATCCCAGATTCAGCTGCAATTAGCATCCCATTAATATGCTGATTTATTCCCATGCAGTCCTTTGTTACTCAGGGAGAGAGGCAGTGAACACGATCAAAGACACGTGGTCCTGGCACTTCAGCATCTCCTGGGAAATCTCTGCTCCCTCCTGCCAGGAATTTTTGCAGTTGTGGCTTTGGGACTTGTGTCTTGCTGCTCCTGGGTACCCAAAACTGTGGTGTCCTACTGCATATAACCACGTTCCATACAACCACTTTTTTTTATAACCACTTTTTAAAGTGATTAAAACAATTCCTCAGGAGGAGAAAAGGTTTCCATCCATGTTACCTATTGGAAAACCAGTTCTGGCCCATGCTGCTTTGTTGTGCCCCAGCATCTTGTGGGAGGCCAAGGACACTCCTGGGACTATAGACAGGGTATTTTTCCAGCTAGGATTCTAGGATGGATGTAGCCACAAGATGGAATCTGTTCTCCAGGACCCCTGTCCAGTGAATGCTGGTGGGGCCTGGCTCAGCTGCTGCCAGTAGAGCAGGAGAGGGAGAAATCTGTCTGTTCCTTGTGTTCACTACTCCATGGCCTCTGTAGCAGCAAAACAAAACACTGATTGATTGCAAAAACAGAGAGGTTAGGTTAGGACAGCTTGTTCCATTTCTTTTTTTTGGTGGACCCAGCTCTTCCTCCCACATTTCTGTGTGTGCCACAGTGCAGATATGCACAGCTGCTGTAACCTCCTCAGTAGTGCCTTTAGCACTGGGGCCATGCAGGACCATCCTTTCCTGTACCAACCTCAGTGTCTGGCTAACCCAGATTTGAGGAAATGACATTTCCAGGTCATTTTGGGGAAGCACACACCATCCCACACTCATGTCTAGGGTACTGAGTTCCCTGTCCAAGTCCTTCAGAAGCCAGCCCAGGGAATTTGAAGTGATGGGTCCTGAGGCAGGGTTTTCCCCCAGACCAGAAGATAGATATGAGTAGTGTTTTTCTCACTTTTGGTCTCCTCTGTGAGCATGGGGCAGGCTCTGCTTGCCAGCAATATCTCAGAGCTTTGTCTTACAAATCCCTTCCTACTGAATTTCACAGAATATTCTGAGTTGGAGGGCACCCACAAGGATCTTGGAGCCCAACTCTTAAGTGAATGGCCCAGAGACCTGGGTTTCTCAGGCTCTCTTCTATAGTGGATATTTTTGCTCCCAATGAAGGAGAGGAATGATGAGGAGGACTCCATCTTATCAGAAGGCTAATTGGTTACTTTATTATACTATATTATTCTATACTATGTTACATTATATTACATTACATCTAAACTGAATCTGCCAAGCACTCAACTGCACTCCAACTGCAGAGAAACTCCACAGCATCTCATGACTGCCAGCCCACAGTCCTGACACACACCTGGATTCAATTGGTCAGTGAATCAAAACACTCACACCAGAATCCAATTATCATTGCCTTCAGGTAAACAATCTTCCACAATGCATTCCACTTGTGAACAACACAGGAGCAGTAAATGAGATAAGAATTGATTTTTCTCTCTCTGAGGGTCAGAGAATGTGAAACCCAGAAATATTCTTGGGAAGATGTGCCTTGCTTTTCCCTGTGAAGAGAAATGTGGTGACACTGTTCCACTGGCACATCAGAGTGATTTCCCAAGGTGTTCTGCTGCAGGATGTAGGTTGGCCCCTTGAGTGGCCCTTGGAAGCACTGCAGAGCAGCCCTGCATGCCCAGGTGCATGGAGGAACTGGCTGGGTGTTTTTAGGACACTGGAGGCAGTGACCCTCTCTGTTTGCCTTTGGAAAAGGAGCAGTGACCCCACTGTTGGCTGGGAAACTGTGAGCAGCGGCCACAGGCTGCAGCCCTGGCTCTGTCAGCAGCTGCTTTTACAACTCTGCCCGAGTTGTTTCCCTGTTTTACATCATGGAAGCAGTGTACAAGGATCATACACCCCTCAAGAGCTTTTTTCTCCAAATACATAACAGTGCTACCTGAGAATGAGATTACAGCTACAAATCACCCCCCACAGTACAAAGCCTACCTCCCTGGTTTTAGTGCAATACACCAGCTGTATATGACTGTACATTAGCTTTACTAGACCCAGAGGTGCTGTTCAGGCTGCCACATTCTCTTTCCCACCCTAACACCTGCACATTATTTTTGTCTCTTGTATTTCTCAGCTGTGGCTGGAAGGTGTTCCCGCAGGCAGACGGGGACTGCACATGTCACAGGAGGCTCTAGATGGTGCTGCTGTCCCGGGAAAGCAAAGCTGGGATCTTTATTCACCGATGAGAAAAGCCCCAATAAAAGCAGTGTAAAATGAGCAAGTCACAGGGACGGAGAAAACCGGGGTGGTTCAGAGCTGCGGGAGCACCTTGCCAGGTAAATCCTGAGCTCCAGGGCCAAATACTGGTCAGTCAAAAATGGGATGCAGAGAGACTGTGGAGTAACCATGGATCCCTGTGGGATTCATCAGGGCACTCTCCTTTGGCTGTCCCCTGCAGACCCTGCCTGCCTGAGGTGAAGCTTTGCCCATGCCAGTATTTCTGGGCACAGGCTGGAGGCTCTGGGAGGAGATGGAGCCCACCTCAGGGGTTCAGGAATAGCTGCACTTCAGAGAAACATCTTCCTAATCCCCATTCACTGGTTTAAACACTGAGGAACTTCATTTCATCCAAACATCTTCTTTTCTGTTTGTTTCATTCTGGCTCTTGTGACTAGCTAATCTTGTTAGCCATAAGTGCAAGCCATTCTCTTTTGGATTCCTGCTAGGTTTGTTGTGTATGGGAGGAAAATCACAAGCAGTTGAAGTACCATGGCATAATGAATTACCACTTCTCCACTGGCCATTTGTGAGCTCTTAGCCCTCTGCACAGCAAAGCTCAGCAGTTTTAGCCAAGATCTAGCCTGCATTTACACAAGGGGAGGATGTCCCCAGCACCAGACTGTTTCTAAGCAGCAAGCCATGATCTGTTTATTCCCAGGCTCCTGGTAATGCCCTGTAGCAAGGAGTTTCACAGGTCACTTGGATAGCATTTAAAGTATTTCCTGATGCTGGTAACATGTCTGTGGCTGGCCAGGTGCCTCCAGCTTCCCTGTAACCTTCTAGCCCATGCAAAAGAGAGCCAAGATGGCCACATAGAAGCTTGGACTTGACTGCTGTGACTTGCCAGGAGGTTTCAACCCCAAAATACATGCCTAGCCCTGCATACCCTCACCCTTTACACATAAAGCACCCCCCCTTTCTGTGTGGAGATGCTTGAGGAGCAGCATTCTGAGCCCTTCATCTGTCCTGTGCACAGTGCTGGAATTTGTACCACCACAGCAGCAGTTTGGGACGGTTCAGATTGGGCATTTTTTGTCACATGGCTGAAGGAATGCTAGGTAATGCTTCAGCTTTAGAGCTGAGTCTTTACTTCAGGGCTGGCAGCACTGCACAAGTCCTGAATAACACCTTCATCAGACCCTTCAAGCAAATCAAGAAGCAAATTTAAGCCTGCCTCAACTCCATTTCAGCCTTGCAAAGACTTTTTCTTCTTTGCCTCCCCTCTCTCAGAGGAAGTTTATATCAGAATACTGCTGAAATTCAAGATCCCTCATCTGCCTCCCCCCACAAAAAACAGAGGCACAAAAGAGGCATTAAAGACACCGAACATGCAAATAATCAAATGTTTTCATATGTGGAAGAATGGCTGCTTTTAGTAACTCATCCCAGAACACGACAGCATTAGAGGTTTTGGAATGAGCACCTCCCAACAGCATCAATAAGGGGAAAAGGTCCAAAAAGTAAGCCAAACAGTGCTGCTGCCTGAATATAGCCTTTCATTCAGCTCTCCCCACACCGTTTCAGGCCCATTTTGGAGTTTTTTTTTGATAAATGATGGAATTTGTATTTTTTGGCTCCCGTTCAAGAGTTTATATTTTCATTCTATAATTTCCTTAAACATTTAATTTCCTACATTAGCTGACAGTCTCTTGCATCTGTTGGAAAATTAGTTCTGGTACTTCTGTGCTGGGAATTTATTTTTTAAAATATTTGTTGTTGAAGATACAGAGAGAGCAAACCCACCTGTGAGTAGATGCTGTTGCACACTGACCTCCAGTTTTGCAGATGATATAGATATAAAAAAAAATATATAAATATATATATAAATATATATCTATAAATATATATAGATACAGACATAAAGGATAAAGAGATATTTGAGTCAAAGGGCTCCACTTTTAAGTTATTAGAGAATGTTCTGTTCTGCTTGGCTGTAATACCATGGCCATCTCCTACAGATCTGGACCCAGAGGTGATAAATGCACAGGAAACAGAATTTTCTTACAAATGCTGCCATTGACCTGTGCAAGTTGCTGCTTTGAGGTACTGGTGCCACCCTCAACCATCAGGCAGCATTTCTGTGAGGTCTCCCCACTCCTCCTCCATCTGTGCTGTTCTTCCTTCCCAGTGCTGCCTCTGCAAGCAAGGTGCTCCTCATTCCAGACTCACCTTTCCTACACTGGTGCAGCCAGCACCTCTGAAAAGTGGCAGTCCCAAAAAACAATATGAGGAAATATTTTTTCTAGTGCCCTTTAGTCTCCAGGGCAAGAATTAATTTAGCATGGAGTACTAAAGAAGGTGCTCAGCATTGTTGGAGGAGAGGCGGTGGCAAGGTCTGGGAGCAGACACAGGAAAAAACTGCATAGAAAACAACTTAGTTATGGGTAGAGTAAAAAAATGTGAGAGGCAAAATTACCCTGAAAAAGTGTAGCTAGGGAGCAGACCACAAGAATGATTTTACCTGACTGAAAGCCAGCATGGAACCCTTCTCTGCATGACTGGGTACCAAAGGGCAGCCCCCAAAGCTGGGCCAGCAGCCAGCAGGCAGGGTGGCTCAGGATGCAGTTGTCTCTATCTGTAAGTGTGTGTGGACATTTTTCCTTGGAGTTTGTGATGGCACTTTGCATCTGGAAATTCTGATTCCTACAGTCCTTAGGAATCACATACTTTGAGAAGCATCGTTTGACTCTCTGGTGTCTTCTTCAAATAAACTGAGATGAGTTTTTTTGAGACAAAATCCCTGAACCTGATGCCACAAGTACATATTTTTTTGGGCTACTGCAGGAGTCAGAAGTAGTCAATTTGATTTCTCTCACCAGCAAATTATTCCCCATATGGAGTGACTCCTCATCAGCTCCTACTGGGCAGCTCTCAGATGGATTTGAAGATGCAAAATGTCAGGATCTGTCCCAGCTTATCTAAGTTTTGAATTACTAAGATTCCTGGAAAGCTGCAAATCTGTGATTTCCTTGATGCTTGGCTAGAAAGAAGCCATGTGCTTCAGCTTTTTCCAGCACACAGGACTCAGGGTTCTTGGCACTGAGGCAGGCAAAAGGGTTGAAGTCCTGGACTGAAGTGGGATCAGACATCTGAATGGCAGCTGAAACACCAGTGGGACCATCTATAAACTAACCCATCAATAATTCAGCGCTTTCTGACCAGGTTACATCATCTCTAGGATTTAGGTCTGGTCAGATGAGTCTGGTCTTATGAACACTCCTGGTTCTTGTAGCAGCCTGAGCTTGCCACCATAGTCTCAGGAAATCTGCTCTGGTTTGAATTAGTGTAGTGTTATGAGAGATAAAGGCCTTCTCCCAATCAATATCAGCTGATACTTGCCCAGTCTTTTCATAGATAAAATCTTCCACAGTCTGGACCTTAAAATTTCTCATATCTCAGTGGAAATGATCTGATGGAACATGTAACAAATTCTCTTTGTTCATTAAGCCCACAACATGCATAGTCCATTCCTTTTGATGGCTGAATTTCTTCTCCTTCCTTTCTCCTCCATCCCCTTCTTGTTCTTCAGGCTGGGATGTTAGAAGAGCTGTGTGTGGTCCTGGCCAGCTACTGATCCACACTTGCTCCAGGAGAAACTGAGGTTTGAAAGAAAAAGTGTGTGTGTGGAGTGGGACTTATTTTTCTTGATACCAAAAATGTCTGGAAAAATGAAGTTAGGCAAAGAAATGCCTGCAAAAGCCACACATCACCTGAATTCCCAGAAAGGCAACAGTTGGAGAGCACAAAACAATATGTGAGAAAGTATCAGAAGTGGAAAATGTACAATAGCTGTTTTTAGGCCAGACATGTTTGAAAAATTAAAGCTCACGATCAGTTCTGCCATCCTTTTGAGGTGAGGGAAAACCTGATGCTGAGACTGGCCATCAGAAAAAGGCACAAGAGCTCTTGTCCTGCTGGACAAGAGTTTTTGTTACAACTCTCTCCTTTCCTCCAAAGATGACTTTCTCCCTGCTGCTCTGACCTTGATCTCCCCTAGAAAACTCTGAGGGCAGGGCTGGGACAAATGACCACCAGAGGAGGACAGACTCAGTGGGAGAGCCTGATGTCTTGGAGATGGTGATAGAGGGAATAGATGGACAGATCCAGTCCCCAGAATGGATCCAGGCCCAGGAAATGCTGATGTGGACAGACATTCCCAACCCTGGCCACCACAGCCCCACTCTCCCCCCATCTGTGCCCCAGGGAAGGCAACAGGGGTGCAGTGTGAGGTGGGGATGTCCCTGGAGTGCTGACAGACCAATAAACTGATACAGCTGGCTAAAAATTGTCCATCATTTATGCTAAAAAATAAACAAGACCAACAATGCTGAAATGAAACATTTGGGCTCAGCTGTGTTTCTGTCTGCTCAGCTCTCACAGAATGAGACCTGATGGCCCCTTCTCCTACACAGACCAGGCCACTGGCTGGATTAGGAATTCTGTGCTGCACTACTGCTTTCTGCCTTGTTGGATTTCTGTGTGGTGCCATGGGACCTGGTGATGAATGCTGGGTGGGAAGCCCTGGATATTCTGAGCTGGTCAAAAAAGGAGCCTGGTACCACAAGGCACTAGCATGGGGATGGCTGGGCAGCTCAGCCAGGTGCAAGTTCAAGCCTGAAACACGTCAAAATGACGTGAAAAACGCTGCTTCCCAGAACACTTCATCCCATGAAAATGCTTTGATATTTCAACATTTTGTCCCCAGTCATAACGGAAACAAATACTGAAATATTGGAAATTCCTGTGGGATGAAATTCCTGTGAAGTTCGTTTTTGCACTTAGTGAAAGTAAGTACAAAAATGCCTTGTGGGTGGTTTTTTGTTTTTGCTCCCTTAATTAAAGTTTCCTGGTTTTTCCACAGTGTCAGGGATGGTTTAAAGAGCTTTCTTCCTTCAAGAGTCATTGCACACAAATAGGCCTTGAGATTTCCCCATGGTGGGGAGGGAGATGTGTGTGGAAATCCAGATTGTCAGAGAGCAGAGTCCAAGGTTGGGGAACAAAACCTCCTCCTTGTGTGGTTACAGGCACCTCTTTGCAGAGTGCTGATTGTTGCTCACTGCTCTGCTCACTGCTTTGAATCAATGTGATACTGTCAGGAAGAAACAAAGATATGCATTTTTAATTCATTTTCTTCTTGGCATATATAAAATGTGGTGCTTTGTTGGAAACCTTTTTGGTTTATTTTTAATAGGAGCGTGGGACGTCAGGAAACATTGAGATTTCAAGCCTTGCACAGTGGCAGAATTCACATTCAGTGAGGTCTGAGGGCCAGCAAGGTACTCCCCAGCCCTGGCACTCATCTGTGGGCCTCCTCCTTCTCCTCCCTGATGCCCAGCTCCAGTAACATGGCTGGTAAATTTATTGCTACCTTGTTTGGCAAGAGATTAACACCAGGCTGGGCTTTAAAAGCAATGGGCATTTTTGGCAGGTTTAGTCTGTCTGCCTCCTGAGATTCCCAGTTTGAGGTCCAAACTTTGATTCTTATTCTGCCTCAATGTCCACAAATATTAGTAAGTTGAGATGTGACCTTTTGCTCCAGCATATGCCTTTCCCATCAGCCAGGGACACTGAAACTCAGCAGCAGAAACTCCTTTTACTCCATACACAAATAGCAGGAGTGTAACAGGGCCATGGTATCTCCAGCTCTTGATATCCCACTCAAACTTCTACATCTTTGCTGTGTTTGGACTGTGCAGGTGTTCTTATCTCTGAAGGGGGTAAGTCTGGGGGTGTCTGTGGGATTAGGGTGCATTGATGTTACCTAGGGAAGCAGGGAAAAGCAGTTTCCCTGCTTTTGCCACTTTTCCAGGATTAGAGCTATCCAGTGCCAGTGAGTGTTTCCCAGCCCAGAGCCAAGGGAGCAATTTAGGATGGCTGGCCCTCAACACAAGAGGACTGTAATCTTGAGCACAGACTATTCCCTAGCATTTCCAGCACATTAGAAACCTGCTTGTTATGTTTGTCCTTGGGAAGGAAAATGTTATGTATCAGGACAAGTCTCAGGTAGTAGCAAGGTATAAGCACAGTATTTACAATGTGGTGAGTGTGGGGAGACACAGAGGGACATGAATTTAAGGATCTTTGTATGTTTGGGGGGGCTGTGGCCCCACACCACCCCAAGTCCAGAGAGGTGACATTTCCAAGTGACTTTGATTCCACTTGCACATGAAGATTCTGTTGAAAATTGCTGTGCTTCCTGTGTGTCTAATTTGGGATTTGTGGGTGAATCCTGCTGTGGTCATCTGAGCAAGTGGTTTTGGGCGTGGGCCCCGTGAAGGGACTGGGGTGGCTGCAGAAGGCACAGCTGGTGTGGGCCCTCCCCTGCAGGCTGATGGGGAACAGCCTCTCCTCAGGTTCCTGAGGAATTGACCACGGCAAGGGCAGCTTATGTGGGGGAAAAGCTGGGAAAGTGATGTGTCCAAGTCAAGGAGACAAGCCAGAGGGTCTCTTTTGGAGGGGCAATGGCTGCTGCAAAGGCAGGGTCCCTGCCCCTAGTGCAGGCCCATGGTGACACCTTCCATGCAGGTCTCACAGCATCCCCTGTCCCCAGCTAACTGCAGCCTGCTTTCCTGAAGTGCTCAGAGCAGCGTCCCTCAGGACCATGGTGCCAGCAGGTGGCAAAGCTCTTTGGCTGCAGACAAGCCATTTGTCTGGTCTCTGCAGAGGAGCAGGCTAACAGAGTTTCCACAAACGCCACTGTGGGCAGGGGAGGTACTGGCTGGCTTGGGAGCTGCACATCACACAGGAACAGTGCAAATCTGACAACAACTGAAGTGAAGCTTCAGCTCTTTTATTAGCCAGAACAGCAAATTCAGTAGAAATGCCCTCTCCCTCCAGCCACTTCAGCTTACTAGAATAATCCTTTCCATCTACACCAGGGACGAGCTGTCTGTTCCAATCCCTTTGGTTCTCGGGACCATTTTACTGTAGGAAATGTCAGACAGAAAAAATATGGAGTCCTGTGGGATTGTTTCACTGCATGGAAAAATATTCACTTGAGGCACAGAATTACCAAAGTGTTAAAACTTTTTTTCAGCCTTGATCCCCATTAAAATGCACCATGTGATGTTATTTTAATGCAATATGTACTACAGTGCCTATGTAGCCATGCTGTCAATATTATGGTACAAAAGTACCTTAATGCTAGAATAAGCACAAAATAACCAAAACTTGGATGTATAATAATCTAATTTCTTCAAAATCCCCTGTGCATGGGGAAATTTCATCCTCAGCTCAGGTGTGGTAGGGCCAGGAGGGTGGATGTGATAAATGAGTGATCCTGAGGACCTTGTGTCTGCTGACAGCAGCTTCCCACACATCCTGAGCCCATTGCTGCCATGATGCAGCCAGTGAGAAAAGTGGTTGTGACAAGTCCCTTTTAAGTAATTTCCCTTCTTTTTTTTCCCTACATTTTTTCTATTCAGTACCCATGAACTAGTTGCTCTTTTGAGCAAAAATAAGTATTAAGATGATAAGACTCTAATCTTGATTGACTTCTGGACAGTTAATGGTAACTAATGGTCCAGAGAAGGGAGACATTTCAGAGGAGATTAATAGAAGTCACTGATACACTGCTGGAGATTGGTTTTCTTGCTACAGTTTGAGTTTCAGTGAGCTCCCCAGACACAAAAATATTAAATAGTTCAAGCATCAGAGCAACATAGATGTTACAAGGACAAGAGGAATGGAGAGCTGGATGCAAGTGGTGAGATATTGGTATGCTGAGCACGAAAAATTTGTCAACAAATTCAAAGAGCCCAGGGGTGGGGGATGACTGACATGGCCAACACAGCCTTGGGAACCTACACTTCAAAAGGTGAGTGCATGGGATGCTGCCAGGCACGGTGAGGGGAGACAAGTAGTAGCAGCTATTGCTGTCTGTGAGGTTTTCCTAAGGGAACCAGATGGTTGGGGGATGAATGGTGAGTCCCCAAAATCTTGCTCACACAAGCCTTCCCCAGGACAGCCCCTCTGCTCCCCCTCCTCTCACAGGCTCTGGGTGTGCATGTTGAAGGCTGTGCTCAAATGCTTTGCCCTGACAATGTGTTTTCATCCTCTGTGTATGGGCAAGCTCAGCTGAACAGTGTTTGGAGCTGTATAAAGTCACTAAAATAAACAAGAGTGGAGAAAGCAAAGCTGACACTGATGGCTGTGAAAGAAACTTTAAAAAAAGGTCTTTTAATATAGCTGTTCCTCCCTGAGGCATTGAGGAATCTGCTCCCTGTTGCTGTAGCTTCCCCAGTGTGCTGTGGTGCATTCAGAGCAGACCTGTTCCTCCATGTACACCTCACCCTACTCCAGCCTGACAGCCTGAGCAGTCCCCAGGGCGATGGAAACAGCTCCAGAAGAGACTGTCCCACCTGGGGAGCTGCTCCTGCTGCACTCTGCAGCATTCCTTGTATTGGATTTGGCTTTGAGAAGCCCCCCACTGCCTCTTGGAGGTTTCACTGACTATCCACGTGCATCCTTCAGCTGGAGAGCCTTCCCAAATATCTCACAGATCCCCCTGTGAGAAACCTCCATGAGAATCCACACCTGGAGCATGCCTGACCCTACAGTCAGTGTGCATCCCTGTTCCTCCCTCATCTTCTCCTGCTGCTGGGCTTTAAGCTACTGGGACCCATCCTGTGGGAGCTGAAGTTATTCTTTTTTCACAGTGCAAGGAGCTTTGCAAATGCAGAACACATCAGAGAGTGAGCAGAGGTCAGCTGGCACTGAGCTGGGTGAATCAGTCACCATGCACATTTTTCTTTGTGGTTTGTGTTTCTTTTTATCACAGAGAAGGTGCTTTTTGTTCCTGGAGTAGGGGGAGACTGTCTGTAGTACTGCTGGTATTTGCTTAACTACCTTCCTGCCAGTGTAAATCTTCCCTCTTTCTTTCTCTCTATGGGGGTAAAACATTCAGCAAATCCCCTTTTTCAAGCCAGGGATCAGGTATATCAGCAGGCACAAAATGAATTTCCCATTGAGGTTGGATCTCCTCCTCTGCAGGGGTCTCTGGGTCTGCTAAACTTTCACACTTGATAGCTGAAGTCTGCTTGTGATTAAAGGGGAAAATGAAAAGCAGAGGGCTGAGGTGAAAGGTGCAGATTGCTCTGTTTTACTGCCCTGGGAGTGAAGTGGGTTGGTATGCAGGCCACTGCAGAGAAGCTCAAAAAATTCTTTCTTATTTCAAAGAGTGGAGGGAGCATCACATCTTCCAGACAGTGCTGGTGAAGGGCCAGGTTCATAGAGCCCAGTCTCAGGATGCAGCTTTAGCAGCACAGCAGCTTCTCTGTAGAGGGAGCTGGGGCAGAAAACCTAGCTAATAAGTGCCCCAAATTGCCCATCACTCTCAGAATTGGCCAGGGGGAGAGACAGGCACCTGCTGGGGCAGGGAACCCAATCTGTACCCAAACTCCTTTCATGGGTGGAAGTATCAAAGGAAGAGTGAAGCAGAGGAATCAATAAAGCACTGAGTGATGCTTGCCCAGGGTGCTGTCTCTTCTTCCAGAGGAGATATCTCACACACTGTGGAAAGGTGGGACATCTTGCTGATTTTAGCAGTCCTGGCAGGAGCTGGAGGGACAAACTGGCTGGTGCACTTGTCCATGGTGATGGAGTGGGAGGAGCAGACACTAGAGAGATGCTCTGGTACCTGATGAATCAACTGAAGTGGCAACATCTGTAAACAGCGGTGAAGAACTGGTTCCATCCTTCACTTACTCCTTTCCAAACCCTCCTGGTTCACTTCTCCCAGCCTGGCTGTGTGCTGAGGTCGAGCTGGGACTCGTGCTTTGTCTGGACTCAGTGACTGCTGACTTCAGCCCAAGAGCTGAGTGAACCCACCCCATCTGACCAACACAGCCACAGCCTCGCAGCCCTGGGGCCATTGTCACCATTTGAAGTCTTATTGCATTCCTGAAGAAGCATTCCCAGCTTGGAGGATGAAGCAGAGGCCAAAATACAAGGGGGAAGTTGAGAAGTTTGGATTACACAAGCAGAGCAAACTTTGCCTTGACTTTTGGGCTGGGCATCCATCACCAAAACAGAGGAATGTTTTTGTGTGAATTAGAAATCATCACCAAACCATCCCAGACAGGCACAGCCACCATTTTTGCCTCCTTCAATATAGATGGGGCTGATGATGGCATGGGATATCTCTCTGACTCTCTCTCTCTCTTCAGCCTGGGAGTGGGGTTTTAAGCAGGCTAGCCCAGTGTGTTTTCACAGGCTCTCTGAAGTGCACAGCCTGAGAGATCCTACCCTGGTGACCACACAGACACTCTGCTTGCATCAGTAAATGAAGTGGTGAGAAGTTATTACAAGGATTGGCTGCTGGTCCAAAAGCTCTCTGCTGGGGCAGCCAAAATGCCTCTGCTGGTTCCTGAGCTTCCTCTTGTAGTGTCTGTGATTTCATAATTTGGGGGTTCACAGTCCATAGGGGAGTTGAACTGGTGAAGCAGCAAAAGGGCAGATTTCTCAACAAGACCTCAGAAAGAAGCTAAAGTTAGGAATGCTATCAAAATGTCATTTGCTGTCATTATCCATGGAGCCAAATCATAGAACAGACAGAGAAGGGCCAGGCCAGGGCTCTGCCAGAGGCAGCTGAACAGAGCAGCCTCTCTTCCCACCCCTGCTCCACTCTATTTAGAGAGGACTAAACAGGTATCTCACCTTTTCTGGGGCCCTGAAATATTTGCCAAAAGGATATTCTGGCTGAATTGGGAGAAGTCCCAGGCCTCATAGAGAGGCTTCAGCACCTCACCTGCCCACCTCTCCTCCTTCCTGCCAGCAATGTCTTTTTTGAGGACCTGGGATATATTTGCTAAGGACTTTGTCCCTTCCAATGAAGCCTTTTACTTCTGAGCCAGTCTATATTTTTTGTTCTCTTAGCCAATATAAAACCAAAGGTGCAGTTTACTCACATTTCCACTGTAGTTTCTGCCAGAATAAAAAGAAGTAAAATTTGCTCTGTTGCTTGACTGCTTGCTCCCAGCCTGAGATCCTGGATCTGCATTCCCTTGAGGGCAAGTGGAGACATTTAGATCCCCTGTTTAGCTTGTTTAGCTTCACTTGTGGCTACCAAAAAAAAAAAAAAAAAATCAGATCTAGGCTGTCTAGCACTCCAGAATTCAGGACTGTGAAGACCTCAGGGTTTGGTTTCTTAATTATATATTGTCTGTATATGAAGCTAAGACAGGAAGCATATGAGCAATAAATTAGAGGAGAAAAACAATTTAGACATTAGGAATAGTAGAAAGGCAGTGAAGCATGGACAGCATTAGCTGTGGGATCTGCCATGGAGATCTGTGGGAACAGATTAAATCTTGTCTTCATAGAACTATGGAATGCTTTGGGTTGGCAGGACCTTTAAAGGTGATCTAGTGCAAACCCCTTGCAATGAGCAGGGATACCTTCACCTGGATCATATTGCCTGGAACCCTGTTCAACCTGATGTTGAATATTTTCAGGAATTAGTCATCAGCTAACTCTGTGGGCAACATGTCCTAATGTTTCACCACCCTCACAGTAAAAATGTCATCCCTGTGTCTAGTCTAAATCTGCCCTCTGTCAGATTAAAACCACAACCTCTTGTGCTACTGCAACAGGCCATGCTGAAACTTCTGTCCCCACCTTTCTTATAAGCTCCTTTTAAGTACTGGAAGGTCACAATAAAGGGTCCTTGGAGCCTTCTCTGCTCCAGCCTGAACCACCCCAACACTTTCAGCCTTTCCTTATGGGAAAGTTCTCCAGCCACCTGATAATTTTCCTGGCATTCCTGTGGACCTGTTCTAGCAGGTACCTGTTATGCTGGGGAGCCCAGGGCTGGAGCAGCACTGCAGGTGAGCTCTCACCAGAGCAGAGCAGAGCACAGGGGCAGGATCCCCTCCCTCCCCTGCTGCCCATGGGGCTTTTGATGCAGCCCAGGACATGTTTGGCTTTCTGGGCTCCCAGTGCACATTGCTGGGTCATGTCCAGCATCTCCTCCACCAGCAAGCCAAGTCCTCCTCCACAGGGCTGAATGTGGGACATGACTCCTGGGATTGTTTTCAGCCCTTTTCAATGATTTGGTAGCAAGGTTTTCCCTAGTTTCAGCTGGGTGCAATTTTTTTCTCTACTTCTGGTCCCAGTCATTCTCTTATTCTCTCTTGTCGTAATGCAGGCTGAGGAGGGTGGAAATATCTCCACATGTAATCTGCAGTCCTTATTTCCTTTGGAATTACCAAAATGATATAAGTACACCTATGATTTATTATCTTCAGTGCCCAACACCTAAATGTTCCTGTGTACCCTTTGTTTGGATTTCATTCATGCCATGCATCTCTTGTCCCCAGTAAACTCCTTGATTCTTGATTTTGATTTGCAGTGCTCAAGGAGATCTGCTGCCTTGGCAGACTTGCACAGTTTTCTCCATCAGCCATTTGACTTCCTCTGGATTAATTTTATGGGCATAAACAAAGGTTATTCTGCAGTTCTTTTAAGTGTGCTAACCAAAAGCAGGGAGGACAACACACATAGAGGCAATAGAGAGTAGAATGAAAAACCTCTCATTGTATTGTCAGAACTAAAATGGCTTTTTATACCAAAGCTCTGCTTGTCTGAACTTACAGCCATTACCCAGATGTGAGGAGAGGGCACATTTTCCATGTTGACCAGAGCTGATGAACATCTGCTGGATGGACAATATTTCTAAGTCTTTACTTGTTTTCCAGCTTGAGGGAGGTTTTTATGAGTCTGTGACTAATTTGATATCTACCAGAATGATTTATGTTAGTGTTATTAATTGCAGCTACCCAAATGCCATTTTAAGTGATGAGATAAGATGAGATCCTTGATGAGATATTGACAGGTATGGAAAGCTGAAGGAGAAAAGCTCTCTAAGGAACAAACCCAGTAGGATTAATCCTGATCTGCCTGAAGTCCACTTATCACTGATTGAAAATGATCTGGTGCCCGTGCAGGCCTTTCTTTAGGCCCATAGGACCTTCTTACAAACCTACATTTGTTCTACAAATGGGTCTACAAACATTCATTAGTTAGTATAGAGCTATAATAAATTCTCAAGTGTCCAAGAATAGACTTTGCAAGACAATAATTACTTGACAATGGCATTTGGGATTTCCTCTTTATGCTGGAAAATAAACTGTTTAATTAAAAGGAAGAGTGGAATTAAAATGATAGAGATGAAAAGACCCTTCAGTAGGTCAGACTGTAATTGGTTCCTTAGCTCAGTGTGGTTCAATGAACTGTCCTGCACTTACTGGCTCAATTATCTCTATCTAGGGCACTTTTGCAGCATTTCCTAGCTAGTGTAGTGAAAAGGTTTAAAATAGAAATATCTAGAAATATCAGAGGCCTTCTGTTTAGCTTTTCCTACTCAGAATCATGGGAGGGGTATAAAGAAGAAGGAGAAGACAAACTCTGGCATTTTGGTGTATCTCTTGGAATGAAGATGTTTAGACATTTGCTCAGTCTTATCAGGCCAGCCAGGATGTCTGTTGTGTCTGTTTGTGTTCCTCACACGATTACACAGAACAGCCTGGGCACTGGAAATTCCAGGAGGATCCCAGCAGGGCAGTCACAGGCAGAGCTGGCTGTCAAAGACCATCCTACACCTCCCCTCTGCCTGGCTTCTGGCTTCCACCTCCAAATGCAGGTGGGATTTCAAGGGGATCCTCATTCTCTAGAAGCCCCCAAAGGGGAAGATTTTGGCTTTCTCTGACTTCAGTGGGGGCCTGTGGAACCACTGTCAGGAGCACAACTTTGGGCTCCACTCACATCCAGGACTCTCACAAAATATGGCAATTCCGTGTTTCCCTGAATCGGATCTCCATCAAAGCATGAAAAACAAAACGAGAAATCCTCAGGTATTTCTGGATGTGCCAGTTCTTTCTTGCTGGACTGAAGATCTGTCAGCAGAGAGAAAAATCCAAGCCTGCATGCAGTGAAGTGTCCCAACCTGCAACAGCTTTAATCAAGGTCCCTCTGTGCTGGGAGTTTGAGAGGCCATAGTCAAGGTGTCAAAAGAAGAGACAAGTTCATAGAGTGAAAAGACACTTTTTAGATTCCTTTATCTAGATAGAAATATTTCAACAGCTGTTTGGACACACAGAGCAAATCTGAAGGACTTAAATTCCTCCAAAACATGTCAGGCCAGCTGCACAAGGAGGGCAGCTGTGCCCTGCAAGCTGATGTTTAATTCCAGCTCTACCTGTCAGAAGTTTGCCCATGGCAGACTTGCACTGATCACCAGGGAGGGGCCTGTGCTCACAGCAGGGAATTAAAGCAGGCAGAAACCTTGGGGAAAGCCTGCTGTGGGACAGGAAGAATAGCAGCATTCATTGCTTTGAGGGAACCTGGCAGGATGGGCAGCTCCCCCTGTATCTTGGCACTCCTGCTTCTGATCCAGGGACCCTGAAAAAAACTGAAGGGAAAAGAAAGACAGGAGAAGAAAAAAAAAAAAAAAAAACCAAAACAAACCCAAACCTCTTTTATTCAGACTTTTAAAAACCTCCATCAAAGGGTTGGTTTGTGTTTTGGACATGTCTCAATGTAGGTTGTCATTAGTGACTGGCTAGCTATATTTGAATAGATGCAAGTGACAATCCAGAGCCTTTTCCCAGCCTTTTTTTTTCTCACTCCAGCTTGTAGTTAAAAAAAAGGTTCACTGCAGTCTAAAATACATCTGCAGATGGTGTGTGCTCTCCTTGGCTCCAGCTGGGGCTCAGAGTGAAACACCACAAAATGCCTCTTGTTACCAGCACTTTCTGCCCTGCTATGGTAAGAAACCCTGCTTGGTCTCAGCAGATTTGGATCCCAGCTCCTGGCCCTAATGTTTCATGTGAACTTTTTGGATGGCACACTAGCCTCTCTGGGGTTTGCCAGTTTCTGATTATAGGCTGGCCCTTGGGAACCAGAAACAGAGCAATTGTCATCCTACCCCAAATGTGGGCTGCATCCCAGGACCCCTGAGGTCAGCAGATCAGCAGCAGTGGATGTTAGAGGGAGCATGAAACCACAACAACTCTGCTGAAGCCCTTGAAAGGTGAGCAAAGTTCATTGCCCTTCCACTTCCAGTAAGTCTGGAATTTGGATCTTGATCCACAGAGGCATTTAGGTCCCTGACTCTCAGTGGTTTCCCTGCCATGGAGCAGGTTAGGAGCTGAGCCCCTAAATAACTGATGGCTGTGAGCCCAGTCTCTCAGTGTGCTCAGATGTATCTAACATTACTTGTGTTATTGTTGTATATTGAGATCCTGACTGGAATCTGGGCTCTTGAAATAGAGACAGGGACACACAGGCTGGGATTAAGGTGGCCAAGTTTTGACGTTCATGGTGTGGGTGCCACATCAGAGCTGTAGACAATGGAAGCAGTACAGAAAATACAGGTTCTTTAGAGTGGGATATCATGAAGTAGTCACCTAAAGCTGATCTTTGAGAAAGTCTCTTTCTCTTCATCAGCTGCAAGGGAAGTTGGAGTTACATCTGTGTTACTGGTCTATAAATTTAGATATGAGGTGTCCCATTCAGAATGGAAGGCAATTCCTTCTCCAAAGAGGTCATGATGCTGTATCATTGAGGCAGCTTGAGCTGGGCTCTGAAAAGCAGAGGCAGTGAATTTTAGATTAGTGAATTTTAGGCAGTGAATTTTAGTTAAGGTCCAGCCAGCAGAGCCAGGAGTTGGCACAAGCTGTGGCAGTCAAAGTTGTTAGCCACTCCTGAAATCTTGGTCTGCCTGGTTTTCTCTCTGATCCTCTTCCCCTCTCTCCTCTTGCTCTCTGGCTCAGTTGTTTGGATTATGTGAAGTGCCAACTCTTCTTTCTTGCAGCCTTTGCCCAAAACTCCAGCAGGGCACTTTATATCTGGTTTCCAACATCTTTGGAGCAGATGAACAAGTTTTAGAAACCTAATTCTCCAGTGGTAGCAAATAGGAACATTTTACCTGACCTCAGTAAGTTTTTAGATCAGCTGAGGCTGAAGCATTTTATCTTCTGTTATGTACCTCAAAGAAGGTGGCAAAACATGAAAATGTTTGCTGAGTTTTGTTTTATGGATTATGGGAAACTTTTTGATAATTTCTGAGTTTTCTGGGGTAAACCCTAAACCACCAGCTCTTCACATGTTCTGCTCAGATGATCTCAGAGCAGATGGTGAGAGAATATTTTCACTTCAGCCTCTCCATGTGTACTCAGGCAGTTCAGCTCCACAGACCTTGATCCCAGCCCAGGCCTGTGGCCATTCCTGCAGGACACATGCTGGATGATAGCATGTTTTCTTTTCTCACATCATATGCTGGGTGTGTTTCCATCCCTTAGATAAACTTTATAGTGTTTCTATTTCCCTTTCCCCCATGGTACTGATTATCCCAGAAATAGATAGGCACTGGAAAGCTATGTTCTGGATCTGAACTATTTCTGCATTGCATCTGGCATTGTGACTGGATCCATTTTTGGGAATGTGATAATTCTGTGTTTGCCCTTGTGCCAAATTTTCTGTCTTTAAGTCTTATTTTTTTTTTCCCTACAGGCATGGATTGATTTTTCTTTTTTGTCACTTCAAGCACTTCTTGTTTGAATTGTTTTGTTTTCATCTTCATCTTTCCACTTGTGCATCTTTCTGCTTCTTGTTTTTGTTAACTTGTGCTGTGTCAGTCTCACAACAGGGACTAACAGCTGCACCTTCTGCAGTTAAAACACAGCAACAGTGGGACACCATGTTCTAAAGGGGGAAAAAAAAGACAAAGGCTACCTTTAAGTTTAGCCCTACCTGAAGAGAATCTCAAACACTGGGTGAGATGCTCACCTGCTGGTCAGACTGAGATTTCAGCTCTCTGCAGTTATTCTGGAAGGACGCGAAGCTTCCCCAGGAGGAATTTGATACAGAAAACGTTGGTGTCCTTTTGGGAAGAGCAATGCTTCAGTGTTGGGTTTTCTACCCAGATGAGTGTGGGATGGGGTTATCTAATGCCTGTGGAGAGGATGGCACAGATGTGTCACTTGTATTGTTTGTTTCAGGGAAGATGTGTCTGTGTCTGGGACAGAGCCAAACACCAGACAAGACAAGACACAACCAAAATGAGAGCCCAGTGGGAAGAATGGGCTGGAAAATGAGTGATCACACAGGGGCAACACAAAGTGCCACCAGAGTCCTTTTCTGCAGGGATTTACTGTCCCTTCCCTGCACAGCACACAGCCATCACCAGAGTGACACTGCCTGCACTGCTCACCCAAACCCAGCCTATCACCTCTCCAGATTCATTTTGGAGTTGTTTTCCTCAGTTTGGCATTTCTCAGGGTTACAAGCAAACTGGGAAAAAAAAAAATAATGTTCCAAGACGGAAAAGATGTGACATGGTCCATGGGGAGGGGAGCTGGGTCTCCTTGCTCCTCTCCAATTGCTGCACAAAAGGGATACCAGGGAGAAAAGAGCTCCTGCCTGAGGCAGGGAGAGTGACCCCTCTGAACAGATAATACCATCACAACCACAGACCTGCAGTCTTTGGAACAGGCCAGGCTGCTCCAGATTTTCTTATTGAGATATTTTCCTTCTCCAGAACATGCAACAGAAAAGGAAGACAACCCTTTGCCATATTCCCAAACAATCTGCTAAAGTTCAGGAAACTGGATCAAGAGGTGAACAGTGCTGAGCTGTGTCTGCCACTGCTTTGGCTCCATAAATGACCTGGAACCACAGCCTGCAAGTGTTTGGTGTGGAGCAGGGAATCCCACAGGACTGTAGAGAAATGACACTAACAGGAGTGGAAAAGTAATGGTTTGCTTCTTCAGAATGGTGGTCCAGGGATTTCTGGTGTATCTTCCCACCTATGAGCTGATATTGACTTTTAAGTTTACTTCCCATGGAAAGGTAACTTCAGTCTCCAAGATCACTGCAGCTTTGGAGGCTCCAGAATGAACTTGGGGCATCTCCTGACAAGGGAGACAGGATTTTGTCCATGGCTTGCAAACCTCTTTCAGATCCTTGAGACGCAATTATTATTTCAACACTATTGTGAAATCTTGAGGGTCGTGACTGAAGAAATAATTGGCTGTATGGGAAAAAGGATGAGATATTTCAGCAGAAGACAGGACTATCCAGCATTATAATAATAACATTTTAAAGACTACATAAACAATGGCTATGGGAAAGACATAAACTCTTATGTTTCAGGGCATAATGCTTGTGTGTCAGGAAGCAATTCTCCTTTTAGGCCATTTGTTCTGTGACTGGTGGCTGCAACTGGAGTTGGACACCATCAGAATCAATAACCCATGGCAGAGGCACCTCTGATTGTTTGTTACTTCCATGTTTTGCAATTAATTCATTGGGATAAACAAGCTTTTGTTTTCTTCTTGCAAATTTGACCACCTCCCCACTCCTTGTATTCCCATACTTTATATTCTTCTTGGCACTAACTGTGTGCTTTCAGTCAGCATGTTTTAGCTTTCCAAGACCGTAAGCCATGACTTGGGGGCACAGTTACATTTACATCCCTTTGCAGATGGCCTGTTTCTAGCACTGTCAGCCCTTGGGTTTTATTTTTTGCTGTCTTTGTGCTGAGGGACAGACACTGTTCAGTGGGTCTTTGTGATTCTAATCTTTTTCATACAGTTTGAGGAGCAATGAACTTGAAAAAACAAGATCCTTTTTTTCCTGGGAGAGAAGGCACCTGAATTTAGGCCTGTCTTTACCACCCACTAAGGATGTGTGTGACACTTTAGGGAGGGCTGAGAGCAGAGTGTTAGTGGTTGCTGTAATGCCCTTTGTTGTCTCCATATAACTCCCATTTCTGTGGGCACCATCTGTTTGTTGGGAAGTTTGGTTTTTTTTTTGCCTCGTCACTGCAGGCTTCAGGAAATGCCATCTTGCCAGGTGGCACCTCTATTTGCTGCTGATACAGCAGCTCCAGAAGCAGGTGCAGCTTGTGGGATAATGTAGCTTTGTGCCAGCCCATTACAAGGCATGGCCCATTCAGGGACTTGGATGGGGTTGTTGCTTTAGCTCAGCCCCATTTGAGACGTGGGCATTGCTTCTGAAGTGCCCCTGGCAGCTGACTTCTCACTTTGATTTATGCTAACCTTAGAGCTGCTGGTAATTACATGCATGTTCTTCTATTCAGGGAGTTTTTGCAGTCACCAAGGAGCGGGGACTTCTTCATGCAACACCAGGAGAATGAATTGTTCATTTTAATGGGCATCTCAGACACTTTGGGACACATGAAAAGGCCTGCCTGTGTGCTCCTTCTTGTCATGGAGGAAGGGCTGGTGGAAGAAGAATTGATAATAACACTGCAGCTCTGATGTCTAAGAGTTTCAGCACTAATTTGCTGGTATTTTGTCAGCCAAAATACTGTGTGCAGAACAATGGGTTTGCATAGTGTGATTCTGTGGCTCATTAGCCTAGTTGGATGACTGGCTGGGATTTGTTGTCTTCTTGACATCCCTTACAAATAGTGCAAGGAAAAGAGTGCCCAATGCACATTTTCCATGGCACTTTATTTACCTGAACTGAATCCAAAGGGTCACATCAGAGAAATGGTCAAAAATCCTTTTCATACTGGTGTGTCCTCTGTGAGTGCCCTAAAGATATCATTTAGCTGGTGTTTTACACAGGAAGACTTGTTCTGATCTGGGCAGTGACCACTAACATTTCTCTCCTAAGCTGCCAAGCATTTAATATTTTAGGTAACTTATTCAAGTAGACTCACATTGACTTTTTTCATTTTCATGCACTGCTGAAAAAGATCAGATGCAGTCAGATGACTGAAAGAGAAGAAGAAGAAGAAGAAGAAGAAGAAGAAGAAGAAGAAGAAGAAGAAGAAGAAGAAAGAGAAGGAGGAAAAGGAGGAAGAGGAAGGGTTTTTCTAGCAAAAGCAGCACAGGGAAGCCTGGAAAGCTTTGGATTAGGTCCTTTATGTATTTTCATTTCTCCACAGTGTTTAGGTACACATTAATACACAGAATATATATATTAAATGGGCTGTAAGCAGAATTGGTAATATCACTAATAAAAGTCCAATAAAGATATTAACCTATGTGAAAAGAAGGATCATTCTTTTGCTGTGAAAAGATGTGATCATTCCCTCTGCCCACCTATGTTCATTTTTTTAAATCACTTGGCTAGTTGCAAACTGATTTTGAGAGAAGAAAGAGGGAAGAACTCCAGTACAATAAAGGTCCTGCAAGTTCTTTGAAACTTCATGGCTGAATAAAGAATTGAGATGCATGTGAGTGTTCTGAAAAAGGTGAGAAGAGGCCAGATTTTGCCATGGCCAGTCTGTCCCCAGGCAGGTGGCTCAGGACAGCCCTGGTGTGCTTTGCTCATTGTCCAGGGGTGCAGGTCAGAGGGCATGGGGGGAACAAGGGGACTTGCAGGGGGGTTGAGTTTCCAGCCCAGCCTGCATGTTGAAGTGAAACCACATTTTCTCAGTCTCTCTCTTTGTGAAACAGCTTCCTGAATGTGGGCAAAGGAATGTATTTTTCCCTTGTCTTGTGCACGAAATCTCCTGAAATGTTTTGTCTCAAATTGGCTCGAAACTTTTAGTGTGCAGCAGATATTCAGAGCATAACATTTCAGCCCACACAGTTAAATCTGGCAAAATAGGAAGGGACTGAAAGTAGGGTCTGTCCAAGATCACTCAGGAGGGGACTGAGCTGAAAGGGACAAACCCTGTCTGGTTGTTTCACCCATGTCTGGCTACTTCTGCAAAACGTCACTGAATTTCTGGCTATTATGGCCATCCTTCACTCCAGGCAGATAGGTCTGAGTTTAAGTAACAGAAGTTGTTTACCAAAGCAGGAGCTGCACAGAAGCCCTTCAGAAACCCAGATGTACTGCCTGTGGTGTTTCATTGGCAGTAGAAGGCAAACCTGGAGTCAGGGTATTGTTTTGGCTGAATTCTGAGTGTGTAAAAGCTAATGTGCCAGAAACACCAGCAAAGGAGAGAGGAGATAGTAACAGAAAGCCCCAAGCTGCCAGAATCAGCTATGCACATAACCCCAGCTGACCACAAAGAGGATGTTTTGGGTGTAGACATGACCACAAGAAGAGACCAAGAAGACAGGGAGAGGCTCTTCTTTACTTTTTGATTCCCATTATGCCCAGGGAAAAATAAGAACATGACCTTATTCTGCTGATAAACAGGACTGAGTCAAAACCACTCAATTGCCATTTTCATAATGGAAACAGTTTCCATGATCAGAACTATCACCTCTCTACTGTGGCCAAATATTGAAGTGGAAATTACACTGCATTTACATACACATGAAATACATATATATATATATATATATATATATATATATAAAAATAAAACCACTTCGGACTAAGCATCACTTCACAGGTTTTTGAAAGAATTCTACTTCAATTTTAGTTTATTCCCATTTTTCATGCTGGGTGAGATACATGGGATCAAAATTAGATGCATGGACATAGATATTTTCATCTATGCCAGACTCTGGGGCTGTGTTTTCTGGTTTTTTTTTAATATCCAGGTTATAACTCAAAATAGAGCTTTAGAGTTAGGTCAGACAAGTGTCTCCTGAAAGATCATCTATTGAATAACCTGAGGGTGGCCAGCTCTGCCTTGTAGGCATCTGAATTGGGATTAATTCCTTCCCCACTGATCACCAGGTACATGGCACATAACTCCTGTGCTCGAGTGGGTGGTCTGATCTTTCAGGCCCTGAGCTGAATGACAGGGCTGTTTGCAAGTGGTTTCCATGAGCTCCCTTTAGTTTTCTTTGCAGCCAAACATTAGTTTTTTATGCCTTAGATGGTGGTGGGAAGCTCCAGCCATGACCACGTGCTTGTCTTTCTGCAGGGGATGTGTGTGATGTGTCTCACTTCTGCATTTTAGCAATCCAGACGCTGACCCTGGGCACTGTTTTTCTCTCTGTGGGATGGCTGGTGCCACTGGGTTTGGAGTGCTGTCCCTTAACCCAGCTCAAGCAGGCTTGCAAAGGAAGGAAGGAAGGTGGTGTGGTGGTGAAAGTACCCCCACTGCGTGGCAGGAGATCTGAGCTTGACTCTTCACTCTGCCACAAAAAAATATCATTGTTGATCTTGGGTGCGTTTCTTACACTCTCTGCTCCACCACAGTTCCCCCATCTGTAAAAATGTGAAGCATTTTTACCTACCTGGCTGAAAACTGAGGACTTCATAACTGGAACTCAAGGAACCTAGAGGGAAACTCTGGTCTGGATTTGCTCATGACAAAGCATCTACTAACATATTTTCAGCCAGTGCCTGGCAGAGTAGCAATGTTCAGATTTCTGTTTAAATAAGCTCTTTCATCAGATGAAAGAACATACCAGGAACTGGTCAGCAATATTCTCTGCAGAGTGGCCCCTGGAAGGGGAGAGCAGACCTGGGAGTTAATGGCTTCCAGGTAAGGAGAAGGTGCAGAGCTGCAGTGAGATGGAGCTGGGAACAGAGGCTGAGCCAGGGATTGCTCCTCAGCCCTGAGCAATCCCAGTCACCTCTACAGGGGGAGGACAAGGTGAATGCAGCCATTGCTCTTCACCCTGCTGGTGAATATGGAACAATAACTGGTGACTTTTTTTGTTTTACTTTAACTGGCATGGATCAAAGGCTTTGGTCAGGTTGGCCTTGAAATTGTTTAGGATGAAATTGATTCCTTTCAGCCTTTGAGAGGGTCCAATTTAAGCTGTTTAGCTGAGCAGTGTGGAAAATAGAGCAGTTTAGCTATTATGTGGTCACACTGGAGAGCATTTACGGATATTGCTGGATCCATAACCTCACATCCTCCTGGAAACACCGTTCTTGTTACACTTTCTACGGCTGTTGTTGTGGCCACCAGCGATGAAAATCCAGCCTGTTTTATCCATCATGTTTCTTGGCTTCCATATTTCTTGCATGTCTTATTCACCCCTCAGAACTTTTGGTGCACATGTTCATTGCAGGGCTTCCACTGCAAGCTGAAATGTGTGAGATTTGAGACAGCAGGGCAGGACATGCTTTTGGAAGGTGTCAATGGCCTCGTAGTTTGTAAAGATTAATGTGGCTACAAAAGCTGTCATGACAAAACCCCACATTTCTGAGACACTGATTGCTTGTGCTTTTAACCTAGAGCTTTTTAGGCTGGATACAATGGCATCTTGTTTTACTGCAGATGTGTAAAGATTATATGAATATTTACAATGTGTTTTCTGCACTGGAAAGTCTCTTTGCTCATCCTACCTGAGGGATGGTTTCTTCCAGCAATAATGGAAATGACTGCTTTGTGAAGCCAGGACAGTCTGAAAACAGAGGCTTATTTTTTTCCTTAGATGCATCTTACATCAATTCTCAGCTGCCATAAGATTATAGAGAGTATGAATTTGTGAGCTTTATACTGGCTGAGAATCTGACCTAAATTTTGGAAAATGGATTATATAGACAAAAGGGAAATGTTAATTTGGACTGCTTTCTGGGAGGAAAAGAATGTTTCTCTCTTTACAGCTTGTACCTCTTGTGGAGGTACATGGAGGAGCAATGAGATAAAATTGAGAAAGGAAAATTTGGGGTGACTGCTAGTAAAGTGAGGTGTTAATCTTTCCCCATGAGGACATGATGATAATTTCCCAGCAACATGCAGAGGGAAAAGAAAAGAGATGGAAATGGTGAAATAATAGAAAAGGCATCTTGGTTCAATTGGCACTGGTTTCATTTGGGTATAAAATGAAGAAGAACAGGAGAAAACAAATAAAACATGAGTCCTTTTCCAGAAGAAAATAACCTCGTGATGTGATTCTGAGCCTGGGCTGCCAGCACTAATTGCTGCCTCAAAGGCATAAAACCCCTGCTTTGAGCAACTGCCCTCCTTGACAGGATGAGGACTTGTCCTGCCTTACCAAAATGAGCAGGTTGGTTCCTTGGCAAGAAATTTTATACCAGGACTGGATGGAGGGGAGAAGAAGCATAACCCTATCCTGGCAGACAAATGAGCATGGGTGATCTTAGAGGCCGTTTCCATCCCTGTTTTCCCCATTTTTCTCCAGAGTGGTTAAACCTCAAAGCAGTCAGTATTTATCCAAACACTTCCATTCTGAAAAAACTGGGCTTCTGGCAAGATTTCCTGCCCTCCCTTGTGCTGATGGCTGGAAGTGCTCTGAGGGCACCGGTGTATGAAATGTCCCCTTTCTCCCACTTCTGGCACAACTCTTAGGAAGTGCGCAACCATGCAGAGAAATAAAAATAAAAGACCTTGTGGCTAGATAAATCAGGTAAACTCAGTCTGAGAGTCTGCAGGAGGACCTGCTTGAAGCTTTTTATCCTTGATATTGAAGCCAGACCCTGTCCCTGGTTTGGATGTTGCTGGTACAGTGCCCATGACTCTTACTCCTGGGGGAGACCATGCCCCTGGCTAAATATGGGTGACATGAGGGACATTGCCTTCTCCATGCCCTCTGCCCCTGCTGATGGAGGAAGGCTGTCCTCCACAGCCCAACACACTGTCCCTAAAGTCACAAGAAACACAAATGAATGTAGAATTTTCAAAACAATCACTTAATTTCCTGAAAACATATATGAGGTTTTGTATTTAGACTGCTGGAGAATCTGGAAAGAAACCATGTTTGATTATTAATTAATATGGATGGGGTTAAAATTAGCAGCCTCTCCTGCAATAAAAACTTGGTTAAAATCATCAACATGATCAAGTGCTCATAACACTCATGTCTGTCTTTATTTATTACAGGGTTGGGAGACATCAGCTTAATCTCTGGCTCTGCCAAAGCAGGTCTCCACTGGAGATTGATGCTGCTACACTTCACTTTGGATGAGCTGGGTGTGCCCATACCAGAGTCATCTCCAACCTGGCAAAGGCAGCTTGTCTGTCCCAATCACAAATAGCTCTTTCTTCCAAGAATGATGGTTTGGTGCCATGGGGAGTTGTCTCCTCCTGCCCAAAAATGATGACTTGTGTGAACAGCAGCTGCTCATCCACTGCCAAGGACGTGCCGTACGTAAATCTGGTTATGTGTCAACTGCTTTAGAAGAGTTTTCACTTTATGCAATGGTTCATTTTATCAAAATGTAATTTAGGTGATGTTTAGAACAACCATGCCTCCATCTTGGCTGGGACCTTTGGTGTCAGTGGGGCACCATGACAATGACATGGTGCTCTGAGGGACGGAGCTGCAAACAAACGATGGCCACGCTGGTTGGGCAGGTGCCAAGGAATGGCTGACAGGGATGATGTGCCATGGAAAAAGAGCAGGGATAGCCTGAACATGTGTATTTGTTTGGACAAAAAAAAAAAAATCTATGGAGGGAAAAAGGGGTATTATTGATAAAACACTAGCCAGGGACAAAGAGCTGGGTTAAATACCATTGCTGGCACAGGCTTTGGGTGTGTGCCCAAGAATAAGTCATGGCACCTCCTGCCCTGGTTCTCAGCCCAAAAAATGGAGATGTGGCAGAGGATAATAACAGCCCCTTTCCTTTATCCTGGCTTTGTGTGTCAAACCAGCAATCCTGGGGGAAGGGGCTGCATCAGGCACAATAGAGGCTTGTTCCCTTTTCATCATGGCTGTGCAGCAGACACAGGTTGTGCTGTACCAAGGCTTCTTTCAAGGTTGTTTTGTTGAGGCCAGTATTTAACTCTAGGCTTTAGAAACAGAAAATGAAAAGACACAACTGTTTAAAAGGTCAAATTGTCCACCTGTTCTGGGCAGGCTGAGTTTGGAGTGTGCACTGTATGACAGTGACAATTTTGTCTGAGGTTAGAGATGTGAGTTCGATGGCAATTTGCAGAGCAAAGCAGTGATTGCAGCAAAACTCGATTGGCAAATCTCTGAAAGTTTGAGCTTGGCAAAACTTAACTTTCCTTCTGGGACAGCATTTAATTTTAAGGTTAGGTCATTTTTGTCCAGGACTTACTTTCATGAGAAATTCTCTCCCAACTGGGAAGGTAACTTATACCTTGTGACATAATTAAAATGGAGAGGATGAGTTCTGATTCTTGATTTTGTATTTAATTTTGATTTTGTGTACAACCACTAAGGTAGAGACAAATACTGAGTTCACTCTTTTCTCCACCATACTTTTTTCAATAGGAATAATATTTATTTTCTTTAGTCCTCAAATGGAAGCAGCTGCCACAGTGAGAAAGAATATTGTCTTTAAATTTTGAAAGGGAAAATATCCAAAGACGTTTTCTTCTTATTATTTTTTCCTTTTCCTTAAACATTGTGTTTTTGAAATAAAGAGACGTCAAAAAAATTTTAGCAGTTTGTTGCAATACCTTTTTTTCCTGCATTTGTGGGTGGATCCATTGCATAGATCCATTACAGAATCATAAAGAGCATGAGCTGTTCTAGAATACCTCTATAGAATGACTGTACTCGTGTTTGGAAGAAAACCCATAAAAATGCAAAATAGTTCACTAACACTTATTTTAGAAATACTGATAATAGGGAAGACAAGTGTTACACTCTGATCACAACCTGAAGTAACCTTTCTGAAAACTTCTGAGAGGATAAAAAGATCATATAGAAGAAGAAAAAAAGAGTAACACAAGTAGAAAAATTTGAGAAAACTCCAGAAAAACTTATTTTCAGTTAACCAAGATCAATGCACAAAGTCTAAAAAAGCACTGCATATGGCTGATAAATTTCAATGTTATTTTGTTTCCATTTTGAAATATTATGGAGTTGTGCTAAGCAAATTCCTGAGGCTGAAAGAAAACTCAGGTACTCCAAACAAATACCATTTGAAGTGAATGTTTTTTGGCAAAGTGTTTCACAGTATGCATTGAAAAATTCCATCCAAGATATTTTGATACCTTGTTTTAGGAAAAGAAAATGCTGAGGATTCAAAGTAAAATAAGACTGCAGGGGAAAGAAAATTAATCTGTTTCCTTGGAACTTCTCTCAGAATGTTACAAATCCTGCAGAAATTTATGGGTAGCCAGAAGCATCAACTGAAGGCCTCACCATTCACCAGCCTCTTACCAAAAGTGAACATGAGAGAACATTTCCATGTTGTGGAATATTCATGATGATTTTATGATCGAGAGAGGTCAAGCTCAGACAAGCTCCTTAGGAATGCAGCTCTCCAAACTTCCTCAAAAATCCTCAGCATCCGGTGTGTTTTGTAATATCTACTCATTAATCACTACCTTAGACTATTAATTAATCCTGGCAACACCTTTGTCAGATGGGGAAAGTTAAGGCAAGATGAAGTTAAATTCCAAATCACAAGGGGATTCCTAGCTGGCTGTCAAGAAAACAACACAGAAATCACAGGCATTTCTAAACAATAGGTGAAGCTGGAATTTTAGAGATATTCAGACACCATACCACTAAAACCAGGAGATGATGAGGAGATGTTTCTACTTCTGCTGCAGTCAGCATTTTGAGAATTTTCTCTCTTCTGTACCACAGAAAAGATTTATGTGTTTGTGGCATATATTACAGAGCTGTAGGAAACACTGAAGCCTATTCAACACTTGGAATGAGCACACTGAAAGTTGTCACACATTATCTGGGATTAGAGCTGAGTACTTCTAGCCAGACCCTCCACTACTGAAAGTTAATTGGTGAAACTTGATTTTATAGGCTGGCAAGATGCCAGTGTACCTCAGCTGGAGGTCAGGAGTCCCATCCTGCTCCCTGGCTAGGCAGAGGCAGGGTGGGAGAATTTCAAGGCTGCTTCCATCCTTCATTTTGGGTGACAAGCTGCGATGGGTCTTTTGAGTTGGAGGAAAAAAAATTGAGAAAAATCACATTATTTCTTCCAATTCCCTGATTTAGAGGAGTTTGTGGAAAGAGCTGTAGAAGCCCTGGATGATCAAAAGGACTGGCATGGCCAGGAGAATCTCCTCCCCTCCTCCAGACATGGGCTGTGCGCAAGGTTTGGCTGTGGACAAGTAAGAGGTACCTGGTCACGTCTGCATGCTCGTAGGATGTTTAAAATTTAATTTTAAAAAAGAAACTCAAATTAGTACAAAGAAGCCCAAATTAATAGTTCCCAAAGGTGCCTATTTTGCTCCACTGGCTGGCTTGAGTTCAATGGGATGAAACCCAGCCAAGGTGCTTCATCAGGTTCTGCTTCGGGGGCTTGTTCCTCTGTGAGTTATTGACCTTCAATCAGCTCTGATGGTCCAGCCTTAGGGTGGCTTTGCCTGAATCAGCAGCAAAAGCAGAAATCCAAGGTTTATTTCCCAGCTGTGGACAGCTTTCTCCTCGCCTCGTCTGCAAATAGGAAGTGACAGGTCGTAAGGCTCCTCCCTGGGGTCTTGTGGGACCACCAGGTATGGGGCTGCCCTCAGCATTGTGCCACCCTGTGCCTGCAGGGACAGCATTGAGCATGATGAGGATGCAGCTGCAGCTGAAGCATTTCTTGCCCAGACACCAGGTCCACACAAATCCTCCCATTTCTGTGTCACACCAGGACCAGGAGAAAGCCTTGAAAAATGAAGCTGCCAGCATGAGAGCAGCAGGGGAAGGCTCATGAGGACCTTTCTGGAAAGCTGAAAACAGGAAATGTTTAATCAAGCTCTGAGGGGAAAAAAATACTTAAAAAAAAAAAAGGAGAAGAAAAGTCAGTCTCTCTCTGAGCAGCCAGGATGTTTGTGAAATCCCTACTCCGTTTATTATGATGCTGAGTTTCAGCTGGCTGTTTTATTGAAGGCAGCTGGGACACATTACTTGCGCATTAACACTGAGCCAGCTTTCATTTTAAAACTCACCCATTGCTGGGAGCTTTCCTTAATGCCTTCCTGCTGCTGCCAGCTCCATAATCCACACCAGCAGCCTCAGGGGAAGATCACCTCTCCTCACCATGATTCTTATTTCCGGGGAAAGGCCTCATCAAAATCAGCCTGGCCGCTCAGGAGCGGGGCTGGCGCTGTCCCGGCCGCGTCTCCGAGGTGGAGCACAGAGGTCGGTGGTGTCCCTGCCAAGAGGACATCTGCTTGTGGAGCAAACCCCTTCACACTCATCTGCAGCTCTCCCTCAGCTGCTTTCCAGGGATGTATAGAGCTTTCTGCAATATAAACTGCGTTTCAGTACATCACAAATCAGAGTGATGGCTCTAGTGGATGGGGTGGAGGCTGGCACGCCTGGTTGGGAGGGTGGTGGGGAAGGGACATCAGGGGTTTGTCCCTGCAGGGGTGCTGGGGTTTGGCACCACAGTCTCTGTCCCTCAAGGACACGGCCAAAATGTTCTTCTCAGGGATCTGAGGAGTTACTGAAGTCCCTTATCTTCAAATTGTTCCGGTTAAAGAATCACTCATGTGCAAAAGGAAAGAGGGAATGTCTCTCTCTTGTGCCCCTGTGTCTCTCTTGTTCCCCCAGTCCTGTAGCTTGGGACATCAGAAGCTGTCTGGGCCCTGCCTGCCATCGTGGTCCTGGTCCTGAGCATGGCTCTGAATGCATTCTGGGAACCCAGGTGTAAAATGCTGCTGTGAATTTGGGTCACAGTGTTGGGAAGGGGTCAAAGGATCCCTTCTTCACACCCCTTCTTAGCTTGGTGTCAGAACAAGACTGGTGCCATCACACAGCACGTTGGGTGGTGCACATGTGTGTTTTTTTCCCTAACTAGTGGTTTTTTGCAGGTTTTTTCCCTAACTAGTTTGGAACTCACAAGCTGACTTCAACTAAACATAACTGAAAGGCAGAAATTTCAAAAGTATTGAGCCCTTACAAGTGAGAATACGCTGTGGGCTGGAGAAAAGCAGTTCTGTGAATGCCCTTGCTGACAGGCTGCACTGGGACCTCAGGCTTCATTAGGCACTTGGGAACACAAACATGCTCCATTAGGTGGTTTAAGTGCAGAGGACAGTTCCATTCCTTATGCCTTACTTGCTCACCCTGCTCCCATGTCCAGGAAAAGCTCTTTTCCTTTTACATGGGACTGCCCTATGGAACAAGCTGCCCTGACAATGTGTTTCTTCCTGACATATCTTAGCTGGTAATTAGCTGATACCATTTCATTTCACAGAATGCTAGATGCTTCCTCATGCCATAAAAATATCAAAATCCTTTTTCCCCACCTCAAATCTCTTTGTGCCTTAATTTATAAAATCACACAACAGGCTCCTCAGGTTATTAACATCCATACAAAAAAAGAAGGGGTTTATTCCTGTAAAAGCATTTGTTTTGTCTTATTCTCATGCATTTGCACTTCTAGAGAGGATATTCATTATTTTATACCATATTTCTTTATGCTTTTTCTCCACAGAAAAAGGCCTTTAGGTTTAGTGCAGCAACACTCTACAGAGAGGCTAGATGCCAGGGAAAGCCAGAGGTACTAATCAGAGCCCTCCACAAGTTCTTCTTGGAAGGGAAACCACTGAACTGCTGCAAAATGTTTATTCGGTTCATTAAATATTAGGCTTAGTAGTGTAGAGCTGTAAGCCAAAATGTGGCTGATATGCATACAGAGACTCAGAAGGAGATGTTTGTTTGTATCTAGCTGTGTAATATTTCTGAAAACTTTCCTCACTAGGTCAAAAATCATGGATTGAGAACGCTTACAATTTTGGTTTCACTGTATCAGCACTGCTCAAAGGGAAACCAGCTCTGTGGAAAATTTTTGAGGGTCCCCAAAGACTTTGACATGGAGCAAGATGGAAGAGGAAGGAGATATGTTCCCAACCCTCCCAGGCAGTCACCTAAGGATGTTTGTGTTCCCTCTCAGAGGCCACTGGGTAGCTGACCTGAGCTCTAATGACATGTCTCACCAGCTCTGGGAAATGCAGAGAGGTGAAGGAGCTACCCTGCTGTTACTTTTTGGGTAAAATTTCCCTTTGCTTGGGTGCTGCTCAAGTAAAGGAGTGGGCTGTGCTATGACCATCAGCTTTCATACAGAGATTATCTTTTGCAATACTCTTTCAATTCCAGTGCCTTGAAACACCTTGTCTTCCTCAGCTGCTCCATGACAATGTCATAATACTCTGAATAAATGTGAAGTTTCTGTTGTACACCATGTCTCCCGTGTTAGCAGGGAATTAATTACTGGAGTTCAATACAGGAAGGAGCTCTGCACTTCATTCATTGCAGTTTGCTGTAATGAATTCAAGAGCAATTGTGTCAGGGCCCTGAGCTCAAGTAAATCTACATAACTGCACTAGACCAGGTGATGATCTGCCCTATTATTTTTCTTACTGTGCTGCAATTTGCCTGGGACACTTGGTTTAACATTTACATCCTGAGTCTTGCAAAAAGTGCCAGGGGAAATTTATAACCACGAGTTAATTAACCATGAATCAGTTAATATTTGGGCATGTGAAGTGCTATATACATGCAAGGGATTAAGCTGTCAGAAGGAACTTTGGTTTTAAATCTCTTAGGAAAGTTGTCACTTCTGGCAGCCTGCTGGTCTCCAGGTTAATGCTGTGCAGGGCAACTGCAGGAGCATTGATTCAGGGACAAAGTTCCTCTTGCTTTTTTTTAATATTTTCTGGGTTTACTCTATGGGACTCCCATCCAAATCATTCTGACCTTGGGAACCTACTCAAGGCTTTGGTTAGGGGAGAAACTGGTGCACAATGGCTGGGTGAGATTCATGCTTTTGTGCTGTACAGATCATTGTTCTGTCAGCTCTGGAAGACAGACAGACACACACCTGTAAGGTCTGCACAGCCCCTGGTGTCTGTGGGGATCTTGGCAGCAACTGAGAGATGAGCTCTGCATAGCAGCCAGGATTCAGTGGTGAATTTAAGGACCCATCTGCTATTGCTCCCCTTGCTGGAAGATTTATACTCTAATCAATCCCACATTTCATTACTATCCTGAGCAGTGCTGTAAGGAGTTAGTGCAGTGACCTTCTGACACTGCCTCTTTCCCTGCCTCATGCTCTGCCCTGCTCCAGAGCTGCTCTGTAGATGCAGGCAGAGGTAAACATCTCCACATTAAAGTTCCTCACACCCCCTTGCTGCTGGGATCTTTGTGCTTCCACATGGGCTTTAAAGCAGCTGCTGAAGCAATTGGGCAGCTGGGTGGATGTGGAGGAACAGAGATGTTAGTTTTGTGTCTGGCTGGGAAACCTTGCTTGTATTTGGGCTGCACTAACTATTAGGATTAGTATGCTTTGTCATCAGGGCAAAGAAGGCTAGGAATAAAGTAGAAATGTTTTTTAATCTTGTTTCTGGTGATAAATCCAACTTAATCATGCTGTTTGCAAAGTTCTGACTGTGGTCAATGAGCAGGAGGAGGAGGAGAGGCACATCAGAACACGTTGGCAGTCAATAACAGAATCACAGAATTATTTGGGTCAGAAGGGACCTTTTGAGATATCTAATTCCACCCCCCTGCCATGGGCAGGGACACCTTCCACTAGACCAGGCTGCTCAAAGCCCTGTCCTTGAGTCTTTGCAGGGACAGAGCAGCCACAGCACCTCAGGGTAAATGCACACAGCAAACCTCAGCAGCCCTGAGTCTCTCACCCTCTGCCTGTGAAACCCACTGCAGCAGCCACTGCTGTTTTCAGCTCCTTGCTGGGGCAGGGCCAGCCCTGCTGAGGCTGCAGGTGACCTGCTGGGGCCAGGAAGGGATTAGGGGCTGAGCAGAGCAGCGCTGGGGCTGTGCCTGGAGGTGACATTGCCTCACAGTGACCAGCAGCACCACTGGCCCTGCAGGACCTCAGCACAGCCCTCCCCAGGCTTGGCTGAGCTTTAGGATGTTGATGTGGCTGCTCCAAGCTCCCCGAGGTGGCAACAACTGTGTTTCACACAGCTTCAAAGAGCCAGGTTTGATAGAACAAACTCATTTTTTTGCTGCCTACTTGAACCTGATGAACGTCCTGTACGAGCAGCAGCTGCTGACAAATAGTGACAGTTTGCATGAGGAAAATGAGCATGAATGGAGCGTTAATAAAGCTCTGCTAAACTCATTTAAAGCAGGCACTTTCCCAGGGCTGAGAGCGGACTTCAAGTTACTGGAGTTGTGTAACCAAAGGGAGGGATGGAGAACTTCCCTGAATTTCCCTGTCTGTGATAACCCTCTCTAAAATACTTAGGGAAATAAAGTCTGCATAATGATGTGCTATTATTCAAGGGCTCTTGCTACCAGTTTTCTCTGCTCTGCAGGTCAAATTCAAAAGCCTTATAACATTTTTATGGGCAGAGAAGCAGAATAATATTCAGAAGGGTATTTTTTGCTAGGGGATGGTTTTATAGTTATATATGGGTAGGCAAATGCCTTGGGTAATGTCATGATACCCACCATGTCCATTCACCAATACAACTATTAACCATATTTCCTGAGTTACTCAGTCTTTTGGGGCCCAGTCAGGCTGGCTTTACCACAGGGAATAGCAATTAATGTTTCCTCCCAGGCTAAAGAGTAGATTTATCCCTGTTCTCCTCCAAGTAACTACATGAATCATTAACATCTCAGAGACTACTTGAGGATGATCAAGTATTATTTCTAATGCAGCCATTTTAACAGAAACTGCAGAGTTTTGGCTGTAGGAGGCTGATTTCTCAGTTCTTCTGTTGTCTGAAAGCTTGAGCAATACAAAAATACATGACTTGTAAAACATCAGGCCAGATGTTGCCCTGTTTCTCTGCATGATTATTGCCACTGACAGCAGACACTGACTGCTCCCAGGGCAAGAGGCTGCTCCAAGAGCAGGGCTGGAAAGCCCCAGCTCCTGACATGGCAGCTGTGAAAGAAACACAGAGATGGCAACTTCCTGCATCTTCTCCAGCATCTGTCTGCAAATCCAGACAGAAAGCCTTGTGGGGAGAAGAGGCTGCCTTTTACTTTATTTTTCAATACACTTTCTTGAGTCCAGCACATACCAGACCATCTTATCCTGCACTGGATGGGAATGGATGAGCTGAGCTCTTGACATGACCACAGCATGAATGTTTTCATGCAAACATAAGAACAGCACACAGCAAAGGAGATGGCTAGATATCCAACAGGTTTTCCCCAAAACAAAACAGTTATTAATGATTCTGCAATTTCCCTCAACGCTAATTTCCTGTTTCATGCAATAGATGAAGAATGTCAGTACTTTGTGGACTTCAGGGCTCATTTTTTGTCCTTGGTTCCAAGTCCCTGATGGACCAGATACCTATGACATCTTTGTGACTGGCTACAACCCAAGATGTTTATTTCTTTTTCCAACATGTCATTTCTAACATTTTGCCTCCCTTGATTCTAAATCTCTCAGGTTCCAAGAACCTGGAATTTCACCCAACCCATGTAGGAGCTGGTTTGGCATTCCCTCACCCCACACCTGCCAGGAGCAACCTTACTAGAAGAAAGAAAATTGTATCAATGCAAGATTAGGATCAGATCAGCTCGAGGCAATTCCCTTGGAAAAAAACCCAAACAAACAAGCAAACAACAAAAAGAAAACATGAAGTTAGCTCTAGGATGAGCCCAACACTTGATTGGCAGAAGTCTCTGGCTACAGAAGGGTTTGGGATATGGTGCCTTCATTAGTCTGACTGATGGAATTGCAGAGAATCCCCATGCAGAGCCACAAGGCCCAGGCAGGCCATTAACACAATTCCACTGCATTTTTCTTAAACCCATTACTATTGTGGAGGACCATTTCTTTCCTCCAATTTGTAGATTCATTTCACAGGGAATGATTCTGCAGGAGCACCTTGTGATTTAGTTCAGTGTAACCCAAAGTGAGACTGAGGTCTCCTGAAGGAACACTTTAATTTCTCTTACAGTCTCTCCCCTCATGCTCAGTCTGTTGGCAGCTCAGAGCATGCACATGTACATTTCTTATGAGATCCCTGATGACCACAGGGAAAAGGTCCTGGGAGATGCTGGAAATGCATGTGCTGTATGGAAACTATATCTTACCCAGGTGCACAGCTCTTGAGAAGCCTGAGCCTCTGAGGAGCTGAAAAACTCTCTTTCCTGTGTGGGAGGAAAAGGTTTTGCAAAGATTGTCAAATGGGAACAGAAAGGCTTAAAACATAGACAAGAAATAGGTATAATTTGCCTGTCATTCCTTAGGCTGTTGGGTTTTACAGGCACATTCATATGAAAAACAATTAAAATTCATCTTCCACAATAAAATGAAAGGAGCAATTAAAAGTCACCCAAATAAACCCCAACTATGAGAAGCTATCTACATAGGAAACTTGCTTTATTATTGCAGCAGAGGCAAACCATGCCAAATAAAGTTTAGCCCCTGATGTGCTGGGCACTGCAGAGAGATTGACAGCCAAAACTTAGTACAAGGGACATGTAATCTTTGTAGTCAGAACACCACACCATGTGTTCCAACAGATTTTCTCACATGAAAATTCCAACTGATTTTCTCCCATGAAAATTGTAGCCTCAAAATATTAAACAACTCAGTGGCACAAAACCAAAAGGCAATGCTAAAATCAGAAATGAAATACTGCTGTGCTGAATTCTGATTCAATGGATTTGTGAAGGTGTGCAGTGGCTCAGGTACTTCACAGTGATCAGCAGCTCCTGTAGATGTGTTCCCAAATAAAAACATGACCCTGCACAGAGACCTCCCCTCTTCCCTGTGATAACTCCCCCATGAAACAATGCCTTTGTTTAGTTTTTGCCATCAGGAGCTGCTTCAGCCTCTCCCATGCACACACCTGCCTTCAGTTCCTTTCTGGATGCAGCTCAGCTGTGTTTTCACTCAGGTGCACTCTGCTTGTTAGCAACAGCAGCTCCTCTGTCTGCTGCTGGCATCATCTTGCTCCTTCCCTCCAGAGCAGCAGCAGCTGTTTCCTCTGCATGTGTGAAAGTCTTTACACTACCCAAGAACTGCTAAATACCTCTAATTGCTCGTGTAATAATCTCGGAGTGGAGGACATGAGCTGGATAATTCCCATCTGTAGATGCAAACTCTCACCCCCCACTCTGAGGAAGCACAGAGGTGGAAAAGAGGTTGTAAATTGTTGGAGGAGCTGATCCTCTCAGGCTGGGTCTTACTGATTTGGGAAGAACATATGAAAATTGTAAATGTGGTGTGCTTGTCAAAAGTAATTCCCTTCCTATCACTGATTTGCAGCTTAACTACAGATTACCTTTTGTATTTCATATCTCTGTGTTGCTTCTTCCATGAATTTGCCCAGTGGCTTCTTTGAACCTGGGCAAATGTCTGATATCGAGAGTACCATGTGTCAAGGAGCTCCAAAGTTTAACAGAGAAGCCTTTTCTTGTGTTAGAATCTGGTATTTTTATGTGGTCATTAATTGTTCTTCTGTCAGAAGGGGATCTACTTACTCTGGACTCTCCACATACCACTCTTGAGCTCAGAAGTTTCCAGCACCTCCTGATTTGTCTCATAACTCAGTAGCTGTAGAAACCAGCAAATGATGAACTCAGCTGCCCCACTTCACTGAACTGTAGGAGGTCAGATCTATCACTGTTTATTTTTCTTGGGTATTTTTCTCCTAAAATTATTATCTTTTTTTTTGTTGTTGTTTTTTAATGATTAATGCTCTAATACTCATTAAATGCTTGAAAATTTAGATAAGCCACTGTGTTATAACTCTCTTAATCCTTTTCAACACTTTGCCTTCCTCTTCCAGCCTCCTGAGGGTTTAGACTTGCAGTTTGAGAAGCTACTGCACAGCATCTGAGACAGTAGGCAGTATCCTTAAATTGCCTTTTATAAGACTGAAACTTTTATTTATGATCAGTTTGTGGTTTGAAAAGGAACTGTACACCTCTTCAGCAGCTCTTTCACAGCTCATAGAGCAGCATATCAACATCAGGAGCTGAAGTTTACCAAGTCTTAGGAGATCAGTGAGTCTTAGATGTGCTTCAAGCCTTGCCATCTCACTGAAATGTTGATGTTTCTGCATTGCAGGGAGCCAGGAAAAGCTCAGTTTCATGTTTTCCTTGTCCTTGATCTTGATCTAATACTTATCCAGGCTTCAGAGATTTGGAAACAGGTACAGAGACTTGGGCTGCATCAGAGGACAAATCTTGGGCAGAAACTGAGCTGAGTTCTGCTTTCCTTTTCCTTGTGCTTTACACCCAAGCTTGGACCTTACTGAAGGCTAAGAAACAATTTGCAAATTGTTAACTGAGGGGTGTTGATGAATGTTTCATTTCACAGAGGAACTGGAAGCAAGGTTGTTTCCATGCACAATTTAACAAGGAGATGAAGATGAAAGGAAACTGTACACCATCCATCTTGGATCCTAAAAGTCTTAATTGCTAAGGAAAGCAGAGGCATTTTGCAGTATCACAGGCCACAATAGGATTTCTATTTTATACCTCATAACCTGGCATTTCTTTTCAGGAGTAATGACACACCTAATACACAGCAGAAGAAATCCAGCTTTGAAGCAGAAGAAACAGTGAGAACAGCATCACTCATAACAAAACACTCATCCCAAGGAATGCCAATGGAAACAGACTCCTCCTGCAGGTCTGCTCACTGCTGTTTATTCAGCATAGGCTGTGAATTAATGGCAGAAAGATAAATGGCATCAAACTTTGGTAATGACAGACAGCACAGATAGGATGTACAGGCTTGAATTCCTCCATAGCCACATGAAGCAGGAGTAATTAGAACTGGCTGGACAATTGCCAGCAGCGTGTTCTCATTGAGAAAAAAAATCCTATTACAATGCAAGTACTAAACTAAGTTGCACAGTAATTTCAATAATTTTGAAAGTCGTGTGCTGGAGAAAGGACCAAGTTCTCAGATTTTCAAAATGAACCTCAGACAGAATAACACATGATTTTTTTTTTTGTTCACAAATGATGTTTTGGTTTGGAATTTAAAGCTATGTACTTGGAAATGAAAAAAAATCCCAACCAACTGACACTGTGTAATCAATCCTAAATGCTATTTTCCATCAAAGATTTCTCCATTTACTGAGCAGTAGAAAGGGAGGGATTATTTTAATGTGGCATGAAGATAGATGTCAGCCTCTCAAAAAAGATTAATCTCTACTGTCAGTGGTACCCAGGCCAGGGAGCAACCTCTGGCTCCAGAGAAATTCAGTGCAGAGAGTTTTGCATCTGTAACATTTAGGGCAACTTCTAGGAGTGAAAAGTCTGAGTCCATGCTGTGTGTCCAGGCACAGAAATCTGTGTATTGTGGAGGGAGGTGTCTCTGGCTGTACAGGGTGCAGTACTGGATGTGCCCAGTGCCCTGTGGCCATCCATGACCAACTGCTGCAGTTCAACACTCACAGAAAACTTGGATTCTCTCTCCAGATGGCAGACCTTGTTGCATGGGGAATGTGTCCTGCAAGTTTTCTGGCTGCATCATCTCTGCGCAGATCTGAGTCCATCGCTTCTGAGCTAATTACTGTTCAGTGGAAAAGACCTTTAGTTGTTCAGAATACTGATGGCCTCTCCAACTTATTTTCCTGCTGATCAAAAATTTCAGGAAAATACATCCAGATGTCAGGCTTGTCTGTTGAAGGAAGTGGATTTCAATCTTGCCTTTTTACCTAGTACTCTATTGCATGGAAGCACACAGCCAATAGCCATTGAAAGGAAGGGGCTGCATGCTAAGATGATTCTTCTATTCTGCAGGCAAACCAAAATACCAATATTCATCTAACTGACTTGAATAAAATTTTCATTTTGTTTACAAAAGAGGTTGTGACAAAGCACTTGCCCTGGTTTACATGTAGTGTTATGGTTTAGGCTTTAAAATGTCTTAAGAATTATCTAAATGTAGCTACAGAGTGAGAATGATTTAATTTCAGTTAATCTGTTTAAAGTGAGAATAATTTAATTTAACTTAATTACTTTGAAGACAAGCTCTTTTCATACTCCATCTAAAGTTAGGCAGCTCCAGAGGATAAATCACCCCATCTGTTGCAAAGCATTGAAAACAAAACTGTATAAAGGTTTCCTTTGAAAGCATAAAAATAAAGTTTAGCCCAGTATTTTAATAGCTTTGTGAAAGCCACGCATTGAAAAAAAAAACTAGTCCCAAATTAGCCGGCTGATTGGAATCAGCACTTTTAATTAAAAAATGTTCCAATGGAAACCCCTTCCCTGTCAGCCATCCAGAGCTGCTTCCAGCAGCTGAAAAGTCAGCATTGTGGACACTGAAGCTGCAGGAGCAGTGTGGAGGGTGTGCTTGTGCACACACGTGCAGCCTTGCACGCTGCCCCAGCATTTCCTGCGACGATGCGTGTGTGCAGCAGCACTGCCTGCCCTGTGCCATGGGGTGAGCCCAGGAAACATGCCACCCTGCAGAACACTTAACTGTGTCCCTGTGTCTGAGCCCTCTGGAGCTGCCATCAGGTCATGCCTGCAAGCTTTGATCTGCCAGCCTGGAGGCAGAGACGTGGGTTTGGTGGAAGCGAGATCCTCGCTCCATCGGCCGAGTCAAAGAGCTGATGGTTGGGAAGGATGCCAGTTGTGACAAAACATAATGAAATGATGAGAACTGGCACCACTACAGTGCAGTGTGCTGCTTGTCCCTGACAGCAATCCTGAAAGTCATTTATACATGGAAAGTACACACAGAAGCCATAATTAGACCATATGGCTGAGTGGTTCCTCTGGTGCTGCTCAGCCGAGCTGTAGAACTTTGATTTGCAGCAGAGGAGTGACTGGAAGGGTCAGATCCAACCTGGAGCATTTCCACTTTTAAATTTTTTTTGGAATTTTCTCTTACATCTCTATGGAAACCTGCCATTCTTGGCTTTCTGGGGGAAAAAAAAGTCTGTATCTTTGATCTTAACCACATCCCACATGGTCTATAAAACCTGGAAAGCTGCAGCTCTGGAATTCAGTATTCCAGAACAGAGCAGCCATTCTTAATGTCTGTATTTTTAACATCCTTGTCTTGGGCAAGGTACAACACTCCAATGACTCAAATACAACTTGGTGCAGAGGAAAATACAGTTTATCCACATATATTTGCTTAACTGTCTGTGAATAAAAATATAAGCAACTCAGGGAGCTAAATGAGGTGGAAAGCTCATGTGTGAAGGGAAGGTCTGGGAGTCACCCCTTCATGATATTCATTGTGTTACTCTAGGGGAAGGGCAAGTGCTGTAAAGAGAAATAAGGACAGCTGTTTGTTTCAGATAAAATGTGGGACATTTCCAGTTCTCTCTGCTCTGGATGCAACTCTGGGAAACATTTCTGCAGTCACTGGGGTTATATCACCAGAGACATGGTGGAGGTGAAAGGAACTGACACTTTGAATTTTGTGTCTGTTTTGCAAACCACTGAAAACAGATAGAAAGCCAGTGAGAGAGCACACCAGACTTTGCTACACCAGGGTCGGAAAAAAAAGAAAAGGTATTTTGTTTGCCAAAAAACCCTTGAATTTTGTGCATGTTCTGGTTTCATGGCCATCATGGCTGTGTCAACATCAGTACCCAGCCCTAGGAAATGTTTATGTCTAAATTTTTCAGATCCTGAGTATCTTATAATCAATAAACTACTCACAGAGCAATTCAGGAAGGGAAGGGGATGACAAAATGTATTTCTAAAGGCTGCAAAGGATGATGGTGAATGGATTATGGTGTCCCTCAGTTACCCAGTAAATTTTTAGTACACTTGGTATTGATTCACATCTGTTGGTTTCCATTTCAATGCCGGAATCATGAGAATGAACTTTACTTACTTGTCTCTTATTTCCTGACCCTTTCTTACTCTTCATTGACTCACTTTTCTCACCATTATGCACAACAAAAATGATTCCTTTTCAGGCAGAGAAAAATCTATGGGTGTGACAGCTGGTTCTAATATTTCCAATTTCCAAATATCAGCAACATTTATCACAGATTTTGAATTTCCTTCCAAGAAAACCCAGGAACCTGTGCATTTTCTCACTGAATTCCTCCTCATTTTTGACCAGCTGTGGACAGGAGATGGTTGGGGTACAAGACAGAAATGTCAGTACCATTTCAAGTGAAATCTTTGACATCCGTCTACAAAAGGCAGGCAGGCAGGCAGATGGGGCTTTATACTCCTGTAAGAGCAAAACTTGAAATAAATTCATTAATTAATTTAGTTTATTTATTTTTATTTCTATAGTGTAGATCAAATTGAGGTGGCCCTTCTTCAGAAGGTCTGTGCTAAACATGAGCCACCTCCTGCCTTCAGCCCTTTGGACTCTACAGAGACAGTCCCAGCTCGGAAGGTGTGGTGGAAATGTCTCGTTGACATATTTAATTTCTTTCAGCATTTTATAAAATAGGTCACTGATTTTCAACCAGTGAGCAAGGGTGGTTTGTCTGCCTGAGTACCAGAAAAATGAGCGTCAGAGACACCAGAAGGCCCCAGTGTTTGTTGGTGTGGCTGGTGTATTGATTTCTTTTGACACCTCACATGTTTTTATGGTGGTGGGTGGGGAGGGCACCTCTCCTGCCTGGTGGGAAGTCCATCCCAAGGGAGGGAAGAAGAAGAAAGCTGGATCATTCTGTGCTGTGCAAGCCACAGCTCTTGCGAGGCGCCAAAGACGCTGTTGCTGCTCGTGAGGGACAGAAGCAATGCGGGGTTTATCAAATCCTATCTGGGTACAGCTCTTCAAAGGCATCCTTGTGGCACGACACAGCAACACCATGATCAGCCATGATTTATGAGTGTCTGGCAGCTTCTCTGCCAGATGTGCCTGTCCTTTGTTTTCCGCAGGAGCTGGAAGCCGTCCATCCCCAAGCCGACCCACGCAGAGGGAGTGTGCAGAAGAGACAAGTTCTTGGAAAGGGAAACCAGGCAGTTTGGAAATGGCAGAGCCCCTGGGCACTGCTCAGATGTCTCATCTGCCTGTACTGAGCTGCATCTGCTCTTTACAAGCTGCAGGTTTCACTGATGCGTAGACGGATGTTGTGAAAGGCAGTTGTGGCTGGGATTTGCTGGGGCTTGCAGGTGGTAGTAAAATTTTGGAGAGCTGACAGCAAGTGATGTTGTAGCTCAAAATCTTAAAGAAATAACAGCGATGGTTATGGGGATATAAAACACTTAAGATCTGGTGGAAAAGTTCCCATTCGTATCTTGGGGACAGAAATAAAATAGGATTCAGTGATTCCTGGTAATATTTGTTGGCTGGAAGGAGTCACACATGTAATTAATTCTGCAATCATTTGAAGTGCTGGTGGAGGAATCCAGCCACCTGCCTAAGGCATGTTGAGGAATGATCCTCCTACACTGGGTGAAAATGTCTCTGCATAGTTAGTGAAGCCAGCTCCCTCTCGGCTAGGCAGACCCTCAGCTCGCGGAATTCCTAAGCACCTTCCTCTCTCTCCCCATAGGAGAAGCAAAATCTCTTGCTTTAGGAAGACTGGCTCACCTGACCCCTAAAATGTACAGCTGCTAAGGGAAGCAGAATCCATTTCCCCCATTCCTCTGGTTTGTGGCTACTTGGTTTCCAATGACTTCAGCTAAGTTTTATCAGCCAGTCATGGAAGTGACTCTGCTGAAGGCCAGCCTAAAGCACTGCTGCAGGAATTGGGAATCAGAGATAGTGAAGTCAGAGTGAAAAAGTTGTTGGAAGCAATCTGATCCTGAAAGGAGATTTACAGACATGACTTTGTAGCCTCCTGGATTTTTGTTTCTTTGGTTTGCTGAAAAGATGGTATGAACAGAAGAAAAATGTAAATGGGAGTGTCCTCTGGAAAAAGCATGGCCTGGGGAGGGTGTAGAGCAGGAGGGGACATGCTTCTTTGATGGGTATTTAAAACTCTTCAATAGAAATGAGCAGAGAATTGAGGAGAACCTCCCCTTCATGCTCCCAGGCTGTGAACTGATGAGAGGCTCTCATCACAGATCACTCCCTGGCTAAGGCCAGGGCCATCTCCCGGCACAAAGCCCCAGAGATCTGGAGTGTCCAGGCTCTGTGGGAGAGGAATGCAGGTCTGACAGCTCATGCAAGTCTGACAGCTTCTGTGGTGCTCAAGAGGGCTCAGTCTAAAGGCACAAAATAAGTGATTTCAGACAACAGTGGACTCTACCACACATCTTGAAGGACTAACTGGAAATACATGATTCAGAGGCAGAACAATTCCTATCCATAGTTGGCTGTGAACCCCTTTCTAAATGCAATTTCTTGGATAGGTAGGCCATAGAGGGTCTCATCTGGAGCATCTCATCATTGCATCTGACTTTCCTTTATATGGGGGCAAGAAATCTGGCTGGAGATGATATATAAATGATACAAATATATATATAAATGATATACAAATGATAGCTGGAGATGTAAACTCTCAGGAATAGTAAGTTTCATCCATTTCACACTCAAATCACTTTAAATCCAGATGGTGGCTAAATGACCTTCCTCAAGAAATTTGTCATCAGCAAATAGAAATGTGACAAAATCCACAAGTCCATCAATATTTATCATAGCTGAAATGAAGAATTTGCAGAATCTGTAAGGAGGGTGCTGCTTACATCCCTTCCATTGGCAAAAGAGTACTCACCCAGCAAGGATATATATTATTTATTATCTTTTAAATATTTTAGATGCAGTCTGATTGGTGGGTTAAAGGGCTTCTGCCCTGCTTAATTTTACTGTCTTTGGTCATCATTACTGGATTTTTATTCTGTGGACTTTAAAGACTACTGAAATCTATGACTGTGGGTACATAGATTTGGTGACTCAGATTAGACCTCTGGCATAAAATGCAGATAATTCAGAAGTATTTGTGGAAAATCTGAGTCGTGACATCTCTACCTCTAACTGTGGTTCTTGTTCCCATGTGTGGGGCACACAGAGGCCAATTCCAGCCCTCCTTTCTTCCTTTCTTCCAAGTCTTAGAGTGATGAAGGTCAAAAGTATTATTTTAATGTGGTTCCCTCCCTTGCTTTATGATAGGCCATTGCTGGATACCCAGAGGCCACACCTTAGGGTGGATCTGTCCCTATAAAGCCAAACACCTGAGATCCTGACAAAGGTAATGTGGATGCAGAGAGATACAAGGAAAAAGAATTTCACCCTTTGGTTTTGGAGCAGTGTTAAAGAGTAGATTAGGTCTGGTGGTTGCCCTGGCCAAAGCTTGCAGCAGCATGTACAGTATAGAAGATGGATGATGATGATGATGATGATGATTGATGATGATGATGTCCCAGAAGACCTATCTGCTTTTGAGGAGAAATTTAGAAGTTGCAGATCTGAGATGCAAGACACTTCCTTCAGTATCTGTGTACCCACAGGCAATTTTTGTCCTCATGTGAAAACATGCACAGCTCATACTAAAATATAAATGCACCCACACAGCCACAGAGGAAACCTGCTGATCTGAGCACTGCCTGCTGGTGTCAGGGACCACTTCAGTGTCTGAATTGCCATTAGCAATTTTGGGGGCTTGAGAAGGAGCCAGGAGCCTTCCTCTGCCTTGCTGGCCATGCTGTGGCAGCGGCAGAGGTCCTGGCCAGCCCCAGCAGCTGCCACCAGCCCCTGGCCGTGGAGTTTAATGCCAAACCACTCTTTTTCCTGGTCCAAGGGCTGCCAGGAGGGACTTTGGGGCTGATGGGCTGTGTGAAAGGTGCTCCTGTCTGCTCCACACAAAGCCACTTATCAGAGCCAGGAGGTGGGAAGGGGGAGAGTTACTGTACAAACAGGCATTCAAGATTAATTGCTTTTCATCTCTGGAGCTGGCCTTTCAGCCCTGGGATACAATAAGGGCCTGTTCTGATTGTATCTGTTCAGGGGCCGTGTTCAGCCAAGGGCTGTTTGGCAGGGGCAGGCTGAAGCTTTTTGGGAGAAATGAATCGAGCTACCAAGTGTTTTGTCCTCCTGGGGCTGGAAACTGTTTCAGTGCTAATGGAGGTGATTGCCACGTGTTTACTACCACAAATGGGATGTTTGCATCATATAATTTCTCTTCTCCTTGGAATTTGTGTTGTGAGCTGTTTTCACACCAAACTCCTGCTTGTCATGGTTTGTCACTGCTTGCTGTGCCCTGATCTTGCCGATAAATCCCAGTATTTGATAGAGTGATTGATGTGTCTGAAATCAGTTTGCCAGTTCTGGTGCCTTTCTTATGAATCATGCAACATTCAGTGTTTCCTTTAAAACTTGAGGAATGGCAGGTAAACAATTACATCTCAACCTTCATCGAAAAAAATTACTAAAAACTGCCCAAAGGTATAAGCCATAAAAGCTGATACTAAAAAAAATAATCACAGATTCATAGAATCCTAGAGTGGTTTGGGTTGGAAGGGACCTTAAATATCATCTAGTTCCAGCTCCCAAGAGCCCCATCCAACCTGGCCATGGACACTTTCAGGGATGGGACATCCACAGGTTCTCTGGGCAGCCTGTGCCAGGGCCTCACCATTCTCACAGTGAAGAATTTATTCCAAATATCCAACCTAAATTTACTCTTCCTTGATTCACTAAAATGGAACACCTGATGGTAAACATCCTGGGAGCTCCTGGTGATCCAGATTATTCCATAGGATCCGTGAGACACAAATCATGGATTACACTGCAGTGATGATGACTCTGGACCACAGGAGGACTGAGGGCCACTGCAGGGGGCTGTGTCACAGCCCTTGGAGTCACTGCACATCCACTTCACACCAGTGCTCTTCCCACCAGCCACAAAATGCAAGGTCTTCTGTTCAAATGCCAGCTCTCTCACTCAGTGTAAGCTGCTCTCCTTCTCCTGTGATGGGCTGTCTTCTCCCAGGGCTAAATTCAAAATGCCAACCACAAGGCAGTCAGGTCCCTACCTGCAGCTCTGCCCCACCTCTCTGCAGAGGGAAGGGGCACCTTTGAACTGACAGTGCCCTTACCCTGTCATTTTGTGCTGTTTTATTAACTGATGCTAAGAAATGGGGAATATCTTCCCTTACTGGGCTGAATTATGATCACACCCTCCTAAAATAGTATCTCTGTTTGCAAATATGTCAGCAGCTAGTGAAGGAATTTGAAGGTGCTCCTGACATGAAGTATTTTAATTTGCTTTTGAAGTGGTTCCAGACTAACTTCATTGTTCTGATTTAACCATTCCTTCCCCCGAATTTGCATTGCGGGAAATAAAATAAAACCTTCAGTTACTTAACTCAAAGCATGTAACAGTGAGTTGCCAGCATAAACCTGTACTGACTTGTGGTTGGGTTCAGTGCTCACCCATATTGACCAAAGAGGTAAATATAGACCAAGTTAAAAACCAAAGAAAATAGTGTCCTTCTGGGACAATGTATCTTTATATTGACCAGAAATCTCACATCAGTTTTTCTTATGCCCTCAGAAGGGAAAAACTAGAAAACAATGAAGAGAAACAAGCACATTTTTAAAGATGGGAAAGATATAATTTTTAAGGCAACATAGTAATTTTTCTGATTTCAAAACCACTTGCCTCATTGATTTTTGATCCAAACCACATAAACTCCACATAAAAAATATAGCCTGTCCCTATAGGGCATTTAAAAATATACACTCTTTAGCTCTTTTCCTTTGTCAATATAGCATGTGTCAGTGTGGAAGAAAAACATCAGAAATAATAAAAATTGTAAGAGGGGATTATCTGCATTAGTCCAGGAGGTGCTGTGGAATCCCATAGCTGGGGAAGAACTGTGGTTTGAGGCAGATGATGGGGAAGTCAATGGGGTCTTTGTCCCTGGTTTTAGTGAGGTTTTCATTTGCTCTGCTTCTGCCAAGGATCATCACATGAAGCATGTTGCTAAAATTATGCTACTATACAAATGTTTTTTATCTTGTACTCCACAGAGTGTTAGGGAGACCAGAACCACTGAAGCTCAGGATGGGAAAGATGTGACACACTGTAACCAACAATTTTTTACCATACTGATCTCAGTCTTGTGCAGCTGAATTCCCCCATGTCAATCCAAGATTGGGACCCTTCACCCAAACCCAGCTGAGAGCAGCAGCAGAATTCCTCACCCACAGCACTGGGCTTTAATTGGGGTCCATCACAAATTGACTGTCTCCTCATTTCAACTGCTTTCCCAGTGTCACTGTGCATTCCTAAGTAATTCTACCACTACAATAACATCTCAGTGTCTTTCTTTTAATATTGCTCATCTCATCTGCTTACCACAATTGATCCTTCCCCCCTGCCCTGGGGTCACTGCTGGGGTTCCCTTCTGTCTCCTGTGTTGTTGGAGGCAGAACTGATTGCACTCCTGATGCAGATGGGCTGGATGAGCAATGAGAGTGGCAGCATCCTCCCCACACAAAGATTCATTTTTGCACATGCATCCAGGAGTTTTGGGTAGGGAATGTTGTATTCCCTTGAAGCAAGCTTGCTGAGGAAAAGAGAGCTCTTTGTGGATGAGCAAAGACACTTGCAAAGTGTTTCAAGGGGTTTCCTCTCTGCAGCCTTTGCAGGACAGGGCATGGGAGTCAGGCCCTGTCCTGGAGAAAGCAGATGGAGCAGATGAGCCCTCAGGCTCCTTTGGAGTCCTGTTTCCTATGGATGCTAAATATATGTATATATATATGGATGTCCATCAGCCTCAGGGTCATCTTTGATCTCCAGTGTGCTTTTGTTTTCAATTTTCTTTACATCATAAAACTTTGCAGCACCCAACAGGCTGCTGACCTTGATGCTTTGGGAGCACACCGAGTCATTTGTTTAGGCTGTACCGTTAAACCAGATGGCTGCATTTGAAATTCATTTATCTCAATCAGTTTGGGTGGACTGAAATTGCAATTACATGACAGCTTCTTGGGAATCATGATGATTTTCCATTTCCCCACCCTTGATACTCCTGTGTTGAAATTTCTCTGAGTTAACTTCCAGAGAATTAAGTAATTGCCATTGATAAATCTGTGCTGTGTATTCTCATGCATATTATGGAAAAAAGGCTTTACATTCTCTTGCATCCTGTTGACTCCACGCTGAGGTGCACAGGACATGCAAGTATTTCTCCTGCTCTGGCTGAAGGAATTCATGTGCTCAGCTTCACTCCACCTTTGAAAGTCTGCATCTGAATTGCCAGGAGCTCAATACATGCTGCATCACATAACTTTCCTGCACGTTCCTAAAATACAAATCCCAAACGGGTTTGGGACTAAATGTTTTCTCTCTTAAATCATGTTAAAAAATGAAGCCAGGGGAGGAGAGTGTTTTATAATCGGCATTATTTATTTTCTTTTCCTTGCAATAAAACCTTGATCCAAAACTCATTAGAAACAATAAGAAAACACTCCTACTCGCTCAGTGGGTGAGAGTCCAACAAATCGTGTCCAGAGGCCCTGTGTGCAGTCCTACCTTCCTGCTGACTCACTTGGGCTCTTTCCTGACACTCTGGTGGAAAGCCTGGAGATCCTTATCAGCTCGTCCAGCCCTGTGGGGATGTGGCAGGGCTGTCAATCCAGCCAGGGCTGTGGAAGCGTTCCTGAGGGAGCACACCTGGAGCTGGGTAGGTGTGTTTGTGGGATTCACATTCTCTGAACCTGGGAGAAGCAGAGAAAAGAGTGATCAAAACAATTCTTATCTCATTTGCTGCTCCTGTGTTGTGTGCCAAAATAAAATGCAAAATGGAGATTGTTTACCCAGAGTGATGGTGTTTTGTTTCCTTGGCCTTTCAGGGCCAAGTGTGTGTGCAAACTGTCAGACAGAAAAGATTCTGTCAGTTGAGTGTTGGGGAAGATGAAACAAGAGCGCCTTATAAATATGATTGCTTGGCAAAAGATTTTGAGAATATAGAAACTATAAGTGAGATTGAAATAAATGAGCTTTGAGATACCTCAGTTACTGAATGACGGGAAAACAGTGGTGTGGCTGGCTGAAGGTGATCCCCTTTTGATGAAACAACACCCTGTGCTTGCAGGCAGGTCCAAAGGTCAGAGCAGACCCTACTAGCTTTGCAGAAGGGGTCCAAAGAGGAGATTTTAGGGTTTAAAATGTAACACATGATGGTAATGTAATTGATTCTTATAGGCTGTATGGAAATGCTATAGGATTTGTATCTTGTACTAGATTGGTTAGTGAGAATCAGAATATTCAACACAGAAGAAGATTTACTGTATTGTAACGGGAACCTTGCTCTCTTGCTCTCTTGTCCTCTCATCCTCTCTCTCTCTCTCATTCTCTCTCCCCTTCTCCTCTCTCGGGCCTGCTCTGAGCTGTGCCTGGCAGCTCCCAGCAGGGCCCTGCACCCAGGCACTTTGCAATGAACCCCAAGTTCCATGACCTGGCTGCAGAGATCTCTTGTCTCCGTCCATCCCGACCATCTCACCCTCGACGCTTCTACAGCTGAGTGCTTGGCAGATTCAGTTTAGTTGTAATGTAATATGGTGTAGTATAGAATAAAATAATATAGTATAATAAAGCCTTCTGATAAGATGGACTCAGATGCATCATTTCTTCCTCTCGTCAGGACCGCTATAGTGTGTTTGTCCAGGCAGTGCTGGGAAGCCTCATCTCCTGACTGGGAGCCAAATGCCTCCCAGCTCGATGTGCTGCAGTGCTGAGATGTTTGCTCTGGGCTCACCACCCGCCGTGGGCCAGCCCTGCCCTGCCAAGGGACTCAGATTGCCTCCAGAGCCTGCCAGACAAAGGGATGTGCTTGTTATTGCTCCTTCCTTTGAGGCTCCTTGGCATCTGCAAACACAAGGTTGTCTCCTCAATACAGAGGGGAGAAGAGCTGCAGGGATTAGGGAGGAAGTGGTGACAAAAAGGAGCTGGCTGGGATTTTCGTGCTGGCAACAACAGGTTTCCCCATTTTTCTCTGCTCCTCTACTGTGGCCTTAATGAAGTGGGGAAGTATCTCTGGGTGAAAATGAGAGATGAAGGTGGTGGAAAGACCACCACCAAGGGCAACGAGGCTGGTGAAGGGCTTGGAACACAAGCCCTGTGAGGAACAACTGAGGGAGCTGGGGTTGGTTATCCTGGACAAAAGGAGACTCAGAGGTGACCGTATCACTCTCTACAACTCCCTGAAATGTGGTTGTAGTCAGGTGGGGTTGGTCTCCTTCTCCAAGCAGCAACTGACAGAACCAGAGGACACAGTCTCAAGCTGCATCAAGAGGAATATAGGTTGGATATTAGTGAGAAGATTTTCATAGCAAGAATGATAAAGTTCTGGAAAGTTCTGCCTGGGGAGGTGGTGGAGTCACCATTCCTCGATGTGTTTTAAAAAAGCCTGGATGTGGCACTCAGTGCCATGGTTTAGTTGAGGTGTTAGGGCTGGGTTGGACTCAATGATCTTGAAGGTCTCTTCCAACCTCTTTATTCTGTGATTATGTGAATTCTCTGAACATTGTGATCTGATTCAGGACACTGCCTTCAGGGGTTGGGTCCTGCTCTTTTCCACCCAGAAGTTTCCTCTGCAAAGGGTGGAGTAAAGGAGTAGCTCTTCCATGAGGTACAGCCCTACAGAGTGGGGCAGTAGTGATACAAGAGGAGCACCTTATGTGTTATTTGAAGGGCTTTTACCCAGAATTTTAGAGGCTTCAGCTGGGTGCAATGTAACCAGGCACATGGAAATACAAACTTCCACGGAGAGCAAGGATCAATCAACAGCTTTCCAGGTGGCAAAAGACTTCAAAACCTCTCTAGACTTGCTTTCAGACATTTTTGTGGTGCTTTATTTAGGCTGTGGGACTCCTTCTGGTAACCCAGAAGAGCTGAACTGCTCAGGTCATATGAGTTTATGCTTGAGCTTACAGATGACAGCTGCTGAAGAAGGGCCTGACAACACATTGCTCAACCAGAGCAGAAGCTGGCTGTAGGGACACACACATCCCATTTCAGGCTGAGATCGTATATGAACAATAGGAAATTATTGCCCAATGAGCTCTGGGTTCATCTGCTTCTAAGCCATAAGGTCACTGCAAAGACCTCATTCAAGATTGCTTAAATTTTCATGGAACTGTTTACTTTGAGAAGGGAACCAACGAGGAAACAATGGACAGAATTCAAAGGAGGGAAATATTTGGAGTTGTAAGCTGTTCTCAGTCTATCTCTGCAGGTTACAGGCACAGCTGGGAGCAGAGTGTGTTAAAGCTTCCTTAGGTATAGGTGAAAAACCAAACCTAGAAGTAGTCATTGTTGTTAAACACTCTATATAGAATTAGGTTGGTGGTCCAGGGGAAAGTTTTTTACTTGGTGTAAACTGAATTGTCAAGTTATGTGACATTGGTGAAATTGGCCCGATTTGCCGAACTAAGTGTTGGTAAGGAACAAATTTTTGGAACAGCTCCATTGTAACTGCCTCCAAAAAATTAATAAGGAGCTTGAATGAAAGATGCAACATTATAATCCCCAACTGGAGAAGACCGAGTGTCAAATCCCAGGACTGACACTGCAAATGACTTAGAAAACAGCAGTCACTCAGGTCAAGGAGAACAAATAACCACGTCTGGAAATTGTCTTGGTGCCACTCATCTCAGTAGGAAATGACACAAAAGTGATGATGAAACAGAGCAGATTTCAAGTTCTCCCTGGGAGGTGGGAAGCCCATGGGAACAGGCTTAGACAACTTCACTAAAAACAACCAGATGACTTGTTTTTATTATACAGAATAATATATTACCTTGAAATTACCGTGCACATTCACACTGGCCAGGTGGCTTACTGTAAGACTGAGAAGGCATGGAATTACCACAGGAAAAGAAATCCATCTATAAATAAAGTCATTCACCTTGGATAATTGACAGATTGTGTCACAAAACATCCCACAGCTTTCTTGACAGCTTGTGGGTTTTCCTCAGCAGACAGCGTCGCGGTTTCGTGGCTGACTGTCTGATCACTCTTCAGCGTTATCACAGCGAGTCCTCGCCAAGTTGTGCAGCATTTCCTGTTTACAAAAACAGGAAATCGCTGGAGCAGAAAGGGCAGGTTGCAACAACTCATTTATTGCTGTTGATTTTTCCCCTCCCCTTCACTAACTACCTTGAAACAAAAAGGAATGCTGGCGAGAGTGCCCTTGATATTCATACAGCACAGAACAGGATGTGCTTCACTGCCCTTTGTGCTGGCATTAGGCTGGGCTGTCATTTATCCTCATGGAGCCATGTTTTGCTTTACTCACTGCCTTTACTTCTTGTAAAGGTGAGTGTATCTCCTGTATTATTTCTAATCAATGTGGATCTTAAAGCAGTCCACGTATTGCTTATTTCTCCATCTGAATGGTGTCTGCAGCTTTCCCAAATTTATGGCACATTCACTAATTTGACTATAAATCATTTTATGATTTCGTGCTAAGAGTAAGCTCTTCATAAAACAACTCAGAGGCCTGAATACATTTTCTTGCCACTTGAGCCTTTTGAAGTGCTACTTTGGTTGGGCAGAGGGAGGCTGTTTGGTCTCTAATGTGGTTTAAATTCAAACACAGTGGTTATAGATGGAGCTGGGATGGTTTAGGGAGCTCAGCCTGAGTATCCTGCAGCATTTGAGCTCACAGGTTTGGGAGATTGTGGTCCCAGCAGGTGTTGCAATCTGGAACCTGAAGGAGGGAGACATTGTAGTACTTTCAGTTACCATTACTAAACTTGTCATTTAAATGCTGGTTAGGCCTAAGAAATAAGTTCGGTTTTAACATTAAGAAGAAAGATTGCAGAAGAGGCAAACCTTGAACGCCAGATCATTTTTCAGCTGGGGAGAGTGAGCTGTTCTTCTCCTCATTCAATTGCTCTGCTAACCAGGGTGTCAAGCATTGGGCTTCCATGGGTATCAGTGTAAACCACCTACTGTAATGAGGCAGGGAAGGTGTTAAATACAGGAGACAGGAGACATTTTCTGTGGGTCCTAACCCTGCAAGTCCTGCTGTTAATTCTGAGGGTGACAAGGAAACATCCTCTCAGTCTGGGGTAGGAAGAAGAATAAATCTTTTGTGTGAAGGCTGAGACATCACCCACCCCTGCCCATGCTCTGCTCATGGCTGCTCCTTGCCCCTGGGCCTTCCCTGGGCACTGGTGGCCCCCTCCAGCAGCCTGCTGGCACCCATGGGCTGAGCTCCCTGCTCTCCCATGGGCTGAGCTCCCTGCTATCCCATGGGCTGAGCTCCCTGCTCTCCCAGGCTGTCTGCAGAAGCTGTTTTGAGAAAGGGCCTTTTTCTCGGCGCCTTAAGGATTTTCCACAAAAGAGCTTGAAAGGGAAAACCGACAAGGGCTGCTTCCAAAGGAGGCTTGGCAGCACTGTCTTCCCAGCCTTGCAGCCCGTGTCACCCCACTGGCTTGAGAGGTGGCCTCAGGCAAGACTGCCACAGCTCTGAGGTGGTGGTGAGCTGGGAATATTTTCCATGTGATTAAATAAGAAAAGAATAGAAAAAGGCCCTAATTCCAGAGAGAGTTATCTTCTCAGGGAGGGTTTCATGCAGCCCCTCAGCCTGGGAGCAGCAGCAGAGCTGGGCTGGGAAGCCAGCAGGCTGCAAACACTGATGGTTTGTCACCTGGGATCTTCTCTGAGGGTTTTGTATCTTGTGGATCTGGAACTACTTGGTTCTTTGTTCATCATCAAAAAGCCCTTTGCCACTGAGTCATCTCCATCCCAGGGTGCCCCAGCCTCTGTCCACACTCCAGGGCTCCCATTATTTCAAGGACTTTTTGTCCACATTCCAGGAAATCCCATTATTTCCACAACTTGCTGGTGAATGCAGTGGAGCTTAAACTGGTACTTGAAGAACACCGGAACAGGAGAGACCGCTGTCACCCCTTCCTTCCCCAGACACTTTGGGACATTGCAATGCCTTTTTCTTTATTTTTTGGAAGAGCAGTTTTCCTGCTTTTCCCAAAGAGCATCAGCCTGTGCTGCTGTTGGCAGAAGCATCTCTGTATAGTTGCGCTGACACCCCAAATGCAGCCTGCTCTGCTGTGCCTTCCCCGGGGCAGTGCTGGCACAGCCCCTGCTCTCCAACAGCCAGCCTGTTAGCATTACAATGGGGGAAACCAGGGAAATACAGCTCTTCTGGTGTGAAACTGGAGGGAAAACCCCGGCAGAGAGCTGGAGGAAACCAGGCCGTAATACACAAAGGCAATGGGAACTGGGGCACTGCTGAGGATTTGGCCTTAAAACACCTCACAAGGTCACAGTGGTGAAGCAGAGCTTGGACCTCCAGACCTTCCAGAGAGCTGGGCTCACTTCTTCCACCCCAGGACTGTGAAAGGATGCGTACAGCAACGCAGCGATCCAGCTCAGAGAAAATCGTCCTGGCTAGCTGGCCAGCACCGCTAGCAGCACGGGGGGAATTGTCACAGGGGGATAGCCAGGCCTCAGGCCAGCGCCTCAGGCAAACGCCCAGCGCTACAGCTGCAGGCGCTGCCTGGTGCAGGACAAGACTGGATAAAGGCTGCGGCCAACAGGAATGAGAGAGCGCTCTCCGATTGGGGTAAAGCACAGTTTTACCATAACTCCAGGGACGACCAGGAATCGAAGAGAGCAGTGGTGAGGTTACATGAGCTTATAAAGGGTGAGGGAGGTAGGGGTGGAACCAGTTCAGGAGCAAATGGGGATCCAGAGAGGAGCGGGGCACAGGGGATTGACAACGGGAAGACACCAATCATGACAACAGGAGGGAGGAGCCCCTGCCCCTAAACCAATCCCTCCGAGCCCTCGATAGAAGTTTCTAGAGGAAAAGGTGGTGGCAGGGAGTGACTGGCAGGGCACTGGGGTGGGGCTGAGGAAAGGATACATTTGATCTCCAGGGAAACCAGGGAGGAGTTTAAAAAGATACAATGATCACCCTGGCAACTGGGGTGGAGTTAAGGGTGACTGACATTAACAGGGAGGGGAGGGAGAACCAGCGCAGAACCATTACAAAACAAAGGGGGGAAACAGAACAGTCCAACTTTAACAACTTTAACAAGCACAATACAACACAGCGAAGGTTGTCACTTGCTCTTCCTTGGACTTAGGAGCTTTCCCATATGTGTCCTACCCCACATGCCTCAGGTGGGCCTTCCCTTGACTGGGGACAGCAAGGCTGAGCAAACAGAGGCAGCTTTGCCTGTGAGCCTACAGCAAACACAGAACCCCTGACAAGAAAATGGCATGCTTTAACACCAGCAGGAGAGCCTGGTTTAGAGCTGCTGAAGCAACCTCTCCTGGCAGAGCTATCTCCAGCTGATAGGTGCTGGCAATCAGCAGTGTTTGTGGAAGGGCAGCTCATCCCAGCTCTCCGGGTAACCTTCATATTGCCCTTTGTAGCTCGAGCCAGCCCTTCCTCTCACGTAACATGCTAGAAAAGCACAAGGAGAAGATGAATGTGGCCACATTTCTCTTCACAGAGAAATGCAAGGCATGATTCTTCCCAAGAACATTCCTGGGTTTCACATTCTCTGAACCTCAGAGAAAGGTAAAACAATTCTTATCTCATTTGTTGTGCCTGTGTTTGTGCAAAAGTAGAATGCAATATGGAGATTGTTTACCCAAAGTGATGGAGTTATGTTTCCTTGGCCTATCAAGGCTAAGTGTGTGTGTGTGTGTGTGTGTGTGTCAGGACTGTGAGCTGACAGTCATGAGATTCTGTGCAGTTGAGTGCTTGGCAGATGCAGTTTAGATGTAATGTCATATAGTGTAGTATAATATAGAATAATATATTATAATAAAGTATAATATATTATAATAAAGTAATTATAATTACTTTTTTATAGTAATAATAAAGTAATAATATAGTACAATAAAGTAATTAATCAGCCTTCTGATAAGATGGAGTCAGATGCATCATTCTCTCCCCCTCACTGGGGGCAAAAATATCCCCAGTAGATATTTACATCATCCTAGAGACCCCATGGGAGCAGACACCTCCTGCTCTTGGGAGGGACCAGCATTCCTGTGGCAGATTGCTGTGAAATCCTCTCTCCTGGCTGTGGCTGCAAGTGCCACACACGTGTCTCAGTGTTGCTGCCCAGAATTAGATGTGTCACCTGAATTTTCCTTTCAGGATCCCTCCAATGAGAGCTGGTCTATGAAACAGCTCTGTTCCAGGAAGGACACTGAGGCTGGTGGGGCTGGATCCACTTTGCTGGACTGTGTTTGGAGGTGAAGCAGGTAGGCAAGAGATGGAGGGAGGGAAAAGTCACCCATGCCATTTCTAATCTGGGGAGAAAAACAATCTTTGTGGATCTCAGTAAATTTAAATGGCCAAATAAATGTTTATCTTTTACTTAAAACCAGAAGTGGTGTTGTCTTTTAAGCAGAAGTGGCATTTTCTGAGTGTTTTTTTCTTTTTGGTCCTTGATTGGATTCCCCCAACAGAATGAAGAGCAGGAAACATTTTCCCACCAACATCACCAGAATGTGAGTGAAAGACATGGAGAAAAGAATGAAAATTTTCTGAAATATTCTTGAGACCCTTCTGATTTATTTGCAAAAAGTAAAGAGAAATATGACTTCACAAGGATTGAGAACAATATGAAATGCTTTGTTTGGAGTCTTACTGGATCTAAGATAAAGGCTTCCATTTTTATATGGTGAGGAGGAAAGGGGTAAAACGCTGAGAAATAAAGAAATCAAAACCAAAATGGAAACTTTCTGTATCAGCAGGAACTTCTTTTTTAATAAAATGAAAATGTTTCACAATTCCATTTTGTAAAAGAAGCTAAGGAGAATTTGATCAAATTGTAGTCAGGTAAAAATAAAACTTAAGTAACAGTGTTTCAGCAGTTTATTAAATGAGATCCCCAGCATTCTGTGCTGATGTGTTAAGAGATGATCTATGTAAGAACAGCATTAGGAGGCTCTGAAGCACAGAACCTTTTAGGAATGAGCTCCTGCCCCCCAAATCCTCACAAGCAATAAAGTGAAATATCTGGAGTTAAATGAGCTTAACTAAGAGATGATGGATGTATCTAGGGCTTAGCTCAACCTGTTCTCAATTGTTTCATTTTTCTGACAAAATTCTAAGCAGGTCTGTGGTAATTTGAAAGGGCAGGAAAGCCATTTCTCCTTTAAGTTTGGAACCAAATAATTTTTCTCTATTCTTCTCTTCTTCAGCTTTTACTTTATCTTCACTGTTCTGAGAACTTGCACTATTGGAAATGATGTGTAGACTTCCCTGTTAATAGTTGTGGATCTTGAGTATCTTTCCTGATTTGTGTTTAATTTTTTTCCTGATTTTGACTGATTTTTGTCTATAAAAAAAAAAAGAGAGGGATGTTCCAGTGGCTGATGGAAATAAGGCCAATGAATGCTGTTTGGGAAAATGTTCTCTATGCAGCATAATTCCAATTTCAAGTTAACAGTTGTTTATGGATTTTTATCATAGGATATGTAGTCTTTTGTATCATAAAAATAATCATAATTATGTGTACTTAGAACATCCCAAGCAATTTCTTTACTCAGCAAATCTACACAAAAATTTCCCAGCTGGGCATTATGTCCAGATTCCCTATGGAAAATGGTTGCAAGATTTTAGCTCCAACTTGGGCTCAGTTTGTATCCCCCAGAAAGCCCGGCTTTGCTTCTGGAGCCCTGGAGAGGCTGGGAGAGGCATTTCACACCAGTTTGGAAGTGTGCACCTTGAGTGGGTGATGGATGCTGTGCCTGCAGGGCCGGCAGCTCCCTGGTGTGTGGGAAGAAGAGCTCACTGCCAGCCAAAATACAGGTGCACAGTGCTGCTCCTGCAGCCTACATATCACAGGCATCCAGGAAACAAAGGAAATGCACCGTGGGCTGGGCTTAGGCCCAGAGGGCTGATCCTTCTTCCCTTTTTCCTAAAGGCTCTTGTGTTTTATGGAGTCATGTTATCTCTTTTCTCGCCCAGGGTCACTGGGTAGCAGGGCCGGGCCAAGCACAATAAAATAACTGGGCTGCTAATTCAGAGCAGATTGCTCCAGCTCTGCGGGTGCACATGGCAGGACATGGCACTTCCAAACCCAACCCAGGCTCCCAGGCCCAGCCAGAATAAACTGGGCTGCAGTCATACCTCAGAATAAACTGCAGTAAGTTTAATAAATATTATATTTAAATGTGTGCGGCTCTGTGCGTAAACCGCTGCGACCAAACTGCAGCAAACTGGAGCTTGTGTTACAAGCACTGTGGAAATATCAGCATTTGGCTTTTTTAACAGCCCACTGTTTGTACTACCAAGCAACAAGGGCTCCAAATAAGAAGCCATGGCAGACCTCACCTCCTCCTGACGCCTGCTGTCTAATGGAGACCAGATGCAGAGGGATATCTTGCCTGCAGTGAGTCAAAAAGCTGGGATGCATCCAAACATGGTGGTACCAGGACCTGGTAATGCAAAGGGACAACCACTTACCTCTTTTGTCTGGGTTAATTTTGTCACTCTGCCTTCTCTGACTTGCCTGATGAGATATATTCTGGTTTGGGAAGGGTTTTTTATTCTTTTCCTTCCCATTTCTGTGAAAATCTTTTTGACTGGAAGTTCCCCAGTAATTCCCTGTGTTATTTTCATGGTGACTTTAATGCTCATGCTCAGGTGTAGTCATTCCATTGAAAATGAGCAATAGCAGCTGCTTATGTTCAATGGCTGTTCAGGTTAAAGAAGTTATCCCCTTCTTGATCAGAAGACAAGAGGGGTTTTGGGTGAGGGAGAGCACTGTGTGAATGCCAGAATCCACCATTCTCATTGGGAACCCAGGGGAGGAGAGGTAAATAAAAATATCCATCTCTGGGTAAACATGCATTGGAAGTATTTACTCAGAAAACAAGTAATAAAAATGGCTTGCCCTCTAATTGGAGGATGCACTAAGTGGCCTCCTGAGGCAACAGAATATAATGAGGTATTTTAAATGGTGATAAAACACCAAGATTAGCTAGGCTTGGAAGAAAATTTTAGTATTTTCTATGAAGGACAGTGTTGGAATTTAAAATTATTTTAAAACTTAGAGGCTCTAAAAAAAATCTAAGGGAGCAAATCAGGAAGGACAAGACACCCCACTTAGGCATAGGTAATTGTCCCAACCAATACAACAAAAATTGGTTACACAGCAAAGTATCTGGGGGCTGCAGTGAGACACAACCTAATTAGAGTCTGAAATGTCACACTATACTAAAGACATGGAGGTCATGCAGGTGTGTATAAGTATGAAACTTCCATGAAGGAATGTTTGCAGCCTGTTTAACATTGGCAAAACCTCTGACTGTGCTTCAGTGCATGGAGTGTTGCTAGAAAGGGAAAGGCTGCAAACAGCTTTTTATTCCTGATGTCCATCATGCATAGAGCAAGATGTTACCTGTTCATGACCATTTTTCTTTTCAGTTCTCTGCGTGAGCACTGATTTTTTTTTTTTTATACTTATGCATGTTTGGTTAGAAACACAGATTTTTTGGATAGGTGTGGCTACAGATGTGTGTAGGCTTTATATAAAAGTATGTGCAAAGGCAGCTGTGTGAGACTATGAATGCAAGTCCCAGTTAATGAACACATGGACAATTAAGCACACTCATCACTGGAGTGCAGAGTACCAGTTGCACATTCCTAGCAGCAAATGTGAAATTAAACCCACTTTGGTTGCAACTTTAGCAATAAGCCAAAAGTATCAACTTTCAGCTCTGCCAATGCACAGCACCCAGGAGGCCAAAGAAGCGTGGTAGTGATGTGCTGCAGCCTGATGTGCTGATCCACCTCCCCTTTCATGCACACACACCCCCAGTGCAGCCCTGGATCCTCCTTTTGCCTCTGTGTGCACCAGCAGGAGCCCCACTGGCAGCGAGGTGGGAGGTGAAGGCAATACCACAGGAAAAGAAAATCAGACACATCCTGTGGGTTTTCCTGAAATGCTGTAAGCACATAAATCCTACTGATTTCCATGATATTTTAGAAAAATGCCACTTCAATCTGTGGAGAGGAATGGGGTGTACTTAGGAATGGTTCACAATGGATAATTGAATGCTTTCTTGCACCTACCACAGCATCTCTCTGACCACTGACATTATCTTACTGAGCTGAGTAGTGGGAGAAGCAAAACACTTAGAAGGAGATAAATGGGCTATGTTTGAGCACTGTATGCCTGATAAATTGGCTGTTCATCCAGGCTGCCTTTCATCTCTCTAGGAAGGAAGGGTATTTCAGGGCACTGTGATCTCCCAGCCAGGGAGAAGCTATCCCTGCCCTGCCAGAGGCAGCCAGTCCATTAGCTCCTTGGGCTATCAGGGCATTTAAACAAAACCATCTCACAATTAGCAACTTGCTGTTGCTGTGTCCTCCCCACCGCCTTAATTTGAGGATCTCAGAGGGTTCCTTCAGTGTTGGTTCATGCCCTTTATGTTGGTGCTCACAATTCTCAGCTGTTGCCTCCAACAACTGGTTTTGAGGGACCAGTTTTCTAAATGTTCCTTAAGCAGTGCATCCTTTATTAATGGGAGAGATCCCTTTCAATGAAGGAAAATACAGTCTGTAAAATGGAATCCCTCATGTCCTGTATGAGATTTTAAGGGTTCCCAAAATAGCCTTCATGTGAATAACCATCAAGGTTGAAGAAGTTGGGGTTGATGTAGTGAAAACCTCATATATGTAGGTCAAGAGGCCAGGATGATAATGGCACAAGCTGATTTTACAAGAATACCATCATTTTGGCCATCAGCAGTCAAGTGATTTTTTGTGCTTTTGTTATTTTCTTCAGTCTTTAGATGAGAGCCAGAAGGCAAGTTGTCTGGCTAGTTTGCACAACCCCTGCATTGAGGCATTTGAAGCTGGAGTCCCTGAAAGTTAAGCAGGGATTCACCCTGGTTTAATTCCTCTACAGCCCAGCCTTGTGCTCAGGCTCTCACAGCCAGCTGAGGCTGTTGGAGCTTCAGAACTCAGTCTGAGGAGACTTTACATTCAGTGGCATCAAAAAGTTCAGTTTGCTTGGAAACATAAATCCAAATTCCAATGGCAAATTTTGCTGTCATGATAGAAGAATGTCCTGCTTCAACTGGCAAAGCATGGAAAGGCAAGATAAGGAAATAACGATTTTCTTTTCATGCAGAAAAATCTCTGGAAAAGTTTATTTGGGGAGAATCAAAGTAGATTCTTCTCTAGAAGGTCAAGGTCTTGAGTTATATTTACTTTTTCCTCTTAAACATGACTGAAAGAAATGTTTTTTTGAGTAGATGGACTAAAGGTGCTTACCTCAATTTCACTGATGGACAATGGAAATTCAAATGGCATTTATAGATGTCTCCTTTGAAAATGTTGGGGTTTTTTCTTGTAAGGTGTTAGAAAATCATTTGTGATCCAACTTCAGGGCAATCTAGTCCTAATTGTTTCTTGTTTAAAGGTGTAATGATAACCAAATTATAGGAGAAGCAAAGCACACCCCTATGGAATTTATGTAATTCCATGCAAAATATTAAATGTATATTATTATTGTTTTTTTTTAAAGCAACTCAGCCTCTCAAGTAAAAAGAGAAAATGAATGCCCTTCACTGATTTTTTGCTTTGTTTTTGTTTTTGTTTTGTTTTTTATTTTTTAATTCTAGCTAACAGCAACTCAAAGAATGAAAGCACAGTCTTGATTCATGGCATGTACTTCCCCAGTTCTCCTTTGAGTGCCTTGGCACCATCTCCCAATTAGTGCCTCTTGGTTAATTGGTGTATCACCACTTTAGACTCTGGAGAACTTGAATTAAGGTTTATGGATTTGACTTTCAAGGACAAGGGCTCTTAAAGGAGCAAGAGCAGCAGAGGGGACAGCATTGATCAACAGCTCAGACAATTCAGATACAAAAAATGCAATGCATGGGAATGTCTCAGTGTTTCCTAACACCAGGGAAAACAAGACTTTTCAAGCTTCAGGAGAAGGTGGTCTTTGCTTGAGACAAGGACCAAAGGGATGAACAATCACAGGTTAAATCTGTCAAAATATTTATTTCTTGGTTTTGACCCCAGTAAGTAATTAGGAAATATATTTTTTCTTGTGAACACCCATTTGATGTGCTGTGTAGAGCTGGGAGGTGGCCAGAAGAGGATTCTTTTCTGCTGCCTTTTCCTGGCTGACCCTAATAACCAGAGATGGAAAACAGCCCTACACTGGGTACTACTTCAGGGAATACCCAGGCAAACAGAATTTGCTTTTCCTTGAGAAGAATAAGTTCCTATTTAAAACAGGGTTTATTTCAAGCATCATGTCTGAAAAAATAGGGCAAAATATCCAGGATATCAGCTATTCTGCATCCATTACTAATGATGGGAAAATTAGTTTAGGAAAAAAACAGAAGTGTCCCTCAGCTCCTCCCATCAGTGTCCACAATCCAAGCTCACAGGGTCACCACTTCAGCAAAGAATTAATGTTATTGTTAATATTAAGCACTTCTCCAATTTTTATCTATTACTGAGAAAAAAATAAAAGTTAGGTTTTCCTATTGGAAAATTTCCTATTTGTCCAATGACCAAAGCTGAAGGACTTTGAATCTTTAGTTTTTCATTTTTACCACATGATCCTCCTGCCTCTGCTGCTGTGCCCTGTGCTGGTCTGACCTGAGCCCCTGAATCATCCCTGGGAAGCGCCTGCTCCGAGCAGTCCAGGAAGAAGTGTGAGGCTCTGTGGTTTCTTCTCTCTGTTTTGCAGGGCTCAGCTCTTTTCTGGGGTTCAGTAAATGAAAAATATGTCCATTTAGAGTGGTTTTGTGGGGAGGTGTGAATTGTTTCTGCTGGTACCTGCTTGTTGGTTTAGCCTTTTCAGTAACTCAAACTCATTTCCACAAAATCTGATGGAAGGATGGGAATATCAAACATATCAACAGCTCTTCTACAGACTTCATCAAAACCAGCATGTGGGAAGGGAAGAGAAATCAGAATCTGTGTCTCCTAGGGACATGGTTTAGTGATGGACGTGGCAGTGCTGGCTGAGCAGTTGGACTTGCTGATCTCAGGGGTCTTTTCCAACCTAAACAATTCTAAAAGATCCAGTTTCTGGTTTCTCTGACAGCATCCAGCTGACGTGCCTGATGCCCACCCCTGGCCAAGCTGCACCTGGGTGATTCCAGTGCTGCCATAGGACCTGCCTTGTCCTTGGGCTTGTCCCAGGGAATGTGGGGCAGAGCTGGGCTCTGTGAGTGTGATCCAGGGGAACACAGAGCAAACAATTCCTTTGACATGTACTTCTGCCAGAAATCAGATTGGGATGCAGCTCAGTGTGAAAAGAAAAAGGAAATTAAATATTGGTTCTATTGAGGCCAATAGCAAGATTACTAATCTTGAATTTTGGCCACTCTCTGTAATAATGTGGCCAGAGAAGAAGTTCGTAAGAATAAAAAATTGTGGATGCAGCCCTTGCCATAGATAACACCCCAATAATGTGGTAGTGATTCAATCCAGTCTCTCTTTGGGAACTACAGCTTTTAAATGCAAAGTTTGGAATTTTGTCTGTCTTTCCTTGAGACTCCATTGCCAACACAAACCTAAGGATTTGTCCTCCTAAACTGCTTGTTTTGCCTCAGATGAGTTAAGCTAATTCTCATTTTGGACCTGAATGAGGGATGAGTGTTGGATGGGACAGAGAGCTCTGTGCTGCCAAAGGACAGGGAAACACCCACCTGCATTGGATGCTCATCTCAGGTTCCTGAATCTCCTTCTGGAGATTCTACTCACCCCTTCCTGGGGCTGTGAGGGAAGCCCTGGTGTTGGCTGGTTCCCTCACTTTTAGACAGCTAGGGGGGCATTATCTGTTCACTTTGGAGAATGCTGGAGAGATTCAGTCAAATATAAAAAAGCTTGAGAAATCTCCACAGGGAATGTTTTATGGTGGCAAGTAGAGAGTGGCAACCTTCACCTGACTTTTTCTGAGGTTCATCATCAGTATTTACAAAGCAGTAAAGCTCAGCACCATTTTCTGTTATGCACAGGCAAGCCAGCAAACTCACTTGGTTTTGGAAATGAGAGACACACTGGGATGTTTAAAAAGAAGTTTTCAAATGAGCTTGATCTTTTCCAGCATTTAGGGACAACCATCAGCCATTAGCTGTCCCTCCAACTTTTGATGCAGATGATCAAATACTTGAAAGCATTTCTGGAGTGCTCAGAACTATTTCAGTGAAAGAGGTAATTACAGAAATGATGCTGCTTCCAGCCAGCAACTCCCCACAAGATGAGAGCACCAGACAGCCCCTGGCCACAAGCACCAGAAATTTGAAAGAAAATAAAGGGTTCATTTAAAAAAGAGAAAGATCATAACTTTATAATAACACTATTATTCAAAGAAAAATACTTCCTTATGAATTTGCAAAACCACTTTAGGCTTCAGGATTTTTTTTCCATCCCCCAATTGCAATTAATTCTAAACCATGAAACAGAGCATACAATAACATCAACTGGTTCCCCAAAGGCTGTCACTTTGCCCTGCTCTACCAACTGGTTTTCAGGATTACTCTACAGACTTTGAAGGTGCCTGAGAGAAAACAGGTTAAATGTTGCCTCCTGGATTTTCTCTCTGCTGAAAAAAACCCTTTATTTATTGTCAAATCACTACTTGTTCATTATTTCAAGGGAGAAGAACTTTTTTGTCCATTTCTTTTCTTTCAGTTCCTCTCAAATAATGCATATATTTGTTTCAAATTTAAAAACTGCTGAAGGGTTGATTGGTTTTGTGAGTACTAATTTCACTATTCTACTCATTTTATCTGTGTGAAATGCTCTTGGTTTTGTGTGTGCACCCTCCTGCTGAAAGCTGTCCTGGGGTCTTTCTCTGCAGCAACTTCTCCTTTTTGTACACAAAAGTGAAACAACATTTTCGTTCCAAACACAGTTTAAAAGTGGAAAAAACAACCTCATGGCTGGTATTTTAGATTTCTGCTGCAGAGAAATAGAAGATATGCAGTTCAGCCAATCTTAAGGGCAGTCTTGATTTCCCAAAAGTTTCAGAAATATTTAAACTTTCATGTGCTCTACATCTGGACCAAGACTTTGGCTTGTAATTGTACACAATTTTGTCAGCAAAACATCAGAGCTGATATAGTCCTTGTTAGACTAATTTGGTTTGAAAAAACCCATGTATCTCAAAGTTTATGCCTGTGAAAAATAAATTGTCTGTGAAAACTGGGGTTACTTGTTGGGGTTTCTTTTGGTTGTTGTTGGTTTTTTTTGTTCTGTTTACTTGTGTTTTGTTTTTTTGTTTCTTTTAAGGAGAGGCAGGCCAGAAGAGGCTTCACATGAACCTTGTGTCTCCCTAATTCCTGACTGGATAAACTTGCTTTCTGGCATGAGGCTGAGAACTGTCTCAAAGGTATAAAGTATTTTCTTCTACATGTGGCACACAGGGAAGCTTCTTCATGTCTAGCACTGAGACTGGAAAGATGCCATAATGAACCCCTTCCTGAGGAAAAAAGGATGTTAAGAGTACTCCTCAAAGAGCCCTGGAGTGTAGTTTGCTTCATTTACCCTAATATAAGCAATGTCTTTAAAAGAGATTTAAGAGACCTGTCTATTATTATTATTATTATTATTATTATTATTATTATTATTATTATTATTATTATTATTATTATTATTATTATATTTCTCACTAGAACAGGTTTTTCCATTGGCTCCCCTGGAAAATTATTATTTTGGCATATATATAATGCCATATTATCTGGTGTATTTGCCATATTATGCCATATTATTTGGGCTTTTTTCCTTCATGCAGAACAAAATTAGAAATAACCTTCTACACTGAATTAGCACTTTATTACTGGTAAGAATCCTTTTTTCAGGGATGGGTTAGAGGGAGGAAGGAGTTTACAATGGAAAGAATGACACATGGGTTCTTTTCTGATAAAAGAATGTTTTGTACAGCATGACAGAGCTGTCTGTACCAAAAAGGCTCCTTGAGCCTGGCAAGGAAAAAAAGGCAAAGCTAATTTGTGGGAATAGTAATGGCCCCTATTACCAGCCTGTTTAGAACAGACCAATGGGTTGGGCAATTGCTTTTGCTCCTGAAGTCCAAATCTGGCTGCACAGAGACACTGGCACCATTCTGAGCCCAATATTCCAGAGTGAAGGAATCTCAGCCCTTGCCTGCGACCCACATTCTCCAGGCAGAGATCCTCAATCACCCCCAGGAAATAACACTGTCAGGAATGCACCTTAAACATCTGTTCTGTAGGGTTTGTGCCCAAGTCCAGGATCCTGGGAAGATTCCATCTGTCCTCTGGAAGACACAGCCTTGAATCCTTCCCCCAAAGGGTCCTCTGTGTCCTTTCCTTCAAGAACTAAGGAGAGACTCATCTTTTCTGTCAGAACATCATGGGACAGGGTGGCATTCACTTCAGAGTCCTCCTCATGGTGTAAGAATCCTCTCCATAGCACCGAGGTTGTAACGTTTTCAGGAGGGAGAAGAGTGTGGCATTCACATTCTCTGAACACGATTCCTTTGCCCAGGGTTTTTCTCCTGGGAAGCTGAAAGGCAGCGAGAGGCCTCAGAGAAAAGGAAAACAATTCTTATCTCATTTGCTTCTCCTGTGTTGTGCTCATGTGGAATGTGTTTGGAGATTGTTTACCCACAGGTGATTGTTTCATAGGATTCTGCTGTCAGTTGTTTTCACTCTTTGGCCAATTGGGCCCAAGCTGTGTCAGGACTCTGGAGAGAGTCACGAGTTTTCATTATTATCTTTTTAGCATTCTGTAAGTATCCTTTCTGTATTCTTCAGTATAGTATAGTATAGTATTCTTTAATATAATATAGTATAATAAAGTAATAAATTTGCCTTCTGATAAGATGGAGTCCTCCTCATCATTCCCTCCTTCATCTGTGGCCGTGCATTTACAATAGAAGAGATGAATGTTTAACTTGGGGAGTTATTGCAAGAAGCAAAAGATTTATGAGACCAGAGAGAACATGGATGAGCCTGACTCTGACCAGTGGGGTGAGTGTTCCAAGACTCACTTGATGTTGTGTTCAAGTATTTTACATTACATTCCACAAAACACAGAAATGATCTTTTGAGCAATGTCAACATCACGGTCTTGCTCTCCCACATAGAGCCCTTAGGTTATAATGTCATGTTTACTCATTCCCACATGTTCACAGAAATCTTTCAATTTTGTACATAATGGCAGAACTCCTACTGGATGAAAGGATGCTGCTCCCCATTCAAGTTAGCTTGAAGCTGGCAATTAGGGCACTGCTCAGAGGAGGAAGGAATTTGAGGCAAGGGCAAGAACAGACCCTTGGTTTCCATAACTCTAAGTGTCCTCACACCATTCAAGTACTGGAAGGGTGAGCTGGGTTTGATCAGGGATTTTATGGTTGCATATGTTTTCATGTATGGGACAGAGACACAATTAATAGGGCAGATCTCTGTCCCATATCTGCTGGGCTTTTTCAGATGTCTTGAATGCCCTGGGGCATCTTTCACAGGTTGTTTATCATCCAGACTTTCACAGAGTGGGTACAGTCCACACTGTATCAAAAGTCCTTGCCAGGGAGCAGTTGGATGGAAAACCCACTTCTGTCTTCCCCTGGCCATTGACCACCCCACAATCTCAGCCCTGCTTTACCCTGGCAGGAGGAGGGACTTTACAGTAAAATCAGAGCCAGCAGATTTTACTCCAGACAGCAAGAGCTGGATACACTTCTGATTTCTGTATCCAGCTGAGAAACATAAAAACCATGATAATAGAAGTAGGTATTTTTTGCTCCTGATTGTGGTTTTATTAGGCATAATGCCCAATTTTCTTTGAATATCCCAAGTATCTGGGCACACATTTTGCTGTAACAGTTCCCTGTAAGGCAGATGTCAGTGGCTCACAGTTTCTGGCTTGGCACCTTCATCACTGTACAGATATATTGATTTTGTCTCTCTCCCCAATAGCTCTGCATGAATGAGGCTTAACATGCCAGTGAGGCGAATGATAACACAGGGCTGACACCATATCAAATTACCCTTTACAAAGCTGGAACACATGTCCAATACCTGAGTCTGTGTAAGCCCTAAAACATGATACTCTGCTAAGACATGTCCAAGATATAAAGGGAAACTCCTGTGTTTGGATACAGCACAAGTCTGAAGGTTTCTTTTTCCTTTTTGTCTCCCTGCTGCTATCACTGACAAAGAAATCAGACTGACATCTCTGCTACTAGTGTGTTTAAACAAAGTAGTTTGCCTAATACATACAATATTTCTGAGTGCAAATAGGAAATTATTCCAAATTACTTGCTCATGAGGGGCTGGTTGGAGTTTGCAGACTTAGTCTTGCCTGACTGTGGAGGGGTTTATGTGAGTTAATGTCCAGAAATATTCTTCATAGTTAACAGAGATAAAGAATCTCTTAGAAGGAGTGATTCATATTATCCTGAAATGTTCAATAGTGGCTATATGACCAACACCCTAAAAATGCCTCTCTGTCTACTGACCATACAGACAGCTTGTACAGGGTCCCAGCTCAGCTGTTGATATTTACCACAAAGGCACCCAAAATTGATGAGAGGGGGGGTTCATCACACCTTGGCAGTCTGAGTGGCTGCATATGAAGTCTCTCTTGCTATGAAAAATCTTTGGAAGCAGCCAACCAAGTTAACTTTTCCTTTTCCTGGTACTACAATGGAGTAGCCTTGAATCAGGGAAGAGCTTACACTACAGACTCCATCTCCTCAGCCCCTATTTCCATCTCAAAAATCTGCACCAACCCAAAGAAAGAAGATGGAGCTCTGGTGCTTGGCTGAGGCTCCTAAGTGCTGCAGAAACAGTGAATAGTGTTTGCAGAAAACAGCACAGTAGAACAGCAAAGACTGTCCCATCTCTAAGGTTTTCAAAGTGTTGTGCCAGAGAGGTGCTTTAAAAAAGAGGGAAACAGGTTATGTTAAAGTCATTTATTTGCTATTTGTCGAGACTACTTCTTGCAAATGCCAAGGAAAGGTGGAGAGCTGGGATTATTCATGAAACAGATTAAGGAAAATCCATGTCAGTGAGAGCAGAGACCCAATATCAATATTTGTAGAGGATGGGACCCACTGTCATGCAAGGCATGGGAAGTAGGAGGAGGCAGTGATGCTGGAAAATAACCCAACCTCCACATGGCACTAGGGAGTGCTACATTTCCATCCCAGCCTGGAAGAGAAATTCATCCAGCTCTGGTGTGTGCTCTTTCAAAATCTTCCTTGAACACTGCAGCAGGTGCAGAGAAAAATACCCAATACAAACCAACCAACCAACAAACAAAAACCCCAAACCTAAATGATTTGATGATTGCAGGAAATGCTGTGCAGTGAGCCCCTCAATGAACTCAAGTTCCTTATTTCAATTTATCAGGAAAGTTGAAAGAGGATTTCACCGTAGTGTGTAATTAATTGTTTTTCTTCAGGAAGAATGTGCTGCCTGTTTGGGGCAGGAAGCTAGAACAAGGCAATTCCAAACTGGAAATAAGGCACATTCTAACAGCGAGGTTGATTAACCATTCCAGTGAACCATGGAAAGATTGATAGATCCTTTCATTTCTCAATGTCTTAAATTAAAGCGGGATGACTTTCTGAAAGAGTTGTTTTAGCCAAACAAAACTTGTTGGAAAATTTAAAGGCTGCATAGTACAGGAGTTGCTGAGGACTTTTCCACAGGGAGGGGAGATTTATATGCTCACTCTGTAGTTTGTTATTTCTGTTTATGTTCTGTAGAAGAGCTCAAATACAAGAGACATGCTTGAGATAAGTGCAGAAACAAACAAGCCAAGACTAGGCTTTCTCCTGAAGATAAATGTAAGCTGAAGTTGATGTGGCTAATTCAGATATGGGGTTTATCTCAATGAATCTACAATGTGAAATGTCTTTTTTATTTAGACACCCTTATAGATCTTATTTGACTACTTAAAAGAAAAGAAATAAAAAAAAACAGCTTCAGAAGTTCAGAGTTGCTGTAACCAATAACTAACAAATTTGTCCCATTCTCTCTGATTTATAAGTTTCCTTAATCATAAACATTCCTCCAGTTTTGCTAGCTGACCCAAATCAAAAGGACAAGTCAAAGATCATTGTTGCACATTTTAAAATGCAAGACTGTCTCCTTCTCAATAAAACATGATGGATTCATGGTCCAGCATAGAATTCACAATCATAAAGGCGGGTGATAGAGGTTAACCACCACATTGCAAATACCAGGACTTTGATTCATAAATTGAAGAATAAAACATACTTCAAGAAAAAACATCATTTGAGATTTTGTAAACTATTGACCTCCCTCAAAGCTGGACCTGCCTTTATGCTGCTTGTGAAGAACCTGCTTCCAAAATGAAACAAAGACAAAATTAGCTGGACTCTGTATGAGGGTGCCACAGTCAAGAAGTCAAATCCAGTTGCCTTCTATTTTTTTTCTCTAGACATTACTGTGCACATCAAAGCAGACAGGTCTCTTGATCTATTTAGCAACAGATTTACATAGTGCTTTAGGGATCCTGAAGACTCACATTTGTGACCAAAATATACCCCAAACAAACAAACAAACAAAAACCAGCTCAGGACTCCAAAAGAAATGTTTTCTGTGTGTTCATTTCCTAGAGAAATATTTATTTTAACTTTATAATTGTCATGATGAGGTGGGAAATTCTCCCCTTTCCCTTTTTGAAAAGCTGGACAATCTAAAACCAAATGATGTGCTGAAAAGAGCAGTTGTCATCTCACTAGTATTTCTGCCGTAGGAATTTCCTCTGTATTACAACATTTATTTTCTTTTTTTTGCATTTTTCTTTCTGGGATAAACCAGTGTGGGGATGAACTATCTTGGAAGGAAACAGCAGAAGATCCACTGGCTGCAGGCAGTAACCTGCAAAGAACCTGTAATGGAGCTATTTCTGCTTTTGTTCTCTTACTCTCCTTCTGCAGTACAGAATAATAATATTTAGCCTAATTATATTTTTCTCCTTCCTCTTTTTTCAAGAGGTTTCTAGTTCTTTCTCAGAGAAACTGTTTATGGCTGGCCTGTGCCATCTGCAGGGTCCTGAGGGGCAGACTGGGACCATTAACTTAATTTTGGATGAGTGTGTGTACAAGGTAAACATATCCAAAAAAGCAGTTGGATGCAAGGATCACATACATGCACACACTGCAATTTCCCGTAGCTTAAATGAGGATTCTTTTTATTAAAATAAAAAGTTAATTAATACACATGGGTATTTGAGGATCAGATTCTACATACTATTCGTATGGACTTGATTTAAGGATCCTGAAATTAATTAAAAGTACTGGTAAAGGAGTCTGTTTCTGGTGGGAACAATGCAGTGATAACTTTTGTAGATAGAGTATGCAGAAAGTTATGGCTGGCTTCTCATAGATCAAAAATTAAAATAAAAAAAAAAGATGATTCATGTCTTGTGGAGAGTTTGCTTCCATCTAACCTGACTCCCTGGTGCTGGGCTTGCAGTCCTAAACCCAAACCTGAAGGGAGGAAGGGATGCTCCAGGCCCACTTTGCATGTGAGGAGGATGGTGAGATTTCCCCTGGCTGAAAACAGCTCAGTTTTGTCACTTTTCCCTCCCAGGATGAACCAATCTCATCTTGCTTGTGCCAAGGAGCAAAGCAGCTTTGGAGTTGTATAAAACTTGGGTAGGTGACCACATGGAAAACTCAGCCATTGTGGGAATAGATCAAGGACTCAAGGGCAAACCCTCGGTAAACACTAGACCATAAGCACTGGGTGTTTTTGTCTTCAGTATTGTTTGAGGGCTTCCTGGAAGTTCATTTCAAGGCCAGATTTGGTGTCCTTAGGGACAGTACACCAAGGCCACAAGCTGTGCAAGGAGGTGGGTGAGTTTTGGGGCATTTCAGAGGAGATGAAGAAGTTTAAGCCTTTATCTGCAGTTATCCAGCTTTGATGCTTCTGAAACCTTTTGAATGCAGAAGGGATGAGCCAAGAGCATTCCCTACAGGCTGTGTAGAACTGTGACTGATTTGTCCTGCTAAACTAAAGCTCAGCTGTCAGGATAAAGAGAAAAAGATGTTTTTCTATGGCCCAGCTCCTGCAGCAGGTTTAAGGCACTGTGGGATGTTGGTAGGCACTGTGGGTGAGAGGACATCTCAGGGTGAGGATCACTCTGTACGTACTCATGACTCAGGATTCTTTCATTGCAACCTCATCTCAAGAGGCCAAGTCAACCCAAAGTCCCCAAAAGTGACCCAGACTGTTCCCAACAAAATGCAGCTTTGGACCAGTGTATTTAATGAAATATCTGAGGAGGCAGCTGAAGTTTTGTGGTGCAGATCCCATTCAGTTCTTGAATTCAGCCTTCAGGGTTACAAAGATGTGTCCATGAGCCAGATACAGCAGCTGGTGCTTGTGGGTGACTTGGAGACAAGTGATAGAATCAGGCACTCCAAGAGTTCTGGTGGGACATCTGGGTTAACAAAACAAATATCCAATGGAAAATAAGTGAAATAGGTCTTCTAAATAAGATCCCAGTTCAGCTTCCAACAATGTTCTTCATAGAGACAATTAATAAATGAAATATCCAGTGTGATGCCTATACAGGCTACAAATCAATTTTGCTTTAAGTAGAACTTTGGACTTGTTTAGACCTTTCCTCCACTGGATATTTTCACATGTTTTGCCATAAGCAAAGTAAAAAGTACTGAGTCTCCTAAAAAAAATATTTCGGATGCAAATTCACTGACCTGTGTTTGTCAGATGAAAGCAAAGTAAATGTGTGTGTCTGTGGGGAAACTCATTGCTGTTGTGCTTGGCCTCCAAATAAAGAAAATCTTTTTTTCAAGTGTTGAATGAGTTTCGGTGCTGCCCACGAGGCTGGCACTTTACACCAGTGTGTGCAGCCCTCTCCTGTTTCAAATTCACCATATTTTGGATATGGTAAAAAGATTTGGGTTTTTTCTCTCAAATATTTTGCTTCCTCTGGGCCTAGGAAAAACAATTAATAAAGGAATTCTCTCTGCCACTCACGCTTTGCAAAGGCATGGTAAGTTTTCAACTCTCTCATAACTAAGTGTGCTAATTTTTTGGAAAGGTTTCCCTTATTCTTCTTGTAAGTGTGCTGGTAGCCAAAACAAACACAGAAAGAAGCCAAGGAGAGAATAAGATATATCTATTTGTATGAATGGTCCAACAAGGGAAATCTCCAAAAACTACTGTAAATGCTATAAGATTTCAGATGGCAAACTCATCCAAAATTAATGGTTAACAAAACATTCAGTTCTTAAACACCAATAGGATAAAAAGAACAGCTTCCAATAGTAAAAAATAATCATTCTTTTAGTGTGGAAGGATTGTCTTGTGGTTAATGCACTGGCCTTGGAGACTGAGATTTAGCACTTCTCTCTCTCTGTGAGAGTCAACTGACCCTGTTGTATGTTTGCTCTTTATCAGAGGAAGTTCCTGGTGCTTCTTTCTTATCTATTTACTTCTCTTGGAGTACCACCTTCTTGCATCACAAGCTTTCTGCTATCATATCTATGTGGTGTCTTAAACAAGAGGCCTAATCTTGTTTGAGTTTTCAGAGTGGGTATTTTTTCCAATTGGCTACAGTTGTTTGTTTGGTTTTTTTTAATCAGAAGTAATCTTTACTGAAAGTTTTTGTGTAGGATCCCAAAATTACATATTTTGTAAAAAGTCAGAATGCTGGAGACAGCTTCCATATTTAAAAGCATCTCAAAATCTCAGGATCTACTTAAACTCCTAGTTCCTCATGCGTGCAGCCTTGCACAGGAAAGGAGCAGGATTGCCATAACAATCTATATCTATTTTGCAAATTGTGACGTGTTGAATGGTAGCCTTTGGAAAAGTGGTTAATAAAATATTCAGGATTAGGTATCCATCACAGGGAATACATTCTCCCCATGCAGATGAAATCTGTGAAAATTACCATTTTGCTCTTCTCAGTGTCATTGGTATTTGCAGAGAAGAAAAGAAACAGTAAAAGCAGCATGACCTGTACTGCTATTTTTGCATGCAAGGGCCTGAAGAATATCCTGTTACATGTGAACCATTTGGTTTGAATAAACAATCTATTGACCAATCTAGTGACCACACACACGTGAAACAGGGACCATGCATTGTTGCATGACAGTGCTTCTGAAAGGAAGCAAAGCCTGCACAAACTCTGGCCATTGATAAAGGACTGAAAACAAGATGGCATTTCAACAGGAATACGTGAGCAAGGTTTTCTGACACAGCCCAAGCTGAGCAGTGCCTTGGTGAGGGAATGGTGTGTGCTGACATTTCCCTTTAACAGTTCACCAGCTGGCTGAAATCAGGCAGAAAATGTCCAGAGAGCCACTCCAAGAAAGTTACCTGGGATGGAGCTGCCCTTTCACAGCAAGAACAGCCACCAGCCCTGCTGCCCTGCCTCTATTTCCCCTCAGCTGTCAGTCTGATGCTTAGGAAAATCTGCTGGGCAGTGCAGGTTTTATAAACTACTTTGGAAAACAGCCACAGTGCTGTTTTGCCCTTGACATCTTTCTTATTATTTAAATATATTTTAACTTCCATTCACAAGCCTTGGCTGCTGCTCTGTATGTCCTGAACAAATGGCTGCTAAGAGGAAGATATGAAATGTAAATAAACTTCTTACAAGGACATGGGGTAATGGTTTTAAACTGAAGGAGGGTTGATCTAGATTAGATAAAAGGAAGAAATTTTTTTACAACAAGGGTGTAAAACAGTGGAAGAGATTGCTCAGAGAAGCTGTGGATGCCTCATTCCTGAAAGTGTTCAAGGTGAGGTTGGATGGGACTTGGAGCAAATTGGTCCAGTGGGAGGTGTCCCAGGCCATGGTGGGGTGGTTGGACTAGATAAATTTTAAAAGGCCCTTTCCAAGTCAAATTGTTCTATATTTCTGTAATTCCTAGATGGGATGGATGGGAGAGTAGAGGAGTTACTCACCTTTCAGTCTTGAATCTGGATGTGGAGCAGTCAGGATCCCAAAAGGCATTTGCTGCAAGTCACAATAAATCACATCTCAAAGAACCTCCCTTGTGGCACAACCCTGCAACTGGCCCACACATTTTTCTTGTCCTCAGTCTCTGTTTTATGCACCTTCATGCAGACATGCAGCTGCTGGCAGAGAGTCTGGAGATGCCCTGTCTCAGCTGGAGCCAGGAGGGGCTCCAGGGCTGCCAGGCCAGGCAGTGGGAGGGCATCAGGAAACCTGTCTGCCCTCTGCTCACCTGACCCACCTTTCTCCACCTTGGCTGACCTGCTTGACCTCCCTGCAGTTACCACAAACTTGGACTTGGCTACATCACTGTATTTAATTTTTTTCTTTAAAGTGCAGTGTTTTTTGTTTTTTAGATGGGGACTGATGAAAGCCATTGCTGTTCTTATTTTTCCTTTCTATGAACTGAAGTGATGACAACAGAGTTTCTAGTAAATTATAACATAGCAGTCAGTTCCAGATTAGTTTTGAAGTAGGACTTTTTTTTTTTTTTTTGGGAAGGGTACAAAATACAGCCAGACAAGATTTAATTAAATACTTGTATTTCATAACTGTAATTTATCTAGCTCAGTATGTCCTTTCCCATGGGTTTGTTTGGACACAGGGAATTTTTAGCTTTCAGGCTGCCAGATGTGGATGGAGAGCTCTGTGTGCCCACAGGACAGGTAGAAAACAGGCAGTAGCAATGCTGGCCTGCCCACACTTCCCTCTCCAAGGTCTTCACCCCAAGCAGCCACCTCTGAGGATGAGAGTTTAGCTTAGAATCTGGGCTCTTGCTGAACCTGCCAAGACTGTTATGTTTACCAACTAAAGCCAAGATATTTTTGTTGTATCTCTTACTACTGTGACTCAGAATAATCCCATATGGCTGCACTTTATGGGCTGGATCCAGAGCTTGTTGATGTCAGTGGAGAGGGTCCCAGTGATTTCAGTGAGCTCTGGAACAGGCCTGTATACATGTGTGAGGCCTATAAAAAGATGTATGTGATGTGTTATCTCTGACCCTGTTAGCAAAGATGTGACTTGCCACACTTAGAGCCCAGCTCTTTGCTCCTCTCCTCCTGCAGTCCTGTGGTGGTGCTGAGATCTCCTAAGAGCACAGAGCCACAGGCATGACTGATGTTCAGTCCTTGTGCCTTCCTACACCTGTGTTTGCTGCTTCCCAAGACCTGAGCTAAGTGCTGGATCCAGCTCTTCCATGGAGAAATCACATTCATACCCAGGGCCTCTTCCAGTGCCTTTACTGCAGAGATACTGAAATGAGAAACTTATCTCTTCCAAAGCACTCTTCCACACTTTCCTAGCAATTTATTATTATTTTTCCTAGCAATTTAACACCCACAAGTTGCTCTGTAATGACTGCATGAGCTACTCTTGCATATCTCCAGATCAGCTGAAGAACACTGCAGTTTCTCTGCCAACCATTCCAGAAATGAATAAGAAGAGAGTTATATTTCTATACTCTAATGCCTAAGTACTTTGTGTATGGACCTCGTTCTAAGAATGTATTTGTCTTACAGCCTGGAAAATGCCAGTTGTTCTGTGTGTAATGAGAATATAGGAAGAGTTAGTTCTTGTGGTTCCTGTTGACAGGTCAGCATGGAAGGAGTGTGCTAATGCTTGGTGGGTACCTCATGGGCTGGTACATTCAATTCTTCATGTCACAGAGGGAAGAGCTGGCAGGCCAGGGAGTCACACAGCTCTTCTTCTGTGGAGGTGATTCCCATGGGAGAAGGTTGGCCTGATTGTTGGGGAGAAATCTTGCCCTGTTGCAGGGGGTAAATAGAGGATTTTGATCTTTTGTGACCTTTCATGACTTTCATTACCTTTTACCTGTTTCATTACCTTTTACCTCTTCAATTCCTGAAAAATTAATTTCCTGGAAAAGACACAAGACAGGATGGAGTTCCTGGAAGGGACTCTCCTCTCAGTCCCTGTGGAATTTGCTGACTGAACACATTCTGTCCTCTCTCCTTCCTGGCTCCCAAATATCAACTTTCCTCCTCAACAGATTGTGATTGTATTTTCACAAAATTTCTTAGCCTCATACTTGTCACTTAAGGATGTCCCATGAATAGAAACAGACTGAATGATGTTCCCCATAACAGATGACAGTGAATGTCACCAGGCAAAGGGGAAAAAAAAGGTAAGAGGCTTCAGCAGACACAATCAAAGTATGGCTGCAATTTGCAAGGGGAAAATGATAAACAGACCTTTGGCTGTGCTGAGGTTTTCTCCTTTTGGTTATCCAAGAAAATTTTTAGTATCAGGAGCTGTAGATATCACACATAGTTGGGATGGGACATCTATTCCAGATGTTGGACCCTGGTCATGAATGTTGCAGAAAGCACCAAATTCCTTCAAATTCTGTTGATATTAGTGAAAACCATGGGAACTCAGCACCTTTAGGGGCTGTGCATTAATGACTTGTCCAGGAAAAGGCATCAGTGTCTCAAAGTTACACATCACAATACTTAACCCTAATGAAGGTTTGACATGGAATAGCTCAGGACAACAGGCTAAAGAAATTTGGGAATCATAATTAGAAGGCTGCTGAACTTCCCAAGCTGTCTCATTGGCAGGTTTATCTGTTGATGTCCATGTATCACATTCCTGCCCTTTACCACATTCCTGGATTTTAATCAGAATGTAGCACACAGAACTGCTTCCCAGGGAAAGATACTGGTAATAAAATACCAATTTTATTACTGGAATGTACTGGAAGCCAACGTGGAGGAGAACACATCCCATTGAGGTGGAGGGAGAGTGTCACCCTCCCTGTGGTAAACATCTGTGGAGGTCACTGGCAGAAAGAGTCTGTTAGGACAGGAAAGTAGGGACAGGCAAGGAGAGAAAAGAAGAAGAGAAGAGAGTAACTTATGTCTGTGTTCACTTAATTTTTAAAGCTGCTCTTTCCTGTGAGTCTGGGGTTGATCAAAGGGTGGGAGACCCAAGGGACAAGGAATGTCATGGCTGGATTTGTAAAATAACTGGGTGTTATACAAGTCTGTTGTTTTGTTGGACTTGCTTTTCAGAGCATCTGTGAGCTCCTTACTCCTGCTGGAGGTGGACAACTGCTGTCTAAAGCCAAGGTCCTTGCATTTTGAAAAAAATCCTGATTTTTCCCCCTTTCTTCAGAGAAATATCTAGACTCCAAAGCTATCAAAGTTTTGTTCCAATTTTTGTACAGGATTAACAAAAATTTCCTTGATGAGTGTTGCAAATAGTGGCTCCACTTTTTGCATTGTGTGACTGACAGTGGGCTAGCAACTGTGCAACAAGGCTGCAAGTTTTGAAGGCAGATTACATCTTTTTTTGGTTCTTCTTTCTAAGGATTTCCTGCAGCTTTAGTGAAAAAAACAGCAAAAACATTGCTTGGAACCTGCCGCAGAGCAATTTATAGCAGCTTATAACTGTAATTCATGGAAGTTTATTATATGACCTGCTCTATGAAAGTTCACTATTAGTTCAGCATTCAGTGCTCACAGACTCGGCAGAGTTTCCTGCAAGCTGGATGCTGAACATCCGGTGAACTTTGTTTATGAGCACTGTATAGTGTGGTTAGGAGGCTTTGGAGCCACAGGTCACCACCCAGCTGTGTGCAAGCTTAGAGCCCACTTAAAACCAGGGGGAATGGAAGTAAATTATTATTATTTCTAAATCCTGTGCAAGGATTTAGAAGAAGAAATATTAATATTAATATTAATAATGTGTTAATGCGTGGTGGATTATTATTATTATTATTATTATTATTATTACTACTACTACTACTACTACTACTACTACTACTACTACTACTACTACTACTACTACTACTACAAACATGCCCCCCTTTCTCCCACTGTGCTTGAAACACAGATAAATGGAGAAAAAAATGGAGAATCTGCTGAGGAAAAAGGTGAGGAAAGTGTTCTCACACTGACAATAAAATACTAGTTTTATTATTGGAATGTACTGGAAGCCAACGTTGCTGGTTAACTGCTGTGGAGGAGAAAACATCCCAGAAAGGTGAATGGTGACTGAACCTATGTCAACATCCCCCTGTAGGAATTCCTCAAAGGTTCTTCTGGGGGCTTGTGAATAGAGAGAAAATCAAGGCTGGCTGATCCCAAGGCAAAGAAACTGCTAGAAAACTGAGGAGAATTTGAAAGAAAACTCTTCTGCTGTTTAGTCTTCCTCTTTTGTTTGACTGTGGTTTATAGCACAGTGATTGACTACAGGCTCTTTCCCAAGCTGTTTATTTTGGAATGGTTCTGTCACTGTCGTGTCTCAATTACTGTGTGTATCTTGTTTTCATCTTAAAGAAGCCCAAAACAAACTGTAAACTTCTGAGACCTATAGTTCATATATTCAGCTGTGGAGGCACAGAGAGAGCCCCAAACCACTAAGTTTATGTGTAGAATGGGCCATTTGCACAAACATTCCTGCTGGGCAAGCTGTGTCTGTTCTGCATAAATAAGTGGAAGGGAGTAGAGTCTGCTCTGCCCCTGCTCTGTGGTGCAGTGCAAGGGTTTGGGGCCCCTGTACCAGATCTGTGTCATACCTCAGAGACAGGTCCTTCACTGCATGATGGCAGTCTGTGTGTCTGAAAGGTGTCAGCAAGCTGAGCATCTTCTGCATGTGTCCTCCTACCACTGGAAAGTACTGCTGAACTTGGACAGCCCAAATTAAGAGGTTTATTTATATCCTGATGGGAAGAAATAACTGAGAAGGTGAGCTTAGGAGAACCTGGCTGCTGAGCCACCAGAGATGGGCATCATGGGCAGGGCATCACAGTGAAAGAGTTTCTCTACTGAACCATCAGTTGAAAGCATTTATGCTCTCTGTGGTGCTTTACTTCTAAACAGAAACTTGGTTCCCTGCTTTCATCTTGCTAAGCAGAGGAGCCCAGAGTGTTCAGCAGAAGTTTGTTTAAAATCACTCAAGAGAAGGAGGCATGTTTCATTCAGCCCATTTTAGGGAGGCAGTTCATCCAGTACTGAAGGTAGTAACATGGATCTAACAAATGAGGGAAAGGACATTTGAGAGACTGATGAAATGGCATTCTGAATGTAGGTGGGACAGCCTGGGCTGATGAGGGTGAGCCCTGTGTTCAAACAGTAGCAATGTGCTCCATCCCTTGCCAGTTGGAATAAATTAATAAACTCCAACATTTGCCTTGACTGTGCAGCCAAATCTGCATTTGAATCAACATTAAAGAGCTAAATACATTTTCTGCAGAGAGTATGGTGCTCCCAAGAATCAGCATTCCACTGAGCAATGCTGTTGTGAGAAGCCATCAGGTGAAGGTAATTTCTCACAGTGTCTCAGAGAATTAGTATTGTGCTTGTGACACTATACCATCAGACTGTCTGGGATTATTATGACATCTACTATTACTAGGACTTCTAGAAAATTAATGTAATATACTATTAAATCCCTGTGATTAAATTCCTTCTTCTGATGTCCCAATGAAATTTAAAATAATGAGGAAGGCACAAACACATTGTCATAAAACTAATGCTGGTAATTTTTATAAGGTCAAAACACTTTTGTGGCAAGGCCACCAAAGAGAGCATGTCTCAGTGAAGTTTGAAAATATATGATGAGAGCCTCAGTATTGTTCCCCTGTGGGATGTGCAGACTGCCTCCTTAAGGCATAAAAGGCATAGTCTGATGAAAAATGAATGTTTGAACAAGTGGGAATTCAGAGCCCTCAGATAAGCTTTACCTGCTATTTCCCTTAAATATAAAGGGGCCTCTGAAAGTGGACATTTAATTAGGCAAATAATTTTTCTCTTATTCCTTGCATTCAGTCTTGAAAAGAAAATATTTCTAATGGATTCTTAAGGAGTGAAAATGTTAATTTAAAGATTCTGTTAATTTGCAGGATTGGTTGGAAGGTTCTACTCCAACTTGCACCACAGTTAGCCATCAAGAGGGACCATCATTTCTTCTCTAAAGCATTGCCACTGGCCACACACCTTCAGTGATGTGACCTTGGACACAGCTCTCAGCCAAGCTGTCCAGGTGGTGGACCCAGACTAACTTCAGAGTACTTGGCATCTGAGAGGATAATTATTTTTTATATGAATTATTTCCTTTCCATTCTTAGCCCAGTTGATGTAGTAGGAAAAGAGCCATCTCCTGGTAAACAAGATATCAAGACAGAATTGTGAAGCACCACAAAACCATTGTGTTGTTTGAACAGAACAAAACAATCCCTCAAACACTTATTTATGAGCTTATTTTAGGCTCTTGTGGCATTGAATTATGAAAGGGAGGTGGTTTTTAATCTATTTTCTACAACTTTGTTTTGATTTGTTTTTCTGAGTTGTTGGCAATGATAATGACCTTGTTTGTATCAGAACTGGAAAGGGGATAGAAGAGTGAGGTGAGGTTGCTTGGACACATTGAAATGGTTTTAGTTATTTCAGCAGAGAAGCAAACTTTAGTGATTGTTAACACTTACATGTGCCCAGATGTTACACACACACAGACACAAAAGCTATTAATAAAATTATTCCTTGAAGCTACCAAATAACTCATGTCGTGAAAATTTGTCTGTCTTCCAGTTTTCCATAACTAAGGTAGTCTGAGGTAATTGGGATAAAATTAAAACTATCCTCAAGCTTCTGCCAAAAATGTTGAGATTTAAAAAAAAAATCTGTTCAACATTTGTCCCTCCTTATTTTTCATCTTCTCTTACCTCTGGATACTGGGCAGGACTTAAATATATATTCCTATCCAGTTAGAGTTAATGATGAAAAGGATTTTGTGGAACCTAGAAACCTAGAGCTTCAGAACTTATTGTACCTTTTAAAAATGTTAGAGATAAGACCTCTGTAGGTTTTTTTCCTTCTGTCTTCACCACAACTTTAGGTCTTTTAAGCACTCAGAGCTGAGTCAGAGGCAGAGTTCTAAATGACATGGATGCTGGCCCAGTAGGCTCTTGTTTCTAAGCAAAAATGATGAACAAGTGAAAAGCATCAACATTCATCTACCTCAGGTCCTGGTGCCCCAGCCTCAGGAAGGGGTGGGTCTGGAGCAAGTTTCTGGATCTGCTGTGTGCATGCCATGGATCTGTGCTCCTTGCATAAGCTTGGGTTGAGCTCAGGCACATGTGACAGTGCATACATTGATAAGCATGTGGAGAGTAATCATTTCTCCCAGCAGCTGGTATCTGGGGTCTTTGGCTTGCTGAAGATCTACAGACAACTTGTATTCTACTTAAATCCTGTTTAGGCTTAGGCATCAGCTGAGATGTAGTAACTGTCAGGGTTTGTGCTCCCACTCCATGGCTAATGTGAAAGAATGTAATTTATCTGAAACTCCTTCCACTGTGGGTTAAGCTGATGGCAATAATTCACATTTACTGGGTGAGGATAGCCTGCCTCAGCTACCATAACTAAGTCAATTTACTCCTGAATCAGAGGAACGTGCTTCTGTGCCTATGCCTGCAGTAACAGCAGCATCCTCTGGTCCTAATCTTGTGCTTCAAATGGAAACACTTAGTCCTGTTGAACATTGAGGAGAACCACAATCTCTTCAGTGCCTGCCATAATCACAGCTCTCATAATTTTTGAAGATCTCATGAGTCCTCTCTGGTGCTTTGAGATGAGGCAGGTCTGTGTGTGCACATATCTACAAAGACCAGAATGGCTTTTACTGTAAATTATTTAATCTCTTTCCTTCCCCAGCAGGTCAGTGCTCCATGACTCACACCAGCCCTGAGGAACACATCTATCTGGCTGAATGTCTCCAGATTACTCTGAATCCTCTCCAGACATTTTGGGCAAATATACAACACCCTAACAAGTTGTATCTGCACCAGTGCTTCCCTACAACACAACTTCCTGTGCTCAACCAAGATAAACAGTGGAAGAGCATCCTGTTGTGCCACGAGGAGAAGAGGCTTCAGTTCTTGTATTTGTTTTAAAATGTTTAGATTTAGCAAATCTCTACAGAAAATAGGAAATGCCTGACTTACCCAAGCAGCCGCTGCAATCCCGTGCTCGCCAGCAGCCTGGGGCTCAGTCCCTTGATGTCCTAGCAGGCCGTGCAAAGAGGCCACAGGCCTTGGGGTCCCTGGTGAGCAAAGACAACACTGGGACTTGGGCAGGAGAGCAGGCCTTGTCTCACAGTGTGAGTCTGCCTGACAGGCACAGTTGTTTGTGTTCAATAAGCCCTTTAGGAAGGTCTGTGTTTCTTCGATTGCCCTTGCTTGGTGCTGCGCAATCTCACTGACCCTACGGTTCAGCACGTTGTTGAACATGGGTTTATGTTAGTGCAGCACTGGAAGAACAGTGAGAAACCTGAATTCAGTGATATCCTTAAGAGGCTGGACAACAAATATCCCAGGAAGAAAGCCCAAACCATGGTTCTCTGAGGAGGTTTGGGCCTCAGTGAAGGTCACAACAGAGCACACCCAAGAGTCCCCTCGATGGGAGCAGCTTGCTGACTGTTCCACACTCAGCCACACCAAGTTAAGCAATTAGAAGACAATGGCATGAGAAATCCAACAGTAAAGCCTGGTTTAAGGTCTCCAGGTCAGTCATGACATTCTAATTTGGTGGCAGAGGATGTTATACTGGATAAAAACCAAAATGTCAGTTCTTGTTGCACAACTGGAGGCATCTGCACAGAAAGATGAAGGAGCAAAGCATGAATTCCATGCATTCCTGTCTTTCTGAGAGAGTGGGGAAAAAAACAGTATTTGACTTCTTCTGTGGAGAAGAAAGAAAAGACTCATGTTTCAGGAAAGTGTAGTATAAAAAACAGGTGAAAACTCCTTTTAACCACAATATGACCATGCAGGAGTGGGCACAGCTGTGATCCACTGCAGTGACAATATTGCATCCTGCTGGTGCCACAGTGTGTACATGTGTGTGCACATGTTAAAGTTATGCCCCTCAGCCCCTGTAATCAAATGTTTGCATCTCTAGATAGATAGTCAGACACTTGATTGCTTGTGCTTATCCTTGGCTTTCTTGTGGTATTCAGGCTATTGCAACACAGAAGTTTGAAAAATCTTTGATAGCAAATCCCTTCCTTAGCAAAGGAAGAAAAGATAGACAATAGGGCAAGACACAAGCACAGAAACCAGAGATTTTCCAGACTGGTAGCAAAAGGATCATCCCACTTCCATCAGAGCAGTGTGTGATCTTTGAACAATGAAAAAAAAAAAAAATTAAACTCCCAAGATTACCATGGAGTAATGATTACCAATGTCATATTAATTATACTTGACACTTTAGAGCCAAATGAAATGACTATCTAATTAAAAGCACAGCATCACCTTAATGAAACAGCCCTCACTTGTCACATCACAGGAGGCTTTATAGCTTCCCTCCCCGCCCTCTATTCTTTGAATCCAAGTTCAAATTCAAGGGAAAGTTTGCTTATGGATTGGGTCCAGATGTGTCTGATGTTTAAACATTTATTTTCAGCAGTTCCCTCTGCACGAGAGATTTGAGCTCTTTCTGAGCATACTCTTGTTTCCTCTGACATGATATTGGGTTATGCTGTCAGCCTGAAATTGGAAAGTGGTGGTGGTGTCACTTCCAAATCCTACTGATCTGGAGCATATAAAAAATTTTGTCCAGACAAATATTAATTCTCTTGTCTGTGGAATTAAAATTTGAACTCTTTATGTCTGTAACTAAACTTGACAAGATGATTTGACTAGGGAAAATTAACTTAGCTCCTTGGGTTTGCTCTGGATTTAGTCCAGCTGATCCAAGAGACAGCCCTAAAAAGAGGATCAGAATGGTATCCCAAATGTCATTTAGGCCACTGGAGAGCCCCCATGGGCATCCTAGAATGCTCAGTCTTTCTAGCCATGAGGACAGGAGTCCCAGCTATGACAACTCAGCTTTTATGGGATGCAGCAGTGGTTCCTGACTTCATGCTGGTTCATGAACCTGTGTGTGGATGGACACAATTCCATCTCCTTGGAGCTATTGACAAGTATCTTTCATTATGTCTCTTAAATTGCCTCTCTAGAATCCTTCTAGACTCCCCTCAGCATGTCATTCAGCACATGTCCCACTGGTGCTGAGGTCTCCTGGGCTCTCTGTTTGTCACTTTCTAGTCAATGTTTCCTGAGGAACTTTTCTGTAGTCACGCATTCAAAAAATACCCTTTTCTTGACACAGTCCTTTCATCCAAAAGAACCCCAAAAAACTGCAAAGATAATTTCCCTAAATCATTATTTGTGCCATGTTGCCATTGGTTTCCATCATTTTACAGCATAACCCACTTCTGGGCCTACATTTGCTGTGTCAGTTGTGAATTGTTTGGGGAGATGGCTGTCTTTGCACCCCTTGGTTGTACTGCACCAACCACTGCAGGTGTCCTGGTGCTGGGCACTGCACTGGCAGTGGCACCAGAGTAATAATTCAACTACAATTTGATAAGTAGTACAACTATTCATTAGGAAAAAAAACCAACTTTTTGATATGTGTTTCCAGTTATCTTCTCAAACACTCTATGACCATTCTATTCCATTACTACAACACCATTACAGCAATATCACATTTTGTTTGATCTCATCCTTCCAAAGCAGGTTGTGATGAAATTGTTCTCACCACTATGGTGCTCTTGTAACTTTGCTGTTGAATATAATGTCAAAGTGCCAAAGTTTGGCAGTCTGTTTGTCAGTTATCTTCTGACACCCTGGGACAAGCAAAGCAAGAAGAAATGTGGAGCTGTGGTTGAAATGGATCTGTCTGAAAACAAGAGGAGAAAACTGGGGACAGGTTTCTGAGGGGTAGAGGTTCCCTTACACAGGCCCTTAGCTCCTTATTCCAGGGAACAAGGAGCTCCTTTTTCCAGGGATATTTACTATCAGTGTTTTCCCTTGAATATTTATGATAACGCAGTGACAGCGGGAAACTTGAGCCCTGTCAGAGGCTGGGAGTGGGGAAGAACCTTCACAGCAGGTAGCTGTAAACCGACATGCATGGATTTAGAGTCTGGTTTCCTTGTTTTCCTCCAGAGCCAGTGGCAGGACACTGTGCCAAAGGACAGTTCAAAGAGATGGTGCAGCAGGAACAGAGAAGTTGAGTCACACTTATCAGAGCCTGGAGCTTACGTGACTTTGGGTAACCTCACTGGAAAGAAGTGGGGTGCATCCTCCAGTAAATTTGGTCCATGGGAACACAGCTTATAGGACTGCAAGTGCTCCAGCAAAGTTCAGCTCCAGCTGACAAAGACAACAGCCTTATATAATGTTAGCCATAAATGCATCAAATCCCTGTAAATGTTCTGTTGTTTTCGGTTTTTCCTGGTTGCTCCTTGCAGGAACTCCATTTAGGGATTCTATTTTAACTTGTAGCCTCAGTTAGCTCATACATGAAACATCATTCACCACTTCCTGCTTTGCTGCCATGTTTTATTAAATAGTTAGTGTCAGCTTTTCCTCCACTAACTCAATGCTTGCTGCTTTGAGTTACAGCTGAGACATGCCTGCAAATGCAGGAAAGGTTTAGGATCTGTGGTTTACTAGATAGTGTAGGAGCTTTTATTCTTGTATTGAAAACATTTTTGGAAGCAGCAGCTGTATTCATTGATGGTAGGCTGTGACTTACTGCAGTCTCATTTTTAATATAGACACTACTTTTTGACATTCTACACATTCCTCCTGGCCTACCAAGATTTACAGAACTCAGTATTAGTGAGTTCTGTAAGGGCATCTCCTTAATCAAATGCATGTAAAAACAGGATATTGTTGTGTTCATTGTTTTCCCCACGAGCTCAGAAATGTTTGATTTTCCTCTAGTGGTCTGGATGAGCTCTTGTCCGGCAGTTCCAATGTTTTAACTTCTTTAAATTTTTGACCTAAAAGTCATGTCACTGTAGCACAACTGCAATCACAATTCCTCATTTTGATGGAAGAAAGTGAGTCATTAACAGGCAGCTTTCAAAAGTCTTCTAGAGTTTGACCCAAGTCAGCAACAGACACTGTCCTCTCCTCAGTGGATTGTATCTCAAGAGATACTAATATAATTAGTAAACATCCTGGAATTTAGCATTTGGGGCATATTATCTCAATATTTATTGGTTTGTTTTGTTTTTACTGGCCTTTTGGAAGAAAACAAAGGCATTGATAACTACATGATGTAGCCCAGAGACTTCAACAAGAGTGAAATTAGATGTCTGAAAAGGCCTACAGAAATTTGAATTTGGTGGGAATGTGAAGAAAATCATTCTAGGCAGTGCAGTACCCTGATGTTGCTATAGAATTGTGGGGTTCAGACCCAGACCAAATGAACTTCAGGCAGGGTTCTGCCTTAGCCCCCAGATCTCTGATGGCACACTAACTCCCTCCTGAGATGGTGCTGACCCTGCTAGAGCTGCCTCATTTCACCCCTGGTCACCAGGGGACACTTTGCAATATGAAAATGACACTCCTTGCATTGCTGAGGGGTCCAGGACAGTGATTGTGAGGCATGAGACCTTATCACACAGGTCAGGGAAAACTTTAGCAAGGCAACCTACAACAACAAAGGTAACCAAACCTCTTTTTTTGAAATTAATCTCCTACAACACTTGAGGTATACAGGCATATAATAATTTTTTTTTTTTTTTAATATGAATTCAGATGCCTTTTAAACACATTGGAAGGAGAGCTTATCTGGATTCAGGTTACTGGAAAGGCACACTTTTAGCTTGGGATGGTGAAACCTTGGTATAGAACTAGCTGGTTAAATTTTCTCTGTATAAGAGCAAGACCTCCTGTGCTACAGACTTCATTATAAAATTATTGGATTCAAAGATTGTGTGTTGAAACTGAAGATCAATTTGCTGTTCAATCTGTGATGCAGACCTGGCTCTGCATCCATGACTAGAAGTTGAATTGTTGAGTAAGTGACAGTTAAATACAGACAGGTGTGATCCCTTTAATTTTATCAAAACCTGTCCCAAAGGAAGTATCATTACACCTTTAATGCTCAACTTTGAAGCAGAAAAGCTAAATGAAAAATACATTCATATTCACAGCTGCTAGCCAGCTTTTCTTCTTGAGCATGACAGCTTCTATTTTTGTGGTGTTAAAGACAACTTTCCTACTAGGTCTCTGGGCTAGGCTAAAAGATGTGCAAAACTGACTGAAAAAAGATCTCCTATAACCCTCTAAAGTATTAACAAATAGACTTCACCTTTTGGCCTGAATTAGAAGGGGAGAGCACCAAAAATTTCAATTGTTTGAATGTTTTCTGCACCTAGAGTGGAGGTCAGTGATCTTTGCTTATCTTTGCTGTTCCATCCAGTCATAACAATTATAGCTCCACCTAAATGCACAGGTATCTTCATGTGCCCAGATAACATTCTTGTTAATACCACAGCAGTGCTGACCTGTGTGCAAAACCTGTGCCAAGAATCCTATTTGACAGCAATAATTATCAAAAACTGGTTGTATGCTGTGGTTTTATTTCACACAGCTGACTTTTCCCTCATAATTATCACACACCTAGAAACGCCTTAGTTTTTTTTTTTTGATTGTTCCAGTTTTTATCGAATAAATTAAATAGTCTTCTAATTATTAAAAAGCAAACAAACCTACCACATTGCTGGAGTGAACTGCAATTTCCTTTGTGTTCACTAGCAGGCTGTAAAGGGGCATTCAGCATGAGCACTGGAGTGACTGAGGGATCAGTAAAATCATTAAGTTTTTAATGATTTTTACTGATCTCTCAAAGTTTTTCTTGTAAGCAGAGGCACTATGAAAAGTAAAAAAAAAGGGAATTTCTGTCAGAGGCCGTTAGTTCAGAATGGGGCAGCCATGAACCCTGGAACTCAGAAAAAGCTGAAATTTTGTGGCTGCTCTGTCACTCTAGCTGTGGTGGGACAGCAATCTAATCTCCATCCTAGACAGTTTTCCCAGGTAGCCTGAGCTGAGCTCCTGCTGTCATTGCCCTGTCCCACAAAGCCTTGAGCTCAGCATGGCCCAATGCTTCTCTGTCATTAAGGGTATTTTCAATGGAATGGAATTGTTCATGTTAATCCTCCAGGCTCCCCACAGCTCCTGCTCACTGTATTTATCATTCTTGGCTCATATCCCCAGATATGAGGCTCCTCATAACAGCATTTTTAGGGCAGGCTGGGGAGCCCTTCCTGCAGGCCAGAGCCCTGTGGCAAAGGCCTCCTCAGTGCAGCATCTGCACAGCTAAATTTGTGATTTACCAGCACATTGGTCCACCTCACAACCCACAGATACCTTCTGTGGCTGGGAGTGACTTTGTAGGATGGGGAAACCCCCTGCCCACAAGGCAGATGATTCCTTGGACAGAGACTCCTGGTGGTGATGAGTTTATCTATGGGTGCTGGTGGCACATTTTTCTATTAAAACAGATTTGAGGGGAGGCAGCTGGTCAGAAACCTGGCTGATCTAACCTGTTGGGAAGTCATTGGTTTCACTGCACAGGGCTGAGGACCTGGCCAGCAGTGGAGAGGGACCAGAGGGGATAGCAGCTCACCCTAGACAGACTTTTATGCCATAAAGCAAATGGTGACAGCTCATTTCAAAGAAGACACTGGAGGGAATGCACTGCTGTTCTTAAGTATTTTGAATAAAGTACTACGTGTGATGACTTTTGGTAAACAAAGACACAAGAGAAAACCAAGAAAAGCACGGAAGCAATTTCTTAGATAAAAGGCAAAGTTCCTTACATGGGAAACATGTGAAAGACTGAAAAAAAATCATCACAGTAAAATATTTGTGGGGCTGGATTCCCCCAGCCTCTGTCTGTGCTCTCTCAGAAAAGTCAGCCTCCTGATTCCTCAAATACTTTATTTCTTAAATTCAGAAAATATGTATGTACCAGCAAATCATTCTAATCAGCATGAATTTACATAATTCCATATTACCAACTACTGTGGCATTCAGAATAAAAACCCCACAGTTCTCATTTCTGGAATTTAGGGCCTGTTTCCCATTTGTAATGTGGATGCTTCCTATCATCTGGCAGTGTAAGAGCATTGACAAGGAATGGATGAAATTCACAACATCAGGCTGCAAAATATCACCTGTGGGGAGGGAACAAGCCTTCCCTCAGTGCTTTTTAGTTTATAACCTGCACTGCCCCAGGTTCCATAAACCCACAGCCTTCATGGGGCTGTGGCTGTGACCAGTGCTGTGTAAATAAAGCTCTTTGGAGATGAAGCCCAGAATCCTGTTCCCTTCTCTCTTACACCAGGGCAGGGGGGTGTATCACCCTTGGCTTTCAGCAGACAATCTCTGAATTTTTTCATTTCCTTCACTGCTTATCTAAAGCGGCTCACGGAGATAATTTTCCGTGTCAGCAGCTAATCTGATCTGAGATCATGTTACTAAACTTTCTACACAAATCTGCCCTTTTTTTCTGCAGCCTTCTTTAATGACCTCAAACCCACTGGCTGTTACCAATGCCTACACCTGAAAGATGCAATTCATTATTGCCCAACATTTTATACCAGGAGCCACAGATCTGCTTCTTTGAGCCTTGTTTTCTGTCCAGGGACATAATGAAGCTGTGGGCCCTCTTTACCTCCTGGTTACATAAAGGATTAAATCATTATATTTAGCAGACAGAGGCTCCTCTCTGGTGCTGAACAGCCCAGGTCTAATCTCATTTAGCATTTGTGTGTTGAAAGAACTTGAATAATTTCAGAACAACTGGTTTTGAGTTAAATTGGTCAAGCTGAAAACGGTGTCAGGCCCCTGTTGATTTATTTATTCCTATGTCAGTACTCATCTCAGCTCTTGACTCAGCCAAACAAAATACTGCCTGATCTGCACAGCCAAAAAATAGTTAGAGGGAGAGGATTTTTGCATTCAGATGTTACCTGACCTAATTTAAGGTCCCATTTTTTCTTTCTACTTGTTAGACACAAGTGTATGGTTGTTCCCTCAAACGTAGACCTTGCAGATAAATTATCCTTAATCTCATATGATTCCTTTCTGTGCTGCAGTGCAGACATCCCTCCAGACAGAAAATCCTTCCTGATCTACCAAAGCTTCTCCACTGAGTTCAGTAATTCACATTCCTCCTTATCCAACAGGAACTTGAACTTTCACTTAAATTAATGGTATTATGAAAAGCCCTTGCTTTCTCTAAAATGTTTGTATTAAAAATTATTTTGAAAACATTTAGCATATTTTAGCATATTTTTATTCATTTTTCAGCATTTAGCGTATTTTTATATCTGTCTGAATATTAATACTAATTGATAATTTAATTTTAATAATTTAAAATGAAAAATAATAGTGAAAATTAATACTTGCAGGTTTGGGGTTTTTTTAACTGATGTCTGTCTGGAAAACATTTACTTTGCTCAATATTTTCTCAAGAATATCTCCTGCTTCACAAATCATATGCAATGTCAAAATGAAGTAAAACCTTTGTTATGAAAACTCCTGAACTCTGAAGTTTCAGCCAAAGTCCAGGTCACAGTTTTATAATTTGACCTCAACTCTGCAACTATAACTCTCATTAGGGGGATTTTAACTGTTTATTGGTGCTTTGAGATGGGCTGTCCATGGGCTTAAACTGGAATAGGTTTTTTGCCTTATTTTGCTGCAGTTAATGGTTTGCCTCTATCATGCCAATGGGTTTGTTCCCCAAAAGAAAAGCATAATTTAGCTGTACCCTTATTTCCATGGGCAAACTATGATATTGTGTCCTGGTTCTACCATAGCTGCTGCTGGATCGCATCCTTCTATACCAGAGCAACGTCAGGATCCACAGCCTCAAAGACCACCATACCAATATGGTGCAATACTCCAACAAATCCATCCCTTTGAGCTCTGTGCCTGATTTTTCCACTCTGATTTTTCATTTTTGACACAAGTCAAAATCTGGAATACTGAGCTGCTAATGGTGGCCACCTCTCTTTTAGGAGGATGAGCATCCATCACCTCTGTACAGGGCTGTTCTGCAGAGTCAAGCAACCCCAGAACTTCTGCTCACAGATAAGCACATTTTTTCACCTCTGCAATGCTTTATGATTCCCAGTGAGTCAGCAATAGGTGACAAATATGAAACACACAGGCTGGGTCAGCAGCTGCTCCTCCACACTCCACACCAGGTCTTGCTCTGTGCTGATTTTGTTTGGCCTTATGAATGTTTGTTTGGTTCTTTCAGCAAACCTGCCTTTCCCTCGTGGTCCTGCCATTAAACTTCTGCATAGATTTGTACATGGCCAGATAGTTAATGGCTTAGTGTTGTTGTGCAGGGATATTTTGCCATTGTAACATGGTAATTTCAGGACAAAAAGCAGTAAAAATCACATCCTAAGTCCTGTCCTCTGCTTAGGGGCCCTTTGGCCTCATCATTAAGGCCGTGTTTTTTGAAATTTGAAAGATCTTTTTGTGCTATTTTGGTTTTGAGGAAGACAATGAAAGGTTAAAAAAAGCCAAACCCAAGTGTGGCTTTCACTCAGATAAACAGAAGTAAAGAAAAAGCTTCACAATAAAAAAGAAAAAAAAAAATCTATCTTCACCTCCCCTTTCTCCATCATGCCCAATATGTTTGACTCCTCTTGGGTGTTTAACAGAGAAACTACTCTGCTCTGAACCTACCTCACTCCTGGTGAGATCTGTTGTCTCACTGAGAAGTTGTTCCTGTTTTCTATTAACCTGCTGGGATGTTGTTCCTTGTTTCTCTAGCTGAAGCCGCTTTTCCATTTTTTAACATCTGAGTATACAAAGAGAGGCAGACCCAGCTGATTCCTCATGCACTTCCAGGTGGATGAGGTCACTACTACACTAGCTGCCAGCCTTTCTCCAGAACAAATATTTTATTTATTTGTTTATCACAATAAATGATCTTCAAAGCCAGGAGCCTCATACACCTGGGCTGGGAAGAGTGCATGCTTAAATGTGCAGTGAGCTGGAGAATATTAAAGTACCCTCTAATTCCTACACCCATCCATAAGAAAGTTTCTACCCCAAGACTTTTGAGTCCTGCTTAGCTCCTGGAGAGCTGGAGTGTGGTCACTTTGCTGGCTTGGTCAGCAAAAGTTTCTTGGCTCCCTGCTGACAGACTGGAGCAGGTAAGCCCCCTCCAGATCCCAGGTCAGGATATAAAACATGAAGGAGGCTTGGGGGACCTGTTTCTGCCCAGACAGAAAGCAAAACTGCTGCTGGTGCATCACACTGTTGGTTGTAGGATGGAGAATGCCTTTTTTCCTTCCCCAGTGAGAAACACCCTGGGGTCCTTGTCAGTGCTCCTTCCAAGCAGTGGTGCAGGCTGGGCTCATATACTAACAGAGGAAATGCAGCACTTCAGCTGATTCTGGGTGCCTAGTGACACACAGGCAAAGGGAATAATTAGGAGTCATCTTCATAATTATCTTATAACAAAAAACCACCATGGTATGATAGCATATGAGTATCTGTATCCACATCCTTTTCCACCTTTACTTACATCTATATCTACATCTACCTCTACATCTACATCTACATCTACATCCACATCTACATCTACATCTACATCTACATCCACATCTACATCTACATCTCTACATACACATCTCCATCTACATCTACATATCTACATCTACATCTACATCCACATCTACATCCACATATCTACATCTACATCTACATCCACATCTACATCCACATATCTACATCTACATCTACATCCACATCTACATCCACATATCTACATCTACATCCACATCCACATCTACATCCACATCTACATCCACATCTACATCTACATCCACATCCACATCTACATCCACATATCTACATCCACATATCTACATCTACATCTACATCCACATCTACATCCACATCTACATCTACATCCACATCTTGCACTGGCACAGACCCGAGTCACCCGAGCTCTGGTGACCTCACTGGCTCTGTCCACAGGCTGTGTCCTCCCCAGGTGGCTTTTGGCACTTTCCTGCAGGTTCAGGGAACAGTTCACCTTTTGCATGTTTTAGATGTGGGGCAGGGAGTGAGAGGGCAGGGCTGAAGCCCCTGCAGAGCACTGGTCCCACCCTTGCAGGGATGTGCCCCAGGCTCAGCAAAACAAAAACCTGTGTCCTCAGCAGCTCATTGTAGCCACATCCCTTCACGAGGCAAGGCACGACTTTCCAAGAATATTTCTCGGTTTCATACTCTCTGAACCTCAGAGAAAGGAAAAACAGAAATATTCTTGGGGAGTCGTGCCTTGCTTTTCTCTGTAAAGAGAAGCGTGGCTGCAGCTGGTGACACATACAGAAATTGTGCTCCCACTATGAAATTACTGGAAGAACTGCATCAGGCCATAGCACCTCTGACCAAAACAGCTCAGCAGTTGTTGATTTAGATGAGTCCATGGTGTGGTGGGGCTGTGTGTAAGTAATGTAAAGTAATTTCTTCTCTGGGATGTGCTGCAGAGACCAAAGGTTATTGTCTGCTTTGGAAGGCAATTTCTTTATTTGAACTGCAGGCAGAAAAACAGACTGGTTGTTGGAGTTTACAAAAGGCTGTCATGGCTCTGCTATGTCATTTTTAAATAAACACATTTTAGTCATTAAGTACACACTCTTAAGGCCTCAGTAAGAAGAACATCAGAATTATTAGTCAAGCTTTAATTCATCTGGTATGAGTTACAGCTGAACTAAAGCATGTGGCAAATAAGAGAAGTTATTTTCCAAGGCCAATTTATCTGTGATAACCTCTAACACAGAAAGAGCCCAAACTCTAAACCATACCCACTCTCTACACATTTTGGTTTTACTTCTTGTGTTGCTATTATTTATTATATAGCTCAAGAGAGGACCCGGGGATGTAATTGATCTCCTGAGGTTCCTTTGAGCCTCCATTTCCATGATTAAATGAGCCCATGAATTGTTATAGACATCATCACACAAAAGAATGTTTTATTAAGCACCAGTAAATTGCTACAATAGCAAACCAAAGTTGTGTTTGTACAATATTTCACAAATCACAGACAGCAAGGAGTATCTTTTAAATGTGGGCACATTCATTCCTCCACTACCCCCATATCCCTGTGGTTTCTTGTTTCATTTGGTTTGCAGGGTAAGTGAATGGGTCCTGCCTCTCTGAAAGAATACCTTTTCCAAACATGGCAGTTAATTTATAAGTGGTTGGCTGGTAAGCTCCTCTGCTGTGCCCAGCTTTCAACCCACCTATGTAGGCCACCAAGAACTGAGGGGGACTCAAGGAGGAGAGGTATTGAGTGGATAGTGCATGTGGTGGAATATATTTCATGCCTCTGAAAGTAATGACATTAATTTAATTAAACATCCACACTGGTCGCTACAATTTATAGGCCAACATGACTAATATTGTTATGCTTATGTAAGCAGAGAAATTAATTAAAACTTTGAAGCTTTCTCGTTGGCGTAATGAAAGCTTATTTTACACTGGTGAGAGATTAAGGAAACTTTCTCGGTGGGCTTTTTTACAGAAAGGCAAAGAAACCCTGCCCCACTTTCACAAGCAGGGAGTGTTTAATTAAAAACAGGAGAGAAATTGGGAAAATGAAAGAAGCAAGAAATAGTTTTGTTAATGCATTAGCTCTGTGGAAAGGGCCTGAGAATAGCCAGGAGGATTTTGACACTGGCTCTGTTGGTGTGAGAGAGAAATGGGATCATCATTTGTTACTACAGGAGCTGGGGTGATGGGATGCTGAGGGGGGGACTGGGACACTGGTGTAAGGAGGGACTGGGACACAGAGCTCCCAGTGGCAGGGTTACAAGATACTGTAGACATTGAATTGCACAGGATATCTCCCATCCTGCTCTCAGGGAAGGGATGCTGCAGTCAGGCCCTTCTGCTCAGAGCTCAGCCTCTTTTCCTTTAGTTCCCATGTCTGCTGTTACCTCTCTGAATTGCATGGAGGTATCACTGGGAGCTAGACAGCCAGAGAAGATTTTTTAATACTCAGAGTGAAATGTTTCTATTTGAAAAAAAAAATACATCTAGTGCTGCAAAAAAAAAAAAAATCCATCTAGTGCTGCCTATTTAATTGTAGTTTTATATATATATATATATATACACACATACATACATAGGTATATTGGTCTCTAAACCTTCCTGAGGAGGGCAAGTGGAGAGGGAGGTGCTGAGCTCTTCTCCCTGGGACCCAGTAACAAGATACATGGGAATCATTCAAAGCAGCACCAGGGGAGATTCAGACCGAACATTAGGAAATATTTCTTTACCATGGTGCTGGTCAAACACTGGAACAGGCTTTCCAAAGAGGTGGTCAATGCCCCAGGCCTGTCGGTAACTGGGGCATTTAGACAATGCCCTTAATAAAGTCATTTAATTTTTGTTCAGCCCTGGATTGGTCAATGGGGCTAGATGGTCATGGTAGGTCCTTCCCAACTGAAAGCTTCTGTTCTATTCTAGCTGCACATCCATGTAGGGTGCAGCTGTTGGTGTGGGTTCCCCTGAAGCCAGCTTGCCTCACCAAACTGGAGTCACTACAGAGTTATTTGATGTAACATGAAAACCCTGTGAATGCTCTGACTCATGACAAGGACAGGTCCAGGCCTTCCCAGCTGCTTGAGCCAAGAAAGGAGTAAATGGTGAGGGCTTAACTGTGCCAAGCTGAGTACATCTGGAACCTGAGCTCCCATGTGGGGTGGGGAATTACATGAGGGGGTTGCTGCTGTTTGTATGTAAGGCGTGGAAGCAAATTCCAGCAGTAGAACAGCTGAAATCACAAAATTTTGTACCTCTGGATATTGCTCAGGACTCTCTTCTGCTGTAATTTTCCCTTTTTGACATAATGATACATAAAACTCAGTAAAAAATAAAAGAAAATAATTCCCTTCACTTCTCACTAGATCAGCAAGGTCAACATAAGTGCATTGTATATTCAAAAAATGGAACTGCTGGAGCTGTTTGTGCCTAAAGCTGTTATCTGAACCTTCCCAATCTGAAGGATTTGCTGGAACCAGCAGCTAACTGTGCCTTTGCATGGGTGTCCCACATAGCTCTGGAATGAGAAAGGTCCATGCTGGCTGGCTCAGTCAAGGTTGTTGAGCAAAGCTCCAACACAGCCAAGAGGATTTTAGGGTCTGCAAGTCCAAAGGATAAATGGGGAAAAATAATTATTCAGCATTCATTAAAGCATCAAGCTCTTTATCAAGCAATGCTGTGCCCTGATCACTTCCCCTTTCCCTGGCCAACCATGCTCCATGCCAGAGGGGCTCTCCCCAACATCAGGCTAATCAAAGCCACTGCTTTTCCTCAAAACTAGATATACTTCACATTCAGGTGTCTTCTGTGAGCTGTTCTTCACCCTCAAGCTGCCCTGACAGTGTTAATTCCCCATGATGGCAGGTGAGATGATCCTTTTTTGGGTTTTAGCACAGTGTGATCACTGTGTAGTGCTCACCATCAGGTCCAAGATCTCACATGCATGTCTTCCCTCAAAATATCAGAACAGTCAACCCAGCTGCCAAAAGAATCAGAAAACATTAAATCTGGGTCATATTTAGGCTATGGATTTGTCTGCTCAGGCAGAGCTGCATTTCCCTTGCCTGGGCTGGCTTACCTTCAGAAACAGCTACCCCAAGCCATCCCTCACTTTCTGCATCTCCTTACCTCTTGGGATGGCATTGGTGATCCTTCTGGGCCTGTTCCAACTCAGACTGTTCTGAGATTCTGTGAAATAACCAGGGGCATGATTGTCCTGAACACTTTGGGGTCTTCTGATAGAAATCAGAATTTCCTCAAAGTAGGGAAGGCTGTTTTGGAAGAGAGTCAGTGTATTGATCAAGGCAATGAGGGAAGGAGGTGCATCCCCTTCAGCACAGACACGAGGGCAGCAGTGCTAAAGGAAAGGAGAACTGAACATCTCAGTGTGTCCTGGAAGCCTCTAAGGAAGGACTACATTCTCCACCTAAACAAATAGCCCAAAGCACAATTGGAAGTTTTGTTGTGCCAAAAAAATGTTACCCACTGAATATAATTTATTGAATACACACATAAAAGAAACGAGTCAAAATGTTTGCCTTTGCATAGAAAGGCCCCAGCTAAACATCCTCCTGTTATATAATATTTTTTACCTGTTTCAGAGGCTCTCCATTGTGGTTAATTTGCAATAAAGACCAGAGCTGCTGCCTCCCCCTCCACAACACCAGTTTTAGGAGAGCCATGAGAGCCATAGCTCCTATTTGACACACCCTGTGACTGACAAGAGCTATACTAATTATTTCCTTTGACTGGATGCATTGAGTATTGGCTCTCCACTCCTGAGAAATTAAGACAATTAAACACTGCAACTGTTAGGCAAGAAATCTGCAGTGACAACCAAATGACCATGGCTTTCCTGTCCACCCAAAGAACAAAGTCTCCAGGCACAGCAGGTGACCAGCAAATACTAATGAAGCAGCCAATACACAGAGGAGCCCTTCCCTTGCACACTCCATCAAACTGGCTGAAACACCTCTCATCAAAATGTTCCTGCTGCACCACGGGGCAGTGCCAGGCTGGTGTCTTGTGGAGGAAACACTGGAGAGTGTTGTGAGCATACAGGTTTTTCTTTGGGAAGCTCTATTTCAAACAGCATGCTCCAGTTTTCTGAATTGTGGCATTTTTAACAAAAATTTGTTTGGGCCTTACCATTGCTGCAAAATGTTGTTTTTACATTCAGAAATTCAAACCAATTTTTTTTTTTTTTTTTGTATTAAGGATTTTTTTTGTGGGTGGTTTTGTTTATTTTTATGCTCCTGAGATGACATTCTGGTTTGGGATTATTGTTATTATTTTAGAATTTGGGTTATTATTTCCATTCCATACAGAATGTAATTTAGATATGTTGACATCTCTAGCAGAATGAAAATGTGTTTTTCCAAACAGCTGGGAGTGCTTTAATTGCAGATGGGTCTCAACCAGCTCTTGAAAGCTGTTCCAGTGTAAACCTGACCTCTCTGCCTGGCTCCCAAATTTTGTGATGTGCAACATTTAAAACTTGGACCTTCCCCCCCGAAACACTGTGAGTATGTTTTGTTGAAAAATGGAATAATTGTTTCTGAATTGTAGTCATGGAGTAAAAAGAAAATCACTCCCAGAAATGCTATGATCTGCATGCATTTTTAAGACACAGACAGTAGATGTGTAGAAATGAAAAAGTTTTGGTTCAAAATGGTTTATTACAAAACAAGCCTGACAGAAAGCTGATGGTTGTCAGGAGCTTTTGCAGCACCAGTGAGAAAAGGAAGTTTCACAGAGATTTTGGAGCTTGGTACATCCTGCATTACACAGAACCTTCTCGATTTCAGCCACAGTTTAAGCCAGGTCTTCAGGAAAGCAGAAATACATCCTCCAAAACATTGTAGGCTAAGATAAAATTCAATTTAATTCTCAATTTAATGCCAAGACAGGGGCAAACAATAGAGGATTTTCTGCTCCTTGCTTTCTTGCTATTTAAGAAAAAGCAGCTGCAGAGAAAGAAGGATGATGCCAAGCAGCTCCTGCCTGTTGCGCTGCTCAGAGCTGCTCTCAGGGGAGGAGAGGTTATACCAGGTGCAGCCAAATTCCAGCTCTGCCATGCAGCAGAGGGATTCCATGTGCCAGGGCTGCCCAGGACAGTGCTCACAGCTGTGGAAGCACAGCTCCTGCTGCCCAGCATCCTCGTCAGCACCACACCCTCTCCAAGCAAAGGTGGGCGCAAAGAAACCTCCCCAACATCCAGCCTGTGCTCCCAACATTTGTTGTGGTGTCACTGAGGACTTTGAGGTTAGCTGCCTGTTTATTTGTTTTCCATCCTGGGATGCTGTGTGATCTGTTTTAAGCCTGGAGATGGAGAAAAATGCAGCTCTGTCTTCAGCAGTTTGTGTGAGTGGCAGTGACTGATGCCTTTTGGAAGAGCACCCCAGGGGCCATGAGATGAGGGTAGATTGTGTCTGGGTATTGGTTAGCAGCATTTGTACCGAGCTGGTTTCCATTATTCCACATGTCAGGAAGAACATTTGTGCTTCCAGGCCACTAGATGATGATGGCACTGTAATTACAGCTGCATCTGAATTAACATTCCCACATGAATAAAACATTAGCATGATTATTCTTAGCTTTTTAACCAGTGGTCTGTGGTCTCATCTCATTATAGCTACTCTCTTAACCAAACCAAACCACACACTCTAACAAATGAAGAGAAATAAACACAGAACATCTCTTCACCTTTTTCCCATTTAAGACTGGGAGTTGGTTAAATAATAATGAAGTATCTCTGAAAACCAACATGTTAGCAGAATTGTGGCCATAATAGGATATCTGTGAACTTTAAGCCTTTGCTTCATGTCCATAAAGGTTTGATGCACTTACAAGTGAAGACTGCAAATTGAAAATGCTGGAGGTGTAATTATGTCTTTTTCTACACAGGAAAACAATTTGCACATTCAAATCTTAGTATTTTGCATTCAAACAAAATCTCTGGGCCACAGGTGGAATGTTTTCATAGGAGCTTGGAGTCCCAAAGGGTACAAAGCCAAGTCAGGGCCCTTGTTGTGATGTGCTTGAGTGCAGGAATTGCCTTTGCCCTGCACTCCTCATGCCAGGGGCTGGACAAGACCCCCCAGAGCCTCCAAAAGCCTTTTCAATGTGTCTGCACTGGAGCCAAAGGTGTGACACCAGCTCAGAGACACATCCCTGAGGTAGCTTCACATGGTGTGCTCTTGCTGTAATCTTGCCTTTCTCAGCAGCATCAGTAGAGGGAAGAAGGGCATTTTTTGCTTTGTGGCTTAATGACTCTCACACAAAATGATCTCTCTGTTGCTGTGATTTTAGACTTGGTCAAAATAGAGATACAAAAAAGATAGTATTCCTGGCTCCCTGGGAAACCCTGCAGTGTCACCACCATCCCCTTCTGTTGATGACTTTTTTTAATATTTGGCTCATCTGTTTTTACCTCTTTAAATCCCTTTTAATCAATAATAAACTTTTGAATCCTCTTGCCTGCTTCAGCTAATGCTTGACATGTTTGTGAAGGTATCAATGTCTTAGAAGTTTCCTTTAAAATTATGTTTCTGTAGAGAAGAGCCTCATCATTTTCTCATCAGAGAAGAAGTTGGTAGCAAGAACACAATTTTAGGACACATCAGGGAATCCTCACCTGAGAGAGAAGGAAAGGCTGGAATTGCTCAGAGCTCACATTTATTTACATGCACTGGTCATATGATGGGTAGACATAGGAAACCAAGTTCTGCTGTTCATGAAGCTCCTCTGGCAATTTGGGAAACACAGGTAAGCCTCACACTTCAGCCTGGTTCCTCTGTGCAGTGTTTGAGAACCAGGGGCTTTGCCTCTGTCAGGATCTTCCCTCATGTTTCTGGAAGGGCTGAGTGCTCAGACAGTGCAGGCAGAAATCTGCTCCTAATGATGGGTTACGAGTGAGCAGCCTGAACCCAGGCTTGACTCATAATGAAAGTAATTGTAGGTAGCTGCTCATTCCCATTCCAGCTATTGCAGGGAGACTCTTCCAGGGGCTGTGTGGTTGTGGCCATGCTGTTTTTGCTTCTTCTTGAAAGCTGAATGCTGGGCTGGGCTGGCAATTGTGTGAGAAAAGTAAAACTAGAATTTCTTTTTATAGCAGTCTCAAACCAGACCCAGATAGCAGGATGGGTGACAGGAATGGTGAGTTCAGCACCAAGAGGAGAGGGGACCACTGAGCCTGTCTTCAAGGATTCAGCTGTTCCCATCATGAGCCATTTGACTCTGCTTCAGCAAAGGCATCTTCAAGTATTTGAAAAGACAGGTTTAAGAGCAGATGGGCCAAGCTGAATCCAGAGGTCATCAGTCCATGGGCAACTTAACAATTTGGTCTCAGAAATATTCTCGATTACAATTAAACCTGATAATTCCTGGCTTCCCATTCCATTGAGGGAAAAGTCTAACCCTTGCAGAGGCTGAAAATATTGGTTATAGATGTTCTGTTGGGAGGATGACAGCTTTGGTCACACAAGAGCTTTCTTCCATGATAGCTGGTCCTGGTTTGGATTTTTTTTAACAACATTTAACAAACAACAGCAGAAAAACCCCTCATTAAAAAAAAAAAAAAGCTGGATTAACCTCCTGAGAAACTGGCAGAAGAATCTGCCTATGCCCTCCCTTAAATTATATGTTGTGCTCCCCCGCTGGTACAATAAAATAAAATGAAAAAGAATCTTCTCCATTTTTCTTTCACCAGTGTGTTAGGATATTGTCAGGTCAGCCCTGGTGGTGGTGTAGCAGATGACTAATAGCTGTGGTTTTTAATTAAATGTTATCAGAAGAGGATGATAGATTAGCACCACTACCCCCTACACTTCCCAGAACATTTCAAAATTACTTTTTGAAAAATGGACTTAAGAAGAAGAAAGAAGGGGGAACCATGAAACAATGGTGGGAATTCCTTGTCCTTGCTGGACTAGAACAAAAGCTTTCTGTCTGTCAGAGAAGGAAAAGCTTATTTATTTGTTAAAATTAAACCCAGTGCAGGCTGGCTTGTACCTGGCTGGGATTTCTGCAGCAGAGCTGGACCTCACCTTCTCAGGTCTCTGTTTCTGTAGGCATTTCTAAAGAGGAAATGTAGGCATTTGGGTATTTAGAGCTGTGGCACCTGGACATGATAAAACATGGGATATTGAGTGAGCCCTGCATTTCTACTGCCTAGAGGTTTAGTGGGAGTAGGTAGGGGAATATCTGAGCCAATGGAAAGGAAAAAAAAAATTTTTAATCCAGAAGTAGCTCATAATTAAAGGCTACCATTTCATCCCTACATGAAATAAAAGTTCAGAGTCTGAAATTTTTCTTTAGGCAGGCACTAAGTTCAAATAATTTCAGAGCAGGTGGCAGGATCCCTGTTTTCTGTGGAAAGATATTTGGTCCTTTCCTCTCTGCTCACCTTTTTGTTACTACTATTAGTTATAGAACTCAGGCAGTGAAGATAGAAGAACACAATCTCTAGACCCACCTTTGCCTTAAAAAACAGCTTAAGAATATTTTCATCAGGAAAATAAAGACCATTAAAGTAACTAAATCCTTTCAGAGGATTGGGTTTGGATTGTTCATCTCAGAATAGGAGCTGAAACTCTTCTTTAGCTTCATTTTAGGTCCCTGAGTGCAATTCTGGATGCTGCCCAAAATGAACAAGTGATGAGGAATAGGGGTTCAATCTATAAATACAATGAGCACATCATTAACTTTTTATCATCATTATAATTTTTATTAGTCAAGGTTTTGGCCCCCAGAAGCTGGGGCATTTGTAATGAAAAAGACACAAATAGCTTGTAAGTCAGGCTATAAATACAAGGCACTGGAAAACTGGGCTAGTGCCCAGATAGATTATTATTTTTTAGAAGAAATGTATTTATATTTCTCCCTTTCAACCAAAAAGGTGTGTCAGTGCTTAGTGACAGAAAAAACCCCCATCTTTGTCCTTATCTTTTTTTTCTGCTGCATATATTTTTTTTCTGAGTTCCTTCCATCTTTGGCTATGGCATGTACATCCCACATAACACAGATACAATTTCAAAGCAGTGGTAATGGCTATTAATGTTAAAATGCTGATTTCCCAGTTGCCTTGTTGAAACACTCTGAGCTGCAGCACACATGCCAATAAAATCCCACTTTACATATAGTGGTAGGTGAAAATATGATAGAGGTTCTTTTCTCTGCCAGCTATTTAATTTCTGTTCAAGGAAACTCAAGTGAGGTGCAGTTCTCCTACAGATGCTGATTAATTCTTGGGTCCATTTAGAGCGTGCTATTGCATGAAAACAGAAGAACCTGTGGGAGTTGCTATTTCCTTGATTTTTTTTTTTTCTCCTGGACCTGCACTGAACACATATTGAGTGCATCAAAATACCACTTCAGGAGTGAATAAAAGGAAAAAGCTGCTACATTGCTGGAAAGGAGCCTGCCTCAGAGTTTACCTCCTTTGCATTAAGGATGGTGACACAAACAGAGGGGCCTTGTCCTCCTGTCAGGGTGCCCTATGGTCAGTGACAGAAACACGGGCAGTTCTAAATTAAAAGAGCATTTCTGTATTAATTTATCACTCTGGTATACACAGGGCTAAGTATTTTCCAGAAGCTGCTACTGAGCCTCAGAGAGCTGAGGGAGCTTAAATGGTTGTGAAAGAAATACAGTTGCTTTCCTGATGTGATGTATTTGGCCTCATGAAAGGGCATTTTGTTTAGGTGGTGCACAGAAATCTTAGAAAGTGCCTACGGACACAGATACGGTCCCTGGGGCAAAGCAGCAAACCTGAGCAGAGAAAGCATCATAAATCATGGGCCTTAATGTGCAGCTCATAAATCCAGTGTTTGTAGGGAGCCCTGATAAGGCAGGATGATGTTGGAGCACTTTGACTCCACATAACAGAGCATGTGGCACTTGCATCCACACAGCAGGGAAATGAGCTGAGATTTGCATCTCATTTTTCACTCCTCTGTGCCATGGCTGGGGCAGATTCTGATCATGACTACAGGGGGTGTAAATAAGAGAAAGGCCCCTGGTTTCACAAGAGTGACTCCAAATGTAAATCTTCACATTTGGGATGGGGAATAGACTCTGAATTATGTTCATTTACATGAGATAATCATATCAACCTGTGAATCTGTAAGTCAAACATCTGTGCTTGTTACTCACAGTAATTTGTATGTATACATATGAATGCTTATTTGATATTTGCATATCAGATATTTGCATATTGTGAAGGCAAAATGTGATATACACCAATCAGCTTTCATGTGTCTGAGTTGTTACTAGATGGCTGGATTCTGCTTAGATAACCAGTCTGATAGCCAAGGAAACCCAGATTTTCCCAAGCAGTCTGTGCATAACTCCTCAGGAATTAGGTGCCCTTCCTAATGGCAACTTTTGCAATAATTTTGGAGTTCGGGTCTTTCAGTTAAAGTGGACATCCTACCCTAATATTTGAAATAAAACTTCCTAGATATCTTCTTTTCCTCAACGTTTTAACCTGTAGAGAAAGGAAATGAAAGGACAGACCATTATTAATGTATTTTCTGCAATCTGAGGAAAATTTTAATGAAAAATCTATCTGTTCAAGGTAAAGTGCATCTGTGGGATTCACTGAAGGAAATAAGTTGCATTGTGCTCTTCTTAAGTGGCAAATCCCTAGGTTTTTCTTGGCTCCCAGCATTCCTGATGGTGATTCAGAGTGCCCTGTGATCTTTATCAGCCCTGTGGATGCCACAGAATGTTTTGGGTTGGAAGGGACCTTAAAGACCATCTAGTTCCAGTCTCCCTGCCCTGACACCACCCCTTAGATTACGATGCTCAGAGCCCCTTCCAACCTTGAACACTTCCAGGGATGGGACATGCACAAACTGGGAGAAAATCCATGTAACCTCTCAGACTTCCTCTGTACTTACATCAGTGTAAGTCAATAGATTTTGACCCAAGGGACTTGTTGTGGGAAAAATATTCTAGCTGGCATGGTGCAGGCTAGACAAGTAATCAAATATCCTACCTTCTTCATTCTTTCTTGCTGCTTGGGCATTGGCAGAATTATTAAATAATCCCTCTAAATTAAATTTCTCTTTCATTTTGTGAACATCATATGGATATCTGTGCTTTCAGGACATAACTGGAAGAGTGGCTATGAAGATGATTAATTTTCCTTATCCATTTTAACTTGATAACCACAAAAAGCAGTAGATGCTTTCTATTTTTTTCCAGCACAACAAGCGGTAGCATATGTTTACTGCACAATAATTTATTCTAACAGAAGAAGATGATATTTCCCAAATGACTCATGTTTCTGAGAAATATGAAGTGTCTCTCCCTTTACATCTTTTTCTCTTCTCATCTCTTTTGGATGAGAAATCATTGCTTTCTTTTATCTGTCTCAGATGGATCCAACAAAGTTACTATAAAGCTCCAACTCTCTGTGTTCTCAGTGAGCCCAGCAATGACCTCTTCTCCTTGTAGCATCCAGTCTTTCACTTGTACATTTTATTTATCTCTTGCAGCAAGCTGTTATGTAAAGTTTTGTGGTTTAGGTGCGGGTCTTAATCTACAGAGTTTGTAGATTAAGAGCCCCACCCAAGTGGGGTCCTTTAAAGTCTCCACCCTTTAAATTCTCTTTCCTTTAAAGAAAACTCACTCCAAAGTGTGGCTCTAGCTGCCAAACAGTGCTCCATACAGAAGTGAAAGCTACATCACAAATCTGGAAATGTGTGTTGTTCCATATTGCTTCTTTCTTGTCTGGAAGCTTTCTTCCTAATTTTGAAAGGGTTTGGGGTTTTGGTTTTTTTTTTTTTTTTGTTTGGTTTGTTTGTTTGTTTGTTTGTTTTAAGCAGAAACAAATCTTTGAATCCCTGTGGCTCTCGCTTGTCCCTCTTTGCTGAATGGTCCTGACAAAATCATTGGAGGACCAGTATATGGAAAAAGCCTCTCATATTCCTCATTTAAAAAGGAAGGACACTTGTTAGCATATTGTCTGAATGCCAGAGTTCTGACCAAATTCTTGAAGCATTCTAGCACATACCTGCCCTAGAAGAACGCCACTCCTTGGGTGGCAGCTTGCGGCGAGCAGCAGCGTGTCAGATGTCAGCTGTGCCTTGGGGAGCTGAGCTTCAGCCTGGAGTATTATGCCCTCCTGAAATCAAAGATACTACAAATGAAAAAAAACCCCTGTGAACAGCCAAAACCTGAGGCCTCTCTGCACCCCTCATCTAGGGAGAAGCCTCTTCTCCTTGAGCAGAAGAGTTATTTGCATCTCTGTGCTGAGATCTTCATCCTGAGAGCTAGAGACACCACAGGAAGGACATGGACACAGGGGTGCAGATACAGAGAGCCAATCTCTGTCTCATCTCATTGTTTTTGTTGTGTGGGACCCTCACTGAGGGGGTTCTGTACCTGCTGCCTGCTCTGCTCTGCCTGGCTGCCCACTGCTGCCTGCTGGCCCCCAGCATTGCTGCTGTCTCATTTTCTCTAGGAATCACCTACTAACACTGCTCTCCTCCATGCAGGAGATCATGAGCAGGTTGTTCCACTCCACAGCATGGACAAGGTATCCAAAGTATCCATCCCACCTCCTTTTTCTCCCTTTCTTGTTCCCAGCACTGGGAGCAATGCCTTAACTCAGGTGTAGTTTCTGGCCCAGGGTCTTTGTTGCAGTCATAAACTTTAAATCTCTCTGTGCTATTCTGTCTTTTCTTTTCTTAGGAGAAACACTTCTCCAACACAATAAAACAACATCATGAAATAGATTTCAGTCTTCTCCAAGGTCTCTTTCATTTCTTCCCACTGTTCTTCATTACAGTGTTCTTTCTTTTGGATTCCTCTCCTCCTGGGAATAATTTAGAGATACAGAGGCATCTCCTTTCTCTCCCACAAGCTCTTCAAAGTTTAAATCATTGTTTGTTGCTGGGAAACAATATTTGGTTTTTTTGTCCAGTGAGGGGCCAGTACCTAGTTCAGGTTGCTTGCATCTCAGAGTATTAGAAATGACTGTGAAGGCCTTTTTGGCAATGCTGGGTACAGAATGCAGCAGCCCCACCCTATGGTAGGGACAAGTTTGGTTTCATTGGTGCCATCAGCTCATGGTGGTGGGCCAGGCAATGCATCACACAGACCAGAGCTGTCCTTAAGCTTGAAATACATCAAGGAAGTACCAAGAAAGGTAATGGCAAGGAGAATGACCCACTCAGAGCTCACAGTGGTTGTCTGAAGGAGGGAGGGTGACTTACGTGGAGCCTGTGTGACTCTTCCTGGCTGGTGGCACTGACTGACTCCTGGTCCACACAGCCCTTCCCAAACTTCCATGATGGGGCCTGGATCCCTCCTGGAGCTCTGAGTAGCTGCATTTTGCATGTCAGGCTTTATTTATTTTGGGGATTTCCCTCTCTTTCTCTCCCCTTGCTTGCAGAGGTGCTAAGTATTAAAATAACAGTGAGGAAGGGGAGAATTCACATCTTGGCATTTCTCAGTGAAAGTCTGCCAGACATTTAATAAACTGTTTTATGTTGAAAACATTTGAAGAATGACTCTGCAAACAGTGATAATACTTACTCATTAAGCTTTCAAACAGCCTGGCCTGACAGCTTTAACCTTTGCACCCTGCAAGTGAAAACATAAGGCACAAGTAAAACCCCTTCCTGCAGTAACTCCAGTGGGCTCAGCAGTGGATTACACCAGGTATGAATTTGCCCCCTGGCATTTGGTTCATTTCTAACAGCAAGTCATCATGGCCTGGTTGGAGCCCCAGTGCCTGATATAAGACTCCCAATAGAGTTAATTACTCAGCTCTTTACAATAATCCATCGCCCCGTCAACCCACAAAGCATTTCGTCACAGTAGCAGCCTGAATGTTCAGTTAGGGGACCAATTAATCAAGCTGGCATTAAAAAAAAAATACAAAACCACATTTTATAATAGTGTAAAACATCAATGTATTCATTTGAGTTGCATTTGGCATATGCAGACATGCACACACAGTATCTCTACAGCTTGATTTATTACATTTAAAACTGAATGGTTTTGGAAATCAATTTTATTAGCCTTCATTATTTTAAAACATAAAATAAAATGAAATCATGACTTAATAATGGCTTTTAAATTCTAGATAAAGATGCCCAAAGGAAAAATATAGAAACCCTGGTACATTGTATATTACTCACTTTTTTTTTTCATGGACTTGCTCAGTGATTTGGAAAAAGAAATGATGTGAGTTAAGGAGTGTGTAAAGAGATGAAGTTGTAGGTATTGCCACTTGTCCAGTGTGTGTGGGAATGAATGGAAGCGATTCCTTTTTCCCCAGCATGCCTTGGATCAGAAAACACAAATAGGTGGCATCTGTCTCAGCAACAGCACCTCAACTAAAAGAGAAACTGAATGAGAAGTTGTCTTTTAAGGGACAAGAGCAAATCCCTTCTTTATTTGCAGCTGTTTCTCTATCCAGGGTTACACTGGGGGGAGGGGGAGCAGAGGGTGGAAAGGGACAGATTAGAAATTAATGGAACAGAGATAAAAGTGTTGCACCACTGAGAACCTCTGCCACAAGCCGTTCCCAGAGGCAGGTAACGGGATCCCTCTCCACCTGTGCTAGGGGGAGGCCAAAAGCAGAGGTTTGCTGGAGGTTTGCAGCAGCCAGGTGGGCAGCATTCCACCTCCAAGGAGCTGATATTACAGGAGCAGCACCCAGTGCAGGTCACCGTGTCTGGAGCAGTGGGTGACACTCACAGGAAAGGCCTTGCCCTGCCAGCGAGCATGGCCTGGGGGCTGAGGGAGGCTCTTGGCCACACACTGCAGCTCCTGCCCTGTCAGGACCCAGAGCATCCCTCTGGCTGTCCTGAGCAGCCAAGAGCCCTGCCAGGGGGCTCAGAGACCCTGGCACCGAGCCCAAGATGCCTGTGGTTTTGATTATGACCCATGGAGCAAATTACCAACCTTATATGAAGATCTGCAAGCCACGACAAATTAAGTAGAATGATAGTGAATTTATCACGGGGTGAAAAAGTAGATTTTGGGGTTTTTAGAATGGGGATTCAGGAGGCAAGATGGAGGGATCTGGGCATGTCCAGTCTTTCTCCTTCTTCTTCTTGGCCTCCATCTTCTGCTGTGATGTTGGTACTTTTAGATTGGTTTAGAGTAGAAGCTCACTGTCTAACATAGGTGATAGGTATTGGAAAGTAATTGTAAATAATGTACAGGTAGTTTTTAGTATAAAGACATAACACCACCCTGGGGCAGGCAGAGTGCCTCTGACTGTCCTGCTGAGCAGACCACAGCTGGACAGGAGAAAGAATTTATAGATAAGATACAACAAACAACCTTGAGAACGAGAAATGAAGAGCTCTGACTCCTTCTTCAAGGACTGGGCTGGGAAAAGAGACTTTCTAATTTATCTTGGGGTCACTCTGAGCAGCAGAGACCCCGACACTGCCTTTGTCCTCTGCCTGTGCTGGTTTCCTCCAGTGGAGCTGAGGAATCTGCTGTGCCTGGGAACCACTCATCAGTAGAGATGTTAGACCGGGGAAGGACTTTCCCCAGAAAGTTCACTGCATTTTTCTGGGCTTTTGATTAGAAACAAAAAGAAGCAAAACATTTTCAATTATTAAAACTTTAAACTTACACACATAGAGATATAAACATAAATATATATGTATATATATTTGCCTAGAAAAACATCATTATGTATGCTTCCTCGGGAAAGTTTGAACCACTCACAACCCTTACTTTTGAGATCTGCAGCAGATAACTTGCAACCAGTGCTGAGGGGCTTTGGCTCAGGAGCAAACTCAGAGTCAGTGTAAGACATCTCAATAGGGTTTGGTGCTGACAGAGACATTGCAGCCAGAGGCTGCAATACAGCAGAAAAATAAAATTATGATTATGGATTTGCTGGTGAAATTCCCATTATCAACATCAATCTATCCTGGTAAGTACTCTCTACATCTGAAGGGTCCTGAAAGGCAGAAATGGGGATTTCTCTGGAAGACCTGCTGAAGGTTTTTTTCAAAAGCAGTATTTGAAGACACTCCCCTGCTTTTGCCTCGGCAAGCTCCAAGGGGTGACTTCTGCAGGAGAGTCTGGATTTTTGGTCAAGAACAATGCCTGTTTTATTCTGTCTGTTGAATCCTGTTGCAGTTACTAATGATTGCAACAAGGAACATGGCAGGGCTGTGGGTGCTGGCAAACCAGGACCTCAGTGAAACCCAAGCTCTGCCTTCCCTGAGTGTGTACAAGAGGCAGCTTCCCTGTGTGCCACTGTGATTTAACCAGAGAAGGATCTCTGTCTGCTGCCTTCAGTTCCACTAAGCCTCCTTCCTTCTGCTGCTGCAGGTGGATTTTTTTTTTTTTTGGGGGGGGGGGAGGGCTCTCCCTCTCATACTAGATTCCTTCTTTAATTTCTTGTGGTTTTTATTTGTTTTTTAAAATTTTTGAAATTTTTTTGAGACAGAATAATCACAGGATCTCATCTGAACTCTCTTGTGCTGAGACATTAATCTGCATTTCATAATGTTTCAGAGCAAACAGTGCTGGAGTGAACATAAGCTCTCCCCATCCATACTTAACTCACTCAGCTCCTCTCTGCAAACAGAGGTGACATTTTTGTGCACAGCGGGCACAAAAGAAGCAGAGGGGTTCAGTCTGGGAGGGTTTTGTGTTTGCAAAGTTCCCCTACTATTTTATAAAATGAAGACAAGTCCAGCTGGGCTTCAAATACCAAGAACATGCCAAATGGTTGTTAGCTAAGGGGCAGCATCAGTCCCTCTGGGATGGGGTCAGGGGATGGAGACAAAGTGATTTAGGGGAAACTGGAGCAAATAAATTTTCCAGCTAGGATTTATTAAAATTGTCCCTCATTTACTTGAATTCTGCTGTTTGATTTTCATCCTAACTCTTTTCCCAGTATTTGTAGCTGCTACTTGCTATCCTGACTGGGGCTGCTTAAGCTGGGCAAAGTCATCTGACATTACAACTGGTCTGATGGGTTCACAGTGCTGGGAACTGCCTTACCAGCCTGCTCCAGGTGTGGCTCTGGGTGCATCACCTTACCCTAAGGAGGCTCTCTTTCCCAGCCAAAGTGACTCCTCTCCAAGGAAAAGGCTCCTGCTGTTCCACAGCTGGGAAAGGGTCTCTTGGCTCCAGGAACAGTGCAGGGCCATGAGGAGACACAAAGCTGGCTGGGAAGGAAAGGGGAAGGGCAAGTCTGACGTCTGTGGACAGTCACTCCTTCTCCCAAACAGCATCCCTGCCATGAGAGCAGGAGCAGCAGGCTCAGCTCTGCAAGTCTCCTGTTCCATTTTCATCCTTTTCTCTTTGTCACCTTCTTTTGAGAGGGACACAGGAAAGGATCTTGGCATCCATGATTTGACAGCATTCAGCTTTGCATATAGAGCTGAGAAATCTTCAGGATGTCCTGCTGAGCACAGGACGTTTGGGCTTGCTGGGAGTGGCCCTGGGATCTCAGCCTCTCACTTGTTTAGCCCTGACTTGTCCTCAGCACCTGCTCTGCAGGCACAACCAAAGCTGGTCTTTGATAATGCTTTCCATGGCTTTCCAGGCCATGGAAAACTTGTCTAAGCACAGGTGATGGTCATGAGTGGCTGAGTGCAAGCAGAAGAGAGTGTTCATGGCATTGCAGGTGGCTCTGCACAAGCTTTTGGCCTCCACCTCCCCTGGAAAAAAATCCTTGTCTTCTCTGAGGGCTCTGCCCTGCCTGTGTAACCTCAAAGAGCTGAAATTCATTCCTCCTGAATCCTGCAAAAGCTCAAGCCCATGAAATGAGCTGAAAATAGACTCAGGCTACAAAACACAGTGCCAGACATGGATTCTCTTAAAGTTTGGTGTATTCAATGCTGGGAATTCGCTTCCACCCATGCCAGAGGTAACGGGATTAGCCCTGAAGCCCTGATCCCACTCCCTAACCTTCCCAGAGCTCAGGGCAGCCCGGGCTCCTGCTCTGAGCTTCAGGCCTCTGCAGCTGAAAGTGTTTAAATAGGAATGTCCATCACCCAGTGTGAATAAAAGTGAGAGTGGCCCTTTTAAAAGAGAGCGATGACTTGATCAAAATGCTGCTTTGTCATATCTGTTTCATAAAAATTTGCCCCCTCCAGGCCAATCCAGCTTGATGTCAATGGTGAACGCCAAGCACAGCCTTGTCTCGGTGAGCACCACACAAAGCCTTAATTTCACAGCCTTCAAACAACAGTGAAAAATCACCAGGAACTTTCTCCTCGGGTCTGGGATCTCCCTAGCAACCGCAGGCCAAGCATACTGTAATTCAATTTACGCCTTGAACTCCTTCAGGAATCTCTTTAAAATCTGTCACAGTCAACGTGCCTTGGGAAAGTATTATAAGCGCCTGAACCTTTGACCAGCGGAGAAAGTAAAGCGTTGGTATAAATCTCGTCAGCATGTTTGGTCTGTTTTTATGTTGGGAGTATGGTACATTTAACATTCATCCCGCAGCCTCCACCTCTTTTCTGCTTGGGAAATGCCCCCTGCATCTGTCACACTGTCTGCGCTGAAACCGGGCCGGCCATCCCTGAAAGGAGGCGCGGGGGAAATGCCTCCGCTCAGCCAGAAGAATTGCTTTATGTGGAAATGCACTGACATGGCCCTGGGCTCGTTGGGAGACAGGGGGTGTCATGGGAAAGATAAGCAGGAGTGACCTGGCAGGTTTGTGAATGTCTCAATCGGGGGCTGAAGTGGGTTGAACAAAAGAGTGAAAGCTTAGCAGGAAAACACAAATGATAATGAACTGCTCGCTGTGTTTAAATAGCCATCCCCAAATAGTTCTGCAGTGAACATTGTCAAGTTACTTGAGTCAAAGTGAGGTTTATAGGCCTGTAATTTTGGGGGTTGTTTGTTCATGAGCCCTCTGTGAGCATCTTGAAAAAATTACTGCTTTTGCTGACAAATGCCATTTTTAAATTAACCATACGATACAATGTGTTATAAATAGGATCCTTTTCTCTCTATTAGCTCTGTGTCTCAAGCGTGGTCAAAAAGAGAAGGAATGAGCTTTTAATGAGCAATGCTTGGTGGGAAACATGTTGGCATTGAAATCTAGGGGCAGGTTTAGGCTACCATCAGTTGGTGGGGGGTACACCCAGGGACAAGAGGGGATTTGCTCCCTTCAGGGTGCTGAGAGCCTCCATGCAGAGCACCTAATGGGAAATGACTGCTAAAGATAATTTTCAAGTAATTACTTGAACATTTTCCATATTCCAACTCAATCTGAGTATTTTGTCCCAGGAGCCACACCCTATCAGCTGGGAATAGCAAGGCTGTGTACTGAGAGGGTATTTTCCAGAAGGACCAAAATTAGACATCACTTTTCCACCCTCCTCTCTCACTTGGCTGTGCAACCACTTCCTAAATAAAATGACGTAGCAGGGTAACTCCAGGATGCACCTATGCCGTGGTTATTATGGATGGCTGGTCCAAGTTGAAATTGCTGATTTCAGAGCATCAGGGAGTGGCTCCTAAGGAAGTTTCTGTGCTCAGCCCACACAGCCTCTGCTCACAGAGTGGCTTCAGCTCCAGCCCTGCTGGAGACATGGAGCAGCAGCCAGCAGTAAGTGGAGTACCTGTGTGAAATCCCACAAGCCCTGAATGGGGCAGGCTTTGTGCTCACTACAGGTCTAGATTTGATCTCAGCAGTCTTTCTTCACATTGCTTAATACAACCATATTTATATTTTCAGTCCTGCTGTTCACTTTGATCTCAGAGAAGCCTTGTAATGCAGGCTGGGGATGGTATTTGGCTGGGCAGTAGCTCCATCTACCCTTAGAGAAGAACAGCCTGGAGCTTTTTCCAACACTCGGAGAAGTACTGAGATAAGGACAGTTAAAAATCAGCAAGGGTCTGAATCTGTGTCTGCAGCTGAGTAGAGACTTGGCATCATTCTATGGCTGGAAGAACCTATTCTGTCTCCAGTAAGGCTTACAGGGATTTGGCATTGCAAAGTGGCTGCAGAAGGGCAGACAGGGCTGTGGAGAAATGGCCAGGCAACATGCAAAGCCATGGAGCTGGGCACTGTGCTGGCAGTGCAGCAAAGCTGGAACAATTCCAAGCAAATCTGAGTTGAGTTTTACCTTTCTCCTGGTATTTCTGCTTTTCCCACGCAGTTCTGCTCATTGACCATGTGGGTCTGAGTCACAGCCCTTGTCTGTGTTCCTGTGTGCACTGGCTGGTACAGGGAGGACTTAGGTGTAATAACACCCTGTCACTATTCATTACAAACACAAAATTGCAGCTGGAAGACCCAGGGGTTCCCACGAAAGCAGAGCTGTCTTTCATCTTGTTGTCTCTGCTTTAAATCATTCCTCACTGTTCAGGGAAACTGAACAAACAGGTGGGGGAAAAAAACATGTATTACTAATTAACTAGAGATCATTGTTGTACACCAAACAATAATATCAAAACTCATCCATTACAGTGGAGGGGGACTGTTTATAGAGGCATTGACGAGTAAAACATTAGCAGCATATTTTTAACCATTTCGTGTCCCTAGGAGAAGTTAAAGAAAATACTGGGATAGATTTCATTCTCAGAGTGGTGTAGAAGTGGGTTACTACATCGTGGTGAAAGTTGGGCACCCATTTGTTTAAGATAAGTCTGCCAGGATGGCAATCCCCATCCCACAGGTCACTCTGAGAGGCTCTGTGGTAGCCAGCTGAGGCACTGGGGATGCCTGGATGCTTCAGACCAAAACCTGAAGCATTTGCGAGAGCAGGGAAGAAGATTATAGTAACTGCTTTGCACCAGTGGCATGTTGCTGGCTCTACATCAAGAGAAAAAAAAATTAAATATAATTTATCTTTCTCTGAGGAGTTCACCAGCCAAGTTTTGAGGGAATTATCTTTTTTGCATCTCCTGTTCGCTTGACTGTATAAATACAATACCTGCTTGAGAAAGGAACAACAGTGCTCCTTTCAGCCTTGCAGGATTTCAACTCACAGTAAGTTTATCTGACATCTCTCATGATTAGCTGTGAACTTATCTCGAGCAAGAGAGAGGGGTGGAGACAGGGCAGGAGTGAAGAAGATAAGCACCAAACAAAAGATGTTTGTCTCTCTCTCTGTGTGCTGGCTCGAACCAGCCCAGTCTGTCAGGTACTGAAATACGAAGTAGCACGTGAATTTTGCAGCAGGGAGCAGGAGGAGAGCATGGAATATAAACTCATTTTAGACACCAAATATGTCTTACTGTTATTTTTCTTCCCTGACAAGTTGTATGGCTAATTCCATGCACTCAGTGGGGAAAGTGCTGTTAGCAGGTAAGAGCTGGCTTTAAAGTGCAGTAGAAGATTCCCAATGATTACAAGTTAGTGTGGGCCAGAAGAAAACTGATTCAATTTCCAGCTGAGTCCTGAAGCTTGAAGACTTGAGGATGCAAGGCAGAGGTTTTCCTGTAGGGCCTGAGGGAACCTGTGATCAGCTTTGGACCACGATTCAATCCCTAGTGAGTGTAATGAGAAAGGTGTTGTCCACCTGAGTGGTTTGAGGAGAGATCGAGGCATTTTTGCCCAGTCTCCACCACCTATGAAGCAGTGGACATCAACTGAAGTGATGCCACAAAATGCAGTTCTTACCACCACAAGGTGTTATGCCAAAAGTATAAACTTATTCAAAAGTGTTTAGACAGAGGTCCAAAGGACAATTTCTTCAGAGCTAGTAAACATACAGGTGCAAAAAAGTCTTCATGAGAGCAGGAGATCCCTGAGCTTCAGGGAAGTGCCACAGGAGGTGTTATGCTCACCTGCCTCAGGCTTTGTCTCTCTTATCTGCTCCTGACCACCTCTGAAGGACACCAGGAGAGCTGCCCACTTCTTCTATCCCCATTCTTATAGAATCCAAAATAGAAGCAGAAAACTTCTTGCGAAATTGCCCATAATTTTTCAATAGAAAAGAAGAATAGCTTTAATGAAATGGAGCACAGTGTTCAGTCCTGGCTTTGTGCCTGAAAGATAGCTGTTTTCTGGATGCTCTGTGCTGTGGTGTCTCACATTACTCAGGGGCTTCCCCCTGCTGTAGACAAGAAGCTGTTCCAGAATAACCCTGAAGCAGTAGTTGTTCCTGAAATAACTGTCCCTGAGTAACTCCACGTGTGGACATTTTATTCCCAATTACCAGGATCTTCTGTGGGTGGATTAGCCTAAAATGTCTTTCTTTTTACCAAGTAAGAGTCTTCATCTATGGGTTATTCAATAACTATTGCTCTCTTGAATTTACCTCACCTTTAACATGACCTTTCAAGTAAAAAGGGGCCCAAGGACACAAGTTTATGTGCTAACTGTTGGCACATGCTGACTATTCATCATTTCACAATATTAATAAAGATTTAGCACACAAATGGCCTTTTCTGGAGTCACTAAAAGTGCTTTGAGAAATCACAGTGGAGTAAGCAGCCTTATTTCCATTGCACAACCAGGAAAAACTGTGGAGCAAACACAATGAGTCATGATATTCTAAAATGATAAGCAATCTGAGATGTTCCATTTTGATCTAAACCTAACTGTAGAGGAAGAAGAGACTGAAATTAAAATAATGGTGAGCATCTAAACTTGGGAAACCGACCCTCTGAAAGGTCCCCTGTTTGTACCCAAGACTGGATGCAACAAAACTTTCTTGTCAGTCCTGAAGATGTTGGCTCTGATCATGAAGATATTATTATTAACATCATTATTGATACATGCAAATAGAGATCTGGGGGTTCTCATTCCTTACACACTTTTCAAACATATGGCAGAGTGGTGCCTGACCCCAAAAGCTTCTTCAGACAGCAACACATAATCACTGGAGAGACACTGGGCAGAAACCGAGGCAAAGGAAAATCAGATTTTTCCATTTCTGAGATGCTCAGGGAAGTGGCAGAGTGCTGCCTGCTCAGCTGCTCTTGGGCTGGATTTTCTCATCTGCTTTGGACAAGAGGCAGGAGCTGGTGGAAAAACGAGGGCAGACTTTGCAGTCATTTGGTGGGAACTCTTCATTTTCCCCATTTGGCAGGGAAACTGTCTGAAAAGCACTTCTTGGAAAGCGTGAGTCTGGCCTCATCTCCCCCACCTGCCTAGCAACTTCAGGGAAGGTTTGGGAAGCAGCACCAAGCCATTTTCTTTCTCCCTCAGCCATTTCCCCTTCTCCCAGGCCGCAGTCAGCATTGAAGTTTGTCTCTTCCCCCCTCTCTTTCTTCTGTTGCAACGCCAGTGGTGTCTCCTGGCACTTTCCGAGGTGAAGTCAGATTTTGGCACCATCCCTTCAGCTGTGATGAAAGTTACAGCAGGGGGGGTAAGTGGAATTTGATAACAAAAGGCCTCGAGAGGCCTTTTCATCATTGAACCACTGGCAGTGCCAATAAAGTCCTGTTTCTATCTCAGCATCAACATTCACAATTGTGCAAAATAATAAAATGGAAGATAAATAAATAAGAATTACTGCAGTGAATCTGTTAAATTGTTTTTATTTTACTAGAATCCAACAAATTGCTTAAAACACTTCTTAAACTGCCTTTATTTTCAGGAATGTAAATACTATGAAGGACACATGTACAGTGGCTGGCATGTCAGGAGTACCAACGACAGAGTCATAATCCTCCCCCTCATTCTTCCTGGCTAAATATCCTTATGTGGTCAGAGTGACCCTCTGTGCAGTCCTGTCAATTTCTGAGTGGTTTGAGATAAGTGTCCCTTGATCAAAATGGAAAGTTTGTGGAAATTTTCTGAGAAATAAGCATTTTGAAAAACCATCAACAGCTGGCAATGAAGAAAATACACTCTCCTCCTCTGCCCATGCTGAAATTCTATGCTCAAATGTAAATATAATTTGAGCATAAAGCAGTAAATTTTTTTGAGCAGCAATCTAAATAGTGGCTAAAGAGGGGGAAAAAAAATCAGACTGAACTCTACTGACCTCTGTGTGTATGTATTTGACAATATAGCATCTCTAGCCAAGGTTTAAAAATGGTGCACTCTTGCATCAGGGGGTAGACTGGACCTTATTTCTAAACTGTGCTGCAGTATTAGACAGGCTCATTTATCTTTTGTTTCTTCAGTTGGGTTTCACAGAAATAAAGGGGATGCCTTTGCCAAAGCACATTTCTCAGAGTGAATAATGATGAAAAAGATGTGGCGCTCTGTTTGCCAAAGTGCAGCATTCTGCACTAATGCACAGAGGCCTCCTGTGGTGGGAATGTCCAAACTGGGAGGACCTGGGTGAGGTACAGTGAGTGGTGGGACTGCTTCAGAGGAACTCAAAAGGTTCAGCACCAGCTTAGAGAGAAGAGGCACTGGGCTGGCAGCAGCCTCATTTTGCTCTTCACATGAGGCATTTTTCTTCTGCCCCACACTGGGGTGGTAGGGGACAGCTCCCAGAGTCAGAGGCTGTGAGGATGGAGGTACAGCTGTGATTACTGGGAAAGCCTTCTTCAGAAATGAAATTAGAAATGTAACTTTGCTGGATTGGGACATAAATGTTTTTGTTTGGTTATATTTTGGTTTTAGTCCATATCCTTCTTAGAATCATAGAATCACAGAATGATTTGAGTGTGAAGGGACCTTGAAGATCACCTGGTTCAAATTCCCTCTGCTGTGGGCACCTTTCACCAGGCCAGGTTGTTCAAGGCCCTGTCTAACCTGGCCTTGAACACTTCCAGAGATGGAACAGCCCCAGCTTCTCTGGGCAATTGGTTCTAGTGCTTCACCACTCTCTGAATAAAGAATTTCTTCCTAACACCTAATATTCATCTAATTCTTCACCAGTGATATTCTGACAACCTGGGAGAGATTGGAAGTTTCTCCACACTGACTTTTCCATTCTGTTCCTGCAAACCTCCCACCTATTTCCAGAGGAAGAAGTCAATGGGTCAGATAATTCCTCAGCGTAGACATTGCCATGGTGTCCTCTTGGTGATGCCTAAAGCATTTGCCATGATTTTCTAGCAAAATTTGTGATAAATGCTTTCTCAGCCTCTTCTGGTGACACATCACCCATTGGCCTTTTGTGTTTGGGCATTTCCAGGAAAACAGGAGCTTTGAAGGACCTTCTCCCTGACCTCCTCTGTGGTGTATTTACCACCTTAGAAAGAGTGAAGAAAACTTCACAAAGTTACTTCATAATTTTTGTTCACAGTAGTTTTGCCACTGAAGAGTAAGTCATATCTCATCATTATTCCAGATACAGCCAAATTCTGGCATCTGTTAAGAGAAGTATATTGTATGTGGACTGAACTTGGTCTGGAATATACAAAGTTGCTCTACTGCTAAAGATTGTGTTGATTGTTTTGGTGGTGTTTTTAATAATACAAGAATCCAAGAGGGAGAAGAAATTGTGCACTGAGTATGGATTTCCCTGTGGTACTGATAGTGATAATGGTCTCTCCATTTGTTAGCACTCTCCAGCCAAAGGACACGTTCTGTGGATGGTATATTTTGCTTTCCAGTCTTCTTGGGCATCACATTTCTTTGCAGAAGGCTCTGACATGAGTAATACACACACAATAGGGTGACATCAGCCCAGGTCTGAGGGGGAAATGCTCTCAGGCCCTCCTTGTTTATAAGACAGGCCATAAGCCAACTTTCACCCTGCTCTACATCAAATTCAAGGTTAGGTGACGTAATGTAGGTCAGGATTCAGCTGTGTAAAATCTGAGAGAGGACAGAAAAGACTGTGCTGGCTTCCAAATGCCTTAATAAGGGCATCTTCCTTTAAAGAGAAGGTTAGTTTGAAGTAACTTCTCTTATGCTAACAGTTATGACTAGGCAACTGTAAGCACTTAAATCAAGTGGGATTTTCTATCCAAGGCACTGCTAAAGTCCACAGTTTTCAACTGCCTAATCTAGTAGCCCATGCCTGTTCAGGAGCACCATTTGTTAGGGGAGGAAGATGTGGAGAGCTGTATATAAATGGCTTTAGTCAGAAAAAACAGCCCAAATAGTTCATGGCTATCTTAATGTGAAACTATAAATTGCAAAACCAAAAAACTGTGCTTTAAAAAAGAGAAAAAAATATTTGAATCTTTGATTCATCAAGGTCTGAAAAATTTCATATTTTCTGCAATTCTCTGAGGGGCTTCAGAAAGCAGACTTCATGCATGCAGTGCACACACACACACATACACACAAGCACGTGGAATGTATCTCCAGTTACAGATGTTTCAAACTGGTGCCATGTCACCAAACACCACAGAGCCCTTCACAGAAGAGGAGCTTGAAATGCTTCTCCTGCATTGCTCTTGCACATCCAGGCATTACAATAATTCATAGAATTGTCAAGGTTGAAAAAGATTTTTAAGGTCATTGAGTCCAACCATGAACCCAGCACTGTCAAGTCCACCCCTAAATCATGTCCTCAATGCCACATCTGCACATTTTTTGAACACTTCCAGGAATGGTGTTTCTATCATTTCAGTGGGAAGCCTGCTCCAATGCCTATTCCTGTTTCAGTGAATAAATTTTTCCTAATATCCAATCTAAACCTGGCAGTGCCTGTCTGATGAGACTGGAAAGCCAGGGATTGGTATTGTTTAGGATTGACCAAATTTAGTACTTTCACAAAAAATGTTTGTTTGCACTGCAGCTTTGCTCTGTGGCTGCCAGCAGAAGGTAGAATAAATGAAATAAAGGAGAACAGGAAAAGAATCCAGGGAAAGAGATGCTGGCTGGTAGAGCTGGTGCTTGCCCTTCATTTTCCCCCGGGACAGTTGTAGGTGTATTGGCAAATGTTATTTCAATTAACACAAAATACTCCCAGCCTGGATTTGATGTGTTACACCACAGCCTGGCCACAAAAGGAGCATTGATTTAGGGGCTGGTTTCACAGCCCTGTTGCAGGACAATATTAGTGGGTTTGAGGAGAGATTTGCCCTGACACCTTTTGTCCGTAGCTTGCAGACACCATTGTCCGTGGTGCATAATCTGATTTAGCTTAATCCAGCCCTAATGGGAACTCCCACCTAGGAGCTGGGGGAACAGGAGATATTGCAAGATTTCCAACAGGTCATGGTGGTCTTTTTTGTTTTCATTGTTTGGTACTTAAAAAAGAGAAAGAAACCCAACCTGAGCTCCCCCCCAGAGCAGATGGAAAGAGGAAAGCATCTCCAGAAGGTAGTGAACTGATCTCCCATCTAAAACAGGTCTGAGAATTTAACCTGGTGACTCCTTGTTTTTGTGTGTGCATGTTTGTGTGCTGTTCTTTTGGACCGCAGAAATGAACTACGGAAATCTGAACTAAAGGATCTTTGCAAAGACCATTCAACCTCCACGGGAAAGTCCATTTGTCAGGACACTGAGGTTTATACCAGACTTGAAACACTGAAATTGCCCCTAAAAATCCAGCATATACTGCAGAACTTTGCTGAATTGGGACCTTCCAGGGTACGGAGATGAAGGATTTCTTTGCAGTCTCAATTGTTTGTTTCAATCCTATTCAGACTCTCTCCTTGTTTCGTCCTTGACAGAAAAACACAATCCCTAAAGCTCCCTTTTTTCTCCTTGCTCTGTAAATGATTTTGTCATAAGAGATGTCTCCTTTTTAAATAAATTTAAAAAAAACCCAACAGATTACATTTAGTACTGTTTACTAATCATGCTGATTCTGAGAAAAGTATCAATAAAGAAATTTGTGCAAATCCAAATCCTGGATAACACTGGGGATCTTTAACCCAGGACTGCTAACTGTTGGAGTAAACAAAGAAGTGAACACATTACATTAAAACTAATTTCAGGAGCAAAAGTAAATCTTCTCTCTGTCAAAACAGAGAGAAAATTTATCCTTTTCTTAGATATTTTGTTTATGTGCCCAAATGCTAATAATTTGTTCTCTGTTTTTATCCCACTCCTCTCCCTGCCCCTGTTAATGTGTCAGGTTTCCTTATCAGTGATAATGTCCCTGTGCCTTTCAGCCACAGTCACACACCCTTGAGGATGGTCCCAGATGAGGCTGAGACAGAAGATTGATAAAGGAATTGAGTAAAATACCACTTTTTCTTCTGAAAGTGCATTCCCTGAGAGAATGTGAGAAGCTTTTTCCTGGGAGCATCTCAGGTTTGTAGCTGTCCCCTATATAGGTTTCCCTATACAGTCAAGGAAGGAAAGAAAGTGCTTCCTCAAAAGCTTTAGGGGATGATCCAGTTTAGTGATCTCCACCAGCTCAGTTTGAGCCAAAGCAGAAGAGCAGGAAGGTATTTGGCATCCTCACTTCTCTCCAGGAGCCCCTCTGTTTGGCTCCGTGTCCTTTTGCTCAACCCCTAGCAGAAAGTGATAACAACAACAAAACAAACTTTCAGCAGCTCCAATTAAAAGAAAAAAGAGTCCCCTGTTTCCTCTCTCAGAAGCACAGAGAGCTAGAATGTCAGCCAGCTATCAGCAATACCTGGAAAACATTGTGTTCTCTGCCAGCAAAGCTGATGAGGGTTTTTTATTTTAATGGGTGTGCTCTGAAAGATCTGCTTGTTAGGTACATTGTACACCATGGGAATGAGGTGTGGGGTAGTTTTGGCCCTGACACTCTGGTTTAAGTTTTTTGAGGATTTTTCCACATATCTCCATGGGAAAAGGAGGCAGTCAGAGATCTGAAGGGTTTTGTCTGCTGTTCTCATCACTCCTGTGTTACACACATCTGTGTTTCACCATGTGATTGAATCAAGTGTTTGGTGCCAGCACAGTAGCTGCAGCAGAAGGAGGTGCAGAGATTAATACACCACGTACTCAGAGAGAGCTTAACAGCAAAGACACAACCAGTAAAGGGCAGCACTGTGTCCTGTGCCCCCATGGAGTGGGAATTTGGGCTGGGTAAAGTGTCCTGGACTTTTAGAGGAGAGCAGAGCATTGCTGGGGATGAATAGCTATTCTAGAAAATTCAGTCTCCTGCTGTAAACCTGCTCACTGTAGAAGAGCTGGAAGCTGTGCAGTGAATCTGGTTGCAGGGCTGCAGGCCCCAAATTTTGATAGTTACTGGAAAAGGGTTTTTCCCCACAACTTGAAACATGGGGAAAAAAAAAAAACCCAACAAAATGCTGCATTATCCACATGGGTACTGCTGAATCATGCTCTTTTGACTTCATATCATATACACTGGCTGCCCACCTGCCCAGGTAACTTGGGCAGTGTTGAGCACCTTGAAGAATGTCCTGGGACTAAGATCTTCCTACATTAAAGGAAAAATTTTTCCAGCAGTATTTTCTTCCCCTAGAACAATCTGCACCCAGCTTGCTGACTGTGCAAGCCCAGACTTTGGTGCCATAATTTTCTGTTGTACCCATTTGCTACATCCTGAGCCACAGAGTTGGTAGGAGCATGGACAACCCACCATAAGTTCTCAAGTGCACAGGAAACCCTGCATTAAGGTTGAGGGGTGGCCAGGCTGTCATCTGTCCCTTCAGGGAAATGTTTGCCATCTGCCCATGGGCAATGTGGGCTGCTGCCCATGGTGGTTCAGTGCAGACCCATAAATGCACCTCTACAGGAAAAGCATCTCCATCCATGTCTGCTTCTGAAGTCTCAGAGCCGTGAGCATCAGTGATCTCAAAGCACATGACACATTATTTTGTGAGGAATTGCTGCTCTCCCATACAGTCAGACCTTTGTCCATTAGACTGATGCTCTTGGCAATGAACTTGCACAGTTCAGAGATTAGAAAAGTGCCTATTTCTCATGGGATGCTTCTGCTAGCAGGACTTTGTGAGACAAAGCTGCTGCTTGACACATAATTTGAAAATTTATTATTTTGACTTACCCAGAAAGAACCCCTTTTCTTTGACCCAATTTGACTTTCTTCAGAAGTTGCTTCTTCAGAAATTTTTTAGAAATGCTTTTTTTTTCCCTTGGGTCTCCTAACAAAAATGAAAGCACTGCTGTTTTCATTAGTATTTTCCAGAGAAAAATTTAGGCTTTTCTCAATAAAGGGCAAGTTTTTCTGCTGTTGAAAGCTGGGGGTTTTAATCTTTTTTTTCCTTTTCTTTTCTTTTTAAGTTAGAAATGCTAAATGTACTGCCCTGCAGGAATTGCCATTTAAGTGCCTTATACTTACATTTGCCTCAACTGACCACACTTGCTCAGATCCTCTTTCCTGTGACACACCACAGCCTTCTCTCATGATGTGAAAAACCAGTTGTGTTCTGGGAGATAATACTTGGCCAAGCCCATAAAAGAAAATGGGAATATAAAGGCATCAGAAACTTCCACCATTTGTTGTGGAAAGCAAGCTGAATCTAAGCATTTTATTTTCAAAGTAAGTATTTGAATTATGAAGGAACACTTGGCGTTTTCCTCAAAAAGCAGAACTTTCACAAATAAATTAATTCTGAAAAAGAAAAAAAAAATGACCTCTCACCCCAAAATTCCTGACAGCTAATTTTTTACTGGAAAACATCTTTTGTGGAAAGTTTTGATGCTCTCCATATTTGTGTACTTAAAACTACATTTGTGCTAATGTGGCTTTGCTGATCAGAACCTCAAAATTTTGCATGTTTCAGAATTTATTTTATATATTTGTTCCCAGCCAAACCATACCATATAAAAGCTGGCTTATTACTAGTAATATCAAAAAAACTGGCTAACAAGAAAACTTGGATACTGCACACATACTGATGGTCTTTATAGAATAAATGCTCTGTGCTCTGATGTGGCAAATGAGGTCATTTGAGTGCACTAACTCTGGTCTTCCTCTCCCTGTTCTGCTTGAAAGAGATTTGAATGTGAAAAGGTTTTGGCACTCCAGGCTCCAGGGTTTGGAACAGCTTTCAAAATTGGAGACTTAAAGGTCACTTTTCTCTGAAGAAGTGAGGGACCCAACCCCAATACCAACCATCAAAGAAACACTAAAGTAAAAAGTTGTTTTCAAAATCATGTTGAAGAGGCCAGAGATGGAGCTGTTCCCCATAAACATGTGAGGCCTCTGTGTTGAATATATATAGTTTTATCCCTGCAGCATGACCCTGTCTCTCAGATAAGGAGAAGCAGTAAAACAGGGAGGATGTGGTTGCTGTCGTAGAAGTTGGAAAACTAATTCAAGCTTAGGAGGCTTGTTTTTCCTCCTCTAAAATTAAAACCAGTGCTCTTGTTAGCTTCCTAAACTCCATCCAAATTTAGCTGATGCTCTGACAGGGAAAAAACAAGATTTCATAAGTTATTTCACATTTAAGAGTGGTAACAACTGGCTGGGAGATGTGGGCAAAGGCATAGGAGGGTCAGGCACACTCATGTCACCTCTTCCCCTGCCCATGATGAACCAAGGGATGTGTTTGACCCAGAAAAATCCTAAAGCACTGGTAGCCAGGGGCACCTTGAAACAAGGGCCATGGTGAAATTCTGCTGGCCAGGGATCTGCCTGGGCAAGCCAAAAGCTGTGCTGGTGGTCGTGGTGTGATGCCACCTCTGTGCTACTCAGGGAGACAAAGTGCTTAATTCTGGGCTGCAGGGAGATACCTGATAGGGGCTGAAATCCACAGCAGATGCTTTTTGAGGGAACTGAGTATGTCCTTTTCCACCCCAGCAGAAGCAGGAGGATGTGTTCCCTACCAGGTGACCTCACCCCTCACTTTACATATAACAGCCTGGTGCTCCCCACAGATTTGGATCCAGATTCAAATCCCTCTTCCAGCAGATGCAGAGCAGGATTTGTGCTGTGCTTTCCTACCTGTCTGTGACCAAGCAAGTTTGGGACATTCTTATCTCTCTTCTCTAGCTGTGTTCCATCAGGTTTAGCAGGACATGTTCAGAAAATAATTCCCAGGTTAGAAGCCCTTGTTCCTCAAGCAGTCTGGGCTTAGCTCTCCAACAGCACAGCATCAGCAACCATGGCCATGTCCCAGAAGTGTTTTTGGAGACTCAGCTCCTGCACATCCTCCTTCACCTACCACAACTCAGCTCTGGGACTCAGCTCCATGCCCCCAACTCTATGACTTGCTGAGGCCAACCCTTTAAGAGCAACATGTAGAGCCTGAATAGAGAGGCCTGATCATCATATTAAATGACAAAAGTTTTTAAAAATACCAATCTGTTTGATAGATACTGTAAATGTTACTGTTTTCCTGTTCAAGCAATCATCATGCTGCATTTACTTACACTTTTTGAGCCTGCAGTAGTATCTCAGTCAAGTTTTTGGGAATACTGAATTGTTTGACAGGCTTTCAGCCACAGCTAGGGAGAGGTACTTTAGATGACTGCTCTTTGAGAAGAAATCACTGCTGTAGTGAGGAAAATGTTTCTGAAGTCCCCAAACTGCCTTTTCCATCACTCACCAGCCTGCACCCCATTTGGGTGGGCTGACAGCAAATCACTGTGTGCAGGCTGACAGCACACTGAGCTGGTTTTAAATTTCCTGCTCTCTAAACCATGCTGCAAACTGAACCAAAACACTTTCATTAGAGGGATGAAAATAAATCCCACCAAAGCTGGATTTTATCATGTGGATCTATCAGAGACGAGCAGACTGGGTTGTGTGGGGTTCAAGGATGTGGCCATCAGTGCCTAGAGCCAAATGGGAAGCTGTGGAGAATCTCTGCTGCCTGCCCACATTTAGGCTCAGCAAGCAGTGCCACCAGCTAGGAGGACCAAACCTGGCACGTTGTCACTTGTCCTTTGGTTTTTGGGAAGCTTTGATTTCCATCAATGGAATTGGGGCTGGCAGCATCATAAAACCATCTTTGAATTATGCTGAATTTCCAGAGCTAAAGCAACATTTTGATGGCATTTCTACTTGTGATCAGCATCCAAACACAAGTGTAAGCCTTGCAGCACATGTTGGAGGAGGCGGGTGGGCTCTTCAGGCATGTCCCCACATTGGGACTAGCACAAGCCCCAGCTCAGGAGCTGCTCCCAACCTTTTCCTTTTCCCCACTGAGAGCACAATCCTCGTTCGCTGCTGCTGCCAGCTGGGACAAGCTGCCCCAGCAGGATGCATTGCCTTGAGCATTTCTTTTGCTTTCACTTAATCTGCCACCACTCCCAGCAAGATTTGGACAGCATTTCTCAGCTCCTAATAACTCTTTCATGCCTTCCCCAGCCTCCATGCCTGCACCCAGGAGAACAACCCCAGTTTGCTGGAGCTAACTCCCCCAGAGCAGTGTAGGCAGGCACTGCAGCATGTCAGGAGAAACAACCACTTAATTTTGGGTTTATAGCCCTAGGCTAATGTTAGGCCTGATCTGACCAACATTCTAGGTGGAGGTGTTCATATCTGGACAGTTTTCTGTGAGGAAGGTGAAGATGTCTTTAGCAGAGCACAGCCCTCTTCATTATGCAAGCACTGTCTGTTTGCAAAAACAATTTCAAGATGCAACATAATGTACATAAGTCACTGACTATTCTTAGCTACAACAGCAAAAATGCACAAGCATGTAGGCACAAATGTACAGAAATGCATATTATTATGATATACAGCTGTCAGAGCAGTTCCTGTCACTGAAAGAGCTAAACTTAATTACCAATCTGGAATGAATCTTGATCTTAAAATAAAAAAAAAAGAGCAAGCTGCCTAAGTGTATGCACATTCTTTCACTGTAAATAGCTTCCCAAGAATAGAGGGCTAAATCCTCAGTTGGTGTAGGCTTCTCTGGAGTTAGCTTGAATTTTGACAGCTAAATCCAGAGAAGCTGGCTTCTCTGATGGGTGCTAGCTACAGATCTGATTCTGTACATTTTCTAATCTTTTCATCAGGACACCATTCAAATCCTGTAAGGATTTTATGAGGGTGTTTATTAATGGCCATCTGCATCCTCCAGCACTATTTGCCTTGGCATCTAGATGGGGCTGAGGAGGTCTGGGTTTTATTCCTGTCTGAACCTCCAATTCAGTGTGACCTTGAGCATGTCCTTCATCACCTTTCTCACTGTTGGTCGCAGCATTCAGACCAGAGAAATCAAACTTCAGCTCACCAGGTAGAGCAGAAAATGCCCTCAAATCAAGAGGATCCACTGCACAAACACAGGACTGTGTCTAATCTGCCTCTGAGTGCAGACTTCTGGCCAATGCCTCCAAGTGTTTCCCCTGTACATTCCCTCTCACTGGCACCCCCATTTGTCATTGGGTGCTGATTTCTTGGCTGCACAAGGCAGTGTCTCCTGCAGGCTGCAGAGATGATTCTGTGTGTCTCCTGGAAATGTTCTGTATGGCACTGGCCATACCCCAGAGGCACTTTGCAGCCCCCTTTCACAGACTGTGAGCCCTTGGCCCGGGCAGTCCTCCCTGTGTGTTTGTATAAGACTTCATGCACGGAGGTTCTGCCTCAGCTGGGGCCTCAAAAACACGGCAATAAAACCAGCTATAAATAACAGCCCAAGACAGGGTGTTAAACTCACTGATGGCATCTGAGTCATCACTTCGGCCTCTTGATGGCATGACCTTGGAGGTAGGCTGTTAAGTCTGTAAAAAACGTTTAGAAAAATAATAAAAAAAAGGTCTCTCAAGTCCAGTGTCTTGCTCCAGTGATAGCAAAAAGGGTAACAGGAGACTGTTGTTCTTGCTCTGTGCAGCCTTTTCAGATCTTGTTTTTGTTTTCCTGCAAGGAGCAGGACTTTATTGGCTTGTTTCTGGGTGCACACATGCAGCCTTTCATCAGTGCATGTTTCAGTAACAGGCCCCTGGATATCAGGAACATTGACACATTCATACAATGTCCCACCCGTGATTTGCAGCGCTCCTACGGCTCCACACTATTAATGAATGAGTGACTCTTTTCATTACCTTGCCATAGATCAAGTGTTGGCCTCTGATTTTGACAGATGATTCAAATACATCTGGTTTTCCTAACTTGAGACCACTCAGCTCCTCCAGCTAGTGCTAAATGATGTTGTTTGCTGGAGAAGAATAAACTATTTTGGAGGGACGTACAAAAGGCACTTTCACTGCAGCACGGGCTGGGAGAGAACATGGCTGTGCTTGAAAAGTGAGTCTCAATGGGGAAAAAATCTCCTTGAGTGAATTTTTTTTCTGGGATTGTTGAGATTTTGTTGGGGAGCAGGCAGCTTTGCATGAAGAAAGTCAACAACGGTCCCATTTATAACCTGTGAGGGCCATGAAAGTTTCATTTTCTGTGCACAGTGAAAGATCCCTCTATCTATAGGGATTCCCCTTGACATTATGTGACAAATGCACCCCAGTGTGATGCCAGCAGCTGCATTTTTCTTTGGTTTCTGACATGCCACATCCTAAATTTAATTGCTCTAATTTGTTAACATTATTTTATACTTGACAAGTATCCTTTCTAAGGTTCTCACTGAGCCATGGCAGCTCACTCGCCACCTTAATGCCTTTGCAAAACTAAGAGACCCCTGTTAAGTCTGCTCTGGTGCAGCAGACTGCTGGACCTACTTGGACAAGCATATGTATTTGCTTAAAATAGGAATAGGATAAAATTCAGGAACAAACTCAAAGAGGAACAAACACCTTTTGCTTCCTCTAGAGGAGCCCCAGCCACAGAGCACAGAGGTGTGGTGCTGCACTGTGTCTGACTCATTACTGCAGTGCAGTTTAAATACTTTGCCCACACTGGAGCAGTTGTATTCAAAAGAGTTGAAATAGGCCCTTGTGCCTCCACATAGCCTGGGGGAGGCAGGAGTGCCCCCAGAGATGGAAAAATGAATGTTTGCACTCTCTGAGTCAAAGAACTGTGGGTGTCTCAACTCCTGGAAAGGAGTTCAGGTGATGGACAAAGGATGGGCAGCAAGAGGGAAGGGTGGCCATGCAAAGGATGTGCTCCCAGCCGTGCTTTGGGAGTCTGGTTTAATGGGCACCAGGAGGATGAGGCTCTGCACACCAGGAGGCACAGCTCCATCTCCCTTTGCTGAGCTAGTCTGGCACCCAGGGCCAGCTCTGGAATGGAACAGAACTGAGAAGGGTGCTGAGGTTACCAAAAGGTGGCAAATCCTAAAGCTGCACTTGGAGCATTCATTATCTTCTGCTTCAACCTCTCCTTCCTCCAGCAGCACCCCCAGCTCACTGTTCCAGCACCTCTGGGCCCTGCCAAGGCTCCACCAGTGACACTCCTGTCTGGATACCTCCAGCTGTGTTTTGGCCTCAAGCCCTGTGTATTGTGTATCACGGACAAATACAACCAAAGAAACTTCCAGCTCTTCGTTTGCTGCTGGAACAGAGGAGCTGTGGTGACTAACACATGAGAACAGTGTGCAGCTCTCTGAGAGACCAAGCTTAAAACTGACCTGGCATCTTGGGATGCCTCAGCCCCTGCAGTGTCCAAAGCAGTGGCCCTTTGCAGCATCCCCTCTGCAGGATAAGAGGGATGAGCTGTGGTGCTGCTCATCACCAGCTCCCTGCTGGATAAAGCAGAGCCAGAGCCTTGCAGATTTTACATTTGCTCTCAGTGTGAAGGCACCCTGATAGTCTTGGCTTTCCTAGGAGGGCTTTAGGCTGAGGAAGCAGCAGCTCAGACAAATGCATCTCACAGTAAAGGATATCCTGCTCAGCCAAAAATAAAATCGGCAGGAATTCAGATGACCAGGAAAGGCTGGGCTTTGCAACACTAGAAACTTCATATGATGAAATCCTTATCCTATCCAGCTCTTACCATTGGCCTGAGAGATAATGCTTCAGCCTGGGACCCTGGCAAGGCTCTTACCTCATGCTGAACGAGCTATAAAGGCTCTTAAAAAAGATTTTCAGGAAAATCTCAAAGGCATTTGAATTTGAAGGGATGCAGAGGGGAAATCTTAGGTACTTATGTAGTTACATGCCTGAGTAGCTCTAAAAATCCCCTGTTTAGTCTGCAGCTAGCAGAGAGCAGCCCGGGTCTCCACATTGCCACCTGGATATTGGCCCCGGGCTGCACTTCAAATTCTGTGTCCAGTTTTGTGCCCTGCACAACAAGAATGATGTGGTGGTCCTGGAGCATGTCCCAAGCAAGGAATGGAGCTGGGGAAGGGTGTGGAGCACAGGTTTTATGGGGAATGGCTGAGGCATCTTGGAGTGCTCAGCCTGGAGAAAAGGAGGCTCATGGGGACCTTCTTTCTCTCTACAGCTCCCTGACAGCAGGTTCTAGTGAGATGGGGCTTGGCCTCTTCCCCCAGGTGACAAGAAATAAGAAAAGAGGAAATGGCCTCAAATTGCAGCAGGAGATGTTTAGATCAGATGTTAGAAAAAGCTCCACTGAAAGGGTGGAACAGGTTCCCCAGGGAAGTGGTGGAATTGCCATCTGTGGAAATCAGAAAATGTGTATGGATGGGGTAAGGGGGACATGGTTCAGTGGTGAACACGCTGGTGCTCAGGTAATGTTTGGATTGATGATGGTAGAATTCCTTTCCAACCTCAATGATTCTGTGTTTCTCTGATTCTTGCCCTTCTCTACCCATGGCACAGCTTCCAACCCTGGTGAGACAAGTACCTGTGCCCAGCTCAGGGCATTGGCTTGAGTTGTGGCTGAAAGCAAAAACAATCCCATGTGATAAGGATTTAGGAGTCTCCCTAAAGAAGAACAGTCTTTTCAAGATCAAAATGGCATAAAATCTACAAAGCAATAACAATATTCACACTTCAGAGCCCAGACCCGCTCCCTCTGAGTGTCCACTAGAGGGTTTCTTGTACTTCCCACCAAAATGCCAGCACTGCTGGCTCTTGGAAGCAGATGGGGGATTCCAGAGGCAGGATGGGTGGATGCAGGAACAGCCTGCACAGCAAAGGGACACCAGAGCCTGTGCCCACACTGGCATGCCAAGGCAGAACGTGTGTGTGTAGGTGCACTAGTCTCCCATCTATGCAAGCTCTGTCCCTGGCAGGAGAAAGTGCAGCCCCATCTCTGGGGTGCCAACTCCAGAAGGGCTTTATTAAAACTCACAGGAGAAACATGGCTTTTCCAGAGAAAGTGCCTGTACCCACCTATCTGATTCATTTGCCACCTCATTTAATGGTCAGTTCTCACACTCAGGCTATGCAAATCTCACCAGCCCTTCCTGGCACAGCTTTTGCCCCTGTGCTGTGGCACAATGATGAGCCAAGCCTTCTGCTGCCCTTCTCTGCTCCTCCCTAAAACCTGGTCACACATACCAGGCAGGGGGATGAAACTCCTCTCCAGATTTGCCTCTGATGTAGGAGGAAGAGGCAGAGGAAAGGGACAGCAAAATGGTGACTTCTGAGCTTAGAACAAGGATTTATGAGATGTCATTAGCCAGATTAATTTCCTGCTGCTGCTGTACTCACAGGAACCAGTCATGCACGTTTCAATTACTTCCCCATGGTCATGGAGACTTGGCAGGGAGATGGATTGGTATGAGAAACACTGCTTCAAAAAACCATCAGGGGATATTTTCCCAAGTGCTGCAGGTACAGGGTGGCAGTACTGAAAGCTTTATTAGTTCCTGTGTACAAACCCATAGACTCTCTCCATCTGTCAGAAGTGTGAGCATTTTAATCTCTAAGCACTTGTGAAGCACATCAGCATCACTTTCCCTTTTAACCATCAACAGAATAGTGCTGGAGAAAGGTAAAGTGTTTTCCTTCAGGCCATCCAAAGGAATGAGGACAAAGGTGTGGGAGTCACTTGCAAATGAAAAACAAAAATTCTTTACATTAAATTACATACTTTGTGGTTTTTTTCAAAATTATAATATAAATTTGTAATATAAACCAAATAAAAAAATATAAAATACAAAATATAATACAAAACAGAAAACCCCAAAAGATGTCAGAGGAATCTGACAAAAAAAAATCATCATTTCCTTAAAAAGTTAAGTAAAAGATTTTGATTTTTTTTTTTTAAATAAACAGAAAAAGTGAATGTCCCAACACAACCCTGAGTTTTCCATGACAAAGCATTTTTGGTGGCGTGGATCTGGAGGCCACCTGGGGGTCCTTGGCTGGTTGCTGTGTCTGTGCTGCTGAGCCCTGCTGGCCCCCACTGGCTGGAGAGGGGTGATGCCAGCCCAGGGTGCTGTGTGGTGCCAGGAGAGCTGTGCTGGACGACTCTGCATTGTCATCAGGCTGGTTTGGGAAAGCTCTCGCTGACACTGAAGGCCAGGGTCAGATTTTCAAAGCACATAGTGCCCATAATTGGAGCCAGATTTCTGGAGGAGCTCTGCTCCCATTTAAACACCTAAAGAAAGTGACTGGATTGTCTCCCCCAGCTGTTCCTGCAGTGGGAAATGAGAGCTGCCACAGGCTGACTCCAGCCCTAGATAAATAATAATGAATGAAAGTCATTACAGGGGGTGAATTTGCAAATATTTAAAGTTTCAAAGCATGAATTTTGTTAATTAAATAATGCTAATAATGCAACATTGGTCTGACCTAAAGGTTAATGTAAAATTGCTGTCTTTGGTGAGAATCTCTCTCTTCACAAATTCCCTGAAGTAAATGAAACTTTTTAAGGTTTCATCTGGCTTTGAAAGCTGAACTGATTGAACCGAAACTTTTCTATGGGGTTCATTCATCCCTTCTGTATGCTTTCACACAAGCCTGTGGCCATCAAGAAATAATACAGCCTGCACAGATTATGGATTAAAAAGTTTACCTTTCCTAATAACCTTTTTCAATCCTTTTTTTTTCCTATACTTGTTTTACATGTGACTGTATTGTTAAAGAGAGCTATGACTATTAAGAGGGAATTCGAGTTACCTGGTTACTTGTGAAAAAAAGAAATAAATGGAGCAGTCTCTCATTATGTAATGTAATTGAGTTTAAATAGTTTAGGTACTATCAAAATAATTCAGTGACTCTTGTTTAATTTGCCTGGTTTTCACTATACTTTCTTTTTCTCTCTCTAGACCTTTTCATATGCAGTGAGGGACACGTATCATAGTGACATGTGTGCTAAGGAAACCTTAGCTATAATATTAGAAAACTCCATTTAATTTGATTGTGGGTGTCATTGGGTTCAGAAATATTTTATGATTTTGCAGATGTTTTGAAGTCTAGGATGGTAATTTCCCTAAATTAAAATGATGAAAAAAGCCTTTAAAAGCCAGGAGTAGTGCTGTGCCTTTAGAGAGGGTTCTGGGAGCAAAAATCCTTGTTCTATCATAACCTTCTTTGACAATTTCTGTGGGACAGGATTTTTTAAATGGAGACAAGGTGTCTATCCATTCACAACCTTTTCAAAACCTGACCTGAGACTTTGTGCCTCAGTTTCTCACCTCTAACTCCAAATCAGGGTGATGTGGTGGTAAACACATGGAAAGCAGGAGATGATTAGATAGTGCAGTGCTGGGAGGGGTGTGTTTGCCCCTCCCCACAAGGCACAGGACAGGTCCCAGCACAGCACCACAGGCAGGAGTTGGTGGGACAGCACCTACTCTGAGAAGCTCCTGTTCTGCCCCAGAATGTCAGGGATTTCTAAATGTGAATGTGAGCTCTCAGCCCACCTCTCCAGGCTGTGAAATGTTTGCTGTGGGATGTGTACCATGGTGAGCATGGATTTTAAGTGACTTCTCCTGTGCCCATTGAGAATGAAGACATTGTAGAATGAAACACAAAAATCAAGTCTCAAATGTGCAAGAGTAATGAGAAAAGGAATGATGCAGGTACTTGCATCTCTGCTTAACATTTTTGGCACCATCTCTAGTCTCTCTACACTGTTTGGAAAGGTTGGAGAGTTTTAAACCCCTCTGTTTTTTGCCTGAGGAGGGTTGCTGAGTGCTGGGCTAACACACAAGCACAGCTCTTGACAACCAGCCTGGTGCCTCTGGGCAGAGCTTCCCTGTTTTCAGCAAAGTATGATCACTTCACTTCACTCCACTCCACTTCACTTCACTCCACTTCACTTCACTTCACTTCACTTCACTTCACTTCACTTCACTTCACTTCACTTCCAGACTTCTCACCCGGGTCTTCTTGTGCATTTATGGGCAGAAATGGATTCTCCTGTCCATTAGAGTTCAAAGTCAGTGAATTCTTCCATCTCTCTCCAAGCCCCTTGAAGACACTCCAGATAAGGAGCAGCTTCTGATAGCCTGCAACCACACAGCACTTATCACTTGCCTCCAACAGCAGTCAGATTTTCTGCACTGCTTTGGTCTGGCAAGGCTCAGATCTGGATCCAATATTGTAGGTCATGCTGAAAGCTTGATATCACAGGTCTGCAGTGGAATCAAGACCACGCTGTCTAATTGCAACCTTGTCCAACCACTAAATAGCATTTTGTGGAGATAAAGCCTATCTTTAGTCCTTCCCAAAAAACACTGGGCCTTTGCCAGGAAGGGAAAATGCTGGGAACATAAACATAACCGGAGAACAAAAAATAGCAGGATTGAGAGGAGATATTTTCCAATAGACAGCCTGTAATTTGCCATGGATGTGGTAATTTAGTCAAAATCATTGAATTCTATGTGTTTCCAAAGGGTGTCTGTCAGTGTTGGCACACTTGGGTTGGGTGGTTGGTAATGTGATATGGAATCTTTCATCTTGGATTTGCTTCTCTGAGAACTACCCCAATCAATTTTGTTGATCATAAACATCACCCAGTCAGAGGCATCATAATTGTTCCCCTGGGTGTTTTTTTTTTGGTGGTATCTGTGAAATTCACAAACATTTCTCACTCCCCAAGGAAAGGAACATGCTCCCCACATCCAAGAACACCCCTGCTGGCTGGTAATCTCATGGGACTCTGAGTTGCCCATCTCCTCTTTGAGAGTCTTGGTCACAATGGATGGCAGCCAGCTCATGTGCTCAAGGGTTTGAAAGGCATTTTTCTGCTGAGTGGACAGACAGCTTCCCAACTGCTTCTTGAGGGAACAGAGGAAAGAAAGACATCACAGCTGTTTGAAAGTGTTTTGTAGGTGGAGAAATGGAAAACAAGGCTGGAAGAGAGCTTCAGAAGGCATTTCATTTTCCCTGCCCCAGGGCAAGATCAGTTAGACCTGGCCAATTTCTTACAGAGGTTTCTCTAATCTCTTTTTGAAAATCTCCTGGGATAGGCACTGCATGCCTTGCCCTAACTCAGCCACTGGCCTTTCTCCTAGTACCTGTCTGGAATCTTTCTCCTTGCAGGGTCAACCCTCCTCTTCTTGTCACCAGGGAAACATGGAGAATGGTTTATTGCTTTTTTTAGGGAGTGTTCTCTCAGTCAGAGAGATTCCCAACCAAATGATGGGAAATGACTTGCCACACACTCTCCCTGTAAGTAAAACATCTTCCTAGAAAATAGGTGGGGTTGGGATACTGCTGTGAGCAAATGTAATCAGAATGGGAGTTCATTTATGTAAAGTACAATAACTACCCAGCTGGATACTGAAAATCACAGATTTCATGGAGGTGGAGACTCTTTGATATACTTCACTTTTCCCTACAATTCTTCTCCAGATTATTTTCTTGGATTCACAGGTGATCTTGTCTGTCTCACAAGGGCTTATGAACTACCTGCCCCACTTGCTAAAGATCACGCCTTTTCTTGTCAAATCCTTTCCTCTAATTAAGCTAAACTGGATGGAAGAAGACAGAAATTGCTCCCAGCCCCTGCTTAGTTTTGAAGTGAGCTGCTAAGTTTCCTCAAGACCTGAAAGAGTACCTCTGTGCCCACCAGTGTACCTGCTTTTCTTTAAAGAACAGTCAATGGGCAAATTGATCCTCTTCCAAATCCTCATTCCTCAGAGAGGAGGCCTCAAGTCCATGGAACTTCAGTGGGTGGGATGTGCTGATGCCAAAGGTGTACCAGGAATCAAAGTCCAGGCTCAGGTGTGCAGGCCACACCTGCCTATGGCTTGGGCAGGGCCACTGATGCTGGAAGCTGCTTCAAGAAGGCAGCAAGGAGTGTGGGCAGAGACTGTGGGCAGCCCAGAGGGCATGCAGATGGATGTGAGGCTGGAGATGGAGATGGATATGGAAAGAAAGGAAAGGTGGGATCAACAGAGAAATAAGAAGGCAGCAAGGAAAAAAGTCTATTTAGAAGAGAATAGTCCCATTCTTCCCTGGGAATGCCCCTTCTTGCCCATCTGCTGCTGAACCCTTTTTCCTACCCCTGCACAGCCAAGGGCTGGAGCCCCATCAAAATTTGGGTGCTTCACTGCCCTTCCAGTTCCTGTCCTGTGCCTCCCTCCCAACCCAGAATGGTTATGGGTCTTGGCCTGAGAACCTCACAGGTGTTTAAATGAAAAATAAAAACTACCCTGAGGCTGGAAAAGCCCAAACTTGCCCCACTGCTTTCCAGCTTTGCCATGGAGTGTTGCCACTCACCTTAAGTGACTTCTGCACTGTGGGCAAAAGGAGAACCAGGGCCAATTTCTCAGCCCAGTGCCTCTCTCAGAGATGTTATCTGTCTTTTTCTTTTCTCTGTTGGCCTGACCAAATGAAGCTCCCTGCATGTGTACAGCAGCGCTGTGGGAGCAGACTCCATTGTTCTCTGGACTGAAACCTGCTGACTATTTAAATAAAACAACTCATTATCTGCCACTACCTCCTCTGTAACCTGAATTGCTGTCAGAACATACTGTCCCCATAATCACTTCCCTCCTGCTGGGACATCTTTTCCTGTGTTTACCCATGTCCTTTAAGTAATGCTTAGAGCCAAGTGTCCATGCTGTGAGAGAAACACATATTTTAATGGTTTAGCTTCTGTAAAGCTTGGAGCGTACAGCAGAAAGGAGAGGGATTGTTAAACCTCAGTGAAACGCCCACAGATCTAGTTTTGAATCTACAAGGATGTTAAGCAAAGTGGATTTGATAAGGGCACTCTCAAACTGAGTAATTTTCTTTCCTTCTGTTTAGAGGAAGAGCTGTAGAGGCAGTGAGTAGGACAGTGGCATGCAGAGTATCTGTGCAGCACCATCTGGTGCAGTGAGGCCTTGAAATGCCTGAAAAGATCCTGATGTGACATAGCCACAGACCTACCCACAGATCTGGATAATCAGGGATGGTGGAGTCCTGGGGTAGATTCTCACAGTAATGGATTCATTACCTTCATTTCAACAACACCTGAGATCTCCCTGAGCACCACCATGACATTACGATCTCGATGAAGAAAGATAATCTTAATTTCTTTCTAACATCAACCTGTTTAACATATCACAAAAACCTTCTTTCCTCAAAATTCTGCTAGTAGTCTGTCTAGATACAAGTAAAAACCCTGCATCATTAAGGCACATATTTGAGGTCTTATATATGGGGACTTCTGCCGAACACTTTGCCTGAGCTCCATCTCTTTTGCTATGCACAGAACAACCTAAAATTAACATCCTCTGCCCTTGGAAATTCCCTGCATGGGAGAGCAGGAGCAGGTGGCTTTGCATAGACATTGGGTTTATGCAAATGCACTTTGATCCTCATGTGAACACAAACGAAAAAGTGGCCAAACACTCTGCTTTTATTTCTCCATAGTTAGAAAGGGGTGGGGGAATGCAACAAAAACCTGTTCTTTCAGTGTTGGAAACTGAAACTGCACAAGCTGCACCATGGATTGCAGTCACAGATCCTTGCAAAGGTGGGCAGTGGCCAGGGCAGTTCCTTGCTTCCCTTAAACTGAACCTGTAAGTGCACAGGAAATTGTCCTTCAAAGCCAGCAGTAATGTAATGCTCAATAAAAGTTATGCCAGGCAGGGAGCTTAATGTGACACGAATCACACAGTAAAACAGCCATGTGGGGAGGGCAAGTGACTACATAAAACTAAAGCTGAAACATAATTTATCCCTTTTCTGGAAAAGTAAGGAACTGCTGACTGTACAAGGAGGAAACTAAACTGCATTGGGCCCTGACTGCATCAAGCACTGTTACAGTTTTTGTCAGTGACAGGTTATGATGGGAGCCATATGACAGTCACTACTGTTTGAACAGTTTGTTGAGGCAAACACACACTTCACCACGATGTCTGATAGCCATCATGCTGCCATTCCAAATGGGACTTGCTTTTGTCATTGTGCTTCCTTCCTTTCCAGGGGACTATTTTTGTTACACTTTCCAATTACAGCAATTCCATTCTGATCTTGGCTCTCCATCAGGCACACTGAAGGCTCTGGGCTTGAGGAATTGTGAAGTAATTCTATATCCTCTGAGGCTTCAGAAAGGAAATAGTCACAGATTTATTGGGCTTTAAGGCAGTTTGGGGAGGAAACCAGAGGAAGGCATCGTGCATCCTGGCTTAGATTCATAAGAAAGTCAGTATGTGTTATTACACATTAAATATGTCACTTAGGAAAAATTGTTATTACACATTAAATATGTCACTTAGGAGAATAAAAGTAGGATGGATACTTAGAAAAAAGTTAATTACAAAATGCACTTTTATGTATACAATTCAGCATAGAACACATCTAAGCTTCCAGTTCTTTTTTCATCTCCTGACCACATGCACTTTTATTATGAAACAGCAGTTGTGATTTGAAGTTATTTATCAAGTTGTTCAGGCCAACTTTTTATGGATTCTCAAGCAAAGAACAGGTGACCTTTAAATCAAGGAGTATTTCAGCAGGACATGGTTGTGTTCCTGTATTATATTTCCCAGTGACTTGGGCCAGACCAGCAGGGCCTATCCATGGCTGAAGCAAGGGACTGTAGAAGCCATGGCAGTGCAGCACTGTCCAAGTGTCCAGCGTGAGGTCAGACACCACAGAAGCCAGAAATCCACCGTGCTTGGAGGGAGAGCAATTCTTCCTCATCTGGCTCATGCATTGGTGGCACTGACTGGTGGTGGTTCATCTGGTTTTCTTTAATTTCCCCAGGTGCCATCACTGATGGCTGTTTAGAAGGAGTGTAAGAAGGTTTTAAGAGATGTCCCAAAGGCAGATATTCAGACCTTGCACCATGTCACTGCTCACTGCAATGACTCTCACTGTTTGTCTTTTTATGGTTCAATAATAGCTGCAGTGTTTGACCCAGGTTGGCCCCTGAAGGAGAGGGAAACTATCTGTATGTAGGAGGAGCTAACCCCTTCTATAAGGAGCATTAATCACAGTTTTTTTGGGGAATTTTTACCTGTCTTCACAGCTCCTACTTGCCCACAACTATCTCACTCTCTCAGCTCCTGAGACAGAGTTTGCTGAGTTCATTGAGGATTCAAATGAGCAGTGGAGAAAACCAGTATAAATCTTCTGGAAAGCTGTGTATGAGGTTATTCCTGGCTTAACCAGGATAAGCAATATCACAAACTCTAAATTTTTTAGCAGAAAAAGCAGAAGGGAATGGGAAAATAGAAGGAACACTTAGGGGTAAAAAGCACAACTGCAGAAAGAGAGAGGTATCAAGATGTCAACAAGATACCAAACCACTCATCTGTGCTCACAAGTGTGACTAGGATAGTCACATCTCTAGTCAGCAAAAATTGGATGCTCTTTAAAGGAATAAACATTAAATTTAATAACCTCAAACTCAGTCATGCTGCTTTTTGATTAAACTGAATTTCACCTAACTTTAGGTGTAGACTACATGGTGACTTGCCCCTGGCTCTCCTCATGGAAAGAAAAAGTCTTTTCTAGGACAAGATTCATTTTGCTAGAGAATCAGTTGAATTTAATGACCCAAGCTGCTGAAGCTCCTATTTTTCTCCATGGAGCATGAAACAAGCTGAGGGTGAGTAGCTATACTGGAGTTAAGTCAGAAGGATTTTTGAGATGATTTCTGGGACAGACATACCAATATAATTTACAACTCTAAAGGTTCATAAATTTGTATTTAACTATGAAAAACTCAGAGTTGGTATCAACTATTATAAAGTTGGCTTTGAAGAAATTAAAGGATAATTGAAACTGAATGGTTTGCCTTACTCTGCAAAAGTGAGAGTTAGGGTTATACTTTAAAGAGTGATCTCTTTAAATATTACAAATTTCCAAGAGCTGTGGCTCTGAGTTCTGCTGTCTTCTCAAAAACTGAGTCATGATTGCATCCTCAGAGGCAGTTATGTTTTTCTGGACTTGTCTAAGCCCATCTGAAGTAATGGAGCTGCAAAAATGTCAGCAAGGACTAAATCTGGACATCATGAGGTTGCACATAATGAAGAGTGTTTGGCCTCCACCACTGGTGGTGATGAGGCAAAAGAGGAATAGAACACAGCAGGGAGCTGGCAGGGCTGCCAGGAGGAGGAAAAAAATGTGTAAATGCAAAGCATTTGCTACAAAATGTAAGGAGAGACCAAGAACATGGAGTCCCAGGAGGAGTATTTGCTGTTTATGGGAGAGAAGGCGTTTGCATCAATGGCTCTTCCTTTCTGCATCTCAGCAGAACTTTGCTTTCTTTGAGAAAATGGGTGAGGATTGATCTACAGGCATCATGATGGCCTTGCCCAGACATGAAAACATCTCTCCACATTTTGGAAAAAACCCCTGTCATGCCACAAAAAAATGTGGCAGTGCTTACAGCTGAGCAGTGCCTTTCCTGAGGTGCCTTCCAAGATAATCTCATTGCTTCCTGTCCATCTATATCCATGTTGGTTCTTGCCCTGCTTATATTATAAATATTTTAGAGGTGAGAACATTCTTTTAGCAATATGTTTGCAAAGTATTTTGCACTTCAGGGCTTTCAAGGGGTCACTGCAACAGCAATATTATGTTCTGTTGGGACAACCTGCCACATTCCTGGTACAATCTGATGAGCCTGGAGAAGGAGTGGAAGTCATTCTGCAGAAAATGTATCACTTTACAGTTCCAGGATCCTGCAGGTCCCAGCATGACATTTCTACACCTTTTGGAAATCTGTATGCTGAAGCTGTGCCTGTACCAGTGAAGGAAATGACCCTGGGGATGTCCCTGGCCCCAGGACCAGCTGCCTGCTGGGAATAGCTTCTGGAGTGCTCTGCCTCCCTGTCACACTGGGGCATCACCTGGGAAAGTTGTAATTGGCATAGGGTGAAACTTCACAAAAAAACCACCATTTTGGTGACTTTACAGGGTGAAGGATTTGTTTCATTTAAATACCAGTAGGGTGTAGCCATGGGTCAGAGAGAAGGGTCCTCTCTGCAGGATGGCACAAATGGAAAGGCACAGAGCCCCACTTGCCACCACTTTTATACCTGTACCAACAGATATAAAAAAATTGATCATGCCGGGCACATCAGGTTTCCCCAGTGGTGAGGAATAGATTCACCTGAACTCAGCTGCTTTCTGGGGCCTCATTGACAGAACAACCACTGGAATTACCTAATCAGTTGTGTCCTGTAAAACCTGCATCATGTTTAACCACTGACTTCATTGCTTTTCCAATGTGCCTGAATGATTTTCCAAGTAACAGCTGTGTGAAGTCAATACAGTGGGGTATGAACCAATTCAGCAGCTACAAACAGCCCTTTATGTATTACAGTTTTCAGCCCTCACAGGGTATATAACTCTAAATTCAGCTGGTGGCCCATTTTGGTATGTAACTGTTTTTGCAATACGGCTATAAATTTACAGAAATTTATGATCAGGAGACTAGAGGGAAGTTTTTATAAATATTCATTCACGTTAAATTTTTGAAAGTTTCCCTTTTTTATTGCAGTGATGATGTTCTTACAAGCCAGTGATTCAAAATCCAGATCAGTTTCTAGAGATCTGTGATCATTGGGTATCTCTTGAATTCTGTTCCCTGAGGATTTGTGGTTATGCATAAACTTTTACCAGTGCTGAAATAATCTGCAGTGCACGAAGGGACTATAACATTGGATTCAATTAGTTTATTATGCCCACAGAGAATTTTGTGGATGAATTGGCCATATTCAGCAACAAAAACTAAAAGTAGAAAGCATATGCCAGTTTCCATCCATGAGACAGAATTTTGTGGGAGGCTAATGGTCACTGGCAGCTTCTGGGAAGGGATTTGGGATGAGCTCGTGTTCTGAAGCTGATCTTTGTGACTGGGCACATTTTGTGCCATTAATCTATTGGTTCTGGGCATCTCTCAGTGACTGATATCCATTCACTTGGAAGGCGTCTTCAAAAAAGTCCTCTGGGATGTGCAATCACAAGGTTATTTCTTGACATTGTTTCCCACTGCAGCTGGCACTGGCTGAGGCCTCATGGTACGTGGGGAAACTGAGGAAGGAGAAATCAAAATAACAGGCAATGCATTATGAGATGTTTATGGCCTGATTAATCTGAGAAATCCATTTTATTAGTATTTTGAGTTCAAGCTCAGATGTCTCATTTCATACTTGCTAGAATAAGACACTTTGAAAGGCACTAGTTCCAGAAGACATTTAATTTGTGTGACTGTGCCTTTCAGCCTTTAGAATTGTTTTCAACTTAATTCTCTATTTTGAGATACATTTAGCCTTCACATGTGTCAGCCTGGTTAAAAGCTGAACAGGAGCTTCTTTTCACTGGTATAAAACTTTTCTCTCTCCCAAAGGTCAGGATTAGAGGTGGAAGGTATTTTTCCCTTGGTGTATATATTTTTAGCTTAAAAAATGCAGGTCTGGATCAAGCAAAATCATTTACATCTTACACATTGGCAAAAAAATCTCCCCAAAAAATAACCTCTGAGTCTACCTGACACAAACCTTTCCACTCAGGATCTTTTTTTTGGTCAGCGAACATGGACTATATTTTAATTAATGTCTTTCTACTGAGCTGCACAAATGTGGTTTCAACATGTGTCCTATGTTGGTGAAAAAGGCTGTGCTCCAGCTTCCATGTTTTCTTGTGTGCTTCCATGCATTCTGGTTCATTCCACCATGTACCTGTCACTGGCCTCATGACTTAGCTGAAAAAATAAATATTTCTCAAAAAAATCTGTCAGTGCTCTAAAAGAGCAGCTTGTCACAGCAGCACCGTGCTGAGCTGCCAGGCTGAAGCTGTCCTTTGGAAAAATGAGCTTCCCATGGAAAATAAGCATCGACTTCCCATAAAATATACAGTCTTGGGACAAAACACTTCTTGGTTCAGACTTGCTTAGCCTGAAGTTATGGCAGCGTGTAGAAACCTCCAAGGACTGGTCTGTGCTGTGAATATCATGGTTGGGTTTAGTTAAATTGATTATTTACAGAATAGGCATTTTTCACCTATGCTTGGGTAGCTGAGATTGCAACTTCACATACTGCAGTTATTGAAAAAGCAGTGAAAAATGTCCAGGCCACGTTCAACAGTTCTTTTCTATACAATGTTTACCAGCATCCAGGAGAAAGTGCTGTTTTTCCCAGCTGGATCAGCATCCTTTGGGTTTTTTGAGGAAAATTCCTGGCCTTCCCTTGCCACAGAACAGGAGCATGCCTAAAGGACATTGTCCAGCATCCACCACACAAGTCACAGCTTCCCAGGAGCTCTCTTTGCCTCCAAATTACAAATTACTGTGGCACTTGCCACAGTCCATCAGCAGGGCTTTTAAGAAACACAAAGAAGAAAACTGGAACAGAAATTAAAACAAACAAACAAACAAACAAAAAAGGAGCTACTGCAAAATGCTGCCTCAGGCTTCATATATCACAGCAACCCTGATGCAATCCTGGCCATGAGCTGCTTTACACCTAAATGCTGGGCATGGCTTGGCAAATCGTGGGTCAGGAGAGCAGCTCATGAGCTCCAGCAGCCAAGGAAGGCTCTGTTCTCACACATGGGCTGGAGCTACTCCAGAGTGCCCTCAAACATGGAGCATGTGGATGTTGAGTCCTTGGCACCAAGTGGTCAAATCCACTCCTTGCTGGGGCAAGGAAATTCTCAGTGTGAGCCTTAAAAGGCTCAGGCTCTGCTGCCAGCTGTCAGTGGGGGACATCCTTCACATCCTGTCACATCCTTCTCCTCTGCCTCAGCTTCTCTGCCTTATAAACATGGGTAATGGTGCCATTAGCTCAGGATTTTCTAATAATAGTAACAATTACTACAGCAATGACATCATTTTGATATAATTAGTATTGTGCCACCATGGCTAGATAATTGAAATGACTTTGTCTTATTTTAATTTCCTTCTTTTAAAATTTTAAGACAGAAAGCTGCTTGTAAGACAGAAAGCTGCTTTCTTTGGAACACCACTCTACATTTAAAAGAGGAAGAAAACACAACAAACCATAATCCAGCAACAATAGTCCACATCTTGCAAAAGTACAGTTTAAATAAAAATATTTGCACAGAGTTTGTGCACTGGGATCCTGCATCCCATGACAGTGCTCCTATGCCACGCTAAGGCTTATTCTGAGCTAAAATGCTGCTTGTAGCTGCTCTGAGTGATCTATTGTTCATCCTGGTGTGGAGCATCTTCTAGTAAAGGGCAAAATCTTGCAGTGATATAGAAATCTCTCTTGGTCAATGAGTCCCTCTAAGGCATAGAAGCATAGAATCAGAGGATCTTGAGATGGAAGGTCCTGTAAAGATCATTGAGTGCAAACCCTTGGCTCAACATCCAGGATTGTCTTCAAACACCAGTTTGGTCTTGGCATCACTTTGACTGAAAGGAAACTATGAATGGTGTGTTCCCATGGGATTTCACATATTCTCTATTGAATCAGTACACACATAACACAAACCTTATGTGAGAAACTTGGTCCAGACCCTCATGTTCACACCCCTATCATGCTAAACAACCTGAACAGCATCAATTTGTTTTTTTCCTAGAGTCCTAAAATGTTTGCTATAAAACATGTCAGAGGGAGTTATGGACAAATGACAAAACAGGTTAAAATTAGGTACAGGCTGGGATTTTAACATTTAAACAAACACATATTAAGTCCCCAAAAAGTTAACTGATGTCTACTTTCTCATGGTAGCTATCTAATGGATGAAATGTCTGGAAGCTGGAAATGAGAAGAGAAATTTGTTTTATACCATTTGAAGGTAGCTTTGAAATTATAGGTGTCACAGTCCAACCTGGAAAATGGGAGATGGTGAAATGGCTTCCCTCAGAGGAGACAGGGTTGGTTGGAGCACGCACCAAACAGCCAAGTCTGTATCTGCACATGGGGATGTGTTTGGCTTAGCTGGAGGAGCCTGGTGAGAGGGTGTGAATACAGAAGAGATAAATTCCCTCTTGCTCCACATCCTGAAGGATCACTGCCACCAGCAAAGATCAGGATGGGGAGAAGATCTTACAGGTCCTGTGTGCTAATGGTAAGGGGCTGTGCAGAAAGAAAGGTGACAGAGACTTGAGTCTTCTCTACTTTGGACAGACAGCCACTTCCATCTTCTCCCATCCTTCTCTGGCACAACAGGACAAGGAGGGAGCAGAAGCATTCCTGCACCAGCTGGAACCTGCTGTAGGAGATGGCATGGACAGGTCTATGGTATTTCCAGGTAGTAGACTTATTTTTTTAAAAAAGCCACACCACCAACAAAAGCAGCTTTACAAACTGAAGTTAAAGCTCCCTGGTAAGATCTAAAGGCTTCCTCTTAAATTCTGGGAAATTTTGCTCTGAGTTCCAGGCACAGTGACTCAGATTCACCTCTAGCAGTAAGATGAACTGTACTGCAATATTCTCCAACACTGCTGCACAAATAAATCATCTTGATCCACCTCTAATTGAATGTATGTTTTTCACGTTTTTGAAATGGTTCTAGTTTCATTCCATGCATTTTTTGTTGTGAACTCAGGCTAGTTGTGTATATTAAATTTTATGTAAAATACTGAGCTGAACCTTTCTTTGGGCTTACAAAGCAAACCCCAGCATTGTGAGTGGTAGGAAACAGGTTTAGTTCCTACTCCAGGAAAGTTGTCTCTAGGTTGCCATGATGGGAAGCACAGAGAAGATTGCCAGAGTTATTGCAGAGAGGATGTCTTTGTGTTTGTGGACCTTGTGATACAAAACAAGGAGGTGAGCCAAAGGCAAAGGAGCAGATTGGGCCTTGCAATGGCCTTGCCTCTAACCTTGTTTCATCATCCATTTCCCATAGGATAAATCCTCACATCTCATTACTGCTGTGCTGTTAGTGATGAGCAAGGGCAGCTGTTCTGGAGATGTGTGAAGTACCTGGAGGTACCCACACATGAAATAATAAAAAAATGCCATCTTCATTTCTCTCATGCTGTATTTTTGTTCTGACTGTGGTGCTGCTTCTTCCATCCAGGGGAAGAAACTCCAATGTGATAACCCAGTTTTACATAAAACCAGTAACAGATCTTCAGGTCTGTGAACACCCAAAGTGTTACACAGATGATCAGCAAGGAACCCTGAGTCCTGTGAGTTATCCAGTGGAGGAGCATCTGCATCCCATAGGAATGAGCCTGGTTCAATCAGCCTTGTGCCCACAATGCAATGTGTTATTTATTCCTGTCCATCACTGCACTGGGAGCCTACAGCTCTGAATCACAGCACCAAAGCCATGCTCTGGAGCCATCATGTTCAGCAGGAGAATGTCATCTCTTCTGTGGAGCAGAAGCAGCTGTGCCACATATTGCCAGGTGACCTAAACACTCCCACACAGCCACTCCTCTTAAGACAAGACAAGATAATCTTATCTTGTCAAATCACGAAAAAAATCCTTGGAGATTTGCTTCTTCGTCTTTACTGGCCAGATCTCAGCAGTTGAGTAGTGGAACCTGATCCAAAATTTTTTGTGAGCTTTCCCATCTTTTGTCTCTGCTCCATGTGGCTTGAGAAATATATCACAATATTCCCTCTCCTGTTGGCATGTAGGGAACAGAGGGAAGAGGGTCAGAGAGGGAAACCTTAATCAGAATTTTTCAAAAAATAATTTTGTGTTTGTGGTAAGAGATCCATTCCTCATTCTTTTGGACTTTACTGACCTAGATTAGATCTTGGATTACAACCAAACAGTCATGAGAGAGAGGATGGCAACTTGTGGTAAGAGGAGAGAGAGGGGATGGGTGGCTGTGCATGGGACTGGAAAGGCATTTCTGGTACTGGTTCTGCTGCTCAGCATGTGCTTAATTCCCTAAGGAATTGAGCAGGAGCCTGGGTTTGTGCCACAGCTGGGTCCAGCCCCACTGCAGTACCAGGACTCCTCAGCTGTGTCAGCACTGTGTGCTTGGCTCCATGGGCAGGACCCCTGACAACTAGCAGAAACACAGTGACCTCTGATAGCTCTTCCTTTGCAATTATTTTTTTTAAGTGTGTTATCTTCTACCTGGGACATTTCTCATTCATTTATTTGCCTTTAAGTGGATGTTTCCAGCACTCTGTCTGCTCTGCCTGATATATCCCTAATCTTTTTTCCAAGGAGTGGAACTTCCTGGCTTTCTTTAAAAACTAGATATGTGTCTATGTGCATAAATCCCTAAGCCACAATAATTTGATTGCTTGGTTATCTTTAGGATTGCCATTTTCATTTTGCTTGGCACAAGAAAAACAGAGCAGAATTACTGAAGCAGACAAGTTTTAGCTCTAGAATCTTGTAATGGCTTTTGTTTCTGATCAACTGGAGAAAAAGCTGGAAGACTTTTAGCCTGTTTGGCTACTGTGTACACACCTTCCTGGCCCCAGCTGTACCTCTGGAAGAGGTTCCAATCTCCAGCTGATCTTTCATCTGTCTCTGCTCCGTTGCCATGCCCTAGTGTCTTCCAGCAAATCAGAACATGCAAATTTGGTCTATGGCACTTCAACAAGCTCAGCCCTGTTAGCTGAGCCCAATGTTTGAAAAGGCTGAATCAGTCACCTCAGCTTATTTTCCTAGAGGTTGTCAACAGGTCATCCATGTGAACTGCTCTGCAAATGGGGCTGGGGGTTACCCCTGGCAGCCTCTGTGACAGGGGATGTTATCTACCAGCACAGCTCAGTCTGGTGTGCTTGTCAGTAAAAGGCAAAACAAAGCAACCTCTGCTCTTTGGAGGTTAATGATTTCTGGTATTTTCTGTTCAGTAAAAGGTGATGAGGTACTCATCATTCCCTGCTGAGACAGATGGGCATTACTGTACACTGGAAAATGTCTTTGCTTCCATTGATTATAGGGACTTTGTTAGACCAAGGATCAAGCCTTTTTTCATGCTTAGAGCCAGGCCAGATGTCTCCCACTCATTCACTACATGAATTGGCATTATAAGAGCTCAGATATGTAAGGCAGCACACTTGTGAGCAGCATGAAAGCAGACTGGAGCACCCTCCAGTATGAATCCTCTGCAGCTGCCATGGGACATGGAAGGAACAGGTGAGTGGAAGTGCTTTTTCTTGCTTATACACACTCACTATAAACAATAAAGGAGTTGTTATTTCTCCTCTCTCCTTAACAGCAACCTGGGTGATCAGCAGATGAGCTGAAGAGAAGTGGAAGGAGAGGCATGGAAGGTGCTGCTACTCCTTTCCATGCAGGTAAAATGGGATGAGCTTGTGGCCCCATAGAAACAATGATCAGTACAGCTGAGCATCTGGAGAGTTCATGCAGGCTATTCTTCCCCAGATGGAGAACCAGGAAAAAGAGCTAAACAAAAAGAAAGTAAAAGAAAAGAAAATACAGGAAAAAAAGAGAGGAGTCTGCCTCTTCCTGACCCAGCTCTCTCCCAGGCAGTTCATCTTACACTGCTCCCTCCTGGCCCACAGATCCCAGGCTTGGATTGTGCATGGGCACAGAGCAGTATGCTGTTCAAACAAACCAATGCACCATTTGAGATGCCTGTGGCCCCTGCTGTGTCCCATCTAGATGTATTAATAGGTCACAAGTTAAACCTGGGTGTCTGCTTGCTCACTTTTTGAAAATAAAGCTTATGTGCCAGGCGTTGTACATAAGGTCACTCGCACAAGGCGCCTATTTAGTCTCAGAGTCAGCAAAGCCAGATCAGTGGTCTGGGGAGAAGAAAAAGCTACTTGAACTTTATAGGTTAAAAAAATCCCCAGCTAAAGTGGATCATCGTTGTTAAGTTTCCAGTTACATCCAAAGAAATGTCAACGCTGATGTTTTGCGATTGGGATGGTGAGTAATTTTACCTACATGCACTTTTTGTTTTTTTAGACTTTGGTCTTACAAGGTGTTCCTGGATTGGAGCTGCATTGTTTCTTCTCAGGTCCAGTTTGCAGATTTCAAGTGCAAAACAGAATTTCTTTCTTCCACTCATTTCTTTTTATATTTAATCTACTCTTTAAGAGGATCCTCAAAGTCTCCTGGGTTTTTTTAAGCAGCAAGTCATTGCTGACAGTAGGAACTGCAAACAGGATCTTTTGGGCTCAACTGACTTGTTTTTAAAAAGTCAACTGAACTGTGGCTTCACATTAAAACTGAGCAAAAATCAACCAGTGATTCAGTAATTTTCTGTTCTCAAGCTTTCATGTGCAGTAATAAAAGTTGGTCTGGAGGGACAGCTTGTACTTCTTTATCATGATTTTACAGAAATTAATTCATTAATTAATTGTGGCTTCCAGAGATGCAGATGAATGATATTATGACAGATATAATCAAAAGTCTCATTGATGACTGGCAAAAAAAATAAAAATCACAGAAAGTGAACAGGGCAGTGGCAAACTACTTAAACCATCCAGAGCTCAAAAACCAGTGGATTTATCTGGGATACCTACCACATGGGTTAGCTAATGTCCTTATTCTTTTCCTTATTAATTACTTATGTCCATATATATGCATGACGCTTCATAAAAGAAATCAACCTTACATGCAGGAATATAGACACTAGACACACTAAGAAGATTTCCTTTTGTTGCTTTATATAGACACTTGGGTCAAAGACAAAAAGTTTATTCACACCAATGAGCCAGTCTCAGCTTCCTGATAGACTCATCAAAGGGCATAATTACTTTCCCTGAGACCTTTCAATCTGCCCCAGCCTTACAGCTGGAGGAGGAAATTGCTTTCCCACCCTGGGAAAATGTAGAAGGTTTTGATTGCTTCCTCCTATAGAGGGATCCTTGGGATGTATCATATTACCAGCTTCCAGCACCCACCACAAGGACTCACAGAGAGCAGAGAGAGCTGACCAGAATTTGGCCCAGGTACAGAGTCAGCCCTTCAGCCAGGATCAGTCTCAACAGAGCTGATCTGAATGTAGATGTGGCCTGTTTGAAAGAACAGTGAAGAAAAAGCTGGTGAAGTACTGTGGGCCTAAGTATTGGGGTTTTTTTTCCCCCCATCTCTGAGATAGGAAAAGTCTTTCATCTCCTTCAGGACAGAGAGTGAGTAGAAAGAATAAGAAGAGAGCAGCAGTCTCCCATGCAGCCCCCAACTTGGGAAAGCAGGTGGAGTGGAGAGGAGAAGCCACCTTTCAATTGTGTTTTAATGAACAAGTTGTTTGTTCTTCTGTGTCCTTTGATGAATGGGTGTTTTCCTTCAAAAGCTGACGTTTGTCTTTCATTATGCCCAGCATATGCTCTACTAGGCAGAACCGTTTTTCTACTCTAGATAAATAAACATGAAAATGAATTTATCTCACAGAAGCATGTTCTCTTTCAAGTCTGGCACAAGCCTGCCCTCTCCCCCAATAAATCTCTGGGTAAATGTGTACTCCTCAGCAATCCCTCCCCCTTACATCAAATGGAGACATTTTTTAAGCTCCCATCTCCACACAGCTCAGGAAAGCTGCCACTGACTCCAGGCACTTAGTGGCAGTGATTTAAGTACAACTCACAGCTGAATTTGAGAGCTCTTTATCATCAAAAAGAAACTTTTCCAAACCAGAAAGCATCCAAACCCTTTCCCAGCTAGTGGTAGATAGCATTTTAACCCTCAAATTAAGGGGCTGATGTGAAACAGCACTGCCTGCAGGCTCTGGCGCGGGATCTGCTGTTGGATGGAAGTTGGGTAGTGTAGTATGATGCCAGTTAAAGTCTCCCCTTTGAGAAACAAACTGTTCATTTGGTGTACAGGCCTGTGGATAAAGCTGGTTAAATTTCAAAGGCATTTTGGTTTCCTTCCAAACTTGGTCCTATCTGCTGTTTGTTCTGTATTGGTTCACAACCTGATCCTGCACATAGTTTCTTTGGGTTTTGACATGGCAAAACATGTCCAGAAATGACAATTCCCGAACGTCTCAGTCATTGCATGCCTTAAACCCACTGAAATGTACACTGAAACCAAGGCACACTGGGGCACTTTGCAGTTTCTCACCTTCAGCACATGAGGGACACGTCTCTTGAACCAGTTCAAAGAGACAAAGCTGGGTGAGTCAGTCCTTCAAATCACTCAGCCTTATGTCAATGAAGCTTTTGAAATCTGTCAGTATTTTCACAAATACCTCAAGTAGTTTGGTCAAATAATGGCCCTGATTCATGAAGGCAGTTAAGTATGTGCTTGGCTCTGACTGCACATTGGTGTCTCCTTGAAGTCAGTGATACTGAGGTGTATCTGTGATTATGTGCATGTTTAAGTGCCTTTGAGTGCTTAACTGATGGCTTGAATAGGGCCAGCATTAGTCACTCAGTAACACCTGTCCCACTACTGGACAAATAATAAATCAGCCTGGTCAAGCTGTCTCTGAGCTCATCTGTGAAGCATGTTGTGATGGCAACCACTGAGAGTGCAGATCTTCAAGCAGCTCCTGACCATTACAGGCACATCCCTGATATGTGGGAGGTGAAGAGCATTCCAGGACTTTCTGAGAAGTTTGACTTTGAAACAGGACGTACAAACTTGAGATTAATCTGTTTCTCTCACTCAAGATTTTTTATTCTGAGTCCTACATGAGAAATTAGTTCAGCATAAATGGGATTGTGCTCCTTGAAGCTTTCGAGCTGCATTGCAAACACATTGCAACTATTTTGTAAGCCCCTGCTAAGTTTCAACCTCCTTGATTAAAAATAGCAACACTGAAAACAGTTCTGGTCATTGCAAAGGTTGTTGTGGTGGCTTGGCCCTGACCATGCCTCAACCTCACCCTCAAATTTGCAGCACCTCCACATCTCTAGCAGCACCACTGCCTTCAATTTGCTGCTGCTGCAAGGGAGGTAGGAAATCACTTCACTTGGCCAAGTTTTACTCCATTCTCCCCCCTTGAAAAGGATGGCTTTATCTGGCTTGCTGATGATTTCTTTCCCAGTAATGTTTTTATTGATCATATGCAAGTGTTAAGCCATGTCTCACTCAGGCTGCATTCGGCTCTTAACTGGATTACCATACAGAGAATGTTACAATGAGGCGCCGAGGGCTGCTGGGTCAGCTTGGTAAATGATAGCACCTCTTGAAGCTATAATGGATGAGAGTATCCTTGATAAGATTTGACACTTGTACTATATGTGCTGTCACAGCAAACATTTTGCTTTTTTCTTGATGTTTTTAAGGCCATAAATACTGGTCTCTAATGTTAAGTATGTGAACCTCACATTAATCACACTGCCAGGGAGAGCAAAGCACTTTGCTCATAAACTGAAATGGAGCACAGTTAATCTATCAATGTTCTGTAATGAGGACTATTATAACAAAGTATTTAGGTTGATTTACTGATGGCTACACATCTCTGGTAATGGTCACACATCAGTAAAAGAGCAAAGAGGCCATCTGGATCACCAGGAGTCTGAGATTTATTGAATAATGTAAAGATCCCTCTATCTCTACTGTAAAGTTCTTAAGCTCATTCTTAATCAGTTCACTTTCTGCTCACCAGGGCATCACTGCCCAGTTACATGTTGAGGTAGCCTAGCCCCTCAATTTCAGTATTTTCAAATACTTCCTTCAGTTTCACAGACAGGATAAGAGAAGCAAAGGTACTTTACTGGTTTTAGAACCACCTTAAAATAAAAAAAAGGAATTAAAAAAAAAAAGCTAAAATCAACCAGCCTGAACAATACTTCTATTTAGTCTTTATACTGTGTAATCTGTGCCTAGCATCCTCCCACAGATATTTGATCCCTGTCAGAAGTAGATGTTAAATAGATACAGAACACATCTGCCACCCCTCCCTTGAAAATTTTAAATCTGGATATTATCAGGTAGTTAATCAGAGTAACAATTGTGGGCTCAGGAGGCAGGAATAATCTCACTTTCCCTTAGAAATCTGCATTAGAAATACCTGCACCCAATTAGCACTTACCCATCTTTGGCTTGATATGTGGTTTTTGAGAAGCTCTGGAGCATTTTTTAAAAATGCTCACATGACAGCAGGTGAACCATGCTCATTGAGGCATTATTTTTCCTTCTCATGAAAGGCTTCTGCCATCTCTGTGCAAGAAGCACCAGACAGTAACTGGCAAGTCTAGGAGCTGGGCTTGGGGGAACTGTCTTGGGGCAACACTCTCAGATGGACATAGTATGAAGGCAGTGAAAAGTGAAGAACCAGGTCCTCTAAACCCCAAAACAGTTTAATTTAAGGTGCTCTGCAACAGGGTCAATATTCAGAGCACCCATAAGACTAGGAATGAAAGCTCCTTCTTTCAGCTCTGCTTTATCTAGGAGAAACTTCAAAATGTCAATATAAACATACTTTTTTAGGATGCTTCTTCTGGTGGGTGTTAAAATGAAAATACCAGGTTTACACACAAACTCCTCACCTTTCCCTTGTGGGACCATTTGTGCATCATCCACACAAGTGTGAAGATGGACAATCCCTTTCTAGTATGGAAATAGTGCTTAGAGGCATTTTGCTTGCTGCAGGAGTTCATCATCAGTAAGTCTGATTTTCAGTAACCAGCTGATAAAACTTTGAGTTCATTGAGGGCATCAGGTAAGTAGAGCGGACTTAAAAAAAAAAAAAAAAAAAAAGTAAAAAAATTCCTTCCTCCATTTGCACAGGCAGCATTGGAAAGAAAATGACCTCTCAGGAAAAGAAGGAAATTAGTTCTCCAAATACCATATTCAGCTGTGGAGTCAGGCTTCTCTTGCCACTGGATGCAAAGCAATCACCCCAGCTGCACACAAACCAAGGCAGGCCAAATTTGGTTGAAGAAATGGGACAGGAGAAGCATTTCTTCTAAAAGGTCATCAGTAATAAAAACATACTTCTTAAAAGACCTTCTCAGTCCCTGTCTGGCTCCAGTTCCACAGGAGAGATGATTGTGTACCCTTTGCCTGTTTTGTCAGCACAGCTCTGCTCTGCACTGAACATGTTGTACCACCACTCACTTGTAATGAAAAGCTGCTGCCTGCTCCACACTGGCCAGAGGATGAGAAGAGATGCCAGATCAGAAAATAGAAGTGGCCACAGAGTGTCTGGGACAAGAAGTGCCACTGTATGAGGGCAACCAAAAATACACTTTTCTCTCACTTGGCACATTCACAGATATCAGCCATGGATGAACACCCAAGGGGAGAAAGTGCCAACAGGAACCCAGAGTGCAGCCCCTGGGGAGGGCAAAAAGAGTTGGCAGGCATTTCTTGCTGTACCTTAGATGTAAAGATTATTGTGAAGCTGTATTTCTTTAGCAGACTCAGAGATTGCTAGATTGAACAAGGGGATATCACAGGAAAAGGTGCTAGACGATAAAGCCAAAAGAAACATTCAACCAAAACTAGTATTTAATAAAGTGCTTTGCCTTGCCTTCTTCAGGAAGTAGAAAAGACGTTTTCCCCTACTTTTTTGTCTTCACTTTCCATCATTTTCCCTCACTCTCTCTGTTTTCTTCTTCCCCTAGTTCCTGCATCTCTTGGATTTGAATACTACAAGAGTTCTGGATGTGAACCTGAATTCTGATCCATATTTCAGTGCTTGCTTCTGTTTTTCTAGCAGGACACTGTATGACAATGTGCTCAGACTGTGGGAGAGCACAGGCCAGATGTCAACCTGTGTGCTGGGGTTAAATGTCAGGTCTGATTCTTGTATTTCTCATCTGACAAGGGCGAAATAATGCTAAAAGTCACTTAATTTGAATTTTTGGAGGGATAGGAGATGTAGATTGGTAAGGAACAGTCCAGGCATAAATCCCCCAGCTCCTTCCCAGTGCATCCAGACCCCAGGAGTTCATCATCCACTGCAAGCCTCATCTATGAAAGCAACCCTAGGAGTTCTATATATTTCTGTTTGTTGGCTAGTGATCCTGACAGGAGATTCTTTTTGACCCATTTTGAATGGATGACCAAAGCACTGGGAAACTGTAAAGCAAACAGATTCTCTCTTGCTATGGAACACCTGTGAAGCCTTTGCTTATCTCAAAGGTGCCAGGGAAGTTAAAAGCAATTTGTAAAAATGCCTTGGCCTGATTTATATGTTGCCAATGCTGCTATTTAAACAAGGGACACAATCACTCAAAGTCTTCTCCTTAGATAGCAGAAAGAATGAGGCACCCCCAACAGATGTGAGGCAGACTGGCTCAGTCTGGGCAGCCTCTGCACACTACAGCAGCAGCCTAAACTGAGTAAATTCAGCTTGGGTATTCCAGAGAAATATCTAGGTTTGGAAAGAAATTAATCTGGGTTTGTGAGAGTGCTGTATTCACTTTCTGGTAATGCCACTGCCAATGCAAGAGCTTAAATATGTTATCAAAATCAGCATTTTACATTGACCTAGACTGGAAGCTAAAAACTGTGATCTGCCAGTGTTTATGATGATAAATGTTTCCTAGTGCATTACCAAGAATAGCTAATTTGCAGGTAGGGATTGATGGGAGTTAGGACAATGCTAGAAATATTTTACCTTGTGCAAAGTTGGAGTAGGAAAACCCTTGAATGGAAGGCAAGACATGTCCCACTTTTGACAGACAAATCATCCTGGAAATAGATACAATGATATTTAAAATAGCCTTGCTTGAATTAGGTTCATTCAACAAGCCTGGAAGGTCAGGGATAGCTCAGAGGATATATGGCTACATATAGGCTGCCATATATTCTGTTCTTTAGAGACTTATTTCTCCTCTGGAATCACAGCATCTGTGCTATCCAAAAATCCAGCTCTGCCCTCAGCTGCTCTAAATCAAGCAATTACCCTGGGGCTTGGTTTGCTTAAGTACTCAGACAGTGAAAAGGGCACTGGTACAGACAATATTGGGCCCCACTTCCCATGGAAATCCCAGCCATGTTTTCCTGCATGTCTGTCCACTGAAGAGGCTGCCCAGCAGCCCTGCACTGTATAAACAGGCTGGTGAAACCCCAAGAGCAGAGAAATATATTTTGGGTCCAAATTTGGAGTTGAAATAGAGCAGAGCCATCAGAAAGAGTGTAAATCAGAGATGAAATCCCCACTTAACCCTGACAATGAGGTCTAATGAATAAGTGCCCAGCCCTGTCTTGACTTGCAATGCAGTGCTCCCCTGTTGAGTTCCACCAGGACCCCCAGATTCTCACCCTCTCGACTGCAGAGAGACTTTTTTGAAGGGCAATGAAAACTATGATTTATACACCTTAAAATTATTAAATGAGTTGCAGAGTAAAAATAGGAGACGGGGCCCAAGCACCTCTGTTTTCTGACACCTCCTGGATCAGCCTGGCTCATCTCCAGCCCGGGCACTACACAAGCTGTCAGGAGGGAAGGTGTGGGAGAGCAGGGACACTCGTTATCGCTGGGAGGGCAGGGAAAGCAGCCAGGCTGGAGCTGAGTGCCTTGGCAAGGCGATAAGTGCCGGGGAGCACGGCAGCCAGGGCTGTGTGTCAGCCAGCATTCGACCCTGCTCGCCAAGGATGGAGTGCATGGGGATGGGAGAGCCAGCTCTGTTGTTACTGTCATGTCCTAAGGAGTGAGTGCACTGGATTCTACATGCCTGTGTGTTTGATCAGGAGAGCGCCACTGACAGACAATAAATAAACAGAGATAAAAACAAGATTAAGCAGGTCCTTCTCCTTATTGCTGCTTCTTTATCCCTATTGATCTCTGCCCGGTCTCTTTTCATCCAGCCTGGAATTCCTCACATGCTTGAAGCACGAGCTGTCACATCTAATTAAAAATGTGATGGGAGGTTTTGCATGCAGCAGCGAGTATTTCCCAGTGATGGGCAGCTGTGTGCCTTTCTCTATGAAAACTCATCTTGCCATTGTGAAATCCAGCTGGGTTTGTAGCCAAGGGATGGCAGACGTGAACATGAAAAAAAAAACAAACCTGTTTTTTGGTTCAATATCTTCAGGACATGTCCAGCCTCAAGGGTGGAAATGGTAGCCACCTGGTCTAAATCTCTTACCCTGGGAGAGAAAAGTTGGCTTTCTACTTTTGTCTGTTTACTGGGGACATTTCTCCCTTCCAAGGTCTCTGTGGTAGGTGGGCCACAGAGACACATAAACCCTTCTCCCCTGCTTGCTTGCTAGCCAGCTCTTTCATCCATTTGGATGAAAGAGTCTAGACTGAAAGAGTCTTTCAGTCTACCACTAGGATGAATAGGAGAAGTTTCTTCCCTGTCTCACAACAGTGAAATTTAGATTTCAAACATTATAGATCAGTTTTTCTCTTCCTACCCACTCTATAAAGAGGCTTTGACTATTTTCTCTTCTTTTAAATGATACAAAAAGATGTTTCCAAAGAAAAAGTGATCACTGGCTGATCACTTCATTTCAACCCCATCCCCACTCCTGCATGTTGCCAGTTTCCCTCATCTCTCTGGGTTAACTGCTGCCTTCTTGCTCATCACATTGCTCTGAACTCACTGAATGAACATTTTGTTTTGCTTAAAACAATTAAAATATGACAGGTAAATATCACTGGGGCAGTGTGTCCTTCTTCATAGAGAAGATGTTTTTGTACACTGAGCAGTTGTGGGCCCATAAATAACACAGATGTTTAAGGTCTGCATGGATGTCTAACAACACCCAGGGCATAGCTTTGAGGTGAAAATGAAGTCCCTCATTTTGTGCACCTAACAGTGCTGAGACAAACAGGGCTAAATTAGGAGGTTACCACTGTAAGGGTAAACAACACAGAAAAGGAGACACAAATAGCACTCTGTTTTCTGCCTGACTTTTTAATCTCTACATTCTACCATACTCTGATTTTGTTAAAACATTCAATAAAAAAATCTCTTGAACATGGCTTTTCCTCATGCTTTCATGGTCTCTGGAAACTATTAGGACTCTGGTTTTGGCTCTGGTTTTTAAAAGTGGCTGGTGGCTTTAGATGAGGCAAGATTTCTGAAGGTGGGGGCCAGTGTTATTAGGGAGATTGGTGGAGCTAGAGAGTAAAACCAGGCATGATTATGGAGACAGAGTCTGATTCCCCCAGGTCTGATCCCCTCTAGGAACCTTCATTTTTCAGGGCTAAAACATGTTTGCAATGTAGAGACTTTGCTGAGATCTTCCCTCTTCTGAAGTCAGACCTGACTGTGTCTCAGGCTGGGCATACAAAACTATAGATATTTTAGAATATATAGATTGTGTCATTCCTTTGCTTTTGCAACTTTTTTTGCCTGTCCCTAGAAATAAGACACTTTACCTCAGATTTACTATGTGATCCAACAGGCAATCAGTGTGAGCAGGATTTTTATTCATTCTTTCCTATGCCATCATTCAAGATCCCACATTTTATTGCTCACCACTAAAACAATATCATTAGACATGAAATATATGTTGCCAGGCCCTCCCCCATCTAACTTCTCTCCCTCCCTTTTTTTCTGAGGAGAAAGAAAAGAAAACTTCTTTTCAGGATACATTGTAGGGAGTGCTCATGAACTGGCAATTTATTTTCTCCTAGGTTTGACACTGCCAGGCCCTTAGTGCTTTTATTGACTCTGGCTAAACACAGTGACAATTATTTTTGTTGGTTTCAAATCACCTTCTCCAGCAGAGTGTGAAGTCAGCAGGTTTTTTTTTGCATGCTGAGCATGCCCTTTCAGACAACCTAAGAGGAGCAGAGGGAAAGATGATGTTTTTTTTCATTTTTATCCACTTGCACTTTGGCATTCCCTGAACTGACCTTTTGTTTTGAGGCAGGGAAAGCAAGGGAGGCTCACAGATGAGAAATGGGTTGATGGTCGTGGATGAAAACAGAGCTGGGCCATCCTTATCTGAGAGTTCCTACTTGCAGCAACCTGTTTTTTCCTGCATGTCCCTTCTGGAAGCCCCACACATTTCCCTCTGTGTGTGCACACACAACACACCCAGAGAGGGCAGGGGTTTCAACCCCTCCATGGTCGTGCAAAACCACCCAGCCAGAAATCTCCAGCCCTTGTTTTCCTCTTTCCTCAAGAGCTTGGTGCCTTCCAGGTCCCCCTAAACCCTCTGCTGGGCTCTGAGGGGCCAGGATGAGGGTGAAAAGGAGTTGTTTCTCAGAAAAAAAACCTTTAAACAACCCTTGGCAAAGGTCCCCTGGAGCATTTGTGGCTTGTGGGATGTGCATTAGTGCAAGCATTTGTTTAAAGCATTTCATGCTATCCCCTCTATCTCCACTTATCTGTTCCTGGCAAGGCCCAGGAAAAGCAAATGGCCCCAAAATAATGGCAGTGTAGACTCAGCCTGTGGGATGCCTCACAAACTGCATATCAGTTACAGCAATTTTGAACATGATTTGTAAGAGTTTACAGACCAGCAAAGCTGCTTGGGAAGGAAATAAAAATATAAGCCAATCTTTCAGTCTACCCCTAGGATGAATAGGACAAGTTTCTTCCCTGTCTTACAACAGTGAAATTTAGATTTCAAACACTATAGATCAGTTTTCAGTTTTTCTCTTCCTACCCACTGTACAAAGAGGCTTTGACTATTTTCTCTTCTTTTAGGTGATACAAAGGAACAGTTTCTGACCTGGAAACACAGTGGATAGATCTTCTCTCATAAAGGAGCTGGAGAATCATCCAAAAATGATCTTTCATTTAAATTATTTCTTCAAACTTTTTTGCCACGTTAAATAAACTATCTCTATAAAATTCTGAAAAATGTTAAAAATTAAAATTGCTGAAACTTACCTCCCAAGTAAGCCATCATAGTGAATGTTGCTGCTTACTTGGGAAGAAAAACTTCCTGTCAATTAAAAAAGCATTTGTTAATGTCCCTATTTTACAGTTGTGATAACGAGTAAAGTCTGAATTTTCCATTGACTCCCAAGGATGCTCAGCCATTACTATCACCTTGTCCAAACTGTGAGAAAATGAAGATGTAAATAATCTTTTCCAGATGGTGTAACCTGCTGAGGCACTTGAATTGATCAATAGACATCAGTACCTCCCTTCAGACAGAACCTGTCAAATGCAGAAGAGTTTAATTTGCACTTTACACAGGAAGTTGAAGAATCCCCTAAGCTAAAGAATAACCAAAGGACAGTTTAAAAAAACCCTGGGTGTGGTGGAGAGGTTGACTTGAGGTGTCCCTGTTTTCCAGAAATCCCACTTGTTCTTGCCTGTGTGCTACCATTAGGTATTGCTTCTGGTGTGTCAGGACAGATGCTTCTGGTCATGCAGGACAGAGATCTGAGCAAAATTCCCTTTCTCCCATACAAAGGATTTAATGCTTTTGGACTGAAGTCACCTCGCTGCTTTTGAAAGCAGGATGGATCATGTCTCCACATGGTTGGTTATTTCAGCAACAAAAAAGAGAAATTTCTATTTGCCTACAAGAACAAACATCCAAATGTACATTTCTGGTTTTGTTGCCTTTCTGCCTGTGCACAAAGCCACAGGAAAGACTGTGCTGACTGTGCAGAAGACAGCCCTCCTCATCCCTCAGTCTGCACCTTTGTGTCCCACCAGCCCTGAGAGGCTTTTCTCCTCAGACTTGCATCACAGATCATTGGGTTGGTGCAACTGAGGGCTTGGCCCAAGGACAGACTCTGGAGCCCCCCACCTCCATCTGCCCTCACACTGCTGCCCTTCCCTGCCCACAGCAGCTCTCAGGAGATGTCTGGTGCCGATCCAGCTGCAACCTCCTGCAGGAGCCTGCCAAGGGGCTCATCCAGATTGCTCCTCATTAGCTGTTACAGGGCTCCTGACAGCAGCTTTTCAGCTTGGATTGAAAACTGTTTCTAGTTGGTGTTTCCCCACAAGGGCTGTGTTATTACCAATAGGAGTCGAGTGTGTTTGAGAGCTGCAGATGAAGGAGGAGAGGGAATATTCCTTTTAAACCACAGCAACAAGCCAGTGTCTACTTACCAGCCTCCCCAAGCTGCCTCTCCATGCTTTTTGCTTTGGCAGACCTTCCCTTCCACCATGGAAGCACAACTGGCCCCAGCCACTGTGTGCCCCAGCAGGCAGAGACAGCCAGCCAGGCACCTCGGAGAGTGCCCACAGCAGCCACCAGCAGGCGTGAGATGACCCAGCCTGAATTTCCAAAGCTTCTTGAACTGAGCATTAAGTCAGTTTGAGAGGCATTACTCTGCCAAACACTGTAATTAATTAGAGAGACATGCTTCAGCATCGAGCTTTTCATTATCTAAAGCACTCACATGCCTTTGTGGGGCTGTGCTAGCACTGTCAGGGCCCATCAAGCTCCAGCCCTTCCCACTGTGTGTGTTTTGCCAATTCAGGTACCATTTCCCCCCTCACTGGTCTCTTTTCCCTTGCAGTGCCTATCTAGCATGCTTGCTTGCATAGAATTCTAAAATGGTTTGGGTTGGAAAGACCTTGAAGATCATTTCATTCCAACAACCCCAGCAAGGGCTAGGAAAGATCTTGATCTTTCAAAGAGTATGGCTGAGGCTACAGGGAATGTTTTCCTGATCCACTCTGAACCAAAGCAAACCTGGCTGTGGGAGAGGGGGAGCCATGCTGCTGTGTTTGATGTGAAGGATGTTATGTTCTGAGGAAGGCAAAGGCACTGCAGCCCAGCAGAGTTGTTCTGGCAGTGGAGGATGCATCTCCTTTTTCTGTACATTCTAGCAGAAATAACAGCCTCATATTTGGAGTCCAGGCATGTCCCTACTTTTGATCTGAAGTTCCAGTGCAGCTCTTAGTGAGTCACTTGCATTCCCTGAACCCTGATCTGTAATGTTGTGATGCGATTTTCATCCTCTCTCCTAGCCAAAATTGTACAGTTTTGAATACTTAGATTTGACCTAGTTCAGTCCTGCTTTCAGCATCTATTCAGGCACTCGGTATGCTGGTCTTCTGCAGCACCAATGAAAGGTCAGTCTCCTTCTGTGTCCTTTTAGCTCAATGACAAATCTTTTTTTTATCAATGTGACCAAGGCAAGGTGCAGTGTCCTTGCTGCTCTGTGAGCACACAGAGCACACACTGAGAAGCAGGTCCTGATGGAATCAGTGGACAGACTTTTTAACAACAGAAGTATTGCTGTTATGGTCTAATAAATAGGGCATGAGGCAAACAGGAAGTCCTTTGCCAAAATTCAGGAAGGAAATTGTCATCACGAGCAGTAAAGAGAACTTAGCTCTTTCATGACATCTCAAAGAGAGAACCATCATCTGGGATATTCCTGCCTGACTTGAGGCAAGCAAAGGCAATAATATTTTGGAATCAAATGCTGTGTAGATCAGCATTTTCAATTCAAACTTTTGAATTTTTGAAAAACAAGTATGGATTGGCAAGTTACTAGAGAAATACCGAGAGTGTTTATTTTACCTAAACTCCTAGACATTTTAGTATTAATGGTTGGTGTGAGCATTTCCAGCAACTGATCTTTGGGAATTACGATTCTCAGAACAATCCCATTCATTATTTCAGCCCACTTCACTTGAAGCTCCAATTTCCAAATGAAAACTGAAGGAGGAAAAACACACATTAAAAGAAAAAGTAAATAGAAGGATTCCAACAACTGATTTTCATTTGAGCATCTTATATTGATTTTTCTCCTTTATAATTATGCAGTGTAGAGTGCATCTTTTCTTAATTCATAGAGTCATTACAGTTGGAAAAGGCCTTTATGATCATTGACTCCAAACGGTAACCCAGCACTGCCAAGTTCCCTTCTAGATCATGTCCTCAAGTGCAACATCTACATCTTTTAAATACCTCCAGGTCTGGTGGCTTCACCTCTGCCCTTGAAAGCCTGTCCCAATGTTTGACAGCCCATTCCACAAATAATTTTTTTCCTAAAATTCAGTCTAAACCTCCCCTGGCACAATTTGGGGCTGTTTCCTCTTGTTTTGTCACTTGTTACTTGTGAGAAGAGGCCGAGTCCCACCTGGCTACAATCTCCTCTTAGGGAGCTGTAGAGAATGATAAGGTCTCCCCTGAGCCTCTTTTCCTCCTGGCCAAACACTCCCAGCTCCCTCAGCTGCTCCTCATCTGACTTGTGCTCCAGACCTTTCATCAGCTCCATTGTCTGGATGCACTCCAGCCCCTCAATGTCTTTTTTGGAGTGAGGGGCCCAGAACTGAGCACAGGAATCAAGGTGAGGCCTCTCCAGCGCCGAGTGCAGAGGGTTGATCAGTGCCTGTGCCCTGCTGGCCACAGCACTGCTGATCCAGGCCAGCTGCCATTGGCCTTCTTGGCCACCTGGGCACACCTGGCTCATGTTCAGCCACTCTCACCCAGCACCCCCAGGTCCTTTTCCATGGGGCCCTTTCCAGGCCCTCTGCCCCAGCCTGTGGCACTGCAGGGGTTGTTGTGACCCAGGGGCAGGACCCAGCACTTGGCCTTGTTGAACCTCAGAGCCTTGGGCCCACTGATCCAGCCTGTCCAGATCTGCTGTCATCTCAATCCCCTTGTCCAGGTCACCAGTAGCAATATTAAACAGGGCTGGCCCCAACACTGAGCCCTGGGGGACACCACTGGTGATGGCCCCTGCTGGATGTAACTCCATTCCTCACACTCCCTGGGCTCAGCCATCCAGCCAGTTTCCTGCCCAGGGAGCAGTGCACCTGTCCAAGCCATGAGCAGCCAGTTGTCTCCAGGAGAATAATGTGGGAAACAATGTCCAAGGCTTTATTAAAGTCTACCCAGAGAGCATCTTTGTGAACAATCTTTGTGTTTTGCTGTCTCACTGAGTGGAGGTGTTCCTCCCCCAGGTGTGCCCACTGCTGCTGGCCAGTGCTGGCCCTCCCTGCAGCCCTGGTGACAGCGTGTCCCCACCAGAGAGAGCCTGGGCAGCTGCCTCAGCTGTGCTGGTGGGTGCAGTGCTTGCTGCCCTGTGGGCTCCATGGCTCCCTGTGGAGCTGGCAGGGCTCCAGCGCCTTTCCTGCACACCCTCCTGCATGAACTGCCCCACTGTCTTACCCATTAAATGGGTAATGACTGGTCTGGTAGCCAGCAGAGAAGTGCCTTCAGAGAAAAGATAGTATTTGAAAGCAGAGGTTACACACAGAGCCCTCTCAAACAGATCTTTGTGCCAGAAGCTTTGTTTTGATACTAGAAACATTTCCACTACAGCAGCCTCTGATGGCAGTCATGTGTGGGATTAGGAACTGACTCCATTCAAATAACAGACAGCTGTTTGGAGTGAAAACTCGTCTCTGTCAATTTGCACTCAAAGAAGGCAGAGGCAAAGGAAAAAAAAAAAGACCCTGGGCCTGGGAATCATTGTAGCTTAATCCCTCCTTTGGCAGGAGATAAAACTAGGGCTTTCCAATGCTCTATAATTTCTTGCATTGACCTGGAAAGAGATTTCTCTATTCACTGGGCTGTAAACCTCCTTTTTTATATTTACTACATGATGTACAAGAACTGAATCTCCAGCAGAGAAAACATGCCATGTTGGGCTAGAAGCCTGGGAAGGAACTTAGGCTCAGGTTAAATAACTTAGTACAGCAGGGACACACAGTAGCTGCTAAAACCACTTATGGATTGTTCTTTTAACTTTCAGCGGAAGGTTTTCTCATTTTGTGAAGAATTGGCAGAGATTTCCAGAAGTGACTAATGATTTACGGTGGTCTGCTCTTTCAATGCCAAATTTCAACCCTGGAGCAGGGCCTGATTTTTGAGATCGGGTGTACAGCTCTTGCAAAAAGTCAAATATCTTTTGTGCATCTCAAGAACCCTGGTATGCCTAGTCATTCATGCTCTCTGATTTAGAAAAAATAAATGTGGTAGAAAAACAGAGCAAAACCTTTGACCATGCTCTGCCAAGCACAACTGCAGACACAGCAAAGGGTTGAGGTGCACTGCTCCTGTATAGCACACATGTATTTTTGGTTAACCTGGTGCTTCCTGTCAGCACCATAAACAGCTTCTTGCAAAAGGTTTTTCTGTTGTTTCTAACAGGAAAAAGTGGCTGTGCCAAGGGATATTTTCAAGTACAGCAGAACAAGAGGCAAAGCTGCTACCAGGATTCAGGCCTGTGTGCACCCGGAGTTGTTAATTTTCCCTAGTTCTCCTCCCGTGTTTTAAAAACTGAGAGAATAGTATTTAGTCCATTAGAAAATGGATTTCATTAGAAAATGAATCATGTCTTCTGAGACTACTTGAAAAAGCTTTGAGGGAGGCCTTCTCAGAGATTAAAATGTCACCTTAACTGAAAACTTTTTCTCAACCATATGAAAAAGCAAAGAAAAGTTCTGCCAGTTTCAAAATATGCTATTTTGACATATTGAAAATTTTCTTTGGCTTTTCTTTTGAATGTAACTTTGGATTTAAATTTTCTCTTCCTGTGCCACATGCTTTGTTATCAAGCTGACTGTGGCATCCCCACCACAGGGCTGATGGAACAGTGCTGGAGCAGGTGGGTGTTGCCCTCCAACCCCATCAACCACAGCCAGATCCTGTAGAAGCACTCAATATCTAAGAGAAAGACAAAAGCCATTTCCTTGAAACAAACCAACTTGGAATTGCCAAAGAAAAGAATATTTATTTAATTAATTCCCTGTTTCTCTCTCTATTTTAATGGGTTGGGCAAGCTTCCTTTATGGAGCGTTTAATAGAAGGCTGGGTTTCACATCCATGGGAAATTAAGCCAATTTATGAAATGCTGAACCTTTCTATGAAACAGCACTTCTCCCCCGGGGGGCTGCAGAGTTCCACACAGAGAGTGCAGCAGAAGCCAGGCCACAGCCAGGAGAAACATCCTCTGTCAACAAGATGCAAAGAGAAAGAGTGGGAAGGAAGGGGATGGAGAAGGGATTTTGCATAACGCTTTCCCTGCATTGTTTGGATTGGAAGCCTCTCTCCCTGTGTCCCAGCAGACAGCCTTTGGATCACTTGGAAGTTGTGCCCACTCCATTCTTGTGCAGAGCTGAAGCTGGGGCTGTTTGCAATGGCTGGTGCCAGGGAGCTCAGCAACCTACAGGAAGGAAGGTCTTGTTCTTAAAAAAAAAAAAAAAAACAGCCAAAACTGCCCCCCTTGAGCTTGGGAGTGAAGGGACATGGATCCTATTCCAAGCTCTGTGCTCGTTCTGGGTGGCCTTGGACATGTCACACTGCTGACTGTTCAGCTCTGTCTGAAAGAGCAGGATGAAGGGCGGCCGGGGGGTATCGCTCCCTGCTCGCTGTGCTGGGAGGAGTGCTGCACACCAGGAGCTGCTGGCACAACCCCTGATGGATGAAATGGGCTTTGTAGCTTTGCTTCAGCTGCCTGCCACTGCATCAGCACCAGCATCTTGGCACAGTCCTTGGATGGAGGTCCTGAGAGGATGGAATAACCTGTCAGGATGCAGCTGGGAAGCTGCCACACAGGCAAGCTGTTTCCTCTGGGTGGGTTTGGGAGCAGCTGTGTGCACCAGAGACAGGAGCTTGGTGTGGCACAATGGCACAGGGATTGAAGATTCCTGTTTCCACATCTGAATTTTCCAGTATTTGCTGCAACAGATCACAATGCTGCATTATCAGGATTGCTCCCACTGACAAAATTACTGGTGATCTGACTGCAGCAAAAGCCCAGGGCAAACTGATCTTGGTAGTAGCTGCTGGATGGAAGCTGGTATCACAAAAATGGCAATTGGAAGCCTCAGTTAAGGAATCTGGATCTTAACTGTAATGCTGACATTTTCTTTATTGATGTTAACCCTCCAACCACTGCCACAAGAATTGTCCAGCCACTCTCAAAGTGTCAGTCAGAACAACTGCCCTTTCGTGAAGTTCAAAAAACAGTGATCTATTAAGATGAATCATCTCAGAGGTAGATTAACAACAACCAATTTAAATCCTACTAATCTGGATTTATGTCCAAATTGTGGAATATCCTTTTGGGGTGCACAACCCAGAAAGAAAATACAAAAACCTCCCCTTCCTTTCTTTTAGCAAAAGATGAGAAGTTTTCTCTCAGTCACCCCTCTCATTTTAAAAACTCTCCCACTTTTGCAGGTTTTGGCCAACTCAGTCTTCCAGCCACTTTGCAAATGCTCAGGTATTTCCCACTAACCAAAGCAGGATCCACCTGTGAGATGAGGCTTGTCAGTAGAGGTATTTTCTTCTTTTGGTTCTGAGCTGGTTCTGATGGGGAATTTTCTGTTTCTTTCCATCTGTACAAGCAAGTCTAAGAAAACATGGGACCTCTCACTGCTCCCCTGTCCTCATTGCCATCCATCTCCATCTGCATCTGCATCTCCATCGCCTCTCCTGCAACATGGATGATACCTCTGTCTCCATTTCTCCATGAGCTCACTACATTTCAGGGATTATTGGAAAGATGTCAATGCATTCACCTCTCTGAAGAGTGTTAGACCTGTTAGAGAGATAACATGAAAAACTCACAAAAGCAGCTGAATTCCTTTTTGTTTTTTTAAACACTGAAGTTCCCTGGTTTTAGAGTCTTGATAAAGTCATTACAGTGCCAAAAGGGGAAACGTTTTGTTTCCATGACAGCAAGAAAACATTAAAGATAACTACGTCCAGTGATGGGATGCTTCAAAGAATATGATAACACATTCATGTTCTTTACTTGTATGAAGTATGTTGTGGATATATTTGTTGTGGATATATTTTCCTTGGAAAATATCTCTTATAAAAAATGAATATTTATTTTAATAACAAGACTTGTAACACAAAGTTTCAATCTGAAATTAAAACAATAAAATAATTCATTTTCGATTAAACAATTTTTTGTGTATCATATTGGGAAGCATTACTATTTTATTTTAAAGAATTATTTTTTATTTGTGTACTATTCCTCTCCCTTTCATTACAACTGAAGGAAACACTAAAACTTAGTGATTTTTTTCCTTCTCAAATCTTTCTTCTTTTAGTCTGTGATTTTTGAAATTATCTTTCCATTGGAAAATTATAAATAAGACTGTGAGATTTCCATTCTGCAAATTCTGTAATATCAAGGCAACTTTGAGTGTTGACAACATGTTCACTTTCTATTTTGCCTTTTTGTAACTTATGTCAATGTAAAGGAAATTTTAAGACAAACTGTTAGCATTAATATATCCACTGCTGCAGATCTGATGGGCAAAGGTGATGGCAGGTGATTGATTCAGGGGTTTCTCTCTTCTGCACTTCTGCCAGGTCCTTCACATTATTTTATTTGCCAAATGCTTGCACTGGACAATCTGTATTTTCAAGAAACTATCCCATCAACTTTTAATTTTGAGAAGAAGCCTAGTCCAGCCAGAGGAGAAGTCAGGCCCACCCTCAGTATACATTGGCTGTATAGATTGAACTGAGAGGACTCTGTCTTCAAAGAATTATTTATTTACAGAAAACTTTCTAATCCATGTAGTGAAGATCAAAACCTCTCTGCAGAACCTTCAAAACCACAAGTCACAACAGAAGTTAACCCTCCTCTTAGACTTTGGAACATCATCTTTGGAACATCATTTGGAATGACATGAAGGGGCAATAGTTTTGCAATTTTTTCATTCCCCATGAGACTTGCAGCCACAGTTCTCAGAACTGTAATGGGAGATGTGAAGATGTGTACATAGCCTTGAGTTACATAGAATTATGAATTCCCCTAGAGGAGGAAGAGATGGATCATATGGCTGTTAGTTCCCCACATTAGGCTGCTCTTTGTGTTAAACCCCCATTGCTCCTGCACACAGAATGCTTCCACATCTGGAAGTGAAAGCCCAGAACAGGCAATTTTTCATGCAATGGAGCTGTCAGCACATGCACAGCTCGATCAGCATGGCCTCATGAGCTACAATAATCCATGGAGAATGGTGTCAATAAATGAAAAGCTGCTGCTATGTTGGTCTGCAGATCTTCACCATGTGTCTGCTGCCTCTGAAACCTTGTGCTCAAGCTCAGCCTTGAAGTGGTGGACTGGCAGTGTCACGTTTATGGTTGAGCTCTGTGATCTTAAGGGACTTATCCAACCTTAATGATTCTGTGATTCCAGGACTCAGTGGTTGCAGCCATTCTGCATGGTCACCATTCTGCCTTTTGACTCTGGATTCAACAATTAGGCAGTCTGTTCCTTCAGCTCATGCATCAGAACATCCCTGAATTATCTCAGTTAACTCTGGTATGCTTCTCTCCCCCTGCACTCAGGTCACACAAAGAGGGCTTGGCCATGTGAACTGCTACAGTCACTTTGACATCACACAGCACACTGGAAATCTTCTCTCTGCTTCCTTCAGCCCTTAACACAGGTAAGACTGAACATGTGCAAACACCAGATCCTCTTCTAGCATAAAAAAGTGCTGCTCCTCTCTGGGGTTATCAGCTGGAATAGGACTGCTCAGGGTTGTTCATGCTTTGTGCTTTATATAATCCTATCATTCAAGTGGGGACTTTCCCGCAGCCTTTCATAAGAGTTTTGCTTTTGCACTGCTGTTGGTTTCTGCAGGGTTACACAAGATAAATGGTGTAGCACTGGAGATGGTGTTTGTTGAATTGAGTGCTGTTATCTCCATGCTTCAGTTTCCATGTGCCCAAATCCAAGGGTAGTGATGCTTTCCAGCTCTGTGAATGCCTTTGAACTCTGCTGCCAAGAAGAGCTGATAATGTGGATAGCATGGTTACAATGAGGTTTGTTGCTCAAACACATCCCTGGCGTAAGACAAATAGAACCAGATAAATCCCCTATAAATACACTTCTTACGTTGGAGAAAAGCCACGTTCTGGCACCCCAAGCAGACCACCTGATTGCCAAGCAGCTGGAACCTGCATCCTCTCTGAGGGAGAGGCAGCTGTGAAGAAGTGCAGAAGTAGTTGCCAGCTGATGGACTGGTGGGGCACCAACATCAGGGGTGCTGCCTCATGGACAGGGTATGCTGATATCCACAGGACTGTATTGAGGTAGTCTGAAGATGCATGGGAATGCTTTGTTCATGCTCAGACACAAAAAGTAAACCCAAATTTGTCTTCAGCTCCCCATGGAGCCATAGGATGCTTCATGAAGTCAAGCAAAGTGGATGTTAGGAATGAGAGACAAAGTCCTCTGGAACATCTCCTGAAGCTCATCACCAGGACACCTCCCTGGCTTGTAGACCCTTGTTCACTGAGATATTGTGTCCTGCCAGAAGACATGCTGAAAAACAAACAGTAGAAAAGGATAGATTCAAACCCATAGTTTCAAATATCTGAAACTTTGTGAAATGAACCCCTGAGCAATGAATGGAAGACCCTGGTGACTTAGTTATTTCTCTCTTACACTCATCTATACACTTACTTTGAAAGCTGCAGTAGGTGACTGATACAATGAAATAGAGTATGTTTTATTTTTCTTTCATCATCTTTCTTTTCCCTTTAACAAGCATATTTAGAGTCAGGGGAAGAGACAAATGGAAATAAATTAAAACCAAAGTAAAATTTGTTTTAGTCCTTTCAATAACCTGATACAACCATAACTTTGAGAAACCAAGAAAAATCTTAACTTCATTTACCCACTTAGTTAATAATTACAGTTCCTAAATAATAAGTCATTCTATAGCCTGAAGTTCTTGTTCTGAGTATATATTTATATTAGCAGCTAAGTATACTTTTCATGGGCAATTAAGACATTATTCCTTCCTAGCTATTCACAGGCATCTCAGGAGGGAATGGGGAAAGAGGCAATTGTAAAGCCACGAAGATAATAAGAGCCAAAGTCCCTTTCCTCATCTTGTGATATTGATTTTCATAATATAAACAGAGGCACAGAATCCTGAGTCTTGGTAATATACCTATTTTAAATGCCAGTTGTTGAGCAAATAGACCTCTGTGGGGATATGTTTGTTTGAAAAGTCCTTTGGGATTAGGGAATATTAGCCCGGCTTTCAGCCTGAGACCTATTTTGTGAGGAGTCTTTGTTACTTTGTCAGCTTTCTAAAGCCTTTTATGATAGGTCTTGGCCCTAGTGATATTTATTCAAGTAAACCTAAGAATAAGAGTTAAGATGCAGCTGTTCCAACATTGTGGACATGTTTTGGTCTCCGTGTGTTTCGGCTCGACCCTGAAGTGCAGGACACCTCAGAGTGACTAACAAAGTACTCACACTCAGGCCTTCATTAGCCATTTTCCACAGACAGTACCTGCTTCTAATTAATTCTGGCTCTGAATCATTTTTCCTCAGACACAAGAACTGGTTAGTTATTTACTTTCCAGCAGTTTGCACATAAGGCCCAGGGTTTGAACAGGGCTGTTCCTGGCACTTTCTTGCAGCCCTGCATTCTGCCCTTCCTCCAAGGAGTACAAGGTTTATATTTTTTGTATTTGCCAGCCAAAGAAAATAAAACTAATCTCTGTCAAACAGGGCATCCTCTAGCTCCTTGACTCAGGTTTGCCACATGGGAAGAACATTCCCAGGCTAGACTGATCTTCCCTTGCTTGCTATTACATCAGGGTAGTGAAGCTACTTTTATTATCAGAAGTTAATGAAAGGCAGTTTTGGGGTTTTGCTGGGCCTCCCATTAAGTCTTGGGGTTTTCCAGCTAACCTGAATGAAAATGATTTCATCCTGCATCATTTAACTCAGACCATATGATACCTGATGTAAAATTGGAAGGTGAGTGTGGCTGTGTGATAGCTCAGAGTGGGTCATCATCAAGAAGAATCTTTTCATCACAATAATAAATATTTCATCAGGCCCTTGACTGTTGCATATGAAGAATTTGACTTTTATTTGTTATTTGAATGTGCTAATGGTGTCCAATGAGGGAAAAGCAAAATAGATTATTAAAACCGTCAGTAAACCTAACTGGATGACAGTAGCTCTTCTCCACATACTGTATCTACCCTTTTATATACTACACATTGGATAAATATAAAAATACAAAAAAAATACAAAATTGATTTTCATAAGAAAGGTCATTATCTGGACTTTACTACTATGCCGTGTCACATGGGGACTGAAAATCACAGGACCACAGATGACAGAGGAAAAACAGGAAATGAGGACTCCTATAACAATCTATGTTGCAATCCCCTAAACTGTTCCTGTCCATCTTTCTCCAGATTTTATAGACAAAGAGAAAAAGGAATCTTAAAATTCCTGAGAGCCTGGGGAGGGGAGTGGGCTGCTGAGGCCACCACAATATTGTACTGTGATCACAGTGACATCACGTGAATAAAGACAAAACTAGGGAGACATCATTGCAGAAACAAGCAAGCCAGCCATGGCTCTCAATTTCTGGGACATGGTCTGGGTTTGACCTAATGTTCTCAGACTGTAACAAGTAGTAGGCATTAAACAACACTGCATCCACAATCAGAAAATATTAAGGATATGTGAAAAATAAAGGTCTAGGCCTGAGCAAAGGTACTTAATTGGGGACACATGGTGGTAATTGATCCTATAAAAGGGATGTAAGTTACAGTAGATTAAATCAAAATCAGGTATCTAACTTTAGACATATACACCTATATGGGAGTGATATTAGCTTAAGCATCCAAATAAAACCTCTGATTTTCCTATACCTCACCTCTCAGGAGGCTCGGGATATTTCTCCCTGAATATGTCCTGGGGGTGTTTTCAGTACATGGGTACTTGGAAAGAGTTTTGAAGTCCCTGTGCAGAAGAAACTACCTTCCCCAAGTGTTATCATGCATACCCAGCCCCCCCAGTGCATTTGGAGAGGGTGGTGTTCCATTTCCATGGCAAACCCACAGCTGCAGCCTTGTTTGTTTCCACAGGTGGATTTGAAGTAGATGCCATCTTAATCACTGACCGTGAGAAATCACGGACCCCTATTCCAGAGGCAAGAGCTTCCACAAACACAGGACTTGCTCTGGGAAGGTATTTCTCTGAGCAGAACACAGAGGGATTGTAGGATCAGACAGAAACCCACTGTTAGAAAAGTCAAAGAGAAAAACCTGGGCAGAATCCAGAACTTAACTCAGGTAAATAAAATAGTACATTTCTATGAAAATATTCACAAATAAGCAAAGATTTTTAAAATAAACCCTTTCTGGAAGCTGCAGCATACAGTATTCTCTTCCAGGAATGACAGTATAAGATATAACCATTACAGCTTTCATATTTACTCACTAAGTACAGAAAAAATAGAGTTGGAACACTAACTAGGATGGAATTGAAATAATGCTTACAGCCTATTCTGCTCTGAGGGGTTAGAAAGCATGTTTTAGGGTTCCTCCCCCTAACCTGATTCTCCTCTAAACTCAGGTACCAATTCCCAGCTGGTTCCTTCAGCTCCTTTTGTGGACACAGCAAGAGGCAAAAGCTGTTCTGCCTTCTGAGGTCTTTGGGGAACTCATCTCTTTCCATTGGCAGCACAGGGAGCTCAGCCCTGACTTTCCACTGAATTTAAAGGCAGCAAAACTTTGGGAATTCCACCCAGACTGCACCCTCCCTGGCTCTGGGGCCAAGGATCTGCTCCCTTGTTCAAGAAAAACATATGTAAGTAGTTGCTCAACATGAGCATGCACCTGAACTCAGTGGAAGTTAGGTGGATGAGGAAGTGTGCTGCTTAAAGCACAGCACATGAATATGCAGGGCAGGGGAGGGCAGAAAAACAGTCTTTTACATTCATTTAGGTTAAAGAATTAATTTGGACTCGACCACAGTCACTTTCTGTGACTATTCCACAGCTGAACTATGTGAGCATGGAAGTTTGTCTACAGAAAATGTTCAGCTATTTTGTGAAAGCAAACGTGGAAGTTTAAAATGTGGGCTGTGTTTAAAATTTAAGTTACTTTCACCAACTAGAACTGCTTGTTGCTTCTTCTATGTACAGGAATGAGTACACAGGCAGTGCTGCCAAAATGAAGGAACAATAATTCTTTGATGAGATCACCAAGTAAATATAAGTATCATGTTCATAGACTATTCATATAGCAAAAAATAACAGTAATCCAGGCAGAGATCATCTCTAATATAATTACAGCACTGCACCTCCCAACCATTGCGTGCTAACACTGGTCATGTTGACCATTTATGTGCAGAACATTTTACTGGTGTCTCCATAAAAGAGAGAATCTTTTCCTTGTGGGCCTGCAGGGAGAACTAATTAACAAAAATAAATCTAACCCTTAGAACCTAAGTATGTCTGCCAGTAAATTATTAAACTCAACCACCCCATCATTTTGTGCTACAAATGACCTCCTGAAAGCAGCTCTCAATGGACCTCAGCAGGCAATTCTGACAATGCCCTTCATCCAAAGGCAACAATGCTGCCATCCTCAGTATCTGTCTGTCACCCAGGCATGGGGCTCTCACCCTGTATCTGATGGGATTTTTGAGGACTTTTCCAGAGACAGTTAGTCTCCCTGACCCATCCCTCAACTCCAAGGATGGGAAGATAACACTTCAACAGTAAGGTATTCTTGGGGAAGTGGTGGCTGCCAGTCATTTTCTGGCTCCTGAGAAGGGTCATTGTAAAGAAAGGTTTCCAAATACATCCTATAAAACTTCAGTCACTCTCACACTGCTCAGCAGTCTGCCTGTGCTTATTAGATCATTTTGGTTTCTTTACCATTTTCCTAGGATTGAGGCTTTTTCTTTGCTTTTTTTTAGTTTTTTGTTTGTTTGGGTTTTTTTTATGTGTTTGGGGTTTTGTTGTTGTTTTTGTTTTGTGTGGGTTTTTTGTTACTAACTGAGTGCATAAAATACCAGTTTCTGAGATGAGGCTGAGGGAATCCTATGTCATCCCAGAGTAATTTCACCAAATTCAAGTCAGAGACAACATCAAGTATAATTCAGTTTGGCAGATCTTTGAAATACAGAAACAAAAGCTATTTTCACAAACATTAAATAACATTTTTCCCTTTACTCCTCTTCTTTTACCCTATTTTCCTTTTTTTCCTCTTTTTTGCCAAACCATTATAAAAATCATGTCAGATTTTTAGCCAAACCATTTTAAAGATTTCACTGAATTAAATTTCAAAGACAGGAAAACACCATTCCCAAAACTGCACTTAGAAGTGAAACATACAGAAGTCCCAGACTGATGCCCAAGGCTCCATACATGGCAGGAAGGAAGCTTTAGGTATAATGACTCTGAAGAAAATATTAAATAATTAGACAAGGATTTTGCTCTCATGTCCGCAGAGAAATTGTATTGCATTACTTTTACAACAGAAAATGCATCAATAAAATATATAATGTATATCTACTTCTCAATTAAAAATAAATCCTTATGGTTTATAAAATCCTCTCTGTGTTCAGTCATCTGTCACACCTTGTCCCACAGAAATGCTGTAGGAAACAAAGTTTTGTGTACAAAGGGCAGATATGCAGAGCACTCACACCCTGCTGTAAACTTCCTCAAAAGGGACAATCTCCTGCCATGTGTGTTTTTACTGTAAAAAGTAGTAAGCTAGTTCTCTTCTAAGTGGTACAAATATACCTGTAAAGCCCTGTTACCCTGAATCCAGCCAAATCTCAGCACCCATAAACTTTTGTGTCTTTGCAAATTCTTTGTTAGCTGGAGAGGGCTAAAGACACCCATTTGATCACCTACTGCAGTGATTCATTGAGCTGTGCTGTCCTTTTTGCTTGCAACTGTGTGAACACATTGCCAGAAACATTTTGCTCCTGCACCTTATTTCAGGAGCCTTCTGCACACATTTCCTCTTGCACTGTACCCAGTCTTTATTGAGCCTTCCCTGGTTGGAGCTGAACCCATTTAACTTGATGGGGTCAGCCCAATAAATTACAGGGCTGTTCCTGACAGCTTGGAAGAAGGCATGTGGGAAATGTTCCTTTTGGAAGCCATCAGTAGGAAGTACCCCAGACACACAGATGGAGAGCATGTGTCCACAGAAATTAAATGGGGCTGGGGTAACACACCCAGAATAAAACACTCAGCCTTTTAGTGGTAGAAGACCATTAAAAGAGCTTGGTGATGACACTTGTGCAACCCAATATCTCCATTGATGATGTACACTTATTTCAACCACCTAATGAAATCAGGGGGGTTATTACTTTATTGCTTTCTTGAATTCAAAAGCATATGAAGGAAAAATTAAATGACCATTTTCTCCATGGCTGAGCCTCTGTTTTCAATTGGTATCTTGTTTCATTCATTTTCTTCGTGTTTAAATGCTGTTCTACCTCCCTACACTGGCGAAGTTTGAACAAATATACAACCCACCAAAACTTAGAAAAAGGGTTTCTGCTTCCCAGTCTAATCTTATTGATCCCAGTGAAAAGCCATCTTATGGAAAGACTCAGGAAATCTCTTAAGAATGGTCATATATCTGTCCTTACTCAGAAGTCCTCAGAAGTCCTTATAGAATGTGCTTAGCTCCACTTCACTGGAAATTAAGCACATTCCCAGTGCTTAAATTTCCCAGAAGTTAAAATTCTTCCCTTTAGGAGGTTCCCCTTGGTCTACCACCTGCTTGCAGATGATTGGTGTCTTCATCCCTCAGGCACATAGAAGCAACTTTTGCTATGGCAGATGCCAAACCACTAATTCAGCAGTGGTGGAGGGATCAGTGACAGGAGCCTGGGCACCTATTTTTTTAAAATTCAAACTCTCTGAATGTTAGGGGACTGTGGGTTTACTCCAAAATCACATATTGGCAAAAGCAAAAAAACCAAAAACTCTTGAAATATTGAATAGGTCCCTTCCAACCCCTATTCTGTGATTCTGTAAATATCAAGAAGACAGTAGGGGATGGGAAAACTGATGTTTTTCTTGTTTGTCATCTTTGGTGTTCATAAAAGTGGAGTGCTCTGGAAAATAAACACACTTAGGCTTTGCCACAGCCATAGATCTCTGCTCTATCATTATAATGAGACAAATTCTCACCATGTTCCAATTGCTCAGAAGAGGGAAACTGAGGAATTGTGTGGATCATCTGCTGCTGTGCATCCTCAATGGCTGAGGAGCTAGAAGTGCTGAAGCCCATGAGAAGATAAATGTTTCAAAATTCATGTTATCCTGAGCTGACACACCTTGCCCTTACTCGCCTTGCTCTCTTACACCTTCATTTTCAGAGCTACCTGCCCCTCTTTGTTTCCTGTTGTACTTGTAGTACCTCAGACTGATGTTTTGGGCCATCCTTGCACTCAGAGGTGCAAATCTGAAATGGACCATTCCTGGACAAAACATTCTTGTGCCCACATACAAGGGAGATGCTGAATTTTTCCAGCCAAGTAAGGCTTGGTTATTTTTCCCCACTTACACACCTCAGAGGAACAGTGAGTCCATCATTAGTGTTGTTGCACATATTTCAGCAATAAAGTACTTAATGCACTGCTGCAGAAGTGAGAATCTTACAGTGTAAAAATCACTTTGTCACAGAAGGAGCTGGCAGGCTGCCCTGCCTATTGAAACAACAAATTGACACCAGTTATACCCTCAAACTAATGAATCAGCCAAGGGATCCCAGAGGCCTGAGTGTAAGCTGAAGCTGTGAAATGGCATGTGGAAAGGTTACCAATTAATTTATATTGAAAAAATAATGAAAACAATCAACTTCTTGTAGCCTTTAGCAATATTTTGAAAAAATATGATTCTTGTCCACCTACAGACTTTATGTAGACTTTTTCAGATGCTGGAGGAAAACTTATTAATGGAATTTGAAGGCCCACAGGGCTCCTGTTCTGCAGACAGGAAGCACTTATTTTTATAAAATACACTGAATTAAATCCATATAGGAGAAATGTCAAGTCTCTATTCTTGGGTGCCTATCTCTGGAATCTCCAAATTAGGACTCTACAGGTGACAGAGGTTAGCAAGTCTGCAAGAGAGAGAAAAGACAAGGAATTGGTAAAATAAGCAGAATGAACAGTGACCTCAAATCTAGACCAATTCTATTGATTATTCACATGGATAGGATTTAAATTGTCCTTCCCAATGTCTGTGGTAATTCAGTTTGGAATAATAATGGACAGTGTCCTAGGCAAAGAGCCAAATGTCCCAAGACCATTCCTTGTGAGCCCTTAATTTTCACTTTTCTCACTTCACATCTCTGGCCTCTCCTGCTTCATGGTCTCCATGGGAAGAGCCTCCCTTGGTCCTTTGGATGTGAGCATCTGGCACCATCAAGGCTCTTGATGAGATCAAAAGAAGGGAAGTTTAATTAACACAGGCAAGCCTGCAAGTTCATGCCCAGTCCTTCCTGTGGGATGTGACCTGTGCCTTCCACTCACTCCTTCCCAGTGGAAAGGAGACACTGAAGATCTCAAAGAAGAATTTCTTCTGCATGTGATGGATTTGAAATGCTTTTTAAGGTTCAGATCTGAAATACTCTCCCTGGGCACCAGCTGAACCTTGGTAATGTGTCTTGTGTGCTTTCTGAGGTTTCTGCAGATGACAGCTTAAATACCATCTTATAGGGCTCTTGCTGAGGTTTAAGCTGGGTTTTATTTCCCCTTCACTGAAGGTTAACAGGGTACTCAGGGCTCTCCTCTGTGCCTCAGATGACTTGCTGTCACTTTGGGAGATGCAGCTGCTCCACCAATTGTTACTACTGGACATGACCACTTGATTTCACCAGTATCTCAGTCCAGACCCACTGGATCTTGACTTCAGGGACAGACACCAGCTCCTGAAAATGAAGGAAGTCATTCAAAGCTGAGAAATTACTTCCAGCCCTCTACGAGCCCAGTTTGGGGAAGTTCAAGCTCAGCATTCAAACTTCCCATGAGCTGCAAGGGAACCTACAGAAATACCTGACAAAGATAGACCTGGCAGATAAAACTTATAGCTCCAGTAACCATGGGCTCTCCATCTGGATCCTAGGAGTTACCCACCTTATAATTTCTGTCCCTCTAGTTCCTTCCCTATACATCTTTTCTCTACAAGTGCCTGATACCTTTTCTTTCAGAAATGGCCTATGATGTTCAGTAAAGCAGGTGTTGCCCATTTTTGTTTGGCTTTGAATTGCTGCTTCTCTTTCAGATGTGGGGGACAGGGCTTGTGTACACAAACACTTCTTTAATTTTTCGAGCTGTACTATATGATCTAACAGAATTGAACACCTCATTCTGCTAATCTCACCCTGTTGTCCTAGGGATAGTCACACAGACAGAGCTGTTGTATGAGGACAAAATGTGCCCCTGTAACAAGCAACACTCTCTAGGTCTTGGAGATCTGTCTCAGTGACTTATTGCCAAGCTTGTGCAGCAACCAAAAATTAATCCTTTAATGTCTGTATACAATTTTCAAGGTAAAGCGATTTGAGAGCCTTTGACTGTTGAATCACAGGTGGGGGAAAGCCTTCAAGAACCCAGTTAGTCTTTGTCTGGTTGTCCAGAATCTGTTAATTCCCCACAGGTTTGACTGTCCCATCCTTAAAGCCCTTTGGTGACAGAATATATGCAGCCTGCTCAAACAACCCAGATAAGTCCATCTTTGTCTTTTTCCTTAGAAAGACTATTTTTACCTGAAAAGGTGTGTGGACTTCTTTATTGACCTCATTTAAACCAATAGCTTGTCACAGTCACCACTAGAGTTCTCAACAAATGTGCCAATGTCTGAAATGTCTCTGCACAGCATTCATTTAATGAACACCTTTGTGCTTCTTTGTACATTAAGGAGTCTTTTTCTTGCACTTTTTTATTGGGAGAAAGACGTGTTACCCATGTGGGAGCTGAACCCATGATCACAGGTTGGGAGATCAGAACCTCGTGCATGAGGCTGCTCATACACAACGTATGACTTGGATTAGAAAAATCTGTTGAAATTCTCTCCCTGCCAAACTCTCTTCCATGAAAGCTAAACTCTTGGACAAATTTTTATGTTTAGTAATTGAGGAAAAATTATGTCATCATTGGAGGGAATCATTTTGGTGCATCTTAGCAGAGGGAGCAGGACAGCACAATACTCTGGATGGATGGATTGAATGCTGACAACATAAATTGGACACCCATAGGGATATTCTTCATTTTAAAGCTGCATAACTGAGAAAAGGTGATCTGCACATTTCTGCAATCAGGGAATGTTGTCTGTTTCCCGATTCTGGCGCCAACTCTGCATTTAAATTCCAACCATATTGTTACAGTCCATTAATTTTTGTAGACTGAAGCTGTTGCAGTGCCACACAGGGAAAATATGTAGCACAGATGTGTTTGCTGTTATGAATTTTTCCTTTTTTTTAATGTTTTTAGAAATAGCTGTAAAATAAAATAATAAAAGCACTCCAAACAATTCATACATGGACTGAAATTAAATCCACATCACTCTCTGACTGGTTGCAGAGCTGTAGTGCTAAAGTTGGGAACACTCCTGCCACCTATTTGCAGTGTAATTAGAGTTCATTTGAAGTCTGATGGAATTTCATTCCTATTCCGAAGGACGTCTGTTGCAATAAATTCGTTTCTTGGACCAAAGAAAAACTATTCAAAAAATTAATAGCAAAGGGCAGCTATGCTGCAAGCATCTGAGAGGGGTCTAGCTTGCTCAGCTTTTTATGGATGGAATGCAACTGCCATTAAAAGCAGCTCTAGAGCATTTGCTCAGAGGAACTTGTCCTATAATGTGTTTAGCTTGTTGCAGTTATTCTTTCTCCCTGTGTCACTAATTTTGAACAGCAGGATAAAGGCACTTGGAGGACACCATCACAGCAGGCACGGAGATACTCGTTGTCAGAATAATTCCCTGCATCAGGAGGATGAGGTAAAAAGGCACAGGGCCAAACCTGGCTTGCATTAATACCCCTGTTAGCACATGACTTATAGAAAAATACCAATAATGCTTGAATGTGGTCCCTCCTGTGGTCCTCCTGTGCCCTGTGTACCAGCAAACCCAAAAGAGTTTGCAGAAATGACACGGCAAATTAGGCACTCCCTGCCATGCTTTTTCCGTTTGAGTTTGTTGCATGAAGTAGGAAAGATGTGAATTCCTTTAGGTTCCCTCCAGATCTGGGATGTCACTGCTGTTTTATGTGACTATAGTCATATATATATAGTCATACATATTTATATCAGGTTTTGCCTTTTTTTAACAAAAGAAAGATTATGGACTAATGGAAAATCCATTATAATTTTCTACTCATCCCTTCATCCAAAAGGGTATTTTTATACCCCCAAAAGGTAAATTAAACATTCTTCACAGATATACATGATATCTTCTATATACACCATACAGACATCTATCTACATGCTTACAGCAAACATATCCCTACACGTACATAATTGCCAATTAGTATTGAATTAGCACAGGAAACAGAAAATTAGTAGATTTTAATGCCAGCACTAGTATCTTGACAGCTGTACAATTTTAATATTGTATTACATCTCACCACAGACAGCAGGAGTAACTTTATTGCACCAAAAGAAACTGATACACACTTTGTAGGTTCCGTTGTGTTTACAATATCCTTTCCATACAGTTTCATGCCTTTTTTTTTTTTTTTTGGTAAGGCTTTATTCAACTCAGCTTGGCAAGTGCAGTCGTCATGGTCCTGTTGACTTAATAGGGTGATGACAATTTGCATCTTCAGAGGAGGAATCCCAGGAGAAAGAGAAACTTCCTTCAGAGAAAAGTGCTAGCATAGCCAGAGTTTATCAGGAAAACCTGCACAAGCAAGTGTAGGCCCTAACAAAATGCACATATTGCATTGATTTTCTGCTTCACTGAGAGAAGGGAGTGACTACACTAAATACAATTTCTCCCACAGTATCTGGAACATACTTAGCTGTGTCATCAGAAGTAATTTTTAACAAAATGAAGACTTTACCATAGCTATTAAAAGTGTAGCAATAAAGCAAAAAGTCTTATGAGGTGGTGACATAAGTGGTCATGATTAATTTTTATGAGAAAACAATACGGTGAAGACTGAGCCAGACTCTTCCTAGAGGTGCACAGTGGGCAAGAGGCCATGGAGACAACTCACAAGAGTAGAACTTCCAGCTAGGTATTAAGAAAAAATCTCCCAGTAAGGGTAGTCAGCAATTTGAGCAATTTGCCCAGTGAGGTTGTGCAATGTCTATTGTCTAATGAGGATATTCAAAACTCAGCTGGAATAAGTCCTGAGTAACCTGATCTAAACTGGCTCTGTTTTGAGAAAGTGGTCAGACTATGTGATTTTCAAAAGTCTCTTCCAAACATTCATTGTTCTTTCATGACTCTGTGATGAGATTTAGTTAATTCACAGGAGTAAAACAGCTTTGCTGTATTCCCAGTTCTTAAACAGGCTTCTCTGACAGAGGCAGGAAAGCCACAGAAATTCTCAGTTTTAGTTTTCCTACGTGAAAAATGGAAACTAAAGCATTTGTCTAATCACAGTGGCATTTGTGTAGTGTAAACCATCATTGTCTACCAAGTGCTTCAGGTATTTGGAGGGCTGATACCATAGACACATTTAAACACATTATGAATAGCCATTAAATAGTAAGAGCAACACTTGAACTTGTTTTTAGAAATCATATCTATCCTGTCCATTGGCAAATGGATTACAATTCCTGATGATGTCCTTTCAAGTATTGCCTGGAGAGCTGGGACAAGCTCTGGGTTGCCTATGACTCATCTGTGAAGTTTGTGCTCTCCAAAATAGGTGATTTTCATGCCTTCACCTGCCCCATTACATCAAGCCTGCTTGAAACCTGGTCTGAAAGTTTTCAGGTGCCAAATGAAGGTGAAATAGGTCCTTAGACAAATAAGGGAATTCCCATTATTTGGAGTACATGACTAATATCTAAGTAGGCTTATTTTATTTCTGGTCATTGACTAAAGAGATACCTTAAAATCTGATGATTAGTAGGTGACCAGCAATGAATCCCAAATAGGCAGCAGAGGAGAGTGAAGAAAGACTGAGTTAGATGTAACTACTCTATCTCACTTCTACAGGGCAGGTATTTGCAAAAGCTGAAGTTCACCTCACTCCAGAAGAGGCGTGGAGAGCACTTGAGAACCACTTAGATCCTTAAAATGGGACTTAAGTGGGACTTAAGGGCTGTTCCAGCCATCTGTGTGGATGAGAATACCACCTACAAAGAGCAGCATGGCCCAGACAAAGACCTGTTCATGGGAGAGCTCACAGATAATGAGTAACAAGAGGTTTAAATGCAGCTGAGATGGATAACTGACCAGAACAGGAAAGAGATGCTCAATGCTTTAGCTTGGCTCTGCATCCTGCCCATTGTACATGTGTGTGGAGGGGAGAGGGGGGATGTTTGCATGTATACAGGCAGAAGAAAACACTTATAAAACATGCACACACACACACACACACAAAGTTATAATTGTGATGTCCTTAGCATGCTTGGGAAGGTTGAATGAAAAATAATGTCAGACTTGTTCTGTATTCAGCTATGGAGAAGGAGAAATGCTGTTGCTAATAAAGGCAGATTTGGCAGCTGCAGAGCCTTGGCAAGGGTACAGAGTTCCTTCGTGTGCTACTGAATAGCTCCAGCTGTGCACAGCTTGAAATGTGTCTTGAAAGCACTGAAAGACAGCTGTCCTGCTCACTGCCCTGCTTGCCTGGCTGAGAGAGGATGGGGACGCTTTTAATTGTAAGTTTATGCTGTACTTTGGGTTCTTCCCCTGCTCGTTCTCCCTTTTCCTGGTGCAATAACATAAAAAGAGGATGTGTGCATGGGACAGCCAGCAGGTAGGAGTGACACAAGTCAGCCCAATATAGGATAATGGCACCGCAGATTTCATCCAGGTCCTGCTGTTGGCAGACAGAGAGAGAGAGATGACTGTCAGAGGCATGCTGTGCATTATTGCAGGGTTTTTATATTCACCCAGCTCAGTCAATCATTGGGATCCTCTGTTGTTCTGGTCCTCCAGGGGGATAAGATGAATGTTTTTCTTTTTGTACTGTGTTTACAATGAAGTAAGCAAGGTGGGAGATGAAAAGCACTACAGTGCTTTATGTCCCAGTGGAGGATGGTCTTCTGCCTCTAGCAAAAATGTCAGCAATGTATTAGGGAAGAGATCTCAGGAGTGGCAGCCGTGTCTCCCACTCTAGCAGAAAAGCCCAGAGCCATGTCTGCCATGCCTTTCAGAGTTTGCTCATCTCTACAAGAAACTCAGTCAGCAGGATTAACCATATAGTCACATTAAATATAAAGCTTCTTCTGACCATCAGGGTGGGCACAGCTCCATTCTCACTGCCATCCCATCATCCAGCCCCACAGTGCAACAAGATGTTTTCCTCTCTTCTCTCCATGGAGATGCTGCTGAGGAACCTCAGTGTTCTGATGGCTAGAAGTCTTCTTCTTGTTTCCAGGTGCAAATTTATTTACAACCATTTCCTATTCTTTTCTTCTTATACCAGTGTTGTTTGAAACAGCTTTTCTTCCTTCAGGTGTTTCCCTGAAACCTTTTGTCTAGGTGAGTAAATATGTGGGCACATGGGTATGTGCACACACACTGTGAAAACTCTGCAGAGAGCTACAGACACTTCTCACATGAAGCAAACCTGAGGAATGTCTGCCCAGTTAGACTTTCTCCTCCTGTTTTTAAAGTCCATTAAAAGTCTTCCATAGGGAAAGCCCATGTTCTGTTGCCCTGGAGAGCCCTTGTTAAAGCACTGCTGCTACTTCCCCTTTGGAGTCACCGTCTCGGTGCCATGAGCCAAGCAGGATGATCTGGGCAGCTCTAAAGGAGGGCCACGAGACTCTGGGTTGACTAGACTGACTCAAATGCCTTGTTTAGCCTAGATCAAGGTGGGAAATTTTGGTCATGCTTTCCATTACCATCTAAAATCAATTTTTCCAACAGGGAAAAAAGTGTCAGTGTCAACAAGCTGTGAAAAAAAAAGAGAGCTATTTTTCCAAAATGTACAGTAAAAGAATTTTTCTTTCTTCTCTACTTGCTCACTGAACACCAGGATAAAGGCATTTGTTGTTGCAGGATGTTGTTGCATCCAGGGCTATCCTTTCAGGTCACCTGTAGGGTCAAAAGTAGGGTTTGGTTTAGGGTAGCAGGTTGATGGAGAGGTCATGGGACTGAGCAGGAGATGCACTGCCTAGAAGTGGAGTTGCTGGAATATAAAATAGAGAGTTAAAAGAAATCCTGGGGAATGGGCCAGTTTAATTAGAATTCTAGTGGGGTTATAAAAAAATGCATCAACATGCTGTTCCTTAAGCATTGGGACTTAGGGAATATTTCTTGGGCTTCCTGTGGCTCCCTTCCATGTGGATTCTCTCATGTTGAATAACTGTGCTGATCTCATAGTGTGACCTTTTCCACTAGTTTAGTCTCTGTCCTGTACCCCACTGCTAATTTTCCTAAATATTTTAAAACATAATACTGTGATGCCTTTTCCCTTCCTTCAAACTGCACTGGAACCAGTCAACAGACTCAATAATTATTAAATGGGGGTAAACCTGACAGACAAACAAACAACCAGAGCACAGCTGCATAATACTCATTTCCTCAGGAAATGAAGCAAAATATTACAAACAAAGTCCATTTATTAAAGCTATGTAATAATTTAATAAAAGAACGTCAATGTTCCCCCACTGAGACCTTACTTGGCTTTTAGGCTGCCCTTTTTGTCTTTCTTTCACCTTCCTCTGAAGATTAAAAGCTTGATTGCAGCTGGAGATGGGACATAAAGATTGCCTGAAAGTGTCAGGCCATACCAAGCCAAGCCTGAGGATCACACACACCTGGTTAAAGTCCCTGCCAGGTGCTGGGTCTGGGAGGAATTGCTTCCCTTCCTCTGCAGAGTAGGGGATTGTCCCCTTCCCAGCCTCATCTGTGAGCTTGTATTTAGGGAATTCCCTGACACTGCCAGAGCTAAACACATGTCTGTGTTCCCCTATGGAATGTCACTGCTCCAGAGACTGAAGGAAACCCAACACTGAAGCTCTGGCATGTTTTAGTATTTATTGGATCTACTCTGTCTGCCAAGATCACCTGCAGTGGCAGAACGGGGGCCCCGGTGACTCAGATGGGACCTTCAGGGACACAGTTCTTATGAGTTTTGATGGTGGGGGTTGCAATGGTGCCCATGGCTTGTCCCTTCATCTCTGAATGATGGCAAAGCACAGGCTCAGACACTCTCCACCAGCAACTGCCACGGACTTTCCTCAGCTTTCCTTAAATTCCTCAGAGAATTTAAGGAAATTCTCTGAGTTTTGGAGAAAAGAGATTTTAGCCTCATAAATTTGTTATGAGGATTAAATTAGTGATATTTACATTTTTAAAATTAATTATATTTTTGTCACCTCATTATATCAGCTCCACATCTTTTGAGATGCATTTAATTGTATGCTACTATTTACTAATCCTCTTCTTAATGATTTTAATTGCAGCTATACTTGAGATGTGTGAGATGCTTTCTAGAAATGGAAGCAGGTCTTGCTTTAAGAAGCTTATTCTGAAATAGATGAGGCATATAAGCATCTTGTTATATGATATATATATATGTAATCTAAATATATATAAATAGCACTATTAGTAGTGATTCATAATATGCTATAGCAGCATCATCAAACACAGGCAATGCTTTTAATCCATTAGATGCTCTAGCAGGAACCAAACCATCATTTGGCAATTTAAATATTCATTGTTTGATGGGGCACACGGACATTTTTCTGCACAGAAGTCCAACTTAATGGGAGGGCACCTCCAACAAGAATGGAAGATGGGCATGGCTGTTTATCTCCAGTTGCTGATGTATGAGAAGTTATTCACACAGCTAGTCACTTTTTGTTGGTCACCTGTCTTACAGGAGCTGCCAAGGTGATGATGTTGCAAAGAGATAAGACTGGGCAACCTGCAGAACACTCATTTGCTGAGCAAACTTAAAATCCACCTACTTTAGCACAAAAGTGGCATTTGAAACTCTCAGCAAGTTATCTAAAACCTCTATTTTATGGTAACATTTCCCCATTCCAGTCTGTGAAAGCTGGAAACTAAAATTTTCACCAAGTCCAACATTCATTGGAGTTGCTGAAAGGATTGAATAGCATTTTCCAGCATCGGATGACGAGCAGCCAGAAAATATAGTGACTTGCTGAGCAGTCATAACTTTGAAATGAGCTCCAGCTGAGCTCAGGGAGGTGATGTGTTATCTGGGACACCCAGAGCAGATGTCCACCCTGCACAGTAATGTGCCAATGTGCACTCACAGCCTCTTCCTGACCCCTAAGGAGCACTCTACACACTGTAAGTGTCCTCTCTAAAACAGAGAGGAGAGGATTCAACTTATCTGCTTTAGAGATCAAACTTTAAATTTGTCAATCCAGGCTCGTAATCCAAGGTGCATGTGGTGGCAGCACAGTCATCTTCTCTGGCTTATAGACACACAGGAGGATCAGAGCTTAGAGGAAAGGGGGACATTGGTACCTCACATAGGAGACTTAAGTTTGGTGGGGTGCAGCTGGGACTGGTTTTCCTGAAGCTCTCCAAAAGAGGTGGAGAGAAATTTGTTCCTCCAGACCTTCCTTTAGGGGTGTAGCCTAAATCAGATACTCTGAAGCACTCTGGAAGACTCTTCCCTCTCTGGTGGCTACAGATGGAGTCTAAGGAGCTCAGCCTATTCATCCAAATGTAGAGGAGAGCAGGTACCATGAACATCCCCCAGAGGGGGGAACCTGGAACGTGTCCAGAGTCCCAAAGCAGTTTGTGGCTGGGTTCCATGGCAGCCTTGACCCTCTCCCATGGTGTCACGATGTTACAGACAGCAGCCTATGCAAAAATGTTTTAGTGGAGACAACTGGACACTTAGTGGGGACAAACTGGAGAAATTAATAACCTCCCCATAGAGACAAATGCCCTACATTCAGGGGAGGACAGTAAAAAAAGAACTTTCACCTCATTTATAAACTCCAATTAGTGTCAGAGTTACAAATACTAAGAAACTGCGAAGGAGTCCAAATAAAAGATAAACGCCTTCAATCTTTAAATTCATTCATAGGCTGTGTCTCAGCATTTTTCTTCAGGTCTCACATACTTGAAAGCTTGCCAGCTCTTTTCCAAGCCTCTTAATCATTTGGACTAATAAAAATATTATCTCTTTCTATAAACCATGGTTTTCTTGTATACTGAGGCCATCACAGCTACAACATCCATCTGTATAACTCCTCTGCTCACTGAAGTAACCAGTGACTGGGTTTTTGTCCTTTACAAAAGCTCTTTCCAGCCTCTGGGTTTGTAACCCCTCAACCACAGAGGAAGGACTGGCAGGAGCCAAACCCCACACCTGTGTAAAGGCAGAACAAGCCTTTGTCACTGTGCTCATTCCTTTCAGTGCACGAGCAGGAGGTTCAGGATGTAAAGACACATGTTCATCAGCACAGCTTAAACACATGGAGGTGCAGAAACAAGCTCTAACAGAGTTGAAAGGTTGAAAGCAAATTCAAGTGATTTGGCACTACTGATTTCCAGCTCCCTGGAGCTTCCTGAACTAAGCCAGTAGAAAATGTGTAATTCCACACCATTCAGCACAGACACGAAGCAAAGAAGAAGATCTTGGTCTGTAACTGACTTATTACTAAGACCCAAGATTCTGGCAAGAATGGATCTGCTTTGGAATTTGAAGGCCAAACATAAACTTCTCAAATATGGAAGCTTCATGTCAGATGATTTATGTCAAAATCAAGTTGCACAATTATGTGCAAAACAAAGCATAGGGTGGACTTAGGGGTTTGGTTTGTTTTGGTTTTTTTAAATGTCAGGCAACAATGACATTACCAAAGACCTGATTTGTCTTGATAAGTTTGGAACATCCTAGAGATCCAGCCTGATTCAGAGATTTTAGCACTTCACAAACCAGCATGCAAACACTGTCCCTGACCTAAAACCCAAGAAAGCAGTACTGTCAAAAGCCTGGGAGATGGAGGAGACAAGGAAGTGCACCCCACATCGATGTCTAGATGTGAATATAACCAGAGTGACTGGCAGGTGTGTGGTGGGGAACCTCTGACTGGGCAAACAAGAGCCTGCTCCCCTCTGTACCCATGAGCTCTTTGAAGCCTCACCAGTCTGAGCAGCTTTTCTGGCCTTTCCATCTCTCAGCCCACTTGCTGCCTCTTCAGAGCAGAGGGACCTCAGCTTCACCTAACCCAGGAAAATAAACCTGTTGGTGGATAACAAAACTGCTAACATAATTATACAGATGGGAACCAAAGCAAAGACAGGCTGAAGGTGAGATCCAGACAGAGAACCATTGTCAGTGTGAGATGATTCTGCATTTTGAGTTCTTCACTGTTCCACTTGCTTAGGTGTCTTTATCAGGTAGTTTCACACTGTATTTACTTGGAAGAAACACAGGAAAGCTGGAACACATGTTCTGAGATGGCAGCAAGGTCTCTGTGCATTTACTGCACAGCCACATCTTTCATGATGCCAGAAAATTGTGACCTCATGACAAACTTTGTCAAGTATGCAGTCAGCCAGGAGCCAGTAATAGCAGTGGTGTCTAAACCACCAAAAAAAGGACAATTCAAGACAGAGAGAACTGATATTGCTTGTAAAGAAGTCAAATTAAGCCAATTCATAAACACAGACATTCTTATTAAAGTGCCTAAACTAACACATCTTGCTATTTCCAGCATTCCAGTACAGCACATATATCCTAAACCACAAGGCAGAAAGGATGGGGTTTCTAACCTCATCGGCAGCATGTTTTTTATAACACCACACAGCTCATGAAAAGCTTGGCATGCACTGCTGGATTCATTCATATCCATTAGAGAAGACCAGATGAGCCTGACAGTTTTATTTTCACTTGAAGATCTCTCAGTACAGCAGGCTGTCCTGATGGCATCAGGCCCCCCCCGACAACTGAAGTATTGCTCACAGAGAGGAATCAGAAGGACCACAATGGACTGAAAACAGTGGTGTAAAATTGCATGGAATTTGCACAGAAAGAATGTGCAAGCTAAAGCTACAAGCTTATCTCTTGGTCCAGAGGGGATAGAAGATGATGCTTCACAAATTTTCAGCTACCTTTGGATTGAGCTTTGAAAACAAAGATCCTGCTTGTGTTTCCAGGATTTTCAGTGAAACTTTTTCAGAGCCCTGTGGTGGTCCTGGTTTGCACCAGGAGAAGCAAATCCTCTTTGTTATTTTCCTTCTGACTTCAACCTACTGTGACTTCATATAGAAACAGTTTTAAGTGCTGGATTGCTCAGTTCCGTGACTTTATTGCTCCTATCTGTAATTTAATTCTGAGGCATTCAGAAATATTTTAAGTGCCTGCTGATATGCTGGAATAGAGAGAAGAATGCAAAAATCAATATTCTTGGTTACTGCAGTTTCCATAGGAAGAGGCTACTATGTTTCTGGGAAGAAAACAGCCAGTTTCAAGGGATGCATTGAGAAAGTAACTCTAAAGACATTTATGAAGAGACAAGATCTTGATGCTGTACTTCCACTGGGTCATGCCTTGCATTTCTCCAGGTGTCCCCACAGATTCCAGTGGGAGTCTGTGGAGTGATGTCTCTTTAACGAAAGTATCAGAACCTGGTAGTTTAGGCTGAGTCTGTGGTGTTAGACTTGTTGTTAAAATCAAGAAGATTCTGCTAGATTGGGACCTTTATTAAGTATGGAGTTAAGTTTTCTCTCTAATTTTAGAGTCTTCTGTTCTCCATTCTCATTCCAAGATAACAGTGTTAAATATTTTTAATGACAGAGATGCTGATGAACAGGCTCTTCACTCAGGCTAGAAACAGAAAATAAATCAGATTCTGATATAAAGGCACTTCATTGAAGTTGAGGGAGATATATGAATTTCTGTTCACTGTAGTTCTGTCCCCGTGATTGTAATTTTCTTAGAGTAAGTGATTTCCTATGTTCATAGTAGTGAACTACCTGTCTATTGACTCCAGCAGCTTGATTCTGTCTTCTGACTTTAAAAAATAGACATTTTTAGTCATTTAGACTTTAACATTTTGGATAAGATAGGATTGCTGCAATTGTGTTCATATAGTCCATTGCCAGGAAAGCATCAATCCTCTGTAAAAGAGGCCTAATTTTTTATCAAATCAGTTTTTAAAGACTTCTGTTGCTGCATATTCCACAACAATTCTGAGACAAAAACTAATGAATGTACTTACCTTGTAGAAGTGGCATTATGCCTTTAAAAGTCATGAATCTTCCTAGGGTTTTGTCCACTTTTAAATGTTCTCATCAATTTTCAGGTTTCAGTCTGGCTTTTCCAAAAGCATTGTGCATCCTCAACTCATATTCATTTTCTTGAAAATTTTGCTTTGCTCTTCCAGAGGCTTTCTCCCACAAAACCACAGGCAAATTCAAAGCTCTTTTTCACCTTTGAGAGAGTATGTTGGTTAGCAGGCAGGACAGGGACTAAGATCTTTTTAGCAATGAGTCAAAAAAACAAAACAAAACAAAACAAAATAAAACAAGTCCAGAAAAACTCACTCCAGAATGACTGCACAGGCTAGAGTGACTACTAACATGTGTATGAAGTCCAGTGGGCAGTGGACTGGGAGAAAAAGTTAATATTTTCTCCTTTTTCCCCCACTCCTGCTGTTTCATTCATTCTATATAAAGTTTTTTGCACACTGGGAAGCTCAGTCACCGTAGGGCTTAGCTCAGCTAAGTGGCTGAAAACAACACTTACTCTAAACTACACCTGGAGTCATTCACAGACAAAATTAAACTGGGAGGTAAGGACTGAGATTATACCAGCAAAACCAAGACTGAACCAGCATCTCTGTTGATTCAAATTTTGGGCAGTTCCAGCAGCCCAGAAGGAGTCCCATGACTGCCAATATCTCTGGTCTAGCCAGGGCACACTGAAATGCTGGCAGGGAAGGTCCAGTCTGTACCTCGCTGGCAGAGTTTGACACTTCAGAGGATCAGCATCAAAGGCACATCTTCCCATGCTTTGCTTTTGAATCAAGAACTGTGAAAGTTCTCTTTGTAATCTGTGTTTTTACCAAGCTGCCTCTCCCCAAAGAGCCCTAAAATACTTTGCAAGCCAAAGGCCTTTTTTGGATCTGTCTTATATTGGTATAAATGAAAATTACCCTGATGGTAGATCAGAATCAGCCCTTTGTGTAAACAGCATTCTTGAAACTCAGCCTTCTCTTGGGCAGAAATCAATCAGGCTGCTTGTTTAGCCTTAACCCTCCTGTCATAAGGAATAAACTTATTGCAGTGGGAATTGAGAGGGTGCATCCAGAAACCACTTTATGTTTGATGCTCTTGGGTTGATGAGGTAAAATTCCTCAGGACAGGAATGGCCTCTTGGAGGAGGTCAGAAATTGCAAATATCAGAAATGCAGTACAGCAGGAGGATGTCAATGCCAGGGTCTCTCCTTGGTTTTAGTGCAGATGACCTTGTGAATTCACACTTTGCTGCAGAGGTAACCAAGTGCTCGGGCATTTTCTTACAGAGGTGCAGACTCCAGTATCAAAGACTTGTGTCTCCTGACCAGAGACTTACATTCTCCATTTACATTCTTTTTAGAGCAGCTCACATGCCCACAGGGATGCATTGACATGCAGTTTGAAAACCCTTGGCTGAAATCACCAGCTTGTAGCACAGCTGGGGCTTCTGAACACTGCTGTGATGAAGAACAAAGAAATAATGTCTAGAGGGAAAGAAGAAGAAATATTGATAACCAAGTGACATGGCTTCTATTGAGCTTTCAAGCATTAGTTTTCACCAGTGCCTGCATTTGCCTTCATGGTTTCAGCATCCTTCCTCTTTAAAAGCCATCTGGGGACAGGGACAGTCGTCCACTGAAATTTGTCTATAGATAACTGAAAATGAAAAAAAAGTGGGAAGGAGGAAACAGAAACAGGTTGCAACCTTTTTCCTCTTTTCCTCCTTATTTCACTCTACATAAGTCTTAAATTGCTCAGTAGGAAACTCTTCCCATGGGATATCCTGGGGCATCAAAATGTCTCATTTTAATTCACTGGCATTTGTTAGCCAAGGTAGAAAAAAAGCTGGAGTGCACATGCATGTGTAGGGGGATATGAAAACAAAATAAACATACTAAGGCAACTCTAGGGAACAAAAGAAACAAATAAATATTTACCTGGGTTTGCCTTCAAAGCAGGAACATTAATAAGGAGTTTGGTCTCTCTTTCTTGTGGGGTGTTTCTGGATTTTGCACTATAAAAACATCACATGGAAAGCGTAGAGAAAAACAGGTTCCTGACCTGGGTTCACATTCTTCTTCCCCTTTAAACCCTTCAAGTAAAATGCCCCTACCTTGAAAGCACAGAGCACATTCTGAGGTCCTTATTGGAGAGCTCAGATCTCTCCTTGCCTTCTCCCCGAAAGGGTTGCTAAAACAAACACTGATGTGCTGTAAATAAATCCAGGATTATTTTCCCTGGAAAGATATCTGAGGATCACGGGCAAGAGCAGAATGAATGTGGAGGAGTGTTTCAAACCAGAAGGAAAAGATATGCAGAGTTTTAGCTAACTTTAGTTAACTAAATCAAAGGGACAGATCCAAAAGACCCAGTGGGAGCGGTGCGGACAACAGCAAGAACTCTGCTGCTAGGAGTCATTCCCACCAGCTCCTCCATTAGTGATGAACGAACACTCCTGATGCCTGAGTGCCTTGGTACAGGAGGATCCAGGCAGAGCTGTGGGGCTGCTCTTGCTGAGCAGCAGGGATGGGTTGTGATGATGTGGCTGCAGGCAGCAGCTCTGCTGCGGTGTCAGACGGCCCCTGGAGAGGCTGGGCTGACGCCTCGCAGCCCGCTCAGACGGAGCCGCATTCCCCCGTGCTGGTGGCAGTGACACAGCCACCACAGCAGCTCATACCAGCAGCATCTGAAAGCAATAAAGCAAAGCAAAACTGCGGGGAAGCGTGAGCTGCAGGAGCCCGGGTGGGAGCAGCCAAGGCGTTTGGTTGTATGGAGAGAATTCATTAGCAGTTGTTTTTGTACTGAGAGACATTCCAGCGCTGGAGATAAGGTTCCTGTTGAGATATTTCCTTGTCATTCATAGCTTTTAATCCCTAATTTTCATGTCTATTCGTCTGCTCTCAGACACCAGACTGATCTCTTCCCTCTCTTACCAAATGATTTTGCAATAGCAAACTTCTTGGGAATTAAGAGTTTGTACCACTACGATGAGCATTCACAGCCCCTCCAAATATCTCCATTCCTGCAGCAAAAGGACAAGTATTTCCCTCCACCAGTGCAGACCCAGTGCTCAGAGCAGTTTGGCAGGACAGAGGCTCATAGCACACCCTGGAAATGTCCATCCTGTGAGGGCAGCAGGACTGGTACCCATTCCCATGGTAAAATGTCCTGGAAAGCAGACCCTGGAAATGTGCTTAAGCCCAAATAGCTTAAACTTGACTCAGGAAAGTCTCTTTAGTTAATTTTTAGTTCATGAATGCATTATATTTTGATTGCACTGAGAGAACTCTGCAAACCTTCCTTGGAGTCTGATTCACAGGAGAATTGCAACCTGAAATATTTAATACAACCAGACACCTGGGCTTCTGAAATACGAGGGGATTGGAGCATGAAGTCCATTATTTCCAAAAAGCCCATCTAACCATGGAAGGGAGATGGAGCAGCAGCAACAAAAAAATCTGGGAATTTTCTCCAGAGTTAAAAATGGAAGTTCAAGTCTTGTCAGTGCTGCTGGGATAGTCAGTAGTCCTGAAGACATTGGTGTCCCTAATAATTGGCCAAGGGTGTCAAAGGTCGATGCCTATTTTGCTATGCCACTTTCACTTTGCTGCATAGAGCCTCAGACAGGCCCATGTGAGCCTAACTCAGGAGATCCTCCAAGGGAATTGGTATTCAAGGGAGTTTGAAGCCTTGGGAAGGATACCAAACTCCTCTCTTTGGAACAGGATTTAACACAGATTGAAAATCTTCCATACACTTCAAGGTTTTCTGCTTCATTCCCAGAGATGCTTTGCAGGCCTGTCAACCCGGATTAAATCATTCCAAATAATTAAATTGTTTTTGAAAGTGATTTGTCAAATATATACATATATATATAATTTGTAGCTTTCATGATCGCAGTAATACATCAAGTTCCTGAAAGTCATTGAGTCCTGCATCAAATTGCTTTCAGTCTAAATGGTTTTATTCTGTTCAATTGGGTTATAAAACCTTGGCCACCTAGTGAATCTGGTAGTGGCTATAAATCTCTGCAGCTGGGAAACTGGAAGGCAGCCCTGCCTACCTTACAATGAGAAGAAACCCTGCTTCCCATTCCAATTCAGCAGTGCCTGCAGAGTATAAAGACCTTTCTGAGCAAAATCCTTCAAAATTAGTAATAAAGAACCGAGGGGAGCCCGGGGAAGAACACATAATTATAGATGTTGTTTGGAGGGCTCTGCTGTACTTTGAAGGACATTTTGAAAGACATAGCAGTGATGGGATGGGATTTTTGCTCTGCAAGAGCAGGGTGTACTGACAGCACCCATGAGCACCACTGTACCACCAAGATATATCACTCTGTTGTAGCCACTGCTTGTAAGGCCCTTAGAAACCCAGTGAGGTACAGTGAATGTTGCTGAACATCCATTTCCCAAGGCTATTGAAATAGGATTTTTTTTTTTTATTTTTGGTGAATGGCCAATGAATAAAACAATCCTGACGGAAGAAAACGAGCCAATTCCTGGCTTCTGTGTTAGGACTGAATAAAGAGGATCAGCTCACACAGTAGGTGAAAAGGATACAATATACTTGTGATTAACTGGTTGCCTTTTATCCCATTTTCTTTTAATTTCCATGTGGTCAGGTTTTTTTCCTTCAAAAAATTATTATACGACCTTGTATAACTTTGAGGTCAAATTAATGGCTCTATAGTTACCCAAAACATCTAATTCTCTTCCTGCTTTTCTTATTTAGCCATGGGGCCCAGACCCTATTTACCAGTTACATGAACTACCCACGACTGAATGAATGCATCATTGCTACTGAGCTAGCCAATTCACACTCTTCTCCTTCCAGAATTTGGGGACAGAGTCTATCTGTCCCCAGGTCTCCTTTCCTCCTCCTATGTGGTCATTCTCATTCTTATAGCCTCATCCTCATTTCCTTTCATTTGCAAATTCACCCAAGTCCTTAACCAAGAGGAAAGTGGTGCTGTCACAGGCAGCTGAGCCAGGCTGCAAGGGGAAGGAGCTGCCTCTCTCCTCCTTCACCTCCCCATGGCCTCACTCATCCCTGGCACCAACCTGGGTACTTGTGGATCAGTTTTCCAAGCTGATTCAACTTGCTAAAACAGCAGAAAAATGCTTTTTTGGGGTGGTTTACTAAGGGGTTAAGAGCTGGTGCAAGACATGGGGTGAGGCTTCGTCACTGTGGTGGGGAGATGGGAAAGCACAGCAGAGCCTCTGCTTGCTGGCAGAGACCAGTAATCTTTTAAGCCATCTCACCCTATCTCACAGAACTGCATCCTGAGGCAAAGCATTTATCCAGTTTTGGTGCCATATTTTTAATCTCCATGTTCTTTCTCTCTTATTCCTCCTCCAGCTCAAAACCCGTCTGGTTTTGATTTAAATTTCCTTTGCAAGGTTCAGCTCAGCTTGACAGTTGGAAATTCTCACAAGCTGTCTATGCTTTCTGATCTCTAAGGTATGCCTTTTTGCTGGTCAGATATGGTTTTAGTCCTTGTAGCCCTTTGCTCTGCCCAGTTTGAAGGGGACCTTGCATTTGATTCAGTCTGGAGCCTTCCTCTGAAATATTGGTCCCCTTCCTGAGCAAATGGGGTTTTTTCACCCCCCTTGCCTGTAAAGTACCCTGCACACAACAGTCCTAGAGCTCTTCAACAAATTTGCCCCTTTGGACCTAAGTTGCAGATCCCTCTTTTAACACTTTCATTATATTTACATGGATTCATGTCATGATCACAGGTCCAAAGTCATTGTGTTCTCAAGAGGTCTCACCATCTACAAAATCAAACCTAAAATCTCATCATCTTGTGTTTGTTGCATAACTGAGTGAATGAATGAGTCATCCCACACTCAGGCTGCATGGGCCTTTTCTGATAGCATTTATTTTCCAGTGCATGTGAGCAGAATTAAAGCTTCCATAATGATACAATTCTCACTTGTGTACCTATTGATCTCTCTCTGTCTGTGTCCCTCTCTATCTCTCCCTCCATACAGGAAGGCAGTCTTAGCTTATACTCCAGCCTAGGAACCTATAGGAAGTTGATGGAATGACTCAGTCTCAATGTCTTTAGCCATCTTACTCTATATCACTTGGACTCAAATGGGTTTTGCTCTGCCCATGCAGTACCTGTGCCCTGGCAGTCTCTCCTACCATCAGTGTACAGCATTACTTCTCCCTCCAATCATTGTTTCTGCCTCTCCTGACCAGAACCTATCCCTCATTACCTGCATTCCACAACCAGTGCCATTCCAAGATCCCTCTATTGTCCTTACAACATCCAGTGCTATATCCTGCTTTGGTAGTTAAATCCCTCCATTTTATTGCTAATGCCTCTTTAATCAATAAAAAAGTATTTCAATGCTTTTACTGGCCAGTATAGTTTTTCTACCCACATCAGACAAAATCTTTTTATTATCAAATTATCTGTTTGATAATACCTTGCAGCAATAATTTTTTCTTTCCACAAAATCCATTTTACTGTCCCACATCCCAGCACACACCATTTTTCCATTATGCACTGAATCTGCTTTCCCCCTGTGCTGCATCCAGGCGTAAGAATTTCATAGATATCTCCCCAACTCTCTTGCTCATTTCTCATGAGGTTTTCATACCTGCTAATTTTATTCCTACAATACCACTCTCTCTACTGAGGTGAGAGCTGAATTCCACTGGATATTCCACTGAATATCCTTATCCTTAGTAATGCCCCATAATCAACTGTCTTAAAATCATCCTTCTTGATGATTATTGAGGCACTTGCTGACCTCCACATAGTGACTTTTGTACCCTTTCCAAAGGGTCATCCAAGACTTATTTCATATGTCTCTCCTAAGTGGGCATAATTATCCTTGATTCCCTCCCACATCATTTTGGGACTTGCTTTAGCTTCTAAATGCTCATTGTAGTTCCCACTCTCCTCTGAATATGTCTGGAAATATGGGAATTAACTGGCCAAAGTAATTTCCTCTTTCTGGCCATTGAGGCAACCAGGGACCACACTGTGGCTTTTGGAATTAAATTCTGGTTTCTCCATGTCTCTTGAGCAGCAAAGTAACCTCATATACCTCAGGCTGGAGCCACAGTATGGTGCTGTGAGAAAGGTTTACTCTGAAGAGCAGAGATCTGCTCCCTGGGTAGCCTGAGCCTGGGGTTTGGGTTTGGTACCTGCAGGCTGAGTTACTGTGCAGAGTTTCTGCAGTGTTTCATAAGGGCTCTACTCGTGCTGCATCTTCCGTCGAAGCTATCTCTATCTTCTCCTCCAACAAGTTTGTAAAAACTTCTAGGTGCTTAATATCCCTGAGAATCCTTGAAAACTTAGCTGAAAGCAACTACGTGGCTGAACAGTTTTTTAGGGAAATGAGCAAATACACACACCACACATAAACCCCAGCTATGTTACAAAACCAGGCAAAAAAGGTGCTAATATGTATTCATCTTTAGCTAAGCACTGACAGCAGGGCAATGCATTGTCTTTGCCGATCTTATTTTCACTTGAATGGTTTTCCTTTTATTCCCTGTGGTGTTTAAGGTCTTCCAAAAGAAATACAAATGATCATTGGAAATGAATAGCTGGTTGTGCACGGGTGTTGGGAGAGTGCTGAAAATGGGCTTTCACTCTGCATTCAGTGGGAAAGTGAATCACTCTCACACAAAGCTAGAGCCTCGAATGTGAGGAGGAGAGAGAATGAAAGCAGGATGTGATTCTCAAATGACATTTGGTGCTGTTTATCTAGTGGAACAGTGCATAGATTCGGTGTAGAGGAAACACAGCATCTCACTGCTGGGAAGCAATTGCATTCATTTTGAAGTGATCTATTAGCTCTCAGGTCCTTTAAGAAAATGGAGAATAACGTGAAAAGAGACAGAAAAGCAGAGGAAAAAGCAGAAGTAGGTCCAGTCTGAAGGCTCTGAGAGACTGTGGAGGGGCAGAATTTGGGATATAGTAGACTGTTGTCTGCCCCAGATATGCCTGTACAGATGATTTATTCCATTCTTGAATTTTGTATAAAATCTCAATCTTGCATAAAAGCAGAGTCCCAAAGCTGAAGATAGGGTATCAAAGAACTAACTGGATGTTCTGGGATTGTATAGGCTTAAAACCTCCATCATTACTCCATGAAAAGCAAGGATGGGCTTAAAACACTGTCCTCCACATTGTGGGATGGGTGTGTACAAATTCAGCCTGTTTGAAAAACCAAAGTGAAGTACAGATGAGTGTAACAGATGTGCTGGAGGTTATCTCTTCCTTTCCTTGTACCCTGCTCTGTGCAGCTTCCCTGCTTCGTGCCCAGGACTCTGACACTCACCAGCTGGCCATGAAGGCCTGATGCCCTCCATGTAACTGCTTCCCAGCAGTGAGATGCTGTGCTTCCTCCACACCGAATCTATGCACTGTTCCACTAGATAAACAGCACCAAATGGCATTAATTTGGAGGTTAATACCTTACTGTGTGTAAGGTCTGGTTGCTCCTGGATTCAACCCCCAGTTGATGTAGGTCAATGAAGCTCCATTGATTTAATTTCCACTAGCTTAGGTGAGCCACTTCTGAGAGACATGAACACCATTAGCCCCATTTATCTCTTCATTTCTTCTCAAAACCCAGTGTTCCAGCACTGCAGGAGCATTGGAAAACTAATGACTCAAAAGCAAGAAAAACCTGTCCTTGAGTTTAGATATTTTAGCAGCTGGAACAAGGAGCAGATCTTGTTTGTATGAGCAGGTGGAGCTGAAGAGCTGTAGAGGTCATGTCTACCTTTACCTGCAGAACTCCCCATGCATCCTACCCGAGGAGACATTTGTACCAATAATGTGAGTTCTGAGATGGTGCTTACTGAGGGGACAGGGGAGAAATAGGTTCAGAAAAGGAATAACTCTCCAATTCAGCTTTAGTGGGGAATGTTTTACTCTTCCAGGCAGTGTGACCCTGCCAGAAATGAGGTTCTGCTGACCTGTTGTACCTTTTTTTCAGGGAAGTGGTGAGTCATAGAATGACTTTCTACATGTTCCCAAGGTGTAGATACTCCCCTAAAAGCATGCTGATGAGTACAGAAAAGTGGAAGATGGTGCCACCCCAAGGTTTGCCATCTACCCAGTTAGGTGGGAAAGTCCAGAGGAAGACCTGCAGTCCATAACTTTCCTTCTGCCAACCCCAGCTGGGCACTTGTCCCCTGTCTTTACCACACCAGGTGATCAATGGGTCTGTCTCATTCAGGGGAAACTGATTTCTGAAAATCAGATTTTCTCATTCCAGTGCTAAGCCATAGCTGAGCTTGAACTGGCTGGGCCCTCACTGGAAGGATGCTGGGCTTGGGTGCACTCTGGGAGGGGGTTCCCAATGCCATTCCCCCCATCCAGGCCTGGGGACATGCCAGTGCACTCTCTTCAGGTCTGAATCTTCTCCAGCAGTAATGAGCTGTCCATGCTGCCTGCCCTGTCACAAAAAACACATCCATCCCTACAGAAAGCAGGATACCACAGTGAGCCTGGCTCCAGCACTTCTGCAAGCCCTGCTTGAATTAAGCACCTATTTTAATTTGTAGATTTGTAGGCTTTAACTACCATTGGAGTTTCACAGAGCATAATTACTATTTTTTCATTTTCTTTTTTATTGGTGCAATGAATACTTATTGGTAATTTGTCAAATTACATGCAGCATCTATCTTGTGTTGTGAGAAAAAAACCCAAGCAACTTGCTTAAAAAAGCAATTTAAAATTATCTGCAAAGGTGCTTCTGCTGGGTCAGGTAGAACAGGCACAGAGGCATCTCACTTTCCCTTTTCTATTTTTTTTTTAGTAGCAATGTCAGGATGGTGGCTCATTATCAGTTGTAAATTACAGGAGGTGGGGAAAGGGACATGAATGACAAAGTTCAGAAACAGCATCTGCTGAAGAAAAACAAATGAGGTGGGGGACAAAGCAGGAAAAAACAGATGAAACACTGTAATTGCTTAGCAACAAGTTGCTATTGTAATTTAGAAAATTGGAAGCATCCGTTCTCAAACAGTTCTAGCTTTATTTCGTTCCTTCTTTCCTTTTGAGTGCAGCCCTTGTTCAGGATCAGCTGTGTCCTCCTGCAGGATTACTGGCTCCCCCTGCACGGAGCAGTAATGGACCCCTGTGTTTGGTTATGGGCCATCGAAGAAAAGCATTTTGTGATTGTTTCGCAGTGCAGTCATTTAACAAGATTAGAGATAATTTGCCCCTTGGAATGCAAAACTGCTTCTACAGGTGCTTAAGCTTCCTGGCTTTTGGATTAGAGGCCTCATTTTGTTTTGTGCCATTGCATTCAGGAGGTCTCCAAGGACTGTAAATAAATGAACAGCGACCCTCCGCAGCTGGGAAACTAATTTTCCAGCCCAAGCTGCAAGAGTTGCAGCTGACAAAGCTCAGTGGATGCAGATAAATATGTGCACACTAATGTATTAAACGTGCTGATTAACTAATACTGACTGTGCCTGAAAGCCATTTGCCTAGTGGGACACTCCCAGAGAAACAGGCCTGAGGAAGAGGGAGCTGGAAGCAAGCAGGAGGTGCAGGGGTGTCAGAGGTGGTAAAAAGGGTGATGGCCATTCCCACTGATGCTGGCAGAGCTCCTTCACACCTCCCTGCCTCCTTCTCCCACAGGGGACAGAACAATCCCAGCCTTTGGCCACATCCACGAGGACGGGAAGTCTCGCCGACATCCACTGAGATGTGGAACCTCAAGGATGTAGGGATGCCATGGACTCCTTCCAAAGGGAAGGAGAGACCATGAACACTCCCCAATGAACCTACAGTTCTAGTCCTGCCAAATAGATGTGGTCTCTGGAACAATTGTCCAAGAAGGATCATTGGATGGAGAAGGATTCCTGGATGGACCTGGATCATGGTTACTGGGGATCAGAGAAAGCGTCATTTATTTGACTTCCCTATTCTTTTTGTACATCTTTTCCCTTTCTTGTAGTGTTTCCCTTCCTTCTATGTGTGTAATTTGTTTATTCGAGATGTGAGGGAAATTGGATCCATTCAAATCTTATTCCTAAGTCTTCTTTAAATTCAGATGTGGGATGAAAATCAAGACCACTGAAATTCCCCAGATGATGAAGTTACTTTTCTCTGCTCAACCCTGTAACGATTCTCAGTTTGGGGAAGACCTGAGAAGTCTAGCTGGGACCAGAGATTCCCCTGCCTCAGACATCTCTGCTGGTCCCTGTCAGGTTGGCTCCCTGGGATGCTCAGGAACCCTGTGCTTCTGCAATTCCCAGACCTGTGAGGCTCAGAGCACCAAGCACTCTGCCAAACTAGCCATCATCAGTGGTTTGGGGGCCAATCCAAAGTTCAGAAGTTTGTTGTTTAAGATATTTCTGTGCAAAATAGAACTTTCTTGTTCAAAATAGACAGTCATTTGTCCATTTTGAACAAAATGCTGAAACATTTCAGTGTATTCATGAGTCAGGGGACAGAAAACCTGAAGTTCTACAGGTCTACGGTCTCACTAATAAAGAATTTCAAAAGTGATTTAGGTGAGGGGCTTTTTTAAATATAGATTTTTATAGTCTTCAGATATGTAAAAATGAAAAAGAAAAATTTTGTGAGAGGAGGCAAAGGTATATTCAACTACAAGATGCCACCAAATTGACTCCACTCCTGTTTAACCCTCACTGCTTGTGCCCTTCTGCCCCAAACCATCTACTAGTGGTGAAGCTTTGGTAGCATTAGTGTTTTGGGGGTTAGGGGGTACAGTGGGGTCAAATGAGCACTGGCATCAGGCAAGGGAAGCAACTAGATTCATCAGGTACAGGTGAACATGATAATTTATTCTGGCACCAGTTACTCCTAGTAACTTAGCTCAAAGGTGATAAAACTCGTAACACTGTCCTTTTTTTCCCTGGTTTTTTTTTTTTTTAATAAGGTTAGCTGACCCTTTCAAAATTATCTACAATTTTAATGAAGGTCAAACTCTTCTCAGAAATGTTCCTTTTTTTGGTTTTGGGATTTTTATCTTTTTGGCTCAAAACATTTTTCACCTCAACTCCAAGAGATTTAAAGAGCACAGGCAGCTTCAGTGATCAGAAATGCGTTTTTGGCAAACAAAATATTTTCAGAGAAAATTTTGCCCAGATGCACTCATAAGAGTTATTGAAAGCTTTTCTCACTGTTCTTCTTCTAGTAAAATGGCAAAATAGAATGTTCTTCTCCGACACAAAGATTACAAGAATATCTGTTTTAAGAAATGTGACTCACACAGTAGGAGCCAAAAAGACAGGTGCTGTAAATCGTGTCTCCCGAGGAAATAATAATAATAAACATCCTTACAGACTGACAGGGTATCACATGAAAAGAGCAAATTCCCTCTAGTTCATCTGTTTCAGCCATCTGAGCCCTGGACTCACTGATGCTCAGTTTGGTACCTGCCTTTTCACTGATGAGCGGGAGCAGATTTTGCAGAGGAAGCATTTCTGCACGAGGAGTGACATTGAAGTTTCCTTCAAATTTGCTACAAGCCACCAGGCAGCCACTTGACAAGCAGCAAAGTTCAAGCAGTAGCAAGCAAAAAAAAGAAGGAGAAAAAGCAGAGGTAATACTAAGAAGCCTGTCCAGAAAGCACAACTCAAATAACCAGACCTACTAACTAGACAGCCACATGAAGAGCACGTACACGTTCAGAGCAAGGTGATGCCAGTGGGGATTGGACTCAAACAGACTTTCCAGATGGCTGCATATATTGCTCAAACTTCATGCAAATACTATTTGCATGGGCTTAACTGGTTGTGTACAGAAAATCCCACTCATCCCCCAAATGAATGGAAAGCAATGGAAAGCAAGAAGAAAAATATGACTGGCGGCACACAAGTAAATATGCAAGTTTTATATGATGCAGTGCTTGTGAATATCTGATTGCAACTCCTTCACAGCCAGCCCCTGGCACCCAGGGTCTACCACTAATGCTCAGCCACTATTCCAGAGATTTATACTGCAATAATGTCCCATTCAAGGTTCACCTCACTTGTTTAGGTGCTGTAAGCTGCCATGGACCCCCACAGTTCCTGAAATTCAGGCAGATGAAATGCAAGAGAGTGGAGAAACAAGGGCACGGGCAGTTAGGGAGGTTTGTTCCCAGAGGCAAAGATTTCTCTCTGCTGTTGGGAATTCTTTGCAAGCACTGTGACAGAGAGAGCCCTTGAAGGCAAAAGGAAAGGAATTCTAAAGACTGCTCTCTTGGGAAAGACTAATACTTCAGGTGGGTCATCTCTCCTGAAGGAATTCTACCTTTAATTCTGTGGTGAGTCCAATCACCTTGAGGTTTAAATGCAAATCTGTGGGGTTGTATTCTATTTGCTATACATTTGTCCTTACAGAAGAGGCAGAGGCTGCTAGCAGTGAGCAAGACCTGTCCTCTGTGGAGACACCCTGGGGCCTTCTCACTGAGCTCTTCCCAAGTAAATCTGCAGGTGGAGGTAGCTTGGCTGAGCCCAGCCTCACTGCTCCTAATTTTAAACATGCAACCAGGGGTCTGTGTTAGAAGTCCTAGCCCTGGCCTTGCTGTCAGCGATGGAAGGGCATCCATCCCCTCCAAAGGGCAGATAGGATCACCCCAATCTGGACTTGGGTTTCTCCCTCTCCCTTCTGGAAGCAAGGGAAGGCACTTCAGGCATTTTTGGTGGGGGATCAGACTCCCTTGGGTAGCACTCACAGCTTCCCTGGGGCAAGGGGCTTCCTTCCGCTGAGCATCACCACCGAGTGTTTTAGGGCAGGTTATTTTTCCTGGGAGTTGCATGCAGCCCTGATTGCCCAGAAGAGCATAAGTGAGCATTGTTTCCCCCACATTGTTCCCCGGCTCTCCACTTTTCCCAACTCCTTCTTACCTCATCCTCCCCTTGCTGGCTAGAGAGCTGTAAGCCGCTGATTAGCACTTCATTTGACAAACAGGAAGTGGGCAAGAAAAGCATCATTTTCAGAATTAGAGCCTCGGAATGAATTGAAGAAAGAAAGGGGGAAGAAGGAAAAAAAAGAAAGCGAGCCTTGCACACTTTCCTAATTGCTCGTTAGAACCAATGGCCTTTGTGGTTCCTTCCCCCTGTGTCTTCTTTATAAAAACGTTTGCACAAGACATTGCTATTGTCTGCCAGACAGCCTCAGGGTAGGACAAAATGAACTAATTGATTTGCAGTTATGTCGTGGTGAATAGTGCTAAACATCCATCTGTGGATTCCTTGTGAGGAGTGATTAATAATTTGTACTCCTGGGCCTAGAAGCCTGAATACCCTTTTTTCATGTAAAACTGAAGCGTTTCATTCTCTCAGCATCACAGATATCTCCTCTGCATTGTGGGTTACAAGGAGGAGGTCAGGAGTGCCGCGCTGGCGATGGCGCTCGGGCGGGTTGTCCATGTGTGGGTAAAGCCCAGCATGGTGGTGGGATTAATGGGAATTTGTCAGGCTGACACACAGTACTGTACAGCACTCCTGCTACGGCCATTCCAGTGCAGATGTTCCCAATCCCTTGTCATTGTTCCAGGGACAGAGGATTTTACATGTGTTTCCGAAGAGAGAGCTGGGAGACTTAAAATTTATTTCAAACACAGAACCAAAACCTAAACTGGGACAATTTAAGGAATTGGATTCAAATTTCAGGGCTTTTCTGAGCATTGTTTCTACAACCACCAGAGGGAAAATCCCAACACCAAACACACCCAAGTGCTGAGGAATCTCAAAGGCCAATTCAAAAAATTTTACTCAAATACCACCCTCATGTTGAAAGATACATGCAAAATACCTTAAGCTGTTTAGTAAAGGGGAGTCTGCAAGACCTCTCTCCAGGAGTTCTGGCTTGTGGACCTGCTTTACCAGGGTATTCCTCCTGTGCAGTCAGAGCTGCACACTTCCATAATTTAAATGGTGAGCCCGAGGCCATGGGCACTTTGAGCTCAGTCAGCTGTGACAGCCTGTGATCCTCTCTCCCAGCCATGTCTTAGGGTCTTCGTGGTTGTGTTCCCAACTCCACCACTCACTCTTGGTCCTTTCCACCTCCACCTGGAATTAAAAGCTTGTAGCTGCTCTCTGAGCCATTTCCTGCTTCCTAATGAAATCCATTGGCCTCCTGGGGAAAAAAAAAACATTGACTCAGCCAGCTCTTAATGAAGTCATCTGTTTTCATGGTGTTACTGGTGCCCTCTACTTTCCCAGCTCATTAAAAAAATTAACAACCTTTAGATACATCCAGAGATCCAGAGATGAGATCTACTTGGTCGGAGCCAATCAGTTTCAGTGGGAAAAAACACTCGTCTTTCCCTTCTGATCCATTTTTACATCTTCCTAGATTATCTACATTTTATCCCATGCTTTGAACATTTTGGCTGAGTGCTTCTACATTGATAAACAGATGCCTGTGAGGCCTGCCTTGCTATGCTCCCTGGCTGGTTTGGACTACTGCTGCTCTCTGAAATCAAACCAAGGCATAGTTCTGGGCATGGCTCTCTCCAGGAAATGATCTGATATCTCAGGTTTGGCTCCCTTTGTCATTCACAGTCTTACAAACCCACCTCAAACATACCTCGAGAGGTTTTGCATTTTTAAATGTTCCCCAATGCTCTGCTGTGTATATTCACCACCCATCCCATTGCATTGCATCCCATGGTATAAAAACCAGAGTGTCAGACTGCCCATGTCCCTGGTCTGAGGGACAAGGACTGACTGCTGTCCTTTGGGAGAAGCATGGACACAGTTTATCCCTCTGGGACAAATAGGCATAAAGTGCAAGATAGATTTGTTTGGTTATGCCGTGTCTGGATCAGGTTTCCTTCTTGGAAGCCTGGTATGAAGCCCTTACAAGCACTTCTCTCCTGGCAGTAAACAGTAGGGCAAAAAGAAACAAAGTTTTTTAAAAAGAGTGCACAAACCCAAAGCATTTACATGGTAGAAAAATACTTGAGCATTTAATAATTCAATTTTCTCAGACTCAAACAGTCAGCCTGGTGATACCTGGTTGTTTTCCTCTCCTGACAGGTAAGAGCTTCTGGGGAAATTATCTCTTCTGAGTAAAAGTAATTACTGTAAGTGCTTTGCAAGAGTAACTTTGGGTTATGCATTTAATATAGTTCTGAAAATTATTTTGTGAGAAAATAATGAGCTAGGAGAATACAAAGTGCCTATTTCAGAGAATTTTCCTATTACCTTTCAGGGGTGATAGGCTCTGGCCACTCATTAAATATAATGCAAATGCTTTATAAATATGTGGTTCTGTAAAAGGAATGAGATTAGATTGGATGGGGCTTTGAAAAAAGTATCCATCTAGAAGAGTGTTTGCAAGATTGATGATCTCAGGGAGTTCTGCAGACCAAGGGAAGGAGCAAGGCTATGGGTATACTGTCATGTTCTTTCTTTTATTTTTCATTTGGGGAATCTTGGGCTGATTTAGCACACTGTAACACAATGACCTGAGCTTAAACAGATTAAAAGGACAGGTTTGGATGCTTTATGGTGACACACTGTTTATAATCCACGGTCTTGAATGACAGTATGAGTCCTCCTTATTCTGAGAGTAATAACAGACGGTCAGCATTTCCACACTGCTGAGCTCACTTGTGAAACTTATTTCTACGGTAGATTATTGAGGTCAAGAGTATAATCCAATTCAGAAAAATCAGTGGGAACATAACAGAAAGCATCATTATGACTAATGATACTTTCTGTTATGTTCCTACTGATTTTTCTGAATTTGACATTCATTTGTGCAAATCCATACAGTTCCACATCTTGAATACTGGAAGCAGTTTGTGTCTGTTCACCTTCAAAAAGACACAGCAGAAATATGGACAAAGATAAAGAATTGCCCAGATCAGAATAAGCTAAAGGAGACAGCTCCTTGCACCACGTGTGATTCAGTTGAGGAACCCTTTGTTGTAGAAGTGGTGGGTGCAGAAAGTGAGTTTATAAAGCATTTAGATATGATGGGGGAAAAAAATCACTGGGGACTATTAAAAAAAAGAATACACCATCATTAAAATAAAAAGCTCCCAAAGTCCCATGTCCCATACTGCTGGAATGAGAGGAGGATGTTTTGGAGTGGCATCACTGCATGTTATCCTAAAACTTTGCTCCTTTCTGTGCACCCTCTTCAGGTGTGGAAAAACAATGGCTCTGTGGCAGTAGCAGAGCTAAAACCCCCATCTCATGAGTGCTTTCCTTGATGACTATGGGCAGCTGACAAATTGAACCCACCAAACATAGCTTTATCCCAAGCAGGAGCACAAAGTCAAAAATCTGGGCTTTGTTTAGTGAGAAAAAAGTCACTGAAAAACGTTCAGCTTTTCCTGCAGAATTGCAACATCTGGCAGGCAGGTAAAATGAGCCAGCCAAAACGAGAGGTGTAGCACTTGTCAAAGCAGAAAGGCAGCCTCGGGAATGCGAACCCTTGATGTCAAGTGGCTGGGTGTCCCGGCCAGGGAGCAGGAGATGCTCTGGGGACATCTCAGCCGGGCCGTCCCCTGGCTCCGGGCAGCGCTCAGCCTCTGCACCAAAACCCAGGCGAGAACCAGCGCTGGGACAGCACCCAGCTGCAAAATTCCTCCCGATTCTCCCAGCTTTGGTGGCAGCGGGGAGAGAGAGGACGGACGTGCCGAGGAGCGCTGGCGTCTCCGGCCACTTCAGACGGGGCCATTGAGCGGGCGGGGAGCTGCGCTTTGTGCCCCTTCCCAGAGCGCTGCCTCCTCTCCATTTGTTTACCACACATCCTGTCTTCCTTTCTGTTTGCTTCACACATCATCGCCTTCATTAATCGTCCTCCCCGCTCCCCATTTGGGCCTTTGGATTTTCGGCTCGCCATGGGTAATTCTAATTACCTCAGACATAAAAAAAAAAAAAAAATAAAATAAAATAGGAGCTTAAGTAGGTGCACTTCATTCTTTAACTGCCTTTTACAAGCAGTTCAGTGCTGGCTACCAAGGGAATCTGATTAAACTAATTACCCTGATTGGCTTGTTTAATCAACTGCTTGGTTTAATTGGGCCTCGCTAATGCGGAGTGGTGGAGTCCGTGGTGCGTAATGTGAGAACCAGGAGACCCGTAACAGCGGCGGTGACACCGCCACAGAAACCAGGCCGCATTCCCAGCCGGACGGGGCGGCTCGAACAAATGCAGACCTCAGCTGAGAGCCCAACTGTATTCTCAAGAGCCTGAATGGGCTGGAGGTTTTAGTGATAATTAAAATTGCTAGGGAAAAAAAAAAAAAAAAAAAAAGGGAAAAAACCCCCTCAACCCTTTCTCATTAAAGGATTTGTCCTTTTTCCGTCCCCCACTCCCAGCCTGCGAACTCGATGCAATATCGGGAATCCTGTCTGCCTCTTTCAAACAACACTTCAATTCATCAGGGCAAAGAATCCTTCCTCCTTCATCTCCCCCCATCCCTGAGATTTTTCACTGCCATTTACAGTGTGCGTGGCCCAAAGTAAATACACAGACAACAGGGTTACAAATTACCTTGCACAAGGTAAATCCACCCTGAGTACCGAGGGAGTTTGTGGAGTACAAACAGGTCCTGTGTAAGCATCCCAGCAATAATGGGCATTCCTATAGCTCTAATTGCTAGAACAATAATAACCTGCAGAGCATCCTTTTCCTCCTCCCATCTCAGGGCCGGCTCCCCACTCCCTTCCCTGCCCTCCACTTGCTCTCTCAGTGGGGAGGATGAGGATGAAGAGCCAAACACACGGCTGGCTTAGCAAAGCTCAGCTCATCTGGGTCCAATATGTTTTATGGTGACATGCAGACTGAATTTGCTACTTCCTGAGGGTTTTCTTAGAGCCAACGACGTCCTGCAGACCAGTGGCATGAGTGTGACACCCCTGCAATCAGCCCTATAATCCAGCACAGGTATTCCCTGTGCCACAGTGCGTGCCACTTGGTCAAAATTAAATGGCATGCTCAATTGTCATAAATCTCCAATAAACCATCTGTAAAATGGAGAATATAGCAGCAAAATGCACTCACCTTTAGCCATGTATATAAAATGTAATATATATATATATATATATAAAATATATGGCTAATATATGGAAAATACAGCTATATATGGAAAATATAAATGTATATACGTGATTTAGCAGCTTTAGCCCACCTTTGTACTTGATGAAGAGAAATGGGCATTTATGTCTATTTCTTTTGCATTTATGTCTATTTCAGATGACCACTTCACTTTACCCTAGGAATACCTTTTATTTCTGCTTTGGGAAGGGAACTTCAGGTGATCTTGGGTAATCTTGGAGTTACACCATGGCCAAATGACTCGTGCTGTGGCTGTTGGGATGAGGACCCTAGGGAAGGCACCAGAGCTCGTTGCAGAACCCATCCTGTGCTTGTGAGGGTGTTGGGGACCTAAGCTCTTACCAGCCTGGCATCCTCCCTCTGCAAGCTAGCAGAGAAGACTGGGCTTGCTTCCTACTGTGGTCACTGCCTTATCTCTGAGCTCTGCTCACATGCTGGCCCCACCTCCTCACTTGTGATGGGCCAGGGGCTACCCACAGGCATGAACAGACTTACAGAAGGGGTCTGGTCTTATTTATGATCACAAACAGAGAGGAGAAGAAAAGACAGCTCCTTCAGAAGTGGTTGGGTGGACTCCTGTGTTGGCCCACATATCACCTGGTTGCTGCCACCTCATACCTCAGCACCTTACACAGTGGATTGCTTTCAAATTATCTCCAGTTGTCACATTTTTTTCCTGAACAAAACACTGAAATGTTCTGCAGATTGGTAAAATATGTGTTTAAATTCTGTAAAAATTCAAATGTGTTGGGATTTTTTTGTATATTTTTTTTCATGTATTGTGGAAGTCTCCTTTGCACTGTCTGCCCTGTAACCCACAGCAAATGAACCCCATGGCTCTCAAACCTGGCCTCAATTGCTCTGGAGAGGTCCCTCCTTTAAATTTTGTGGTTTGCTCTGGGCTGAAAAATGTCCATATAAGTGAGTAGGTGAAAGCATTTTAAAACCACAGGGAACCCCAGTGTTGAGCTGAAAATAAAATGAAAAATTTTCTTTGTGGCTGAGGTGTGTTTTATATCCCAACTGACCATGCTGGGAAGGTCATTAGACACTGATCAGCTGTGGTAATCTCATTGACCATCCCAGAAGTACGAGCTGCAGGATGCTTAAATTAAAGTCACAGCAAAAATCATTACCATTTTTATGGGGGGGATAGTATGGCATTTTCCCCTGGAATATACCCAGTCAGATATGCTGTAAAGTGAGGTGAAAAAGCAATGATAATTTGCTAATATTTCAGCTCTTTTAGGGTCACTGGGGGTAGTGCTGTGATGATCTCCCTCCCCATCCTCCTGCCTGGCAGCATCCATCTGGGACACCTAATGAATGATTGGTAAACATAACTTTTCCCAGCAAGACAAAATCTGTTTCTAACTTGTGACCTGCTGACACTCGTTCATTACGTGACCTTCTTCTGCCAGACAGGCTGTTTAGGAAAACCATTGACCAGCTGCGTGCCCTGTGCAGCCATCCCTTAATGACAGGACAGACTCTCGGTAAGGGGGTGATGCTGAAGGGCTGCTGAGCGGATGTGACAGAGGGGGGATCGCGGCCACTGAGTGCTCCACAGGGCCGTGGGACCCACTGCAGAGCCCGTGGGGCTGCAGGAGACAGCCTGGCTGGGCCTCAGTGCTGCTGGAACAGGGCCATGTTTCACCAACACTCCCCCACAGCCTTGTGTGGGGATTTCACCTAACGCCGGTGGAGATCAATCCTCGGTTTTTCACTGCTTTTTGTCGGCTTTGAGTGAGGCATTATTTGAAATTTTAGAATATGTATTTGTTCTTGTGAAATCCTTCACATTCACAGACCTTACACTGTCCTTCATCCAGAGGAATTGGGTTTGTCAGGACCTCCCTCTCCTGTAGATAATGTCCCAGCCTCAGCTAAACATGGCATGCAGCAGTCTGTGGTGTTGGTCCCCTATTCCTCGGGGACAAGATTCATCTAAAGCCAATCACTCCAGATATTTCTTGCTGATGAATGAATTAATGGCATTGCAGGGAGAACTGATACTTAACAAACACTTTCACTTCCCACTCTTCCCACTGACCTCTTGGGAATTGATGTGAGCTAGAGAGAGTGCTGTGTTTTTCCTTCCTCAGAGAGTCTTCGAGTTGTTCACCTGGCAAGGTAAACAACCTCATTGATCTTATGAGGTTCAGATGAAGATCAAAGTAATTTGGGGATGCTCCAAGCTTTATTTTTGTTTTTTTTCTAGAGCCACTTATATACCAGTTTTTAATCTTTTTTTCCAACTCCAAAGACCTGCATTAAAACACCTTATTGCCAACAGGAGGGGGATATCTCAATTCCACTGAACGATGCCAAGTTATCATTACATTCAAACTGCATTTTAACAGCCTTCTCATTTTTAGGGCTTTTCACCTTTGCATTAATAAACACTCAAAATCCAAGAGCTGTTGATCTCATACCTTTCCACATATCCTCTGTGTGTTTCCTAGAGGCATGACAGCAAGAGAGATTTGATCAAGGTCGAATTGAATCAAAACAATGGAGAGCCAGACAGTTGGCTCTGGAGCCTTGGCAGTGCCAGAAGCAAATAAAGCCTCTGTGTGTTTATCACTTCATTCAGTCCAGATGGGCTGTTTTCCCCATCCTGCAGTCATCATCCTATATCCATACAAAGCTCTGAGTGATATTTCTATGGCATGTTGCTTCAATGAAGCTGTCCTAGAGTGGCTGTACCAGCGGTTTTGAAGTTGCCTCTGTGTCTCTCATGTGGTTAGGCTAACAGATGTCTTTTGTGGTCTCTCTTTCTCTATCAGTCATCATTTCATTCTCATGCCTTCCAGATTTCCAGATACCTCCTGCCTGTGTCTGCTTGAAGAAAGGCACCCTGTAAAGCCCTCCCATGTATTACAAAAAGATCTGCTTCTGGTTTTGCTTCACATAACGCAATGTATGTTTTGCAAAAACCTAGGAACTGACAATCAGATTATTGATCACAGCCAACAATTCTGGCTCCTCAGTGTCTAATCCTACACTCCCCCCTGGAAAGTGGTTTTAGATTTGTTAAATGAATTGGAGGCTGATGAAAAGCTAAGGTCAGACGTATGGGCCTTAAGCAGACAGAATATGGGGAGGAACTTCTTATGTCATGTGCCCTTCTAATTAGACTCAGTTGCATACCGTACAAGTCCTCCAGCTCAGGCTATCAGTCTTCCTTGGAAAAAAAAGCTTTTATCTGCCCAACATTCTGCACCAAATCAGGTCAGATTTGGCTCATTTGCAAACCTGGCCCATATTTTGCACTGGAGAAGTTCAAGGCATTGAGCATTCCTGCCCATCCATTGCTCCCATCTGCCAGCTGGAAAGGGAGTTCATCAGAGCAGCTGCCGTCATTGGGTTGGCTCCCTCTGAAAACAGACTGCAAGACTGGGACAAGAAGGAAAGATCAAGGCAAGGAGTTGGGAACTGGATGACTCAAAGTTAAGCTAACATTCAGACATTCAGCCACAGTCCTCCTCAGGATGAAATATTTGGGGCACATGCAAAGCACAGAGTAGAAAATAATATACATATCTGTACATAATGTACCTCAAATCCAAGGGTCTGGACCCACTAGAGTGAATCCAAGCAGCTCAGTTCATGCAGGGAAGATAAGGTGCACCCTTTCAGGAGCTTTCAAGCTCAGCTGGTGCTGCTCCTGAGTATTGTATCCCTTCATTAGCAATAAGCCTCCTAACAATTGGGTTCTCTGTTTTTAACACAGACATGGCACTGCCCAGGTGTGTCCAGAGACCAGCTGAAACCAAACAAGAATATGTGTCTGCACTCTGTTCCTGACACAAGCCTTCAGTGTTTTCCTGGCTTTACCCTTGTTACAGCACAGGCTTTGCAGGGACTTTTTAAAGCAGACCTGATTATTTGACCACTCCAGAAATCTAGCAGAAAACAAAACTGCTGGGCAAAATCAGAAAAAAACCCCAGTAGCACGACCATCCTCAAGGCTATGATACCACAAGGGAACCTATACCACAGGCTGGTTTCAAGGTGTTTCCTCTCCTAAACCCTTTTTAAAGAGCTGAGTAACCTCATGGGCTTTGCACTGGGCTCTGAGCTGGTGTGAGCAGGGCTGCAAAGGTATAACTAAGCACAAAATATGACCCTGGCTTAGCCCAGCCTGACTCTGGCAGGACTGTGCACAAAGCCACAGAGCCTGTGTGAGAATGCCCTTAGTCAGGCTCATAAAATGTTGTAGTTTGCAGCTGAGAAGGGATAAATTAAACTAACAAGCATGACAGCTATTTAAAAATAAGAAATCATGTTTCATGGGGTAAAACAACATCTGAGGCCCCAGAGAGTCTGTACTTTGTATTTTTAATGGTCCTCTCACTGCAACAACACTCTCCCCTCCACTTAGCCGGGCTGAAGACCCCAAGTTCAAACATTTCCCCACTGCTCTCTCCGTGGCTTACTGCAGCTCTCATCTTTACTATCACTCTGGAAAACTCTCTTTTGTGAGGAGAAGGGCTCATTAGCCAGGAATTGATAAACAAAAAGGAGGGTGGAAGCAGAGGTCCCTGCTCCCCAAAGCAGGCTCCCCGGGGCTGGTGGTGCCTCCCACCCAGGAGGCTCCGTGCAGCCCCCAGCTGCAGCCTGTCTGCAATGTGCTGGGGACAGGCTGTCAGAGGGCTGAGCTGTTCCACGCCGGCCCTCTGGGGGAATCATGTGCTGAGGGTATGAAAAATCTGTCCCAGAAAACCCTGCAAATGCAGAGTGAGGCTGGTTGCCTTGGGCCAGTGTGTGCTGGGTTCTGGCACCCAGGGAGTGGGTGAGTGCTGGTGGCTTTGGGTTACAGAAATAGCAGAAGCTCATGAATCCCCATTGCAGGGGAATTGAGGACTTACCTTCTACAAAAGTCTCTTTTTTTTTTTTTAAACCACAATACCCATACCTATTGATGTTGCCTACAGACTCCTAGCACTCTGCTGCTTTAACAGAGCTGAAAACAATTGAATGAGAATGTAAATGCAGTTAAAAGTAGCTTTGAGGCAATTTGGCAATGATTGCTAATGGCTAGCTTCTTCAAAGGAGGATAAATTTCAAGATTAATTCCCTTTGAGAACAGATAATCTGTGACAAGATTGCATTAATGAAAAGATCATCATGTAACCAACCAACTTTTTACACACAATCATTCGGTTGCCAGTCCTCCAGATGACAAAATAATACTGTTCTCTGTGGTCATTGGCATTGGCAAATACAAAACAAAAGGTCTTAAAGCTATTTAAGGCAAAGCAGAACATTTTTCATCTAGAATTTTCCCATGGTGACTGCTATGTGAATTGGGGAGCTGAGGCAGGGAAGTTCAGGGCTGGTTACAGGTAAGACCATGGTTTATTCTTATGCATGAAACTCTCAGAGGCTGTTATGATTTAAAACTCTGCAAAGCAGAAGCAGATCATCTTTTCTGAAGTTCTAGCAAACCTTCTAAGGAGAGTATTTCTTTGTGAGACACTTAACCAGGGCAGATAGTGACAAGATAAGGAGGACAGGTTTTAAACTAAAAGAGGAGAGATTTAGATTAGATTTTAGTAAAAAGTTCTTTACTGTGAAAGTGGTGAGGCACTGGCACAGGCTGCCCAGAGAAGCTGTGCCTGCCCATCCCTGGAAATGTCCAAGCCAGGTTGAATGTGGCTCTGGGCAACCTGGTCCAGGGGAAGGTGTCCCTGCCAATGGCAGTGAGTTGAAACAAGAGGATGTTTAAGGTCCCTTCCAACCCAAACCATTCTGTGAGTCTGTGTGCTGCAAGTGCAAGCCAACTACAGAATGCCTTTCTGCAGAACTTGCTGGAACACTTGTCATTAGCAATGTCTGCTTTTGATGAAAAATAGCTTCACAATTGTGATAGAATTTTTTGCAGGAAAAGTATATCTTTTTTTTTTCTATTACTTGGATGAAAACACTGAAAATAATGTGAAAGCCAAGTATTTACTCTGTAGTATTCTCAGAATTTAAATGTTGACTTTCATTTTCCTTTCTTCATTTTTTTCCTCCTTTCTTGCAAAGAAAATGTACATTTCTTTGTTTTCTTTTCTACCTTTGCATAGCTGTCCTTTTTCTTTCTCTTAGTTGAGAAAAGGCAAAAGAAAAGAAAACAGTGGAAAAAAAGAAACTGTATCAAACACAAGTGTTTTAATTTTCTACGAAATTGAAGTCAAGAAAAATGTTCTATTCACAGCATGAGCATTGTCAAAGAACTGCCTCCACCTCCATTTTATGTAAAGGTTAAAAAACTTTATTTCCTCATGCATGTTGATGACATTTGTTCCTTCTTTTTTTCTTTTCAGGACTGGTCCAACTCCTAACCCTACCTTTTTCTTCACTTCTCCCACTTTACACAGGAGGAACATTTTCAGAAGCTTCCATGGCTCTTGGAATAGAAGATCCTGTTTTGAGGAGTAACACAGGCTCTGGGGAGCTGCACCAGACCCAGCTGGCCTCTGCCACTCTCAGCTCATGCCCGTGCCAGGGCTGTGACCCACTGCTGTGTCACTGGGCATTTCCCAGTGGCTTTAATCAAAAGATTTAACAGCAACAGTAAAGAGCAAGAAAAGAGGAATTAGGGGCTGTATCCCTTGGGATGCTCCAATACAGCAGCCACATCCCAGCTCTCCTTTCCCGGGCACATCAGAGACAGCCAGAGGGTCACTTTACCAGGCAGGACCAGCAGCAGGGCAGATGAGGAGTCTGTAAATGCTTTACCAGCCCAGGATTTTGACCCACTGGACCAAAAATGGCCTTTGTTCCAAACAGAGAAGTCTGTGAAAAACAGTCACAAGAAATAATTGGATCTAATGGGAAACAGTTTCATCAGAATCAGCTGTGGAAGCCTGTATGCCACGTAAGGCATGTGCAGCAAGCAAAATGCTTCTTGAAGGAAAAAGAAAAAAATGTAAATAACCCAAACACTGACAAATACTTTTTAGAACAAAGGAATAAAGAAGACTTTGTCTTGCAATATCTGGACACCCATTTCAACACCCCTTTTTGCAGAAACATTGCTGCTCCCTTAGTAAGTGTGGATTTGGATATTTGTATCCCTGTCGATCCATGGACTATTCCACAGACTTGTGATGTGATGAGAAACAAAAGGGCCTGAGCTGTGAGGACACTCAGACATCACATTTAACAGTGCTTGCTTTACACCTGCAGCCTTGCTGCCAAGAGGGATCTGTGCCAGGGGCCTGGATGTGCAGGGCTGGCTCAGACTTGTTCCTCTCCCCTCATTGTGCCTTTAAAAAGGGACCCTCAGGGTGTGCAGAAAATTAAGCACACACATGCCTTAAGATACATTTCTGTACAGCAATGGTCAAATCTTAAGGAATAAAAGTATTTTCTAGATTTACTTCATTCTTGTAGATGAAGTTTATAAAATTGCTTTCCTTCTATGTTTTAAGATTTTTCTCTGCCTTGGCGGAGTGTATGATTTTCTATTGGCTAAATGGGACACCTTTTTAAAATTAAGAATAAAGAGACTCCTCCAAAGCTAAAGAAGTTGTAGCTTTCATACTCACATTGACACATGCTGCATTTTATGACTGGAATATTTATTTTTATGCTTTTTTCTCTCTTCTCCATCTTCCAGTCCTTTTTTGAATTTTTTCTTTACTCTTTATTTTTAATCCCTTTGAGGTAAAATGCTCCCCAGCATCTCATACCATAGTTTTTGGGTGTGTTTAAATTTAATAAAATTAATTCATCCATCCCAGCAAGAGGGAACATGGTCAAGTGGCATTTAGTAATGCCACTGGACACCCAGACTTTAGCAATAGTCACTTCCAGTGAAAGAAGCTGTTGGTTTCTTTTATAAAACAGGTGCAAACATTATGTGAGTTTGTCAGCCAAAAACCAGCTAAATAGTCAAATGATGCTGCTCCTCAAACACACCTGCCCTTTCATTTTTAGTAGCTTCATGAAATGTCACCAGCCAGTCAGTCTTTAGCTTTGCCTCCTTTTCCTACAGACCTCAATGAACACCAGGCATGGAAAATGGGAATCCCTCTCTGTATTAGTTAATTATTCATCCATAAGAATGGCAGAGAGGGATACATTTAGTCTGGCTCTGACTCTCCTATTCCTGTTCGAATACAGAACTGCACACCTTCTCAGAAATACTGTGGTAACCCTTGGTGTGAAAATGAACTGTCTCAGTTGTGCAGGCAAGTCCAAAGGCTGCTAAATAACAGCTGTCAGGAATGTGATCCCCCAGTACTTTCACAATGGAAATCGCTATTCTGTTTGTGAGATAGCAGTGTGGGAATTCTTCTTATCAAAATGAGTTAACACGCTTTCACTGAAAGTTGGCCGGCTTGAATGATAAAAAGAGTAGGGGAAAAAGGCTGATTCCTCTATGATTAAAGATTAGAAAATGAATTCTGACCCAAGGAAAAACCTGATACTCATGTAAGTGAGGGCAATTTTATATTATCCCAGTTTTTATACTTGGTTTTCTGGAGAATCCATGTTGCACTGAAGAAGTATCAATGCTCAGGAGTCACTGAGCCTTTTCCCATCCTACAGGCCAAGGCCAGGGTATCCTTCTGTCTTAGAAAACATCGTGCTTTGGTAACTTGGTAACCAAAGTTACTTTGGTAACTTTTGAAGGCCTTTTGCATTCAGAGCATGTTAGAGCAGCTCTCGGTCTACTCTATTTCATGCCCACAAATTAAAGCATTATGGGAAAAATCCCAGTATTGTATTTGCAGGGTGCCCCAATGAAGGAAGGAATGATGAATCTGACTCCATGTTCTCAGAAGGCTAATTTATTATTTTATGATACTATATTATATTAAAGAATGCTAAATTAACTATACTAAAGAATACAGAAGGGATACTTACAGAATGCTGAAAAGATAATAATGAAATCTCGTTACTCTCTCCAGAGTGCCAACACAGCTTGGCCCTGATTGGCCATTGAGTCAAAACAACTCACAGCAGAATCCAGTGAAACAATCACCTGTGGGTAAACAACCTCCAAACACATTCCAGACAATCAAAACACAGGAGAATCAAATAAGATAATAATTGTTTTCCTTTTTCTCTGAGGCTTCTCAGCTTCCCAGGAGAAAAATCCTGGGCAAAGGGATTTTTCCAGGGAATGTGAATGCCACATCCCAGGATGTACAAAAGCATGAGATTGTCTTTTGGCCACTAAGCCAAGTGGTGAATAAGCCTCTGGATCTGGCCCTAAATTTTCAAGGTGCTCAGTGTTTGGGCTCTCGTTTTACCTTTCATTTCTAGAACAAGACCTGTCAGAAACATCACTAAATAATTTTTTCTTTCTAGAAGTTCCTGGCACCATTTTAGTTCACACAGACACTTCACTCTTCAGTGTGTATTCATCCATGCCCCCAAAGCTATGCAGATTGCAGATTCACCACTCCTAGTGCTGTAGAGAAGTCAAGACCCCAAGCAACATCGCTAAAACTGGTTTTATGTTCATATGAGTGTTCACATGTGTGATGTAACTTCAGCTGAGATGGGGACACTGGCTGCTGATGAGTTATGCAATGAGTTCACAAAAATCCAGTGCTGAGGTGGGCTGTCCCACATGGTGTGCTGCAGATCAGCCCTTCCTCCTCAGTGTGGTTGCTGAGCAGTCCGTGACTCCCAAGGGCCACGGCACAGCCACCTACCCAGGGAATCCTTTGGGAGGGCTCAGCTCGAGCTGCCATGAATGAAGCTGTGGAGCTTGGAATGAGCGGGGTCTGACAGTGTTGGACATGGAGCTTGGAATGAGCAGGGTCTGACGTGTGGGACACGGAGCTGCAGAGCTTGGAATGAGCGGGGTCTGACGGTGTGGGACGTGGAGCTCAGAATGAGTGGTGTCTGATGGTGTGGGATGTGGAGCTGCAGAGCATGGACTGAGCAGTGTCTGATGGTGTGGGACTTGGAGCTTGGAATGAGTGGGGTCTGATGGTATGGGACACGGAGCTGCAGAGCTTGGAATGAGTGGGGTCTGGCAGTGTGGGACACGGAGCTGGGAATGAGTGGGGTCTGATGGTATGGGACATGGAGCTGCAGAGCTTGGAATGAGCGGGGTCTGACAGTGTTGGACATGGAGCTGGGAATGAGCGGGGTCTGACACGTGGGACATGGAGCTTGGAATGAGTGGGGTCTGATGGTGTGGGACACAGAGCTGCAGAGCTTGGAATGAGCGGGGTCTGGCGGTGTGGGACGTGGAGCTGGGAATGAGTGGGGTTCACGTGTGGGACGCGTGCGCGCCGGCACATGCACACCCTGCAGGCATCTGTGAGTTACGAGGTGATAAACCCCGCACAGAGCCCTGCTGACTTCATAAACCACAAAAACGATGAAATTATTGCCACATTAGGAGAAGTGATCCCATCTTAGTTTTACACCCCATGTAAGGCAGGAGCCCTGATTCTTTCTCATGTGCTCTTTAGAAGTTTCCAGAAGTTTCTCTGGTTTATGAAGTTGAGGTTATTTCACACCTTCTGCTGGTGCTTTCTCCTGCAGCAGGACCCCTCTCTGTTGCCACCAGTACGGTCACATATACCCTGTAGCGATTCCTGAACAAGTCCCTGCAGGAAGAAAGTTGCAGCCAAGTCAGAATTTGATTTCCTTATATTGCCTCTGGCATTTCCTCATCTTGTAGTAATACTCATGCAGAGGACTTGCACGTTAAACTGAAATTAAAACAGAAAAGAGGCAGTACTAACAGTTCAGATATTTGTCTTAGTGTGGTTCCTTGCTTAGAGCCAGAAGCTGAGAGCTGGGGCACAGCAGTTCTGGCAGAAAGAGATCCAGTCTTGAGAGGAGAGGGGTTACCTCCATCCTCAGGGACTGTTCCAATATCTAATTATCCTCAGCATAATAAATTTACTTTTTATTTCCTATTCAGCTTTTTCCTGACTTTAGCTTGCAACCACTAGACCCTGTCATGCTTATGTCTGTGTAATTATACAGGAACCTTCTCCACCCATTGCCTTTACAGGCAGCCATGGCCTGTGACAAAGACACCTCTTAATCTCATCCTGATCAGCTAACTAAAATAATTTAAAATATTCTAGAAATGCATGCTTTAGCTAGAATAAAATCAAACCATAGGGAATTTAGAGCTGTATTGCTGAGGTAGCAAAACACTGGATGCTGTATGTGTACATAAATATGTACATTTTAAAGTTTCAGCAATTAAAATACCATGTAGACAAAACTGTGGAGTAAATGTAAAAGAAGAGGCTTTTGTTTTGATATTATATGACTCATTTCTCTTAGTTAGGTACTTTTTGCTGCTGTCATTTTTTTTTGTGGGGGGGGTATTTCCTTAAACCTTAAAAACTTAGTTTTGGTCAGTGCTCTCAAACAAACCAGAGCCACGCACAGGCTGGGTTCTCAGTTAACACCCTGCTCCTGCGTGGCTCAGGAAAAGGAAAAGACTGCAGAAAAAATAGAATTTTTCCCTTTCTGCTGGTTACTTCTGAGGGCAGTGGTCTGTAACTTGAGCACTAGCACATGAAAGCTGTTGGTGTTCTGCTCCCTCCCTACTGACAATCCATAATGGCTCATGAAACCTTCACAGGAGGTATCAAGAGCTGTCCATTATGAATAACTCTGCTTTCATGTAAGCTACTTAAAGACAAGATTTCTCTGCCAAGATCAACAGATTACACCAAAAAAAAAAAAGCATTCACAGAACATATTGTTTCAAAGAGATAAAGAGCCAGAAGAAACACAGATCTGGAAGAACTGAAGCCCATTTAATTTCAGGCTGCTCCACAATCATTCTCTCCCCTCTTCTCTACTCTTTCCAAAATCCCTCTGTGATTTTTCAGTTTTACAGTCTGCTTTTCTTCTATGCTGGTTCCACCTAAACCCGCCTGTCCCAAAGGTCCGGTTTGAATTGCACAAAGCAGGGAACAGCTTTGAAGGCTGAAGTGCTAAAAGGGCTTCCATCAGCCACAAAACTGACCAGGCTGCACCTTGGCACGGAGTGGTACCCATCCTTTCGCTTTGATGGGCGTTCAAAAATTTCATCTTTCAGCCAAAAAGAAGAAAAGTGGCTAGAAATGCAAATATCACAGACCAGTTCTAGATCTACTGCTTTCAGAACTAGAGATTCCCAGAAGTGAGCATATTGCTCATATATTTCTTCTTAGTATTATCATGGGGGTTGAGGTTTCTTACTTGATTTGCCATGTGTTCAACCCTGTAATTGGTTAATTGCATTTCTTTATTGGTTATTCCACAAACCACATCTAAAAATCCTAATGCCAGAAGTGGTAAGGTAGTTTCCAAATAAATTCTGGGAAGGAAAAGCTAAAAATCAGATAAAAAATACTATTACCAGTCTAGTCCTATGTATTTTCAAGTACTACAACTTCCCCTAATGCAACTGCTACGTTCTGAAAAATTCATTAGGACACTGTAACACTTCTCTACGTGGCAGAATTCCTGTTTGTGACAGCATGGAAATATACAAAATACAGTGAAAGACATTCATATCCAAGTTATGCAATTGTCAACGTGTTCATATTTTAGTCAAAATTCACCAAGTGATGGGAATGTGACATCCCTTTGAACTGATTTCCAGTTATTTTTGTTTGCAAATAGTTTGAAGTCATTAATCAACAGAGCTTCCTTGAACCATTAACAGAACTGCTGCTCTGCTTGGTTGTTTCTCTTTGAAGGGGATTACAAAACCATTTGCTGAAGTTTCAATCCACATGGGTTCCTGCTCTGAATTGCATGCTAAGTTTTGGGATGGAGCAAATTCTTCATCTGGTTTCATGTCAAAACCATCTGAAGTCAGAGAGTTTTGCACAGAACTGATGCAGAGCCATAAATTGTCCAAGTTCAGTGTGGATTGGCCCAACTGTGTTTGCTTGAGAAAGGGTGGGAACTGGAGCAAATCCTTGAGGGAAAATGAGCTAAGTTTCAAACAAAACTCAAGACTATGCAAATTTTACATCATTTCAGGTTTCACAGCCAGCATATTTTAGAACTCTTTCCCTATCCTTTTCTTTGAAAAATGGGACTTGGCCCCCAGTGTTCTTCAGAAAGGCTAGCTAAAGATCAACAGAAGAAAGAAAATTTTCCAAGTTTCTCTTGCACAAAGTTCCACATATTTTTACTCCAAATTATTCATACTTCTCTTATGTTCACTTCCCTAAACAGACACACATTCAACCTGGTGGACCTGACATGTCATTTCCCACATTCGAATGTACAATCCAGGTTCAGTCACAAGTGGACACAGAAAATGAAGGAAGATGCCATCATTTGTTTGGGCAAATGCAAAGCTAGCCAGTGTGCATTGGGTGAGACTGAGAAAAAAATCCTCTGATGTTTAACAAAAGTATACTCCTGAGGAAAACAAAGTCTCACTTTGCAGCAGGAAAAAAAATTAGAAAGCCTATATGCTTGTTGGATAAATCAGCTTTGCCAGATTCTCCATTAGCAAACCAGAGCACAGCTTGGTTGTATAGTACTAAAACTATTTTAAGACATATGTATAATTATTTTAAGAAATATGTATTCTCAAGAATTATTTATTTGATGTTCTTTATGAGATCCTCCTTCTCTTTCAGATGTTTTATTGCAAAGCAAGAGCTGAAATTTTTAGACAGAATGTTTAAATTCTATCTCATTTTCCTGAGCTGTTTCATGTATGCAAAGTATCAATTTCAACTCAGCACAAAAAGCAAAACAAAGCTTTTAGGAGTATCTCCTGCTAGAATAATTGGTATAACTGGAAAAAATAGATAAGATTTGGGGTGTACAAGCAGGACCTTTAAGTGCCAAAAAGCATGTTTAACATTTTCCATTGATAAAAGCCATTACTCATCAAAGTGTGTCCTTCTGCTTCATCAAAGCACCATAAATCTAAAAAAATAAATCCAGCTAGCACTGCCTGTGAACAGATATGTTCAAACACTGTTTGTTGTCCCTTCAATGATGACAGGGTAACCCTGAAAACTGTGTCTATGATTCGATTTTTCCAAACATAGAATTCCAGTGTTGTTTGAGAGAACCTGAGAGCTGTAAGACACCCACATGGGCTGGGGCTGTGTCACACAGGACCTACAAAGGGCCTGATGGGGGCCAGGTGAGCCACAAGAGTATCTCAAAGGCCCTGAGTTACCACTTTTAGGCAACTGAGTTCCATCAGTGTGTCACAGAAAAAAACCATTTAAGCTGAAACTAGAGTTTATAAGAGAAGGGGGCTGCAGTGGTGGTCATTTACATTTTTTTAGTTAGATTGGTTTCATCTGGAATTAAGTTTTAAAATGGCATGAGAGAATGGATATAAAACAAACATCTCTCTGTTTTTCACAAGTTTTCAATAAAGGAAGATGTTATTGAGGTATTGGAAATATGATGGTTAAGTTTCCTAGAGAAAGACATGTACAGGGCAGTGCATAAACCTGGCTATTGGTCTACCAAAAAAAGCTGGAAATTGATGTGAAAGAAAACAGATCTCTTCTGAGTGCTGAGATCCAAACCCAATAGAGCTCTTGGGCTCCCAATGCTTATTTGGGCACCTGACTTTGTATTTAGACCAAGAGGAATGAACTGTTGGTCTCGTGCCTATGTGCTCTCTGGACAGCACCAGTGCACCTGGATATCTTCACTCACTAGGAATAGGAGCACAGCCAGTGTCAGTTCCATTTGATTTTGGGTTTTTTTTTTTCAAAACCTTCTCCTGACACTTCCAGGAATAGAAAATACAATCAATGTTCTCCTGAAGTTTGTAACTGCCCATGTTGAGTGGTCATGTCACCAGTGGTGATCATCTCAAGCTTCTCCAGAGCTGATCCATGGCTTTAGTGGACTTCTCCACAGCATGAAATCTCAGGGGTTCTTGTGGATTTGCCAGTGCTTGAACTTGAGGTGGAGAGTTTGATCTGAAGTGAGCTTCTGTCCAGCTTCATCTGCAGGAGCTATGAAAATTGTATAAAAGCCCACAAATGTTTGCATGATATTCATGGACATGAAAAAGGTACCTGTTACCTGCTTGAGCCTCAGCAATCCTAAGGGATGTTGTGGACTTAGGATAAATTCACTTTTGCATGACTTTTCTTTAATATTCTTCCACAACTGAGTCAGAGCTTGTTGCACACCTGCAGGTCTCCCACTGAGCCACTGTCAGGATTGCACAGTATTAAACCAATCTTGGCATTTCACAGTGTCCACTAATTATAAGCACATCTGTTCAAGAGCAGTTAGAGGAATGAAAATCCCAGCATCAATGTGTTTGATGCATGTGTTTGCTTCCCCTTAGAGTGAGGGTGGGAAAACACAACTTTAGAAATCTGTAATCTTCATTTCTTTTCCAAACAAATGTAAATGCTCCTGCAGTTCCCCTGGGGAACATCACTGGAATATGGAGGAATCTCAGTGAAGATGAGCAAGCCTGAGGGCAAAATATTTTTGTAAATGTGTTCATGCCTGTTAAAACTGATTTAATATAAAAATAAAATTCAGAGAAAGCAACCAAACTCAGGTCCAGGCAGAGGTCTTGCATCTGGGATCAGTGGGAAATAGCAGTCACTGCAACATCAGCTAATTTCGGATCATAGAGTTATGTAATATCCTCAGTTGGAAGGGACTCACAAGGATCATCAAGTCCAACTCCTGTCCTGCCTAAGGCCACCCCAAGAATCCACCATGTGCCTGAGACACTGTGCACATCTCTTGACACCCTCTTGCACATGCCTTCATCCATTTGAGAGCTATATGTGGCTGTAGATGGTGTCTCCTCTCACCTCTTGAGCCCTGACTCAGGTCCAGCCTCATGTTTCTGGCACTGTGAGTTAACTGTCTTGCTCAGAAACAAGTTTGTGAGACTGAAATATTCTATTGTTTATCTATTTTAGCAAAGAAAGCAGTGAGACCAAAAAGGTTACCATTTCATTTATACAATTTTCCTCATTCACAGTAGATGATCTTGGCAATGAGACCTTTTACGTTATAAGACCGGTTTTCATATTCAAACAAATATCACATTACTGCAGACAATAGCATATTACTACTTGGTGGTCTGAAATCCCATGTCCTGAACCTTTTGTATTAATGTGGATAAGGACTAATGATCCTGGAGTCAGTAGTGTCAGTCAGTGTCACAGTCAACTGAGAAGGGTTTGTCTCAGTTTTTGTTTGAACTTCCAGCTCCCACGGGAACTTTGCTCACACCGGGCCCTTCTTGACCCAAATACTGCTTGTCTCCCTTCACATGTCCCTTGTTAAAAGTAGCCAGATAGCCAGTTAAAAGCTATCAGCCAAAGAGTGGGTTCTCCAGACACAACGCTGTCTGTCAGCCTTTGGTCCTGTGAGCAACACCTGCCCAGATTTCATCCCACTGACCTGTCCCTCTTTATCTTGCACTTAAATGTATTTAACAATCAAGAGAAACTGTGTCAGCCTGTGGTGTCCAGCAGCTATTTTTTGGGAGAGGATACAGCTGGTGCAGAGCAGGCAGTGGTTTTGCACCACGGATGGGGGAGCTGCAGTCACAGCAGCCCATTCATCAGAGACATCGGCCCGCTGATGGCTCCATTCACTTCTCAGCCAGATACTCTGGAGTCATCCTGTCTGCCTCCCAGTGCTCAGGGTCCTGGCCAGCCAGTTTATCTCTTTGCACAGACACTTGCAGACCTGCCTGGGCTGAAGCTGTGGGGCTCATCAGCACATTAGCAAAGCTGAGAGGGAAATCTTAAATCCTTCATGACCAGGCTCTGGTACTTGAGATGACCTGGGTGGGAGATGGGGGCAGAGGAATCTGACCTTTGTGAGTCACCACCAGTATCAGCAGCACATTGCTCAATCCAGGGGATTTTCCCTGGCACCACTCATAGCCCCCAGCTCTGCAGTGCTTTCCTAGGGAGGAAACCCAAGGTGGACTCACTGTATTTTGCCATGCCCCTGAATAAAAGCCCTGCACTCTTCAGGGACACAGCTGAAGTGAAATTCAAGCTGACCCCCACTTTGCCCTACAGGATGATCAAACCTTGGGCTTGGCAATCTGATAATGTAGTCAGCAAAGGCTGTTTATTTGCAGGGTTTTGATGAGTACGTGGACAATCAGATTTCCTGGGAAGTGGCACCAAACCTGCCAGAGTTCAAGAAACATTTGGACAATGCTCTCAGCACATGGTGTGATTCCTTGGTTTGACCTGGGCAGGGTCAGGAGTTAGACTCAGTGATCCCTGTGGGTCTCTTCCAACTCAGGATATTCTATGATTCTACAAATCAAGGGCAGTCCTTGGCTGCAGCTGGCATGGTGGCAGAGGACAAGAAAAGGAACAGGCTGCAAAGCTGGCACTGTTTCTTATGCCATGGAACCAGCAGAATATCCTTGCTGGGTCACTGCATTGAAATAAGGAGAGGATCAAACCTGTCCTGCTAATGACTCAGGTGAAGCCTCTGAGTGCTGTGCTGCTATGCTGAGTCCATGAAGTTGGATGTGAGCAAAATTCCTGTCTGGTTAAAATAGGGTGAACTAAAGGACAAAGAAACAGCTCTGTTATTGTCTAGACCTCCAGATCATATCCTTAGAGGCTATGATGCAGTTTATTCAGCAGAGGAAATAAAAACTGCTTGGATAAAATCTTCTTACACATTCCCATGCTCTACTCTCTTGTGAAAGTGTTTTTAGTGTAGCACTACACCACTTTAATTATATGCACTCCTTCAATAAACAAGCATGACTCACACCTCTGCACGGGAGATAAAAGATGTGTAGAAACCATAAAAACACTAAACCAGCATGCAAAGCCAGAAAAGCCATTTATCTTCATGGAATATTTTAATGTCTGTCTTGTTCTTCCAGGAAAGCTATGGGACAATTTACGCCTTTAAAAGGCCTCAGATTGTAAATATATATATCTAAAATATCTTTTCTAAAGCTGGTTCTGTAAAACAGTTTTTAAAGGACTGATATGGGGTTTAACAGGGCATTCTAGGTTTTAACACCCTGTGTGTTGCATTAGCAATACCTTCCTCATGTGTAAATATAATGGAAAGGAGGCAGAAGAGCCTCCAACAGAGATGGCAAGCAGAGAGGTGATGACAGGGGGTGTCTTCCTCAGCATGAGTCCTAAATGATTACTGGTGCCATAGGCAAAGACCCCAACTCCCTGCTCCCACTTGCCTTGTGTCACCTTGCATGGAGGTCATGCCTGTTCCTTTGGGCCCCCTTTCCCTCTGGAGCCATTAGCTGCACCCCAGCAAATCTTGTCCCCTGCCCTAAGTGCTGTGGAGCCTCATGGTCAGGGCTCAGCTTGGCAGATCCATGTCTCCATCCTCCTGGGAAGCCTTTAACCACAAGCCTAGCAAGCAAAGTGAGGCACTGTCACCATCTGGCTTTGATCTAAACTTAGTGCAAAGGCTGGGGACAATCACAGTCACTTGATCTCATTTTTGGGTTGTCTTCCAAGACAGATATCCCCTTCCTCATCCTCAAGTCACAGTGAGATGGGGCTCCCAGAGCAGGCATCTCAGTGGCTTTTGGTACCATTTGACAGGATAAGAAGTACCTGAAAGAGTCATCAGAGTCTGTGGTGGACACAGGAGCTTTTGATGAGCTGGATGGCTGAGAACACCATAATCAGAGCAGTTTGGGCTCTAATTGTCCAAAAGTTTAGACAATTTTTTTTCCTTTTTTCCTTCATGAAAAGTTTTTTCCTTCCACCTACATGCACACACACACTCACAATAGTTGTCATATATTCAGTGATCTGTGGCTGAGGGTGACCTCAATTAAAATGTGTCTTTGCAGGCCAAGCATGGTGATGCACAGGGGTCTCCAGGGCAGGGAGAGTTCCTGGATTTCCATGATGTTCATTACAGGCATCCATGCAGCTGACACAGAGTTTGCTATCAATCTTTGGCTGTAGCACTCTTATTGCACATCCCACCAAACTGAGATTCACTAGACATCATATGGCCTAAGCTGAGTCTAATTTAATCAGTTTTAGAAATGCCTGGTGTATTTTACTGGTGTCACCCTAAGCTGAGCATGCAGCTGAGTCTGCAGACTGGGAGGGGAGGGTGATTTGCTGTGACAGGACTCCTGTCCTGGCCAGCAGCAAATCAGTAGCATGATCATTTAATGGGGACATCACATATTCTGTGAGTGTTCTGATGGAACATAAAAATCACAGGCAGCCACCCAGGCTTGTGTGCATAAATATCTTTTAGTTATGGAGCTGCTCCAGATCTGGGATCATGTAGGGAAATGCATGCATCACTGGTCAGAGGTGCCCAATTTAGATGAAAAAATTAGGATTTTATGCCAATGGTGGAAAGCAAGCCTCTTCAGGAGTTCATTGAGGATGCTGAATTAGGAGGCTGAGCAGGACTGTAGCCAATGTAGAGAAATGAGTCTCCAGACTGAGGTAAGCAGCCCCCATGAGGTCCCTTCCCCACTGACAAAGCCCCTACAAACCTCTAATCACCAGTGTTTGATAAGAGCTGTGCAGGGAGGCAAGGCCTAAAGCCACACAATTAAATCACTTTAGGATACCCACAATTTCCATGGTTCATCAGCAATGTAAATCCAAGCTAATTTATATTTTTGTAATAGCTGAAAAGTGGAGCTAAAAGGCATTTTTAAGATATTAAAGTAATAAATATCTCTTTAATTTGTCAAATGCCCATACTTTGCTATTCTCTCTTTGTCAGTAAACTCAGATCTGCTCAGCTCAAGCCCACCACCCCTTTATGGTTCATAGAAAAGGGAATCCATTGAGATTGTTAAATCATTTTCTGCTTAAAAGTTGCTTCTATCACTTACTGCACTTTTCTGTCTTGCTGCCAGGCATGTGACCACTACTTTACACATCCCAAGAGATTCAAGCACGATTCTAACTCCTTTTAAGTAAAGAGAAGGCAATGAACAGCTTCTCCCTGCTTTGAATCATGCCATGGATCACATCAAAGTGACTTCTGTGCATCCAGTGGTATGCTGGAGAAGAATTGAGAGCTCCTTTATGAGATTTTGTAAAGGCAGCACAGAGGGATTAGCATGCCTTTAGTAATGCTGTTTGTCACAGTATAATTTATTGAGGCTGATTGGAAATTTCATCAGTCATTGCTGTTGTGCAACACTTAAAAATCTGCAGCATTACATGGAGAAGGCAGTTCAGTGGGCCATAATATTTAGCAAGGGTAAAGGCAAGGGTAAAACTATGTAAAATTGTGGGGCAGTTCTGGTCAGCATTAGAGAACAAGTGTGATTAAGAGCCTCTCTGCTGATGAGGATGCTGAAACACAGTAAGAAAGTTGAGCACATATTCTTGATGAGCACAACACTGCCCTGTGCAGGAAGAAGGAAAAAAATCCCATGGGGGGAGTCGGAGCCAGAACATGCAGGGAGGGGAAGGTTTTTGAAGGCTGCTTCTTGGTACTTGGTTCTCCAGCAGAAAGGCTGCTAGGAAAATCTACCCACAGGAATAGTAATGGCACCTGTGTGGGAAAATTTCGTGAAATTATCTATTTATTCTCTGTACCCTCTGCATCCCCGCCTTACTGTCATAACAAACCTCAGCTTCTTCCCAAAAGTATTTTAAGCTGCTTGACCTTCAAGCATTGCAGCAGAGCAGAGGGTTACTTGCTCTCCCTCAGAGGCTACATGAGCTAAGGGTTTTATACTGGAATACCTCTGAGGAAAGTACCTTTCATGCACTCAGGAAATGATTAATCCCTGTCAGACTGCAGCCCACTGAGTTGTTCTTCTGCACATGCTGTCATTGTGCTCAGGAGAAGGAGGTGAGACCCACAAATAATGGCCTGGGGAATTCTAGGTCTGGCACCTCCTAGAATCTGTCAAAACTTCTTCTAATATCTGGGCAGATTTTTCCCTTTTAACTGATATCTTTTCATCTTTCTATCTGTCTTCCTTTTATTTTTATCTTTTTCTCTTTTTGCTTTTTCCTTGTTTGTTGCCCTCTTTCTTCCACCTCAGTACCTTGCTTTGCCTAGCCACCTTCCTAATTCAAACACACCCAGCTTACAAAGTTTATATCTGTTAAAAACATCTTCACATGCAGAAATAAAGTCACTTCCAAGCTTTGGCATTTGCAGGAGTTGAGCCTGAAGTGTTAAAGTACAAACACTTTCTGATCAGCCATTCCCTTGATAACAGATGGCCCAATCTATGCTCCAAGATTGTCTTTAACTCTGTCTGACCCAACATAAAACCAAATGTTCATAAACTGCAGTTCTCCATACCCCAAGATGTCCATTTTTGGCTGTAAATCTGGAGCACATGCTGTCATCTGAGATTTGTAAGTCATGTGTGACACAGGGAGGTGCATTATCTTCCTGGGGGTGTCTGATCCACGCAGGCAGAGCAGAGCATCCGCCAGCAACCTCGGCTTCTCCAGGGAAACTTTCTCTGCCAGTGTTTGCAATGTGATGAAGTCATTTTCCAATTTCCCTGGATAATACCTCACCTTATACCTTGGGTAAATATAGCAAGCCCAACCTATGGGAATCACATGGATTAAAGGCCGTAGGAATCACACTGTGCTTGGGTAGGAAAGGATACCCTTGCACTACACTGGAATTTTGGTACAAGATCTGCAAGGATGAAAGCTGCTTCTTTCCATTGGCATTGGTGTTGCCTCAAGGGCAGGAGAGCAGAGAAAAAATGCCAGATGTAGAGCCCATGGAGCTGCTGAAATAACACCTCAAAGTTAATGAATTGTGAGGAATCAAACCACAGCTCAGATGTCTGGCTGAAAAGACTCTTCCCCAGCATTGGTTCAGTCACTAATGGGTTGTGTCACACGCTGCTGCTGAGAAGGGAACAGGGAGATATCTCCAACTGGATGCTTGGCACACCCTCATTTAAGGAGGAAAAGGGTTGGATCTGCTCTTTCTGATAAAGCCACAAATCCTGTTAATCAAGTGGATGCAAAAAAAGTATTACCTTTCTTATAACACATTAAAATTTTGCCTCAGGCTTCAAAATAAGAAAATAAGAGAGAATTTGCTTTTAAGGTGTCCATAAAATAGACAAATGTTCAGGTTTCATTGATGTGAAAAAATGTCTTTTCACAGGCATTATTTTTTGCAGAGCAGGGGGAAGGGGAGCTCCTAATCTGTTTATACTAGGATTAATATTAGGAGTGAGTTAGTTTTTCCAAGGTTCAGCAGAGCATGAGGGGGAAAACAAAACAAAACTTATTTTCAGGAATGTTTACCAATGGGTTCTGGTCATGATTTGTGTTTTGAAACTTGGGAGGCCAGTTTTTGAGCTTCACTGTTAGTGTTTAATTTAAGGATTAGGAATTATTGAGTTAGGTTCATTAAAATAGCTGGGTTTTGTCCTTCAAAAATTTAAGAAAACATGGTGTAAGCCTTGGAGAGAAGGTCTTTTTCTGGGTAACAACAGCCTCATTCAGCTCCAAGCATATGGCTGTCTTTGTTTTAGAAACCTGTGTTAAAATAAGGATAAGGCTCCCCATTCCAGCAGAATCATCAGCTCTGTTCTCAGGGATTTACATTGCTCTCAATAATACTGGTTTAAGCCATGAGAAATCTACTGAGATCCCAGCATATTAAAACTACTGTTAAGTGTGATGGGAATAATTTCTCCCCTAAATTTCATGTTCAGTTCCCAGTTTGAAGAGAGGGGAGTGTGAAGCACCAACATCACAGACAGGGTAAGGCTGGCAAAAGGCAGCTCTGAACTCTCTGGGTGAGTAGAGGAGGAAGATGCTGAAATATTAAAAGAAAACCCAAACCAAACCTTGAGGAGGGACCCGTTCCAGATCTCATCATGAGGACATCCTCTTGGAAATGCATGAATAGGACAAAGGTGCATGTCCTATTGCACTGGGCTAGTCTGCAAAAGGCAGAATAGATTCCCATGCCCTGGCAGGAGGAGGACAAGGCTCCTCCAGGGCCAGACCTCACCCCCTTGAGCTTCCCAAATGATTTGCAGCAGTCTGTGTGGCCTTTTGCCAAATGCATGGCAGGGTCTCAGCAGGTCCAGTTCTGCCTTCAGCCACTTTAATGTACCAGAATTCAAAGCAGCTGCTCCCTTACAGTGTGGACTAGGACCAGCCCAAACTCGTCTACGTGTGGTTGTGCTCACAAATGTCCCATTAATTGAGAGCAGTCCTTAGTGGGTTTTCATTTCAAGAAGAGTTTTAGAAGTTTGGGTCACTGTAAACAAAACTGTGCTCTCCTCTGTTTTGGGTGTTTTACAGCAACTCAACTCTTTTTTTTCTGCATCCCAACCAGCTGACTGTAGCTGGCAGGAGGCAGTGAATCCATTTTACGATGACTTTCAAAGTTTCAAAATGTGTTTTGGATCTGCCTTGGAGTGAAAACAAAACCTTTTGAACTTTTTTGTACTGTGAAGTCATGTCAAGACCATTTTTGCCTGGGAAGACTCTGAGCTTCCCTCTGTGATGCAGGCTGTGAAGACAGCCTTGGCATTGCTGCTGGGTGTCAGGTGGCAGCTCAGAGCTCTGGAAACAGCAGCTCAGTGATGTATAGAAGAACCTGGAAACCTTCAGATATGGCTACAAGACAAGCTGGTTCCTAGACCAGACAAGCTGTGGATGCCCCATCCTTGGGAGGGCTCAAAGCCAGGCTGGATGGGGCTCTGAGCCGCCTGATTTAGTGGAAGGTGGCCCTGCCCATGGCATGGAGGTTGGGAGGAGCTGATCATTAATGTCAGTTCTGTGATTCTGTGATTCTACTCTGGACAGTTTCTCCTAGGTGGAATGGCTGCTGTGACTTTTCTCAGGAATGCTACAGCTCTTCCTAATGGTGTAAGGTCACAGTGACAGTGAATTTCTGTGGCAGCAAACCAGCCATGGCCAAAGTGGGTTTTAATCCTGATTCCCAGCCTCACTTTTCACTTTTACACATACCACCAGCTCGCTGATGTAGATACCACTCTTCTCATCTTTCTGTGCTTAGCACGGGGAGATACACTCTGCAATAACTAAATAAAGAAGAAAAAAAAACCTTATCAGGCTTGCCTTGTTTTCCTTCCTTGTGTTCTTATATTCTTCCAGCATTGCTGTTTCATTTGTTGTTTAAGAGAGATATACTTACTAAAAATTGCAAGCTCTGGTCAAGAGAATCCCAATTCTAAGTTAATTTTCCCAGGAAGAGACCCTGACTATGCCTTATTTGTACTCAGTGGTGTATGTCAGCTGTCACATACTTTCAGACCTGTGAGGAATTACACCAACATTGGATTATAATGTACTTGATTTTGAAGAAAGGAGAAGCTGTACTACTGTAATCATTATTTAAACCATATCCTTTTGATTTGTTGGAAGCCAGGCTACCACTCGCACGTAGCATATCATGCAGTCAAAACTAAGGGGCCTGCCTTTGAGGGGAAAAAATAAACAACACTTTTTTTTTTCAGATGAATTACTCACTTTTTGCATAAAAAACATGATTTCAGATAGAGAGGGGGAGAAAAAAGTTTGAAAACATGATCTTTGGAACACAGGGGGCTTCCTGTGAAAAATGACTCCATGTGTCAGGTGCTGTGACAGCACAAAACTTCTCCCTGAAGAGCTTTCAATCTGAAAAAAAAAAAACAGTTAGAAAAACACCATATTTTTAGTATAGATTTTTATATGGTCCAAATGGAGAAGTAGACCAGTGAGAGAGTGGATGTTTTATCAGAAATATGTCATGTGGAAAAGAAAGCCTCTCTGGGAAGGCAGTCAGATGCACTAACCTCAAGATTATCATTCTTAGTTATTATCTTTTCAAAAGATTTCACATCATAATTTGTGCCATTCTGGTTAATACCACATTAAATGGAAAAAGCAACCTACTTGTCACATAAATCACTAGAGCAGAGCTGCCACCAGTCACCCTTAAGGAGGCACTGCCTGTTTTACATCCCTGATGATGCTCTGAGGCTTATGAAGTCCATGTGGCTCACCCAGGCATTACCTCCACACTTCCTTTGCTATCACCTTCTGCCTCACATACCAATTATTTCCACACACTGTTGTAGAGCTCATCTTGCTTGCTAGGATTAACTAAGAGTCAGATTCAAGCCTGGTACCCAATCAAGCTGGACATCAAGGAGCTGGCAAACACCAAGAGCCCAGCAGCCCTTCCAGATGGAGATTAGTTATTTTCTCCTTGCCCATCCATCTCCCTGTTTCCCTATCAAACAGAACTGGGCACCTATGATTTCTTAGCCACAAAGTACATGGTTTATATTTGAAGAAAGGCATTTGTAAGGAAGATGACAGATTCACGTAAGCATCCAGTGAACTCATACTGTCTTCTTCAATGTTTATATTAACTTATTATGCTCTACTGTTCTCAAATAATTACATAACTATCCACAGCCATTTCAAACAGCCCTTCAACCCACATCAGCCTCATGTATAAACATTGAAGCTTTATACAGTCATTTTGTATGAAATTTGTCTGCAGGGCAACAGTTTGCTGTACTGTATGCCTTTTGTGAGATGACTCAGGCAGCAGTTAAGACTCAAAGTGCTTTTGATTCCCTTGCAAACAGTCTGTCTGCCTTCCCTGCTGTCTGAAGCCCAAGATCTAAGAAGGGATTGTCCAGTATGGTCTGTGTCCAGAGTCCTGCTAATAAATCACTGAGCTGCGAATAACAGACACAAACAGATCCCAGGCATCTGGACCCCTCGCTCCTTAACTGCAGGCACAAAGTGTTCCATCATTTCTTCTAAACAGGTCCAATTTCAGCTCAAGCACCCATTGTTAATGGCTCAGACCCTGCCAGGCTGCAAGAATATGGTTCTGTGCCCAAGCAGCATTAATTTGTATCTCATTTGGGGTCATTAGCTTGGGCTCAGCCCTGCCCTAACCATAAATGAAGGAAAACACAGCCTATCTGGAAAGATTTGGTGGCTTTCTTCCCTTTGAGGAGCAGTCCCATGCAGTAAAATAAAAACTATCTGAAACTTCAGAAAATGATGCAAAACAACTCTCAAAGAGACAAAGACTGCCTCTTTGGAAAAACTTCAGGCACTCTTAAAAGTAAGAGAGCATAGGATGAGTCACTGTCTGACTTCCCACCCTGCTTTTGGGCAGGGAAGGTGGAGAAACAGTCCAGCAGAAAAAAATGTGTCATCATGACAAGCCTGTTCATCTCTCAGTGTAAAAAGTGCCCAGGAGACAGTGAATCCCATCAACCAGGAGCAATTAGGCACTGGGTGTAAGGACTGGCAGAAGACATAAGCATAATGTAATTCCAGTTTAAGACCTTTTTAAACATATAAGAGAAACCTGAGCCAGCACCGTTGGCCTGGGGACAGATTCATGTCCCTCCACTTTCATCCTGAAGTGTTGTGGTTTTATCTCAAAGGGAGGAGGATTTTGCACAGCACTAGCCCATGTTCTCATTTTAGAAGAAAGCAAGGAAGAACAAATTCTCAGGAAATTTTGCTGCTTTCTCTCCAAGTTTGAAGAAATGGACACTTCTGCCTTTCTTCTTACTGGCAGGAGGGGTTGTGGTCGTTGTTCTTTGAAAGGGAGAAAGATGAAAACCTCTTAACTGTGTAAAGAACATTTTTTAGTAGTTGTGTCTTCCTCAGTGACACATCCTCTTATTGTATGTATACACAAACACACACACACATGAACACACAGACACACATTTTCTATTTCATTAAAAAACATTCTGGTAACAATCAGAGGCAGCTCATAAATGTCATATTTTGAAAAGCATAATGCGTGATTCCCTCCTTAGGGCAGTTTTTATGACAAACAGTATACCAATGTTTGTGTATCATTTCTGAAACTATAAAATAACTTTTTATGGTTCTTGGGCTAATATCTGAAAAGTAGAGTACATTTTCATATGAAATTCTTTCGCAGTATTTAAAACACAATATCCTCTGCCAGTCTACCCTCCCTCTCTCTTTTCTTTCTATGCAAAACCATGTGACAAAAAGCAAAGTGCTTTTAAGAAACATACCTCTGGCTCTAAGCCAACCCCTTTTTTCTTTTTTTTTTTCCTTTCTTTTTTTTTTTTATTTTTTTTGGTTTTGCCAGTTGAAGCTGACAGATATCTATAGCAAACAGTTAACATATATAAACATGTCAGCTGTAAAACAAATACACTTTGAAAGAAAACAGAGAGCTGGAGTGGTTTATGCTGCAAGACAATGTTGGTGCAATTAGCAGATGCGGGGTGTGGGGTCTTCAGGGCACGTTTGGCAGGTCTATCCATGGTAGAAGTACCTTTCTTCTTCACTCTGTCAAGTCCTGTGCGGATGGCATGGAAGAAAAGACGGGCCCCTGGTGTCACAGGCACCATCTGGTGCAGATGAAAAGGAGGCATAAGCAGTTTTTGATGCTGAGGAGGTGTGCGTGAGAGACAGCTGCAAGCACGAGTTCCAGGGATACATTTCTCAGGTCAAATAAGCGAAATTGTCACTGAATTGCAGCCACTTAGAGGCTTGGATCCTGCAAAGCTTCTGCCAGATGCTGAGCCCTCCTCCCTCTGCTCCAGCGAGGTTTCCTCCGCTGCTCATTATTGCGTGCCGCCTAAACGAGCGGGACTGAATTAATTAGAGATAGGGAAGAAAACCAGTTAGGAAGAACAATTAGCAGTGTGGGCTGGTGCAGTGCACTGTGGGCAGCTGACAGCGCCCCACTAGTGAGGAGTCACCTCAGCAGCAGAGTCACTTACAAGGTCATGGGATGTTGACCACAGAGGGGTCGATGCGCAAGGTTGGGGCAAAACCCAAAGGGTGATGAGCAGAGAGGGAGGGAAGGGTGTCTTGCTTGGGTCTGCTCCCTGCTGTGCTGATGGGCACATCCCCTCACTGAGCACTGCCTTTTATTGGGGCAAGGTGTTCATGGGCCCAGGCTTGTCATTTTTGGCATTGCTGTTATCAGACTGAATGAGGAAAATAACAATTTTAGCCTGCCTGTCAAGTCAGTGAGTGGGACTGGCATCCTTCAGGGTGGGCTGTGGTGTCCGAGATGCCATGAGATGGATCCAGCCTCTGCTGAGCTTATGTCCAGAGGTTCTCCTTCTTGGTGGGCCCTATAAAACAGTCAAGCACAGACCAGACACCAGGGTGGCTCCAGGCCATCAAAACCTAACAATAGATTAAGAATAGACTAAACAGATAATTAAAGAGATTAATTCAATTCTCAAACAGACTAGGAGTGCAATTAAATGGACTCTGATTCCCCAGGCTGGGAAAGACACCACTGAAGGGGATGTGATAGAGATCGCAAGACTGGAAAATATGAATAGAAGATGACTGTTTGCTGTCTTTTCTAATACAAGAGCCAGAGGACATCAGATGAAACCAGTTAGTAGCAAGTTCAGAGAGAAAAAAAGAAACAAAAGAAGAGCCATTTTCCCCAGTGTGTAGTTAAGAGGGGGAGCTCTTTGCCATAGGGCTACCACATACAATTGTGGAAGGAAAATCATTTAGAGGCTATTGAAGCCAGAAATGCTCTGGCTCAGGGCAAAGCTGAGGCTGACGGGGTGTGGAGAGTGCAGTGCAGGACTGGGCACTGGCTCTGCTCACACCTCAGCATCTGTGGGGGGCACAGGCCAGGTCTGCCTTGGAGGGAGGATCAGCTCAGGACCAGGGTCTGTGTCCTGCTGGAACAGTGTGAAATTCACATCTCAAATTGCAGCCCAAAAGGTGATTTCCAGCACAGATGCTGCCTGGAGTTGGAGGGGAGGACACACACCTCAGAGTCCTTTGCACAGTCCAGCCAGCAATACCTGAGCATCCTGGAAGCTGAATCTTCTTGAAAAAATTAAGTGTGGGGTAAGGAGGGGCTTCATCTTTCTGATGCCTCCCAGGGACACAGATGAAACCTTTCTTCTTTTGTGACAGGAAGAAAAGAGGGATTAACAGCAGTGATGGGTGAAATTCAAACACTTTGCAGGTTTCGTTCAATTTGGGTAAGTCTAAAACAGATCTGGAATGGAATTTAAGCAATACACAAATTTCAGAAAATGCCTTCCATCAAAGCAATTTCCCACATCTCAGCTTGCTGTCATTTAATGCAGATATAAATAAGGATAAAAGCAAATATTTTTGATTGCAAGAAGACATTTAAGATGTGATTCATCAATAAGAAAATATTTTGCAGAAAAATAATTTTCAATTACTTTTTAATTTTTACCAGAAAGGTAAGATTTTTAAAAAGCCATTTTTAAATGAGTTCAATATAAATTCCTTTTCTTCTTTCTTTCTTTCCTTCCTTCCTTCCTACCTTCCTTTCTGATTCACATTTTTATGCTCATTATTCCCTCACCCTACTCCATCTATTGCTGGGGGAAAAAAAAAAAAAAAAGATTTCTGAACCCGTAGAGAAAACTGCTGTTCACTTACACCTACTGGGAAAAAAATAGAAGAAAGAATTTTAAGATGTGAAACTACGTGGAAAACAAAGCTTCTTTCTACCTAAAATATGGGGGGGGGAAAGCACATGCAGAAATACTTTGAAAAGTGGGATGCCTCCACTTTTGCCTTTCCCACTGCAGGCACAGGAGATTTGATAGGTCGCACTCAGTGAGGGGCAACTGAGATGTCACCTGCTAAAGGATAATATTAGGGATGCCAAGGTTCCTGGTTAGATCTGCTTTTACAGACACACAGGAAGTCTGCAGCAGAAAAGGGATTAAGAACAAGCCTTAAATGAGTGACCTCTCCCACCCTCAAAGCAGCCTCTCTCATTTCTTTCTCCCTCCCAACAGAAAACACATGCTGCTGATGGGGACACAGAAAGGGAAGGTGACCCCTGAGACCACTGAGCAGACAATGCCATGCAAAGCAGAAGCAGCATTGTGGTTTTCTTTTCTTTTCCTTTTTTTTTTTTTTTTCCCTTGGGTCCTCAAATATTTTCATCAATAAAAGTGCACCTGATTTCCCCACAGCTCCAGTCTGGGTGGACCTGCTAATCCTCCAGCAGCTCAGAGAGTCCCCATGGCAGCAGCATCTCCTTTTCTGGGCCCTTTTCTGGTCCCTGCTGCATACCCCTGATGCTGGGGCCAAATCCTGAGCCAGCACTTGCAGAGGTGCTGCTGACTGGCACTGGCTGGAGATCAACCCCCTGAGATTAACTGCTGACTTTAGAGCTCTGGTTTCAGGGAAGATTTTCCAAAGCACCTGTTTGGTACATGTATAGGTAACAGAACAGAAGGAATGGCATAGATGGCTTTATCCCCCTCCATGATGTAGCATAAACAAGTTCAGTCATTTATTTCAATTCATGAGAAAATCACTCTCCAAATAGCAAAAATATCCAGAAAAGCTTTCTGCCAAGCAGAAACCTGTTCAGCAAAGCAGCCTGCTGGGAGAGCTACTGGCACTAAGCTGCTTGAGAAGGGGCTTCAACCCCAAAGAAAACATCTCTGGAAGCTTTATGAGAGCCTACACCAAGAGACAAGCCAGCAGTGGACATCTGCAGGCTCCTTTTGGGCCAAGCACAAGAGATCCCAGTATCTATTGTATGAGGAAGGATTTCTGGAGTTCATGGGTTTCATAGCTAGAGGTGAGGAAACCCTCACAATGCCCTTAGCTGGAACATAACTGCCTCAGGTTTCTGACTCTTCCAGGTTTATTTTCTTGTATGAAATCTCCTTAAAGAACAAAATAAAGGGATTGCTCATTTACAGATAGATGAACTCAGCATGATTGCCAATAACCTGCCTGGTTCTTAATGCCTGAAGCCTCAACAGCCCTGGACTGGTAATAGCAGTTTGGATTGGCCATTTGACACCTGCAATAAAACAGGGTGCTGATTGGAATTGCATTTCAGCTGCTCACAGATATCCCTGTCTTCACAGAATCATACAATTACAGACATGTGTGTCTTGTAAGGAACCTTAAGGTCACCTTGTTCCAGCTCCCTGTCATGGGCAGGGACACCTTTCCCTAGACCACTGATTACTGCAGGAGATCATGCAGCCTCTGGGTTGTGGGCACCCACAGGCCTGTTCCTAAACATGTATGGGCTCTTGTTGGATTTTTTCAGGAAGATATTGGTTTGTTTTACTCTCAGGGCAAATCCATTGCCTTTTAGGACTGAGTTCTAAGACTCAAGAGATTGGAATCTCACTTGGGGCCACCAGCACAATAATTTGTCCATGAGCTTGTGAGTGACACTGACAAGGTGCTGTAAGAGATTGGGATGGTTCAGAAAGCTGGAGGGTGAGTGCAAGAGAGAAGAGGGACATGTGGGTGTGTGGGACCTCTGGGACCACTAAGTATGCTAGCTTGAGCTGCTGAGGAGCCATCATTCCCAAGAAACCCTGGAGAAACCCAGCTGACATTGTCTCCCCAGCGCCAGTCACTGTGCCTGGGCCAAAATATAAATTGATCTAGGACAAAAACACAAAGTGTGCTGTGCTCTTGCTTATTTTACAATCACAGATATGACCAACAAGTCTCACCACAGCCCTGAACTCCAGTTCAGCTGAACTGGAGACTGCAACAGTTGAGGAGAGGAAATGAGCTTGCATGAGTATTTGGCTGCTGGTGTTCCCTTTCAGCTGAAATTAATGTCAATGGTTGTTGATGCTACAGGTCATTTCCTGTCTCTCCCATTAAATCTGGAACTGCAGTGGATTGGCCAATGGTAAAGAAAGATCTGGCCAGCTTTCCAGCCAGCTTTTCAGGCTTAGAAGTGTTCTTGTGAGCACCCATCTCTCACAGAAGTCCATAGCAGAGATTGACAGAGGTAGGGAAACCTGCTGCTGTTTGTGTGGGGCTCTTCCTCCATAGCAAGTAGCAAATGTCATTGACAGATAGGCAACCAGATATATAGCAAAACTCTGTTAGCTGCAAATTTTAATGCCAGGGACCATTATCCCAGATTGCTGCCAAAGTCAAAGAGTTGTTCCAATGCCATTACCTTAGAGGCTGGGCTTTGTCCTCTGGATTATCTTCCAAAGCTGTTCAGGCACCATGGACACAGTCACCACAAGGGGAGCCATGCCTTCAGTTTGTGGGTGACAGCTCTGGCCTTGATGAACACATTTTGTTTGCCTCAGTGCAAGCAGCAGAACAGTGAGTGACCATGGAAGAAGTCATGGGTAGCTTGGCTTCTTTTTGTGGTCAAGTACCTATTTTCTGTGACTCCTCATTCACAGCACGTGGGCAGCTGAACCAGCACAGCTGGGGAGCTTCAATCCTTTGAAGCATCAGCTGCTGCCCTGGGATCTCCAGGTACTGCACTCAGGAGTTAATCCAAGATCTCATAGGACAGCTGGGGTGCTGGGGCTGGGAACTGTCTGCAGGAGTGCCCAGTGTTGCACTGAGGTTTTCTGCTGGTGTGGTGCACTTAGCTGTAGTTTTAGGGTAGGAAGAGCAAAGGCTGCATCCCAACATCACCATAAATGTGGAGTGGCCACTCACTGAGCATATGAGCAGCCATGGAGCTGAGCTACTCACTGCCTGAGGACTTGGCTAGTCCAGCTGGATATTAACCTTTGCTCAGTTCAACTTCCATGATTTTGCTCCATGCAAATTTGAGGCAGGTTCTCTTCTCACCCCTTTTCTGTTTGTTGCATTTTTCTTTGTTTTCCATAAAATTCCCTCTGTGTCAGGGGAAAGTGCCTGTAGGTGCACTTGGAAATACAACCCAAGGCACTTAACTGAGACAAGATCAATGCTGTGGATCTCAGGCTTGCTGGGGAGAAGTTTTGTGAGGTTTTTTCATGTTTTTCTGAACATTTTCTCTTGTATCTCTGTAGGAGCCTATTTCTCCCACGTTTCTGTGAAGAAGGCCTCTGAGGGCAGCTGGCTAATTTGGCTCCTAAAGTCAGGTGGGGTGAAAGCTGCTGCCCCACAGATGTCACAGGGAGTTCAGTTTGCCTAGGACAGGGAGGCACTTGTGAAAGCACAACCCTTTTTTTCTGAATTCTTTGTTTGCTGTGCCATGGCCTGACAATGAAGGCTGGGATCTCTCTGTGCCAGGCACCACATAAAAAACAGAGGGAGAAACTTTTCTCACCCCAGAGTTTGCAGTCTAAACAGACGAATGCTGCAGAAGAGTGAGCAGAGTTTGGCTTGCAAATATTGTGTTAGCTCCCTGATTTCTTCATGGATGGCTGGGAGGCAGATGTATGGCTTTCTTTGAATGGTTTGGAGGGGTATCCGTGCAAGCCTGGGAGTGGAACAGGATCTGGTCTTTATGGCAAATTTGGCATGGGGAGATGTTCCCAATTAAATTTGTGCATGATCAGATGAGCACTTGCAATCCTAGCAGAAGGATTTCATACTCAATTGGTTTAATTTGCTGCATACAAAGAATTGTGTTCATTTGAAAATGCTTTTGTTCCAGAATTAGGGCATCTCTGTGTGGAGCTTATAAGGGACAACTATTCTTTCTTAAATCTATCCCTTCCCTTAATCTAAATTAACTTCCCTGGATAGAAAAGTGTGTGTGTGTATGCAACACAGAAGGGGCCAGGGGAAAAGCAGGAAGGGATTAGTTGAAAGGAAAAACAAAGGAAGGGGCAGAGATTTGAAGAGGGGGAGATAAACTGACATTGAGAGGGAAGGAAAATGAAGAGCAGCTGCAGAGACGAGCCCATCAGAGCAGGACCTGAGCAGGGGGGGATCTCCCAGGGCCAGGCAGGGAGCAAGGGCTGTGGGGTCCCCATCAGGATTTGCTTCATGGAGCCCCCAGCTTCTGGAGACACCATTTGCTGCAGAGCTCAGCTCTGGAGTTGTTGTTTGTTGTCTTCAAGGAAAGGAAGTGTTTGTACTGAAGGAAAACATTTTTTCCATAAAAGTAGCAAGGAACCCCAGCATATCTGATGCACTAATGCAAGTTGTTGCTTATTACAAATTGTTGTTCATTACACTTCTGTAATCAAAGGCAGTGAAGCCAAAAACTTCTTAATGTTTAAGTTACTGATAAATAAAGGAAAATAAAAATATTTTTTAAAAATAAAAGAAGAAAACAAAGACAGAAAGAAATAAAAAAGGACCAATGTCTTCCTTGTTAAGCCAAGTTGATCATTACCACTAAATGGGGCAGGGGAGAGGAAATTCTTCACATTTTGCCCACAACAAGCTGACAATGACATATGCAACCTGTATCTCATGAACAGGAGCCATCCTTCCCCCAACAATGTTGTGCCATGGGGCTTTCATGGAGGGGTGATTATATCACCTACACACACAGGCTTCTGTCTAAGTGAACAATACTTCTTGCCAGACTTAATTTTGTATGAGCAGGAATTGAGTTTGGTGTGACACAAAAGCACAGCCAAAGTTCAGCTAAAAAAAAAAAAAAAAGAGATGGAACAGAATAATAATATTTTACACGTGAATACACTGAGAAATAGAACAAGAACACTGATGGCACCAGTCTTCTCCAAAAGCTTAGCAGCACCTTCTTCTCCATACTAATTACTATGGCTCCTGAATCCTTCAGTTTGTTCATGCCCTAAGCTATTAGGGTGAGTCTGAGCTCATTGGTGGGAATTTCACCATTAATCTTAATAAAACCAGACTCAAAAAGGGAGAAGAAACCCGTGTGGGTGCATGTCATACAGTAAGAGCTGTCATATATAGAATCACAGAGAGCCTTGTGCTGGAAGGGACCAAGAAGGTCACCTGGTTACAACCACCCTGCCATGGGCCACCCACAGGACCAGGTTATTCCAAGCTCCATCCAACCTGGCCTCAATCATTTCCAGGGATGGGACATCCACAGCATCTCTGGTCAACACTTTCAGTGCCCCACCACCCTTTGAGGAACACATTTCACCCTAACAGCTAATTTAAATCTCCTCTGTTTTAGTTTGAAACCATTTCCCCTTGTCCTGTCACTGCCCATGCAAAGAATCACTCTCCCTCTTTTTTGTAAGCCTCCTTCCACTTCTGGAATGCCTCAATGGGGCAGGGAGATCTCCCAGTTCTTGAAGTACATGTAGGGTCTCCATTTCTGTAAGTGTAAATTAGGTGAGGAAAATCTCAGAGGCTGTGATTCCCTGTACAGTCTGACTGGAAGAAGGGTGACACTTTAGACCTGTTCCAGGCATGCACTGGAACCTTGTTGGTGCTGCACATCCACGATCAGGACTTGATCCCAGGGCCAGGGGAGCTGGTACAGCTGTTGAACTTTGCTTTCCAGGTACAGAAGGTTTGTATTCCTGCATGGAGTGGTTCCCACTCCTGCACTGTCAGGTAGCAGTGGTCTCCTGGGGCTCCTCATTCATGTTATGTGCAGCCATTCAGACGAGGCTCTTTGAACTTGATCTTACACTTGGCAAAGCTGGGGCTGCTCCAGCTCTCCTGCAGGCTTCCTGTGTGGCATTTGGAAATGTGTTTATCCAACCCACACTTCAGTTCTCCTCATCGAAAAAGAAAAAATGGGAATCGTGTTCTTATCTCCCAAGGGACTGAGAGGTGAAATTGTTACAGACTGGGAAATGCTGAAAATGAGGGGCAGCGAGGTGCAGGGATGTCCTCATGGTCTGTATGTGATTAAAGAGAGTCAGATGCTCCTGTCAGCCTTACACAAAAGCAGACATGTGAGATGTGCAGCTACATTTTTTAATGTTACTTTTTACCCTGCCTGCATTTTTCTTTTCTTTGTGTAAAATTATGACCTTTTAAATATCAAATGGACTATATATTATTAGAGAACAGTTGCTCGGTTTTGTAAGAGTTACAAATATGTTTTCCATTATATTCTCCAGGTGCATTCTATAAAAGGGGCGTTTATGGTAGAATCATATATATTTCAATAAAGGCTTAGTAGTTTTATGTCAGAAAGAGGTAGCCCTGAAACCAAAACCATACATTTCAACTTCACTGAGATTGCATTTTTGTTTGAAATAATGCAAACCCTCAAATGGGAACAAAACATATTGGGTATTACACAGGGTTTAGAGAGAGTCACTTAGGAGTTAGGGTTGAAAAAAAAAGTATTGATCATTTATATGGGATTAGGGAAAGTTGGAAAACGTAATAAAACCCCACAAAAGTAGGCAGAGAGTTGCATAATACTACAAAACCTGGAAATTGATACCCATGGCCTTCGCTTTTACTATTTGGAATCTTACTTGGGAAAATGGTTAATTAAAGCTAAGCCATTGAAATGGTAATTTACAGCCCCGTTTGGAGCAGAAGCCTGGAACAGTGAATTCTGGAGCAAGGCCGTGCATCACAGAGTTTCAGCTCAAAACTGCTGTATAGACATTGCTGTAAAAGCTCTGTTTCTGCTGTCTTGTGTCTATTAATCAGTATCTCTGTGTATACACAGTGGCTTGAACCATTTTACAAATACTTGTAGGAGGAGATGTTGCCAAGACCTATCTTGATACTGCAACCATAAATAAAGTGTCTCAACACACAGTTCTGAATTTAAAACAAACTGCTTGAAGAACGTGAGGACAAACATTTTTTATGAAATGTGAACAAGCCTTCAATCTTAAGCCAAACACAGAAGGAGTCTTTGAAATTGAAAAATCTGAAGAACAAATGGAGATTTTGGGGTTCTATCTGTCTTGTGTGACTCCTGCAAGTGTTTTCCACTATCACAGATTTATTCAAGTGTGTTTCATCATTTTATTAAATCTCATCCTCGCTATCCCTGAGATTTCCAGGAGAACATTTAAAAAGTGGTTAAGTTCTGTCAGGGGGTGTTTTGTTCTCAGATCCTCTCCCAGGAAGGCAAACAAGTGAAACTGCCTTCATTACTTATTGAGAACATCCCCAGCAAGACCAAAAGTATTCCTTTTCAGAGAGAATGCAAACTCCTACAAATCTGAAAAAGAAACTCCCACAAGCAAAGAGACTTGAAGCTTTTCCTTGTGCATCAATTATTTCATGTACACTTGCTGTGTGTTCCTTGCATTTTCCCCTGCAGTTCCTGGAAGGGGCTGTTTGCAGACGTGAGAGAACTCCAGAGGTGAGATCAGGCACAGTGGAAGTCTCTGGATCCATTGAATCACAAATTCTCAAGGATGATCAAACCAGTCAGCACACAGCATCAGTCTTGAAAAAACTCAAGATACACCCTCAGAATCATGTCAAGCAGGAGATGAGGTGAGCACAGCAGTCACTACCTTACACAATGACCTCACCCTGGAGAATCAAAACCAGTGTCCCTGTTGTTTATAAACCAGAGCCAACCCTGGCACATCTGCACTGCCTGTAAGGAGCAGATCCTGAAATAATTATGTCACAATGAGCCTTTTTTAAAAATTATTATTATGAAAAGTGCTGAGATCCTCTCCAAACAGAAGCCCAGGAGCAAGCCACAATGGATTTGGTGACAGTGAGAGCAGAGACCTGGAGGCAAACAAAACCAAGGGCATAAATATATATTTTTTAGCATAATTGGGCTACACATTTCCTTCTGATGCTGCTCTATGCTCATTCTCTCTGCTGATTTCACTCCCAGCTGAGCTGAGCAGTGGCTTTTGGAATAGTTTGTTATTCCACATCTGCAGAAATATTGCACAACATTAACTTTCAGCAGCCTTGAGCCAGCGTGTCCTTTGTGTGCCTGGTGCGTTCTTCTGGCCTTGAACCGTGACAGTAAATAATAAAGTTCTGTTGACTCAGTGTTTATTCCTGATAAATCTCAGCCCCCCCCCCCCCCCCCCCCCCCCATGCTTTTCTTCATGCCTAATACCTAAATGTGTTCTCAAAACCTTTGGCCAAGTCACATCCAAACAAAACATCTCTTTGCTGTTACATTTGCCCCAATTCTCTGTGTATTTCTATGAAAACAGCCATGAGATTGTATCATTGCAAAAGGTAGGACAACTGCTCTGTTGGGCATCTTTCAGTGCTGGACACACACCTTTGTGTCTCATCTTTGCCTTTTTCTTGACTTCCTCAAATACTGCTAAAACTGGCAGAACTTTCACTTCAAATCTAGGGGCGTTACACCATCTAGTTCCTACTGAATTCACCTTCTGTATAGCTCTGAGTGATGAAAAAAGGCTTTTTAGCATAAAAATCTGTATTGCTGGATGGTGAGGGAGGTCTTTGAAAGGGACAGGCTGGGAGTGCCTGTGCTGCCTGGGGGCAGCTGGGGTGGACTGCACAGCAGCAGGGCTGAAGGGGGGCACCAGGGAGGAACACCCTGCACTCACACCAGTGCAACTGGGACACGTCTGGCCACCAGCAGCCACTGAGACACAGCAACAGGGAAGTTCACATCTTATCTAAGGGATAAAAATAAGGATAAAAGCTTTTTCTGGATTTTAGGCTTAATGCTGGAGGTGCTGCACAAACCTGGTGACTTGGTCTGCTGGGGCTATTTTGAAACCATGACTTGAATAAGAAGCAAGAACAGTCTGACCAGAACTGATTCAAATTTCTGCACTGTTTAATCCAGACCAGCATTTTCTTCTGGGATCACCCCAAGTTGTTAGGCAGGAAATAGATTAATTCTGAATCTCCATGTTCCTCGTCAGCCTTTAGTAGTTGAGTTCCTCTCTGTCAGTCTGCTCCAAACACTTCCAGCTATGAGCTGACATACTTCTGCAAGATGTTTCAGCTTTGACCAAGTCTCCTTTCTGTGAGCAGAGGAGAGGGATCATTACAGCCAGCTCTGACTCCCCACAAGACAAATGCTGATACCCTTTCCCCATGTTCTCTACCACCCTTGCAAAAATCAGGGTATGAATCAAGCCTGTGCTATTTTGGACTCATTTCATTGCCTGAAATAGTCCGAACTATCAAAGATATTTGAGTTATTTTCCTTCCTCTTCTTCCCATGAAAAAGACTGTTCCTCCCTTAAAATATGGGAGAAGATTCTGAGTCCAGCACAGATCTGCCTGGCTGTGATTTATATCAAGTGCTGCACATGCACTTTTTAAAGTAGGTCTAAAAATTACATTCCCTAATAGAGATTAAATATTGATTACTTAAGTAATAGCTCTGTCTGCGATGATAGGAAATAGATATGTAGCAACCTCCACACATCAGTCACTCACATTCTGAGGAAATAGCATACCAGGTGAAATTTAGGAATTTTGCAAATTCTTTTCTTAAACCATCCTCTTCTTCTACATAGATGCATATAAATATATGCAAATCTATTTTTATATCTGTATATAGATGTATATAAGTCCTTTGAGTTTCCCTGGAAAGCTGGCTAGCTCCTCAATTTTCATTTCACTTCCTCCTGATTTCTTGGCATTTCAGTAGTGATGTTAGTGCACCTTGCCCCAAAACTTGTCATTGATTTTGAAAGTGGCTGAGCCTCTGCCATGGAAAAGTGGGGTTTGTGCCTTGGCCTGGTGGCTGGTGGCCTGACGTGAGCGTGTCCCCTGCCAGTGGCAGCGCTGCGTCAGTGGCGTGGCAGTGCCATCAGTGCCAGGTCATGCAAGGAAGGGGAGGGACACAGGGTATGTGGTGTGATATGACCACAGTGACCAGACATGCCCTGTGGGTGTGTCTGCTTTGTGACACTGAAGAGCTGGAAAGGAGCACTCATCTTGGAGGGGAAGATGAAGATTCTTTTCTTCACCCTTTCACTCTGTTCTTCAGTACGGGCCAACCTGATCCAGTGAGTGGCATCCCTGCCCATGGCAGGGAGTTTGGAACTAGAGGATCTTTGGGGTCCCTCCCAACCCAATCTGTGTGTGATTCTAGATATGACAGCTCTTCCTGTGTGACATGCACCCTGGGTGAGCTTCTGCCTAGGCTGCCACACTGAGCCCGGACCCCAAGGTCACTGATCACTCACAGCCTGGATGCCACTGGCAGAATGGGACCAAGAGTTTGCCACTGAGCTGCCTGGGCCATAGCCTTGGCTGGTGTCAGCTCTGTGACACCCAGAGCTGCTCAGTCCAGAGCTCCTCCTGAGCTCATGTCCTTGCAGCACTGCCAACGCTGCTGCCTGACTTTAAACAGGAGACTCCTTTGCCAAATTGTATTGCAGCACTTTGGTTATCTACTCAATTTGCTGGGAAAAGATAGCAATTTTCCCTGACCTTCCCCTTCTGAGATAGCATCAAAGCAAGGTTAGATGTTAGATAAAGCCCAGGGACACGTGGGTCCCTGCCTGCAGAGTGCACAGCATCTTTGGAGTGTGTGAACATAGCACAGAAACTGAAAAAATGTCTGCAAAAGCAGCACCTGTCTGATTACTCTGTTCAGATTTCCTGGATCTTGGGAAGATAAGTCCTTTTCATTTCTGTAGGATATTTCCTTTGACTCTTGCTGCAGTCTGAGTGTAACATGGGCTTAAATTGCTCAAACCAGATTTTTCTCTTACAGATATTTTATTTGAAGTTTCCTCATTTAGATGGAGGGGTGCAGAAGACAATAACCACCCTCATTCCAGCAGAGATTCCTCTTTGGCTTTCCAAGGCCTAACATCACTTTTCTGGGGCCAGGGATTGTTCATAAGGGAGTTGTCCATTGCTGACTCTCTGGAAGGCCTCTCATGACCATCTTCCTACCAAGGAGTTTGGGATCCATTTCCAGAAGCTCACTAATAATTAACTCATCTGCATCATTCCCAAAGAGATTACCATTATCATGCTGTCCTGTAGGCAAATAAGCTCTAACAAGAATATCATTCTAAATAAAACAAACACAGCAGGAGGCTCTCAGAGGTAAAACATCTACTTGGTACCTGGCTCCCTTTCATCTTCTGCAGGAACGGAGCCTCCAGCTGGCACAAATCCCCAGGCAGGCAACAGTGTGAGCATCCTGCCAGGAGACACTGAATTGCACTCAAATTGTGCAAGCCAGGCCAGTGGGCTGAAAATCCTTCACTGTGCTGCCAAATGCTTTGGCCTGAGCTGGGGTAGTAACATGGTCCTCTTTAGCACTTGTCAAAAACAATTTATCTGGCAGCAAGGAGCTCAAAGCAGCTCAGAAATAGGAGTTAAGTTTCAGCAAGACCCTCACCCTTGAGTGAGACCCAGGCTACAGAAGGAGTTTGTCAAGGCCATACAGCAAATACATGTGGTTGCATCAGAGGAGCTCTTTCTTAGCCCTGCCCTACCTGGGGGGAAAGACACAGAGAAAACACAGAATATAGTGAAGTATGCAATCAGGGTTAAAGTTATCCTTCTGTGCTGAGTGCCTGTGACTGTACCTACAAAACTTTCAGAGCAGCCAGAACTCCTACAACATCACGTTGGCCTTTGTTTTGGCTGGCACATTTGAGACAAAAGGTTTTGAGGCTCTTGCTATGAGGATAGAATGGGACTGCAGCAGCATCTACTAATTCAAGGACATTTTATATCACCAAAAGTCATTAATGACATGATGCAGGCTCCCACAAACCAGATGAGAATGTGCCTCTGTCCTGCAGGCATCCTACAGACCCCATGTGGAGGACTCTGACTGAGGCCATGAATCAGAGGCTGCAAAATAATGCAAAAATCCATGTAAGCACAAACTTGGACACAATGGGTGTGTTTTCCAAAGCCAGGCACAAGAGTGTGAGCTGAAGATGAAATAGCAGCCTTTCAGCTCAGTATGTCTGCACATATGTTGACTTGCTGTGACTGTAGCAGTTTAATGTGGCACCGTTTGTACCAGAGTGCATTTATGTCTAGGAAATTTTTATTTTTTCACACCCCTCAGAGCCACTACAGGACCCTTAGGAGAGCTCTGAGCATGTCAAACAACCACCTTTGGAGCATCCACAGCATGTGCTGAGGTCAGTGGTGTTTGATGGTCTGCAGGAAAATGTCACTGCACCAAACAAGGCAGTGGTGGTTAAAAAAAATCCTCCTTTTGTTATCTGATGCTCTAAAGCATGTGATAAACACCTCCAATTGAACTTTGATCCAAACTAGCAGGAGAAAGGAACTTCTCTCTGGTCAGATGTCTGAAAAGTAATGTTTTATTAACATATTAGCTCTGTCCTAGTTCATTAAACGCACATATTCATCTTCATTTTATTAAACCCCTCCGTGGCATTACATCTGGGTTATGAATCAGTCATCTGATATGCCCATTTCCTTGCTTTTAATATTTCAAAACCAGCATTAAAAAGTAATATAAGCAGAAATTTCAATCTCAGATAATTATCAGTATCTATTAATTGCTTTTCAGCTGGCATATTGTGCGCCAGGTGAAACATTAATAAAAGAGACATTTCTTGAACTGTCTAAAAAAGTACACTTACTGGGGAAAATCTTGATATTTTCAGCAGGACTCAAACATGAGGCTTGTTGGCTGTTTCAAGTACTAGTTATAATACTGAGTTTTAAATTTTATTTATATTTTTAGTTTAAAAAGACAGTTCTGTGGAAAGCATGGATTATTGTGAAAAGGTTTTTAGTAAAAAATCACATATTCTATTAAGGGAAATAGATTCATTGCAATGCTTTTAATATATCCCTTGCAACAACTACTACATGCTGTTGGAATTGATTGTTATTTTTTTAATAGTTGTATTGTTCATATTTTTAATTTAAATCTGGTCAGACTGAAAACATTAGTGGAAGAAGAAGTTCAGCATGAGAAAGAAACTGAGTTTTCTTTGTATTTTAAAGTGCACTCAGACAGCATCAAACATAAGCAAGCATAAACCATAAGGAGTGAACAGAAGTTTGACTTTTAGAAGTATGGAAATTAATCAGGAGGAGGAAAACTGAAGTTGTGACCAATCTGCAATTGCTGAAAATGCTTTTTATTCTGATGTGTGTGTATCAGATGCCCTGATTCTCCTCTCCTTGACACAGTTGTAAATTGGAAGTGGGTTTTGTGGGAGTTTGCCTGTTACAGCCTGAGAACGAGACTCAGAGACCCGAACAGATTGCAACAAATAGATCCTCTCACATGTACATTGGTAGGAATTTTCTAAATGTGCTTAGTTTTGAAGCAATCTGTATTTCCAGAAGCCTAGATTTGTGTTATCTCATTAGGTCCTGTCACACACTGAGGACCTGCTCAGCCCTGGGCACTTCTCTGAGGGTCACCCAGTGACAATTGTCCAAACTGGGAGATAGCCAGTGCAACAAATCACTGCAAGAAGACAGTGAGGGTCCAGCTGAAAACAGCAAAATGAAAGATGGATCAGGGATTTATCAATTCCACAGAGAGAGGGTTTGGCCTCAAGGAAATATTGTGAGATAGATCCTGTCTGAAGGCAGCAAGCAGTCCCATCTTCATTTATGTCTACTGAGAATTTGGCCATTCCACATGTTGATTTTGGGGCCAGAACTCTGATGGCAATGCTCTTCTCTTTAAATCATGGCAGTGACGAGTAGGAGCAGATTAAAGGCGTCAGGATTTGGCCCTTTGTAGATTAATAAAGGCATGCTGAATGGGAATTTTGTCTTTGTGATTTTCTTGGAAGGGGACGAATAAAGTGCTTTGATCTAGAAAGGGGAGTGTGAAAGGTCACTGGCTAAACATGTGTGCTGAAGTGCCCTGAGCCATCCAACATGATTAGCATAAATTAGAATCTGACTGCCCAGCTTTATTCATCTTTATTGATGTCTATATAGTTGCAAAGGCAGAGGGACTCTAACAATCCCAGCCAACACAGAGAACCAACTGGGGCATGTGAAAATCCATAAAATGTTTAGTATTTCCAAGTGGAAGCAAATATATGAGTGTTATTAATGCACAAGCCTCATAATTTTAAAACCTGGGTTTTGTTTGGACCTTGATCCAGACCTTTGGAAGCTTGTCTGAAGTTCCAAAACTACTTGTGCTTGCAAAATTGCAGCCAAGTTTTGTGAGTTTATAATGAGATTTTTTTTCCATTGTTTCTAGCCCTGTCTGAACCAGTGACAGTTGTTATCAATGCCCAGCTGCAGACCTACCAATGTAATATGTGCACGTTCCCTCGGGCAAACTGACACACTGACTACAGTCCTGGGAAAACAGAAGCTCTACAAAACTGGACAAAATAGGCTTATGCCATGTTCAACATTTCTGCTTCAAGGTCACTTTGGGAAGCAAAGACCTATAAGTCCTCCCTCTAACCCCCCAAAATAAAAAAGGACATTATATGTATAGATTTGTGGCAGGAGGAAGAGGTAAATTCAGTTTTGTACTGACTCAGAGCATCCATCTAAGTCCACCAACCAGTTTTACAAAATCCTCCATCACCCCTCCTACCTCTGTGTCTTTTTTTACACCAAGCTACCAGGACTTTGTGGCTCCATCCCCAGAAACAGAGGCCATGGGTTTGAGAGATCTCCAACATGTTACTCAAGCTGACAACTGTCATTTCATTTTGGAAAATGAAGTTTTCCTCTTCCAAAAATATTAGCAATATAAGAGAGAATGAGCATAAGCATAAGCAATAAGAGAGAATCTTTAATTTCTGACTACTTGATTATCTCTCTTGGACAAACAGTAGGTGATATTCAGCGTTCAGTGATTTGCAGAAAAAGGCAGTCTTTGAAAGCAAAATATAAACAGAACAGCATCCAAATTACATATCTCTGTTAAGGAAGTTCCTATGGTCAAGGCTCAGCTATGTAAAAAGCATGTCCCAAATGACAATCCCTAAGCCAAAAATCTCTAGGTCAAACCCATCATTTTGATCATTTACCCTGACCTCTTAAGAAATAAACCTTAACAAGCAATTCCTGCCTGAAGTCTGTAATGCTTGGCATATACCCTCAGCAAAAAGCTATGATTCTGACTTGAAGATCCCAAATGATGGCAGAGTCCAACATTTATGTTGGCATTTTCTTCTAATAGCTAATAATTGTCATTGCTCAAACCAAGAATGTAGTTTCTGTAGTTGTACAATTAGGGAGCAAATGTTGTCACCGCTGTAAAGAGCTTGACACAAGAACACAGTTAACTTGTAGCTGCCAGTTCTTCAATCATGCTGATTTTCCTTTTCCCACTGGAGAAATTTTTCCTAAATGGACAGTGAAATAATGTAGTTACTGTAGGTGCCAAATAGAACCTAAACCGAGTATTCAAATGGGCTTTTGTTTTTAAAAGTAAAGAAAAAAATATATTTACAACACATGCCTTTTGTTTCTCTTTAAACTGGAAACACAGTATGTAATTTTCAGGAACCACAGTGCCTCTATTTTTTCCGACCACAAATTAACCATAGTTCAGTGCAGTGAAATGCAGTAAGACTGATGGAATGCTCTGCCTAAGGGATGACTTACCCCTAACAAAAATTATGCTTTGCTTCCTATTTGTTGTGTTCAATAATATTGCCTCTCTAAATACTTTTGGTTCAGTACTGACACCAAATGAAGAGGAAAGCCTCCAGAATGTACAGACGTGCAGGATTATGTTTCGTTTGTCTTTGTTCATTGTCCTAATTCAAACCAGCCACCGAACCACTGACTTATGACTTGAGGAGACGCATTGTGGGGTTTTTTTCAGATGTATTTCACAAAACCACCCAAACTCAAAGAGCAAATTTCTGTCCTCAGCTACACCCCTACAAAAGCAGCAAAGTTTATAAGTTTGCACATGTGCAATGGCGTGCTTTGCAAAAAATCCTGCACGTTGCCTTTTTAGTTTGTTATGTTTGAAAATACAAACTGCTTACTCCAGACATGCCTGACCAGTTTTTGCAAGAGGCCAATAAACAAAATATAGATACTTTGTACATCTACCAGTAGATGAGTGGACTTTTTTGGCCCTGATTAGAAATCTACTTTTTGAGCATTTGTTTGCTCCCCCGGTTGCTTTAGTGTCAAAATTTTCTCATTAAACATGGAGAAGAGCAATAAAATTCAGGTTTTCTCCTACGCCCTCCACCCTAAATTGCATATATGCAATGAGAAATAGTTCAAAATTCTTTCCAGATGTTAATTAAAAATCTCAATATACATTAGAATTAGCCCTTGGTACATATTTATACCCATAGCAGATGAATGTGTGAGAACACGCTTATTAACAAAGTACTGAAAAAAAATCCCTATTCTCCATCAGAAGATCTGCCTCAATTCCTTGAGCACAATTAGTGGCTGAGTGCATCAACTGCCTGCCATGTTTCCAAGGGCCAGTGTGAACCTGTAATTCTGCTGCATGTAAATAGCTCCCCAGAGATTAATGGAGTATTCAAGCAGGCAAATGTCGTGCACACTGGGTGGCAGGATCAGGCCAGCAGTTAGCACATCCCTCACAGTTACAGTGACTTTTCTTCAGATTTAGCAACTGTGATTGCTACAGAATTTCCATTAAATTTTCTCACTTGTATCCCAAAAGAGCAGAGACTTAATATTACAGTAACCATAATTAGGAAGGACTTAAGAAAACTAAGTCCTACTATGTGCAGTGTCCCATCACTGGCAAAAAGTATGGTGCATATTTTCATTTTATCACTGCCTGGTTTTAGCCACTTTATTTAAAATTTGATTGAAACTCTAATAAGGATTTGCTCTTTAAATCCTTACCTGCTCAACTCTCCCTAAGTTAGAGCAGTGAGCTTTTTTCCCTTAAACTGTAAAGAATAAAAGTTTGCAGGGAAATATTTTAGCTGTCAACAATAGATTTGAAGAAGGAATTAAAATTCAAGAACTCTTCTGAGGAATTTATCTAATGTTAATCATCTGAAAGTAGGAATCTAGTCTAAACTTGCTGTCTCAGATGCCTCAGTGTCCAGAGGATGAACAATTCCATCTCAAAACAACTGTCAAAGTTAAGTAAAGTAATTACTCCAAGAAATGTGGTCTTTTTTTTTCCTGCAGGGAGCTCCAAAATGAACAGATAGGACCAGGCATCTAGATTTTAGATGGCCAGCATCTAAACCAGCTGGGTTAGCTTCTGCTCAGTGTCCATGCAGTATCTCAAGCCTTTCCTGGAGTTTTGATCACAGAGGCAGCTCTATCACCAAGCAGTGCAATTTCCATCAGTGGTATGGCCTGGGATGAGCTGTGCTGATACAGAACTTGCTGTATATGTGTTGTTGTACATCTGTACCCACACAGTCAGGATCCCAAGTGCTGTCTCAAGCTGTTTCCCTGGTTAGCCTGAATAAAATGTATGTTTTTGTGATGAAATCCAGACTAACCTCTGTTCGATATTCAACTTCCATTCTTGAAGATTCAGGCTGATCTTGCTCCCAGACAGTGCATCTTGATAATGCCTCAGCTGCATGGCTGGCCCATGTCCAGGAAAAAACAGCAGTTGTGGTTGAGTTGTGTCTGCAGGGCTGGATTCATCCTGATCATAGGTCAGAGGAGACTCCTGCTCTTAATTCTCTCTTCTGTGTGAATAGCTCCTGAAATCCCTCTAACAGGTAACATAATATCAGGAAGCCCTCCATAAAACTTCAGGAGAATCTTGGTTTAGAGCTAAACTCTGAAACTCACACGGATCTCAACCCTGATGCCAGCCCTCAGCTCCCAGGCAGCAGTCACACACAGCGAGGACATAACACGGTCCTCAGAAAAATTCACTGAGTTATTGCTGTGGCATTTTCTTTAGATGTTGGGCCACTGCCCTGAAAAAACTTGGAGTCTCTACCCTATCTGACAATATTTACTGCTGTACCTTGGTTGAGATATCCATGCAGAAGGGAGTTTTACTGTTTCCCACCAGCCTGGCTCCATTCCCCAGAAACCTGTGTTTCTGAAATGCAAGAAGTTGGCATTGCCTCCGTTTTACTCTTCCTTCATATCTGAGTTTTTCTATGTATCCATCAGGACTAGAAACATTTATTTTAATTCTTTTTTAATGCTTATGCCAAGCTCAAATTAAGTCAGAAGTGACCACCTGCACTGAGAAAAATGGATAGGAACCCTACCCTGTACAAGGGGTTTCACACATGTCCTGACCCAAGGACTGCACTACTCTGGGATAAACCAAATTAATCCGACAGAGTGCCATGGACTGGACAAAGAGATGTCTAGAAATAAACAACAACAACAAAAAAATAGGTGAAAATATAGTGATATTTTACTCCAAACACTTTCCAAGCAAGTGGGATTTTTAGCTCCTGAACCCAGTGCAAGTCCTCTGGTGTTTCGTAGTCTTCTTTGCCATGGTGCTGCCCAGTAAAATATTGACCAGTGACTTGAAAAAGAAAAAAAAATCAATCCCCAGTGTCCTCTGACACTACAGATCTTAAAAACCCACAAATGATGGACCACCTCAGCCTGTTTCAAACATGTCCCAGGTGGTTTCATGTGGTCCCTTTCTGGAAGGGGATGGATGACAAACAATAGTTTCCTCATCTTTTCAATCACAATTTTGTCTTTATATTGACTGACTGTTTTGTCCTTTTTTTTTCTGGATAAAGAGTCTTGTTCTGATTACCTTTTTGTAATTAGTGCATAGACACTAATCCAGAATTCTGACAATATCTATCGTCCTCTCTGTATCTTCTTTTCAGCTCTGCTGTGGTTTTTTTTTCTGAGGCAGGGACACTCACACTGTGCAAAGTTGCTGGCACACTATGGACTGATCAAGGAAAAATAGTATTTTCTTTTCTGTCCTCTATTCCTTCCATTATAATGAAGCATTGAACTGATATTTCTCATTGAGCTATCTCTTATAACCCCAGATATCAAATCTGTGTCATAACTCAGCTTTAACCTCGCTGGACATATGATGCTGAGCCTGTGCATAGCAGCCCAGACTACACAGGGTTATTTAAGAATGGGCAATGTGAAATTGCCTTTAATTGCCCTCCATGAGTACTATGGACAGCTGCAGCCTTTTGCTCTGAACTGCAATCAAAGCAAACCTGCTCTGGAAGAAATATTTCTCCTGGCCAGACATGGAGGAGAGACTGAGAAGTTACTGGAGGCCCCTCTGCTGCCCTGTACCTCCATGGCTTTCACCTGCAGTTGTGCTGCTGTAGACCCAGTGGCTCTGAGCCCTGGGAAGCAGCCTCAGTCCTGACTGCATCCATGCACAGCTCTGCTCCCCACAGGCCAGAGACAAGAGGGAATAGCTCAGGACAGCCAGCTGTCCGGGGTGGAAGCTCTCAAAGCTTGCAGGCTACATGAGCACATGGTGTGGAGGAAAGACAAGCAGAGGTCTGGGTGCAAGGTCCAACCCCTCACAGGTCAGATTTGTTGGAGCACTGTACTGGAGAGAGCTTCCTGCCATCTCACCTGGTGGGGTTCATGCCCCTCTTCTGCAGCCAGGTCCTAAATAACCCATAATTCACTTTATTTCCCTCTCTGTGCTGCAGTCTCACTCTTTAAGTGCTTCCCTGAACTCACTCACTGCTTTAATCAGGATCCCCACCAGGCTCCTGCATCACACTTCTGCTCTGCTGCTGAGGAAGGGAGCTGGGAGGAGAACAGCAGAGCAGTGCTCCTCTGTTTTTCCTGGATGTCTTTCATTCACCCTCAGCTGAGTTTTCTCCCCATTCAGAATAACTCGCATTCTTTGGGGCACATTTCTCCTCACAAATCTCAAGGAGGCGGAAGCTCTGCAGAGCTGCTGCTGCACTAAAGAGCACGTTATTCCAGGGCTAAGATCTTATTACAATTCCCTTACTACAGCAACACATTTTTTCCACTCCTTTTCAAAACCTCAAATGTTGTTATGGCGTCAATGGTAAAGAAGTTTCGGCTTGCTTGGATTTCAGTCTCCTGGCCTTGGATGGAGGGGAAACATTATTTCTCTAAATACATGAACCCTTGTGCACACACACACACACTTGCATGCTCCTAGACCCTAATCTTGCAGTAGGATCTGCTCAAGCACAGCTTTTTGCCTGTCTGGAGTTGTGTTGAATGTAAATCAAGCACATCTGACAGATCAGACTCTTTTAATGCAGTGCTTTGATAATGTTGCTACTGATGTGATCCAGGAAAACATTAGCATGGATCAAACACAGCCAGGCAACTGTCCCAGAGTTGTGGCAAAGAAGATAAAGTTTGTACAGACCCAAACGATGCAGGGACCCTGTACCTATCCAGGTCTCTACTTTCAACCTGGAGAGGAAAAATGTGCTTTGTGCTCCCCACTGCAAGGTGGGAGGTGGGAAGTGGTGGGAGGTAGAAACCCAAAGCTCTTGCTGCTGCAGCTCGAAGCAGCCAGATTCCATCATGGCACAGGGGCACAGAAAAGCACCTGCTGGCATGCTTCCTCAGCCCCTGGGCTTCTACTCTCTGCATATGTAAGATGGGACAGAGCTGAGGGCCACAGAAATTGGTGCTGGATTTTGGGAGATTGTGGTGCTGCTGTTGTCTCGTTGGGCTCAGTTTTGTGCCCTGCCTGCAGGCTGCACACCCTGGCCACCTTCCATGGTGACTGAATGGGTTTGTCCCTTCCCACAAGACCAGTACAAAACCCAGCCCTCCTTGATGACTTCCTCTGCACCCAAGGTACTTGGTGCTGTCTCTGATACCAAAGCATCTGGTCATCTTCTGGCCTTCAGCACATGTTTTCCTTCAGCAGCCCAGGGATAGGGTGGTCTATTTAGCACACTTGAAAACAAGGCATGGAGCACAGCCAGACTACTAATGTTCAGGTGCCTGAAGATGCAGATCTGCATCTGGAGGAATTGTGAAGCATGTGGAGGCACTTCCCTGCCACTGAGCTTGAGCCAGGTCCCACAGTGGGTCTGGGCTATATGCAGGAGGATTTGGGCAGAGTTTATAACAGATTCTGTGGATGAGACTGGCAAACCCCCCTGTACACTCCAAGAACAGCTTGTTTCCCACCAGTGAAAATTGTTATTCTCGCACTGTTGTTTCACAAGTTCTGTTTCCAGCAATGCCTGATCACAGATAAGAGAAATGCAATCTCAGTATGTACATCTTGGCCTTTGTTTACCCAGGACCAGCCATTATGGTGGCAAGAACAACATTTCACTTCCCTCTCCACAGCTTCATTTTCTTCCACTCAGACTTGAGCTCACAACAGCACTGCAAACCACTGGAATGGGGATAGGAAAATCCCCTGATCTAGAATCAGTTTCAATCTTGCCACATGGACAGGTACTGATATGATTCAAAAACAAATTTGCCTTTCTTGCAGTTTGCACTCTACTAGTGGCTTCCTAGTAGAAGGCAATGCCCAACACCTTGGCATTGCCCAACACCTCTCACAGAAACAGTAACTGGGCCCAGCACTTCCTTCTCAGCTTCAAAGCAACTGAGATGCCTTGCCAGAGCAGAGGGGATGAATGAGATGCCTGGGAGTTGTCCTCTCCATGGCTGCCATAACAATGATAACCTCACCAGAGGATTCAGTGGTGTGGCATTAAATCTGTGACTGGGCAAGAGACCTTTGCTACCAACAGTTCTGGAGCCCTAAGTGATGAGTGCTTGCAGAAGGAGCACCTGCATTTCTGAATCTCAGTCAGAATTACCTTTTTGCAAATTAAATAAAGGAGAATGACCAGACTCTGGTTCCCCCACCCTGAATAACAAAGGTTTGGGAGATTGGCTGGAGCCTACAGAGAGGGGTGACTCTTTGGGTAAGATCTGAACTTCATCTCACATGGGATAAACAGATTCTGGAGATGAAGGAAAGATAAACAGAAATCTTGTCTTTTGAGCTAATTTTCACTGTTCCTGTGAGCTTCACAGGTGGATATAGCACTCCAAAGTAATAACTGGTGGAGTGATCTTTGCAGGGGTGGGAACTCTCTGGTGAATTGGAAGTGATTTTCTCTGGTGAATTGGAAGTGATTTACATGACTTGTGAAAATCTGGGTATTATTTTCTGCCAGTGCCAACCTGAGATGCAATAACTCAGACCCAGGATGGCAAGGCAGAGTTAAAATAAACCTGTGAGGCAGGCATAAAATGTCATCCAGCATGGCCAAGCATCTTCTGTGTCCTCCTCCCCACTATGAAAATGAGCCTGATTAAAGGCAGCAAAACCAGTGCAAAACAAAGCAAGAGAGTTAAGTTGCAGTTACTTTGGAAGAAATGCTAGGCAGGAGTTTTTTAACCCAGCCCCTTGACCTAATTTCTAACAACAAGAGGCAAAAACCAGTGAAAGCTGATATACCTTTTATCATAAAAAACAGGGACTCATTTTTGCTTCTGTGATTTAAGTGTTGCAAACAGGAGGAGGTGGGAAGAGAGCAGCTTTTGTTCATTTGCAGGTTGCATAAGTCAGCTCACAGAGTGAGCCTCTCTGTGCCTCCCTGGGACCGAAGAGTGATGGTGACTTTGGGGTGGAGGTTCCTACCTCATGTCCCCCTTACCCTAGAAGGGCAGCATTCCCCCAGCCTCTCTGCATTTTTCTGGTTCTTTACTGCATGGTCTCTGGGCACTTTTGGTGCCTAGTCCCTTTGGTCAAGGATCATGTTCTTAGGCTATGTGACTTCTCCAGGACTTACTTCTGGTGGTGATGTCCCCTGAGAGAGAACCAAGCCACCAAAACCTCCCCCAGGTACCCACCTCTGTCACAAAACTTGCATTTAGCCTGGAATTAAACCTTGAACCTCTGTAATCCTGGAAGCTACAATGGTCCTCAGAGGTCAGGACTTCCCTTCTCAAAACCTAACCCTCTGAATGGGCAGAGCAGGCTAAAAGCAGGCCTGAGAAAGACAGGAAAGAAGTGAAGACCTCTAAAGCAAAAGCACATTTGAGGGTCTCTGAGTGGTATTCCCTCTTGTCCTCTTTTTAATTGTTGTCAAAATTCTCTTTGTTAAATCTCTTCTGCCAGGCTCATGCCTTGACATTGGTCTGCTACACCTGGCCATCGGCTTTGTCTGACCTCCTGCCATGCAACCATCCCTCTCTGAGCAAAGAAAACTATCTCTGCTGTCCTGCCAGGCATATTTTAACAAATCCAGCATACTGGGAGAGAATATCTCCCTACACCTTGCAAAGTACCTGAGAAGTCTGCGAGCCTTGGAGGAAGGAGAGAGAGGTTGGTTTCCCCAGCTGAACCTCAGAACTAATCCCCAGAGGAAAAATCCCTCCGTAGTCCTCATGAGGGCTGTTGTTGGCAAACTTTGCACAAACAAGACTCCAGCAGACAGTGCCACAAGGGTCCTCAGTGTTCCCCCCAGCCCGTGTCTCCTGGCTGAGGAGCGATGCGATATTTGAATGTGAATGGCGGGCACTTGCTGGCCCAGAAACGGGCATTAATCACCTCTGAACCACAGCTCCAGCAGCTTCCAGGCTCTCTGCTCTAGAGTAAGGAGGGGAAAGTGGACTCAGAGGCCAGCCCTTGGCACAGCAGAGGTGATTGTGGCAGGGGGAAATGGCTGCAGCAATCAGCCAAGGGGAATCAGGTTCAAAGGCTCTCCAAGACCCTTAGGATTCCTCTCCTTCCTATTATTGCTTGTGACAGAGTTGATAAAGTACCCCAGAAAAACCACCAGGCAGCCATCAGCAGACATCAATCTTTCTAATCTTGGTTTTGGCCTTGCCTGATGGAGACCAGGTTGGCCATGGAATACAAATGAAGAACACGTGAGTTTTGGGAAGAACTAAATCCAGGGAGCAAGCCGTGTCAGAGGAATAATAACTCAGCCAAACCGACGTGTATCAGACCTGGCTTCCACAGCACAGTCTCAAACTGGATTTCTAGTAAATATAAATCAGTGCAGCTCCACTTAAACATGGGATTCTACATAACAGAAAAAGCCAGCCAAGATGTCAGCGATGGCTTAGTGCTTCTGCCACCAACAATAGCCCGTGGATTTCAAATGCTGCTGGGCAATGCAGGCATCCACCTGACAGTCAGATTCCCCAAACCCCTTGTTAGTAAAGCCCTCTGGGTCATGGATACCAGTCAACTTCCAGGCTTCTTTCTCCTGAGGAGAGTTTTCATCACATGGCTCACTTCAGGGAGGGCCACTGGTCCTTATCTCTGCCTCTCTGCTGTGGTCACACTGTGGTTTGCCAGTGGCTTCCATTTGGTCTTTCTGACAGAGACCACAGCCTCTTGGTTTTTAGAAAACTCAGCTAAACTCCTATGCATCAACAAAAAACATGCAGGTGAATTTAGAGCTTGAAGTGTTTCATCAGTTCATTATAAAATATTACTAACCTTCCTTTAAAAATAGGAATCTTGTGTAAGGTAAGGAAGCCCAACTCCTACCAGAGCAGGTTTTTATTACAGGCAGACTTAAAGCATAAGTCTTTAATAAGGCTGCATACAGCTAGGACTAATACAGTCATGTCTCAATGGAGCTGCTTCCCAGATGCTGACAAATCAGACAACTTCTTCTTTGGCTCAGAGATCCTATCGAAGTAGTAAAAGTGCTTCCACATGTTCATTATGTAGTGCAGGGTTGCTGTGTGGTTATTAATGTGTTTGCTGTGCAGAGCAGAGACCCTGGCCTGACTGAAACATGGGTCTCCCCTCACTGCTCAGTGTCTGTCTCCAGCAGCATGGCCTCTGATGTGGAGAGAGAAAAGACACAATTTTCTACCCCATTAAATGAGTCAGATTCTTAAATCACTTCCAATCATTTTGTAATCCTTAG